>NW_028136324.1:0-600000 GCF_964662115.1 Mustela nivalis | reverse complement strand
CATCTAGTTAGTCCTGGGTGCCTACGGGCATGGCAAGCCACATATGCGGGCTCTTGGTCCAGTCACTGAGAGGCGTTACTTGAATAAGGTACTCACGCTGAGGGTCACAATGTGTGTTTGTGCCCAAGGCGGCCCTCACGCTTGGGCGTGGCCTCATGGGCCATGCCGTTTTCTCCTACACTGAAGGTTTGACTCACTGCCAGCAGCAAGGTTTCTTGCCAGGGGAAAGGAGGGGTTCTGACTTGTGCATCAGGTTCCCCCCTGTGCAGGGATTGGAGATAAGGTCTAGGTTCCGATGACTGAAAACCCAGGTTGGGAATGGATGGTGGCCTAAGGCAGTGGCGGGTCCAATGTGCTGGGTGTGCAGCCAGCTGTGTCGGTGTCTGTTGGAAGGTCTGGGCTCAGGCTATTTGCGACAGAGCATCACTGTTTAAGGTAGCCTATGCAATTGGGGTGTTGCCGAGGGCCAAGCTGTTTGATCCTCATTTGGGGTTTCTGGGCAGCGCCATAGACAATGTTTTTCTCTTGGGAGGCAGGCACAGTGCTTCATTGTGGCCCCAGAATTCCCAGTAGGGAGGGTTTGTGGGCCAGGAGTGTGAGGACGGAAGTCTGAAAACACAAGCTAGTGTGAGGATTGGAACCAAGGGCAGAGCAGGCCCACTCTGCAGAGGCTGAATCAAAATCTCCTGCATCTGAAGTCAGGCTGAGGATCAGACGTTGGCTGAGGCTGGAGTATGTGTCCATGATGGCACCTTCATGAAGTGGGGGCCTCATGAGGCCAAGGAAGTTTTCCCACGCTGAGTTTGGAGGTTGCCCCAAACCACAAGGTTTCCTTCTGCGGGACATTCGAGTCCTGTTGCATGGCTCCAGGACATACCATACGGAAGGACTGGAGAGCAGGGTTCGAAGGATGGATCCCTGTACAGCATGCCTCGCATTCCCATTGGCTATTAGCGACAAGATATGTTTGATCTGCTGCCTCTGGAACACGCGACCCAGGGGGCTGAGTTGAAATGGCCTCTCCTGAGGATGCGTCATAATGTGCGTTTGGGTCCATGGAGACCTTGGAATGTGCTGGTTGTTCAGTGGCCCTGCGGAACTCTCCTACCTGAAGTGTTTGATACATCCCAGTAAGAAAGCTGCCCATGTGGAGATTAGAGAGGTTTGGTTTGGTGCCTCAGAAAAGCCCCATGTGCTGGTCTACGAAAACAGTCCTCTGAGAACGGAAACATGGAAACCAAAGCTAAGGTTCAGATTAGGGCCTGGGGGCCTGTCCATTTCAACCTTCTGTCTCTGGGGACACTGTCTGAGAGTCTAAGTGGAGATAGTTGCTCCGCTGGTGTCAGAGAGCCCCTCTTAGTCCAGGGGGGCCTACACTATTGATGGCCTCAGGGGCCTTGGAGCTTTTCCCTAACCTGTAGTGTTGTGGTCAATGGACTGGGCACACTTTCCTTGGTGAGGGCAGGCACAATCTTTCGCTGTGGCCCTAGAGGCCCTAGCCTGGAGGTGTGTGGGTCCAGGCTGTGGGCACAGAAGTCTGAATACACAAACTCAGCTTATGAGTGGAGCCTAGGGTATGGCAGGCCGGATGTACAGCCCGAGAGGGAGCTCCTGGGCCTCTGAAACAAGGGCGAGTGGGAGGAGTTCCTTCAGGCTTTTGTCTCTGGATGTTGTGTCCGGGATAGCCGTGGATTGGAGCGGTGGCCTCAGGTACTGTGGACAAGTATCCCTCTCTGGGGATTTGTCCCAGCTCCTAAGAGTTTGGGGTCATTTTGTGGGAAGGGTGGAGTCGTGTTGTCTGGCTCATGGGTCTCTCCAAGAAAGGGATTCCAGAGCAGAGCTCCAGGTATGGGCGGGGCGACTGGAAAATTCAAACCGTGGTGAGGATTGGGTGCATAGGGGCTTGGCAAGCCCCATATGTGGGCTCTTGGTCCAGGCCCTGACAGGCCTTTCTTTGACATGGGGCTCATGCTGAGGATCACAGTGTGAATTTGTGCCCAAGCAGCACTCAAGTTTGGGCGTGGCATCAGGGGCCATGAAGGTTTCTCCCACCCTGAAGGTGTGACTCCATGCCAAGAGCAAGCTTGACAGCCATGGGGAAGGAGGAGTTCTGTTTTGTGCTTGCTATACCAAGCTGTGTGGAGAATTGATATAATGTCTAGGTTCAGATATCTGAAAACCAAGGTTAGGATGAGGTGACGGCATAAGACCATGGCGTGTCCGAAGTGCTGGGTGTGCGGCCAGCTGTCTCCTTGTCTGTCTGGACGTCTGGCTTCAGGCTGTGTCAGGCAGAGCATGAGTGCCCAGAGCAGCCTATCCAGTTCGGGTACCGTCGAGGCCCGAGCAGGTTGATCCTCATCTGGGTTTTCTGGAGAGCCCCACAGGGAAACGTTTTTCTTCCGTTGGGCAGACACTGGGCTGGGTTTTGGTTCTGGAGTTCCTAGTCCGGAGGGCTTGTTTGCCAGGAGTGTGAGGAAGGAAGTCTGAAAACACAAGCTAGCGTGAGGTTTGGGACCGAGGTCACGGCATGCCCACTCTGCAGAGGCTGAATCGGGATCTCCTGCACTGAGGTCATGTCAACTATGAGACGTGCCTCAGGCTAGAGTTCTTGTCCAGCATGGCCTCTTCCTGAAGGGTGTGGGGGCTTCATGAGGCCAGAAAGTTTTGCCTACGATGGGATTTGTGAACTGCTCCAAAACTGAAGGTTACCTTCTGCACGACAGTCGAGTCCTATTGAATGGTTCCAAGAGGCCCCATATGGAAAGACTCGAGAGCAGGTGTCTAAGCATGGATGCCTGGGAACGCCACCTCATATTCCCACTCTTTAGTCAGGACAAGGCAGGCTCAATCTGCGGGCTCCTGGGTGAGCTACCCAGAGGGGAGAGTTGAAATGGACTCTCCTGAAGATGAGTCCTACTGTGGCTTGGTGGCCTGGGAGACCTTGGAATGTGGAGGTGGCTCAGGGACTCTGCAGGATTCTCCAACATGAGGTGTTTGACACGGCTCCAACAAGGAAACTTCCCATGTGGAGACGAGAGGAGTTCTGTTCCGTGCCTCAGGAAAGCCCCATACCCTGTTCTTCGAACCAAAGCCTCTGAGGAGTGACACCTGGAAACCAAAGTAAGAGTTGAGACTACGGCCTAAAGGCCTGTCCGGCTCAACCTTCTATCTCTGTTGTCATCTGTGTGCATGCATTCATGGATGTAGCTGCTCAGCTTGTGTCCGAATGCCCCTGTGAGTCCAGTGAGGCTCCCAGTAGTGGGATGTCCTCGGAGGCCTTGAGGTTTCTCATATTCTGGAGGTGTGTGGCCAAAGGCATGGACACAGTTTCCCAGGAGAGAGCAGGCACGGTCCTGTGGTATGGCTCCAGAGGACCCAGCCTAGAGGCTCTGTTTGCCAGGGCTGTGGGGACAGATGTCTGAAAAAGCAAACTTGGCTCAGCTAGGGGCCAATGTAATAGCAGGCCTGATCTCTAGTCCGTGAGGGGAGATCCTCTGGAAATCAAAGTAGGGCAAGTGGGAGGCAGTCACTCAGGATTTTGTCTCTGGGTGTTGCGTTTACAGTGTCCGGTCAGGGTAGGGGTTGTCTCAGAGGCCGAGGAAGAGCCTTCCTCTCAGGGGATTGTCCAAGCTCCCAAGTGTTTGTGTTCATTCTGTGGGAATGAAGAGTACTGTTTCCTGCCACAGGGGACCCCCCAGGAGAGGGACTCTAGAGCACAGCAGTAGGTTCCCTCAACTGGAATACACACCATCTAGTTAGTCCTGGGTGCCTACGGGCATGGCAAGCCACATATGCGGGCTCTTGGTCCAGTCACTGAGAGGCGTTACTTGAATAAGGTACTCACGCTGAGGGTCACAATGTGTGTTTGTGCCCAAGGCGGCCCTCACGCTTGGGCGTGGCCTCATGGGCCATGCCGTTTTCTCCTACACTGAAGGTTTGACTCACTGCCAGCAGCAAGGTTTCTTGCCAGGGGAAAGGAGGGGTTCTGACTTGTGCATCAGGTTCCCCCCTGTGCAGGGATTGGAGATAAGGTCTAGGTTCCGATGACTGAAAACCCAGGTTGGGAATGGATGGTGGCCTAAGGCAGTGGCGGGTCCAATGTGCTGGGTGTGCAGCCAGCTGTGTCGGTGTCTGTTGGAAGGTCTGGGCTCAGGCTATTTGCGACAGAGCATCACTGTTTAAGGTAGCCTATGCAATTGGGGTGTTGCCGAGGGCCAAGCTGTTTGATCCTCATTTGGGGTTTCTGGGCAGCGCCATAGACAATGTTTTTCTCTTGGGAGGCAGGCACAGTGCTTCATTGTGGCCCCAGAATTCCCAGTAGGGAGGGTTTGTGGGCCAGGAGTGTGAGGACGGAAGTCTGAAAACACAAGCTAGTGTGAGGATTGGAACCAAGGGCAGAGCAGGCCCACTCTGCAGAGGCTGAATCAAAATCTCCTGCATCTGAAGTCAGGCTGAGGATCAGACGTTGGCTGAGGCTGGAGTATGTGTCCATGATGGCACCTTCATGAAGTGGGGGCCTCATGAGGCCAAGGAAGTTTTCCCACGCTGAGTTTGGAGGTTGCCCCAAACCACAAGGTTTCCTTCTGCGGGACATTCGAGTCCTGTTGCATGGCTCCAGGACATACCATATGGAAGGACTGGAGAGCAGGGTTCGAAGGATGGATCCTGTACAGCATGCCTCGCTTTCCCATTGGCTATTAGCGACAAGATATGTTTGATCTGCTGCCTCTGGAACACGCGACCCAGGGGGCTGAGTTGAAATGGCCTCTCCTGAGGATACGTCATAATGTGCGTTTGGGTCCATGGAGACCTTGGAATGTGCTGGTTGTTCAGTGGCCCTGCGGAACTCTCCTACCTGAAGTGTTTGATACATCCCAGTAAGAAAGCTGCCCATGTGGAGATGAGAGAGGTTTGGTTTGGTGCCTCAGAAAAGCCCCATGTGCTGATCTACGAAAACAGTCCTCTGAGAACGGAAACATGCAAACCAAAGCTAAGGTTCAGATTAGGGCCTGGGGGCCTGTCCCTTTCAACCTTCTGTCTCTGGGGACACTGTCTGAGAGTCTAAGTGGAGATAGTTGCTCCGCTGGTGTCAGAGAGCCCCTCTTAGTCCAGGGGGGCCTACACTATTGATGGCCTCAGAGGCCTTGGAGCTTTTCCCTAACCTGTAGTGTTGTGGTCAATGGACTGGGCACACTTTCCTTGGAGAAGGCAGGCACAATCTTTCGCTGTGGCCCTAGAGGCCCTAGCCTGGAGGTGTGTGGGTCCAGGCTGTGGGCACACAAGTCTGAATACACAAACTCAGCTTATGAGTGGCGCCTAGGGTATGGCAGGCCGGATGTACAGCCCGAGAGGGAGCTCCTGGGCCTCTGAAACAAGGGCGAGTGGGAGGCGTTCCTTCAGGCTTTTGTCTCTGGATGTTGTGTCCGGGATAGCCGTGGATTGGAGCGGTGGCCTCAGGTTCTGTGGACGAGTATCCCTCTCTGGGGATTTGTCCCAGCTCCCAAGAGTTTGGGGTCATTTTGTGGGAAGGGTGGAGTCGTGTTGTCTGGCTCATGGGTCTCTCCAAGAAAGGGATTCCAGAGCAGAGCTCCAGGTACGGGCGGGGCGACTGGAAAATTCAAACCGTGGTGAGGATTGGGTGCATAGGGGCTTGGCAAGCCCCATATGTGGGCTCTTGGTCCAGGCCCTGACAGGCCTTTCTTTGACATGGGGCTCATGCTGAGGGTCACAGTGTGAATTTGTGCCCAAGCAGCACTCAAGTTTGGGCGTGGCATCAGGGGCCATGAAGGTTTCTCCCACCCTGAAGGTGTGACTCCATGCCAAGAGCAAGCTTGACAGCCATGGGGAAGGAGGAGTTCTGTTTTGTGCTTGCTATACCCAGCTGTGTGGAGAATTGATATAATGTCTAGGTTCAGATATCTGAAAACCAAGGTTAGGATGAGGTGACGGCATAAGACCATGGCGTGTCCGAAGTGCTGGGTGTGCGGCCAGCTGTCTCCTTGTCTGTCTGGACGTCTGGCTTCAGGCTGTGTCAGGCAGAACATGAGTGCCCAGAGCAGCCTATCCAGTTCGGGTACCGTCGAGGCCCGAGCAGGTTGATCCTCATCTGGGTTTTCTGGAGAGCCCCACAGGGAAACGTTTTACTTCCGTTGGGCAGACACTGGGCTGGGTTTTGGTTCCGGAGTTCCTAGTCCGGAGGGCTTGTTTGCCAGGAGTGTGAGGAAGGAAGTCTGAAAACACAAGCTAGCGTGTGGTTTGGGACCGAGGTCACGGCATGCCCACTCTGCAGAGGCTGAATCGGGATCTCCTGCACTGAGGTCATGTCAACTATGAGACGTGCCTCAGGCTAGAGTTCTTGTCCAGCATGGCCTCTTCCTGAAGGGTGTGGGGGCTTCATGAGGCCAGAAAGTTTTGCCTACGATGGGATTTGTGAACTGCTCCAAAACTGAAGGTTACCTTCTGCACGACAGTCGAGTCCTATTGGATGGTTCCAAGAGGCCCCATATGGAAAGACTCGAGAGCAGGTGTCTAAGCATGGATGCCTGGGAACGCCACCTCATATTCCCACTCTTTAGTCAGGACAAGGCAGGCTCAATCTGCGGGCTCCTGGGTGAGCTACCCAGAGGGGAGAGTTGAAATGGACTCTCCTGAAGATGAGTCCTACTGTGGCTTGGTGGCCTGGGAGACCTTGGAATGTGGAGGTGGCTCAGGGACTCTGCAGGATTCTCCAACATGAGGTGTTTGACACGGCTCCAACAAGGAAACTTCCCATGTGGAGACGAGAGGAGTTCTGTTCCGTGCCTCAGGAAAGCCCCATACCCTGTTCTTCGAACCAAAGCCTCTGAGAAGTGACACCTGGAAACCAAAGTAAGAGTTGAGACTACGGCCTAAAGGCCTGTCCGGCTCAACCTTCTATCTCTGTTGTCATCTGTGTGCATGCATTCATGGATGTAGCTGCTCAGCTTGTGTCCGAATGCCCCTGTGAGTCCAGTGAGGCTCCCAGTAGTGGGATGTCCTCGGAGGCCTTGAGGTTTCTCATATTCTGGAGGTGTGTGGCCAAAGGAATGGACACAGTTTCCCAGGAGAGAGCAGGCACGGTCCTGTGGTATGGCTCCAGAGGACCCAGCCTAGAGGCTCTGTTTGCCAGGGCTGTGGGGACAGATGTCTGAAAAAGCAAACTTGGCTCAGCTAGGGGCCAATGTAATGGCAGGCCTGGTCTCTAGTCCGTGAGGGGAGATCCTCTGGAAATCAAAGTAGGGCAAGTGGGAGGCAGTCACTCAGGATTTTGTCTCTGGGTGTTGCCTTTACAGTGTCCGGTCAGGGTAGGGGTTGTCTCAGGGGCCGAGGAAGAGCCTTCCTCTCAGGGGATTGTCCAAGCTCCCAAGTGTTTGTGTTCATTCTGTGGGAATGAAGAGTACTGTTTCCTGCCACAGGGGAACCCCCAGGAGAGGGACTCTAGAGCACAGCAGTGGGTTCCCTCAACTGGAATACACACCATCTAGTTAGTCCTGGGTGCCTATGGGCATGGCAAGCCACATATGCGGGCTCTTGGTCCAGTCACTGAGAGGCGTTACTTGAATAAGGTACTCACGCTGAGGGTCACAATGTGTGTTTGTGCCCAAGGCGGCCCTCACGCTTGGGCGTGGCCTCATGGGCCATGCCGTTTTCTCCTACACTGAAGGTTTGACTCACTGCCAGCAGCAAGGTTTCTTGCCAGGGGGAAGGAGGGGTTCTGACTTGTGCATCAGGTTCCCCCCTGTGCAGGGATTGGAGATAAGGTCTAGGTTCCGATGACTGAAAACCCAGGTTGGGAATGGATGGTGGCCTAAGGCAGTGGCGGGTCCAATGTGCTGGGTGTGCAGCCAGCTGTGTCGGTGTCTGTTGGAAGGTCTGGGCTCAGGCTATTTGCGACAGAGCATCACTGTTTAAGGTAGCCTATGCAATTGGGGTGTTGCCGAGGGCCAAGCAGTTTGATCCTCATTTGGGGTTTCTGGGCAGCGCCATAGACAATGTTTTTCTCTTGGGAGGCAGGCACAGTGCTTCATTGTGGCCCCAGAATTCCCAGTAGGGAGGGTTTGTGGGCCAGGAGTGTGAGGACGGAAGTCTGAAAACACAAGCTAGTGTGAGGATTGGAACCAAGGGCAGAGCAGGCCCACTCTGCAGAGGCTGAATCAAAATCTCCTGCATCTGAAGTCAGGCTGAGGATCAGACGTTGGCTGAGGCTGGAGTATGTGTCCATGATGGCACCTTCATGAAGTGGGGGCCTCATGAGGCCAAGGAAGTTTTCCCACGCTGAGTTTGGAGGTTGCCCCAAACCACAAGGTTTCCTTCTGCGGGACATTCGAGTCCTGTTGCATGGCTCCAGGACATACCATACGGAAGGACTGGAGAGCAGGGTTCGAAGGATGGATCCCTGTACAGCATGCCTCGCATTCCCATTGGCTATTAGCGACAAGATATGTTTGATCTGCTGCCTCTGGAACACGCGACCCAGGGGGCTGAGTTGAAATGGCCTCTCCTGAGGATGCGTCATAATGTGCGTTTGGGTCCATGGAGACCTTGGAATGTGCTGGTTGTTCAGTGGCCCTGCGGAACTCTCCTACCTGAAGTGTTTGATACATCCCAGTAAGAAAGCTGCCCATGTGGAGATGAGAGCTGTTTGGTTTGGTGCCTCAGAAAAGCCCCATGTGCTGGTCTACGAAAACAGTCCTCTGAGAACGGAAACATGGAAACCAAAGCTAAGGTTCAGATTAGGGCCTGGGGGCCTGTCCATTTCAACCTTCTGTCTCTGGGGACACTGTCTGAGAGTCTAAGTGGAGATAGTTGCTCCGCTGGTGTCAGAGAGCCCCTCTTAGTCCAGGGGGGCCTACACTATT
Organism: Mustela nivalis; assembly: GCF_964662115.1. NCBI lineage: Eukaryota > Metazoa > Chordata > Mammalia > Carnivora > Mustelidae > Mustela > Mustela nivalis. The sequence goes on along the minus strand of NW_028136324.1, from coordinate 591,124 downwards.
GATGGCCTCAGAGGCCTTGGAGCTTTTCCCTAACCTGTAGTGTTGTGGTCAATGGACTGGGCACACTTTCCTTGGAGAGGGCAGGCACAATCTTTCGCTGTGGCCCTAGAGGCCCTAGCCTGGAGGTGTGTGGGTCCAGGCTGTGGGCACAGAAGTCTGAATACACAAACTCAGCTTATGAGTGGCGCCTAGGGTATGGCAGGCCGGATGTACAGCCCGAGAGGGAGATCCTGGGCCTCTGAAACAAGGGCGAGTGGGAGGCGTTCCTTCAGGCTTTTGTCTCTGGATGTTGTGTCCGGGATAGCCGTGGATTGGAGCGGTGGCCTCAGGTTCTGTGGACGAGTATCCCTCTCTGGGGATTTGTCCCAGCTCCCAAGAGTTTGGGGTCATTTTGTGGGAAGGGTGGAGTCGTGTTCTCTGGCTCATGGGTCTCTCCAAGAAAGGGATTCCAGAGCAGAGCTCCAGGTACGGGTGGGGCGACTGGAAAATTCAAACCGTGGTGAGGATTGGGTGCATAGGGGCTTGGCAAGCCCCATATGTGGGCTCTTGGTCCAGGCCCTGACAGGCCTTTCTTTGACATGGGGCTCATGCTGAGGGTCACAGTGTGAATTTGTTCCCAAGCAGCACTCAAGTTTGGGCGTGGCATCAGGGGCCATGAAGGTTTCTCCCACCCTGAAGGTGTGACTCCATGCCAAGAGCAAGCTTGACAGCCATGGGGAAGGAGGAGTTCTGTTTTGTGCTTGCTATACCCAGCTGTGTGGAGAATTGATATAATGTCTAGGTTCAGATATCTGAAAACCAAGGTTAGGATGAGGTGACGGCATAAGACCATGGCGTGTCCGAAGTGCTGGGTGTGCGGCCAGCTGTCTCCTTGTCTGTCTGGACGTCTGGCTTCAGGCTGTGTCAGGCAGAGCATGAGTGCCCAGAGCAGCCTATCCAGTTCGGGTACCGTCGAGGCCCGAGCAGGTTGATCCTCATCTGGGTTTTCTGGAGAGCCCCACAGGGAAACGTTTTTCTTCCGTTGGGCAGACACTGGGCTGGGTTTTGGTTCCGGAGTTCCTAGTCCGGAGGGCTTGTTTGCCAGGAGTGTGAGGAAGGAAGTCTGAAAACACAAGCTAGCGTGTGGTTTGGGACCGAGGTCACGGCATGCCCACTCTGCAGAGGCTGAATCGGGATCTCCTGCACTGAGGTCATGTCAACTATGAGACGTGCCTCAGGCTAGAGTTCTTGTCCAGCATGGCCTCTTCCTGAAGGGTGTGGGGGCTTCATGAGGCCAGAAAGTTTTGCCTACGATGGGATTTGTGAACTGCTCCAAAACTGAAGGTTACCTTCTGCACGACAGTCGAGTCCTATTGGATGGTTCCAAGAGGCCCCATATGGAAAGACTCGAGAGCAGGTGTCTAAGCATGGATGCCTGGGAACGCCACCTCATATTCCCACTCTTTAGTCAGGACAAGGCAGGCTCAATCTGCGGGCTCCTGGGTGAGCTACCCAGAGGGGAGAGTTGAAATGGACTCTCCTGAAGATGAGTCCTACTGTGGCTTGGTGGCCTGGGAGACCTTGGAATGTGGAGGTGGCTCAGGGACTCTGCAGGATTCTCCAACATGAGGTGTTTGACACGGCTCCAACAAGGAAACTTCCCATGTGGAGACGAGAGGAGTTCTGTTCCGTGCCTCAGGAAAGCCCCATACCCTGTTCTTCGAACCAAAGCCTCTGAGGAGTGACACCTGGAAACCAAAGTAAGAGTTGAGACTACGGCCTAAAGGCCTGTCCGGCTCAACCTTCTATCTCTGTTGTCATCTGTGTGCATGCATTCATGGATGTAGCTGCTCAGCTTGTGTCCGAATGCCCCTGTGAGTCCAGTGAGGCTCCCAGTAGTGGGATGTCCTCGTAGGCCTTGAGGTTTCTCATATTCTGGAGGTGTGTGGCCAAAGGAATGGACACAGTTTCCCAGGAGAGCAGGCACGGTCCTGTGGTATGGCTCCAGAGGACCCAGCCTAGAGGCTCTGTTTGCCAGGGCTGTGGGGACAGATGTCTGAAAAAGCAAACTTGGCTCAGCTAGGGGCCAATGTAATGGCAGGCCTGATCTCTAGTCCGTGAGGGGAGATCCTCTGGAAATCAAAGTAGGGCAAGTGGGAGGCAGTCACTCAGGATTTTGTCTCTGGGTGTTGCGTTTACAGTGTCCGGTCAGGGTAGGGGTTGTCTCAGAGGCCGAGGAAGAGCCTTCCTCTCAGGGGATTGTCCAAGCTCCCAAATGTTTGTGTTCATTCTGTGGGAATGAAGAGTACTGTTTCCTGCCACAGGGGAACCCCCAGGAGAGGGACTCTAGAGCACAGCAGTGGGTTCCCTCAACTGGAATAAACACCATCTAGTTAGTCCTGGGTGCCTATGGGCATGGCAAGCCACATATGCGGGCTCTTGGTCCAGTCACTGAGAGGCGTTACTTGAATAAGGTACTCACGCTGAGGGACACAATGTGTGTTTGTGCCCAAGGCGGCCCTCACGCTTGGGCGTGGCCTCATGGGCCATGCCGTTTTCTCCTACACTGAAGGTTTGACTCACTGCCAGCAGCAAGGTTTCTTGCCAGGGGGAAGGAGGGGTTCTGACTTGTGCATCAGGTTCCCCCCTGTGCAGGGATTGGAGATAAGGTCTAGGTTCCGATGACTGAAACCCCAGGTTGGGAATGGATGGTGGCCTAAGGCAGTGGCGGGTCCAATGTGCAGGGTGTGCAGCCAGCTGTGTCGGTGTCTGTTGGAAGGTCTGGGCTCAGGCTATTTGCGACAGAGCATCACTGTTTAAGGTAGCCTATGCAATTGGGGTGTTGCCGAGGGCCAAGCAGTTTGATCCTCATTTGGGGTTTCTGGGCAGCGCCATAGACAATGTTTTTCTCTTGGGAGGCAGGCACAGTGCTTCATTGTGGCCCCAGAATTCCCAGTAGAGAGGGTTTGTGGGCCAGGAGTGTGAGGACGGAAGTCTGAAAACACAAGCTAGTGTGAGGATTGGAACCAAGGGCAGAGCAGGCCTACTCTGCAGAGGCTGAATCAAAATCTCCTGCATCTGAGGTCAGGCTGAGGATCAGACGTTGGCTGAGGCTGGAGTATGTGTCCATGATGGCACCTTCATGAAGTGGGGGCCTCATGAGGCCAAGGAAGTTTTCCCACGCTGAGTTTGGAGGTTGCCCCAAACCACAAGGTTTCCTTCTGCGGGACATTCGAGTCCTGTTGCATGGCTCCAGGACATACCATACGGAAGGACTGGAGAGCAGGGTTCGAAGGATGGATCCCTGTACAGCATGCCTCGCATTCCCATTGGCTATTAGCGACAAGATATGTTTGATCTGCTGCCTCTGGAACACGCGACCCAGGGGGCTGAGTTGAAATGGCCTCTCCTGAGGATGCGTCATAATGTGCGTTTGGGTCCATGGAGACCTTGGAATGTGCTGGTTGTTCAGTGGCCCTGCGGAACTCTCCTACCTGAAGTGTTTGATACATCCCAGTAAGAAAGCTGCCCATGTGGAGATGAGAGCTGTTTGGTTTGGTGCCTCAGAAAAGCCCCATGTGCTGGTCTACGAAAACAGTCCTCTGAGAACGGAAACATGGAAACCAAAGCTAAGGTTCAGATTAGGGCCTGGGGGCCTGTCCATTTAAACCTTCTGTCTCTGGGGACACTGTCTGAGAGTCTAAGTGGAGATAGTTGCTCCGCTGGTGTCAGAGAGCCCCTCTTAGTCCAGGGGGGCCTACACTATTGATGGCCTCAGAGGCCTTGGAGCTTTTCCCTAACCTGTAGTGTTGTGGTCAATGGACTGGGCACACTTTCCTTGGAGAAGGCAGGCACAATCTTTCGCTGTGGCCCTAGAGGCCCTAGCCTGGAGGTGTGTGGGTCCAGGCTGTGGGCACAGAAGTCTGAATACACAAACTCAGCTTATGAGTGGCGCCTAGGGTATGGCAGGCCGGATGTACAGCCCGAGAGGGAGATCCTGGGCCTCTGAAACAAGGGCGAGTGGGAGGCGTTCCTTCAGGCTTTTGTCTCTGGATGTTGTGTCCGGGATAGCCGTGGATTGGAGCGGTGGCCTCAGGTTCTGTGGACGAGTATCCCTCTCTGGGGATTTGTCCCAGCTCCCAAGAGTTTGGGGTCATTTTGTGGGAAGGGTGGAGTCGTGTTGTCTGGCTCATGGGTCTCTCCAAGAAAGGGATTCCAGAGCAGAGCTCCAGGTACGGGCGGGGCGACTGGAAAATTCAAACCGTGGTGAGGATTGGGTGCATAGGGGCTTGGCAAGCCCCATATGTGGGCTCTTGGTCCAGGCCCTGACAGGCCTTTCTTTGACATGGGGCTCATGCTGAGGATCACAGTGTGAATTTGTGCCCAAGCAGCACTCAAGTTTGGGCGTGGCATCAGGGGCCATGAAGGTTTCTCCCACCCTGAAGGTGTGACTCCATGCCAAGAGCAAGCTTGACAGCCATGGGGAAGGAGGAGTTCTGTTTTGTGCTTGCTATACCCAGCTGTGTGGAGAATTGATATAATGTCTAGGTTCAGATATCTGAAAACCAAGGTTAGGATGAGGTGACGGCATAAGACCATGGCGTGTCCGAAGTGCTGGGTGTGCGGCCAGCTGTCTCCTTGTCTGTCTGGACGTCTGGCTTCAGGCTGTGTCAGGCAGAGCATGAGTGCCCAGAGCAGCCTATCCAGTTCGGGTACCGTCGAGGCCCGAGCAGGTTGATCCTCATCTGGGTTTTCTGGAGAGCCCCACAGGGAAACGTTTTTCTTCCGTTGGGCAGACACTGGGCTGGGTTTTGGTTCCGGAGTTCCTAGTCCGGAGGGCTTGTTTGCCAGGAGTGTGAGGAAGGAAGTCTGAAAACACAAGCTAGCGTGTGGTTTTGGGACCAAGGTCACAGCATGCCCACTCTGCAGAGGCTGAATCGGGATCTCCTGCACTGAGGTCATGTCAACTATGAGACGTGCCTCAGGCTAGAGTTCTTGTCCAGCATGGCCTCTTCCGGAAGGGTGTGGGGGCTTCATGAGGCCAGAAAGTTTTGCCTACGATGGGATTTGTGAACTGCTCCAAAACTGAAGATTACCTTCTGCACGACAGTCGAGTCCTATTGGATGGTTCCAAGAGGCCCCATATGGAAAGACTCGAGAGCAGGTGTCTAAGCATGGATGCCTGGGAACGCCACCTCATATTCCCACTCTTTAGTCAGGACAAGGCAGGCTCAATCTGCGGGCTCCTGGGTGAGCTACCCAGAGGGGAGAGTTGAAATGGACTCTCCTGAAGATGAGTCCTACTGTGGCTTGGTGGCCTGGGAGACCTTCGAATGTGGAGGTGGCTCAGGGACTCTGCAGGATTCTCCAACATGAGGTGTTTGACACGGCTCCAACAAGGAAACTTCCCATGTGGAGACGAGAGGAGTTCTGTTCCGTGCCTCAGGAAAGCCCCATACCCTGTTCTTCGAACCAAAGCCTCTGAGAAGTGACACCTGGAAACCAAAGTAAGAGTTGAGACTACGGCCTAAAGGCCTGTCCGGCTCAACCTTCTATCTCTGTTGTCATCTGTGTGCATGCATTCATGGATGTAGCTGCTCAGCTTGTGTCCGAATGCCCCTGTGAGTCCAGTGAGGCTCCCAGTAGTGGGATGTCCTCGGAGGCCTTGAGGTTTCTCATATTCTGGAGGTGTGTGGCCAAAGGAATGGACACAGTTTCCCAGGAGAGAGCAGGCACGGTCCTGTGGTATGGCTCCAGAGGACCCAGCCTAGAGGCTCTGTTTGCCAGGGCTGTGGGGACAGATGTCTGAAAAAGCAAACTTGGCTCAGCTAGGGGCCAATGTAATGGCAGGCCTGATCTCTAGTCCGTGAGGGGAGATCCTCTGGAAATCAAAGTAGGGCAAGTGGGAGGCAGTCACTCAGGATTTTGTCTCTGGGTGTTGCGTTTACAGTGTCCGGTCAGGGTAGGGGTTGTCTCAGAGGCCGAGGAAGAGCCTTCCTCTCAGGGGATTGTCCAAGCTCCCAAGTGTTTGTGTTCATTCTGTGGGAATGAAGAGTACTGTTTCCTGCCACAGGGGAACCCCCAGGAGAGGGACTCTAGAGCACAGCAGTGGGTTCCCTCAACTGGAATACACACCATCTAGTTAGTCCTGGGTGCCTATGGGCATGGCAAGCCACATATGCGGGCTCTTGGTCCAGTCACTGAGAGGCGTTACTTGAATAAGGTACTCACGCTGAGGGTCACAATGTGTGTTTGTGCCCAAGGCGGCCCTCACGCTTGGGCGTGGCCTCATGGGCCATGCCGTTTTCTCCTACACTGAAGGTTTGACTCACTGCCAGCAGCAAGGTTTCTTGCCAGGGGGAAGGAGGGGTTCTGACTTGTGCATCAGGTTCCCCCCTGTGCAGGGATTGGAGATAAGGTCTAGGTTCCGATGACTGAAAACCCAGGTTGGGAATGGATGGTGGCCTAAGGCAGTGGCGGGTCCAATGTGCTGGGTGTGCAGCCAGCTGTGTCGGTGTCTGTTGGAAGGTCTGGGCTCAGGCTATTTGCGACAGAGCATCACTGTTTAAGGTAGCCTATGCAATTGGGGTGTTGCCGAGGGCCAAGCAGTTTGATCCTCATTTGGGGTTTCTGGGCAGCGCCATAGACAATGTTTTTCTCTTGGGAGGCAGGCACAGTGCTTCATTGTGGCCCCAGAATTCCCAGTAGGGAGGGTTTGTGGGCCAGGAGTGTGAGGACGGAAGTCTGAAAACACAAGCTAGTGTGAGGATTGGAACCAAGGGCAGAGCAGGCCCACTCTGCAGAGGCTGAATCAAAATCTCCTGCATCTGAAGTCAGGCTGAGGATCAGACGTTGGCTGAGGCTGGAGTATGTGTCCATGATGGCACCTTCATGAAGTGGGGGCCTCATGAGGCCAAGGAAGTTTTCCCACGCTGAGTTTGGAGGTTGCCCCAAACCACAAGGTTTCCTTCTGCGGGACATTCGAGTCCTGTTGCATGGCTCCAGGACATACCATACGGAAGGACTGGAGAGCAGGGTTCGAAGGATGGATCCCTGTACAGCATGCCTCGCATTCCCATTGGCTATTAGCGACAAGATATGTTTGATCTGCTGCCTCTGGAACACGCGACCCAGGGGGCTGAGTTGAAATGGCCTCTCCTGAGGATGCGTCATAATGTGCGTTTGGGTCCATGGAGACCTTGGAATGTGCTGGTTGTTCAGTGGCCCTGCGGAACTCTCCTACCTGAAGTGTTTGATACATCCCAGTAAGAAAGCTGCCCATGTGGAGATGAGAGCTGTTTGGTTTGGTGCCTCAGAAAAGCCCCATGTGCTGGTCTACGAAAACAGTCCTCTGAGAACGGAAACATGGAAACCAAAGCTAAGGTTCAGATTAGGGCCTGGGGGCCTGTCCATTTCAACCTTCTGTCTCTGGGGACACTGTCTGAGAGTCTAAGTGGAGATAGTTGCTCCGCTGGTGTCAGAGAGCCCCTCTTAGTCCAGGGGGGCCTACACTATTGATGGCCTCAGAGGCCTTGGAGCTTTTCCCTAACCTGTAGTGTTGTGGTCAATAGACTGGGCACACTTTCCTTGGAGAAGGCAGGCACAATCTTTCGCTGTGGCCCGAGAGGCCCTAGCCTGGAGGTGTGTGGGTCCAGGCTGTGGGCACAGAAGTCTGAATACACAAACTCAGCTTATGAGTGGCGCCTGGGGTATGGCAGGCCGGATGTACAGCCCGAGAGGGAGATCCTGGGCCTCTGAAACAAGGGCGAGTGGGAGGCGTTCCTTCAGGCTTTTGTCTCTGGATGTTGTGTCCGGGATAGCCGTGGATTGGAGCGGTGGCCTCAGGTTCTGTGGACGAGTATCCCTCTCTGGGGATTTGTCCCAGCTCCCAAGAGTTTGGGGTCATTTTGTGGGAAGGGTGGAGTCGTGTTGTCTGGCTCATGGGTCTCTCCAAGAAAGGGATTCCAGAGCAGAGCTCCAGGTACGGGTGGGGCGACTGGAAAATTCAAACCGTGGTGAGGATTGGGTGCATAGGGGCTTGGCAAGCCCCATATGTGGGCTCTTGGTCCAGGCCCTGACAGGCCTTTCTTTGACATGGGGCTCATGCTGAGGGTCGCAGTGTGAATTTGTGCCCAAGCAGCACTCAAGTTTGGGCGTGGCATCAGGGGCCATGAAGGTTTCTCCCACCCTGAAGGTGTGACTCCATGCCAAGAGCAAGCTTGACAGCCATGGGGAAGGAGGAGTTCTGTTTTGTGCTTGCTATACCCAGCTGTGTGGAGAATTGATATAATGTCTAGGTTCAGATATCTGAAAACCAAGGTTAGGATGAGGTGACGGCATAAGACCATGGCGTGTCCGAAGTGCTGGGTGTGCGGCCAGCTGTCTCCTTGTCTGTCTGGACGTCTGGCTTCAGGCTGTGTCAGGCAGAGCATGAGTGCCCAGAGCAGCCTATCCAGTTCGGGTACCGTCGAGGCCCGAGCAGGTTGATCCTCATCTGGGTTTTCTGGAGAGCCCCACAGGGAAACGTTTTTCTTCCGTTGGGCAGACACTGGGCTGGGTTTTGGTTTCGGAGTTCCTAGTCCGGAGGGCTTGTATGCCAGGAGTGTGAGGAAGGAAGTCTGAAAACACAAGCTAGCGTGAGGTTTGGGACCGAGGTCACGGCATGCCCACTCTGCAGAGGCTGAATCGGGATCTCCTGCACTGAGGTCATGTCAAATATGAGACGTGCCTCAGGCTAGAGTTCTTGTCCAGCATGGCCTCTTCCTGAAGGGTGTGGGGGCTTCATGAGGCCAGAAAGTTTTGCCTACGATGGGATTTGTGAACTGCTCCAAAACTGAAGGTTACCTTCTGCACGACAGTCGAGTCCTATTGGATGGTTCCAAGAGGCCCCATATGGAAAGACTCGAGAGCAGGTGTCTAAGCATGGATGCCTGGGAACGCCACCTCATATTCCCACTCTTTAGTCAGGACAAGGCAGGCTCAATCTGCGGGCTCCTGGGTGAGCTACCCAGAGGGGAGAGTTGAAATGGACTCTCCTGAAGATGAGTCCTACTGTGGCTTGGTGGCCTGGGAGACCTTGGAATGTGGAGGTGGCTCAGGGACTCTGCAGGATTCTCCAACATGAGGTGTTTGACACGGCTCCAACAAGGAAACTTCCCATGTGGAGACGAGAGGAGTTCTGTTCCGTGCCTCAGGAAAGCCCCATACCCTGTTCTTCGAAACAAAGCCTCTGAGGAGTGACACCTGGAAACCAAAGTAAGAGTTGAGACTACGGCCTAAAGGCCTGTCCGGCTCAACCTTCTATCTCTGTTGTCATCTGTGTGCATGCATTCATGGATGTAGCTGCTCAGCTTGTGTCCGAATGCCCCTGTGAGTCCAGTGAGGCTCCCAGTAGTGGGATGTCCTCGGAGGCCTTGAGGTTTCTCATATTCTGGAGGTGTGTGGCCAAAGGCATGGACACAGTTTCCCAGGAGAGAGCAGGCACGGTCCTGTGGTATGGCTCCAGAGGACCCAGCCTAGAGGCTCTGTTTGCCAGGGCTGTGGGGACAGATGTCTGAAAAAGCAAACTTGGCTCAGCTAGGGGCCAATGTAATGGCAGGCCTGATCTCTAGTCCGTGAGGGGAGATCCTCTGGAAATCAAAGTAGGGCAAGTGGGAGGCAGTCACTCAGGATTTTGTCTCTGGGTGTTGCGTTTACAGTGTCCGGTCAGGGTAGGGGTTGTCTCAGAGGCCGAGGAAGAGCCTTCCTCTCAGGGGATTGTCCAAGCTCCCAAGTGTTTGTGTTCATTCTGTGGGAATGAAGAGTACTGTTTCCTGCCACAGGGGAACCCCCAGGAGAGGGACTCTAGAGCACAGCAGTGGGTTCCCTCAACTGGAATACACACCATCTAGTTAGTCCTGGGTGCCTATGGGCATGGCAAGCCACATATGCGGGCTCTTGGTCCAGTCACTGAGAGGCGTTACTTGAATAAGGTACTCACGCTGAGGGTCACAATGTGTGTTTGTGCCCAAGGCGGCCCTCACGCTTGGGCGTGGCCTCATGGGCCATGCCGTTTTCTCCTACACTGAAGGTTTGACTCACTGCCAGCAGCAAGGTTTCTTGCCAGGGGGAAGGAGGGGTTCTGACTTGTGCATCAGGTTCCCCCCTGTGCAGGGATTGGAGATAAGGTCTAGGTTCCGATGACTGAAAACCCAGGTTGGGAATGGATGGTGGCCTAAGGCAGTGGCGGGTCCAATGTGCTGGGTGTGCAGCCAGCTGTGTCGGTGTCTGTTGGAAGGTCTGGGCTCAGGCTATTTGCGACAGAGCATCACTGTTTAAGGTAGCCTATGCAATTGGGGTGTTGCCGAGGGCCAAGCAGTTTGATCCTCATTTGGGGTTTCTGGGCAGCGCCATAGACAATGTTTTCCTCTTGGGAGGCAGGCACAGTGCTTCATTGTGGCCCCAGAATTCCCAGTAGGGAGGGTTTGTGGGCCAGGAGTGTGAGGACGGAAGTCTGAAAACACAAGCTAGTGTGAGGATTGGAACCAAGGGCAGAGCAGGCCCACTCTGCAGAGGCTGAATCAAAATTTCCTGCATCTGAAGTCAGGCTGAGGATCAGACGTTGGCTGAGGCTGGAGTATGTGTCCATCATGGCACCTTCATGAAGTGGGGGCCTCATGAGGCCAAGGAAGTTTTCCCACGCTGAGTTTGGAGGTTGCCCCAAACCACAAGGTTTCCTTCTGCGGGACATTCGAGTCCTGTTGCATGGCTCCAGGACATACCATATGGAAGGACTGGAGAGCAGGGTTCGAAGGATGGATCCTGTACAGCATGCCTCGCTTTCCCATTGGCTATTAGCGACAAGATATGTTTGATCTGCTGCCTCTGGAACACGCGACCCAGGGGGCTGAGTTGAAATGGCCTCTCCTGAGGATACGTCTTAATGTGCGTTTGGGTCCATGGAGACCTTGGAATGTGCTGGTTGTTCAGTGGCCCTGCGGAACTCTCCTACCTGAAGTGTTTGATACATCCCAGTAAGAAAGCTGCCCATGTGGAGATGAGAGATGTTTGGTTTGGTGCCTCAGAAAAGCCCCATGTGCTGGTCTACGAAAACAGTCCTCTGAGAACGGAAACATGGAAACCAAAGCTAAGGTTCAGATTAAGGCCTGGGGGCCTGTCCATTTCAACCTTCTGTCTCTGGGGACACTGTCTGAGAGTCTAAGTGGAGATAGTTGCTCCGCTGGTGTCAGAGAGCCCCTCTTAGTCCAGGGGGGCCTACACTATTGATGGCCTCAGAGGCCTTGGAGCTTTTCCCTAACCTGTAGTGTTGTGGTCAATGGACTGGGCACACTTTCCTTGGAGAAGGCAGGCACAATCTTTCGCTGTGGCCCTAGAGGCCCTAGCCTGGAGGTGTGTGGGTCCAGGCTGTGGGCACAGAAGTCTGAATACACAAACTCAGCTTATGAGTGGCGCCTAGGGTATGGCAGGCCGGATGTACAGCCCGAGAGGGAGCTCCTGGGCCTCTGAAACAAGGGCGAGTGGGAGGCGTTCCTTCAGGCTTTTGTCTCTGGATGTTGTGTCCGGGATAGCCGTGGATTGGAGCGGTGGCCTCAGGTTCTGTGGACGAGTATCCCTCTCTGGGGATTTGTCCCAGCTCCCAAGAGTTTGGGGTCATTTTGTGGGAAGGGTGGAGTCGTGTTGTCTGGCTCATGGGTCTCTCCAAGAAAGGGATTCCAGAGCAGAGCTCCAGGTACGGGCGGGGCGACTGGAAAATTCAAACCGTGGTGAGGATTCTGTGCATAGGGGCTTGGCAAGCCCCATATGTGGGCTCTTGGTCCAGGCCCTGACAGGCCTTTCTTTGACATGGGGCTCATGCTGAGGGTCACAGTGTGAATTTGTGCCCAAGCAGCACTCAAGTTTGGGCGTGGCATCAGGGGCCATGAAGGTTTCTCCCACCCTGAAGGTGTGACTCCATGCCAAGAGCAAGCTTGACAGCCATGGGGAAGGAGGAGTTCTGTTTTGTGCTTGCTATACCCAGCTGTGTGGAGAATTGATATAATGTCTAGGTTCAGATATCTGAAAACCAAGGTTAGGATGAGGTGACGGCATAAGACCATGGCGTGTCCGAAGTGCTGGGTGTGCGGCCAGCTGTCTCCTTGTCTGTCTGGACGTCTGGCTTCAGGCTGTGTCAGGCAGAGCATGAGTGCCCAGAGCAGCCTATCCAGTTCGGGTACCGTCGAGTCCCGAGCAGGTTGATCCTCATCTGGGTTTTCTGGAGAGCCCCACAGGGAAACGTTTTTCTTCCGTTGGGCAGACACTGGGCTGGGTTTTGGTTCCGGAGATCCTAGTCCGGAGGGCTTGTTTGCCAGGAGTGTGAGGAAGGAAGTCTGAAAACACAAGCTAGCGTGTGGTTTGGGACCGAGGTCACGGCATGCCCACTCTGCAGAGGCTGAATCGGGATCTCCTGCACTGAGGTCATGTCAACTATGAGACGTGCCTCAGGCTAGAGTTCTTGTCCAGCATGGCCTCTTCCTGAAGGGTGTGGGGGCTTCATGAGGCCAGAAAGTTTTGCCTACGATGGGATTTGTGAACTGCTCCAAAACTGAAGATTACCTTCTGCACGACAGTCGAGTCCTATTGGATGGTTCCAAGAGGCCCCATATGGAAAGACTCGAGAGCAGGTGTCTAAGCATGGATGCCTGGGAACGCCACCTCATATTCCCACTCTTTAGTCAGGACAAGGCAGGCTCAATCTGCGGGCTCCTGGGTGAGCTACCCAGAGGGGAGAGTTGAAATGGACTCTCCTGAAGATGAGTCCTACTGTGGCTTGGTGGCCTGGGAGACCTTGGAATGTGGAGGTGGCTCAGGGACTCTGCAGGATTCTCCAACATGAGGTGTTTGACACGGCTCCAACAAGGAAACTTCCCATGTGGAGACGAGAGGAGTTCTGTTCCGTGCCTCAGGAAAGCCCCATACCCTGTTCTTCGAACCAAAGCCTCTGAGAAGTGACACCTGGAAACCAAAGTAAGAGTTGAGACTACGGCCTAAAGGCCTGTCCGGCTCAACCTTCTATCTCTGTTGTCATCTGTGTGCATGCATTCATGGATGTAGCTGCTCAGCTTGTGTCCGAATGCCCCTGTGAGTCCAGTGAGGCTCCCAGTAGTGGGATGTCCTCGGAGGCCTTGAGGTTTCTCATATTCTGGAGGTGTGTGGCCAAAGGAATGGACACAGTTTCCCAGGAGAGAGCAGGCACGGTCCTGTGGTATGGCTCCAGAGGACCCAGCCTAGAGGCTCTGTTTGCCAGGGCTGTGGGGACAGATGTCTGAAAAAGCAAACTTGGCTCAGCTAGGGGCCAATGTAATGGCAGGCCTGATCTCTAGTCCGTGAGGGGAGATCCTCTGGAAATCAAAGTAGGGCAAGTGGGAGGCAGTCACTCAGGATTTTGTCTCTGGGTGTTGCGTTTACAGTGTCCGGTCAGGGTAGGGGTTGTCTCAGAGGCCGAGGAAGAGCCTTCCTCTCAGGGGATTGTCCAAGCTCCCAAGTGTTTGTGTTCATTCTGTGGGAATGAAGAGTACTGTTTCCTGCCACAGGGGAACCCCCAGGAGAGGGACTCTAGAGCACAGCAGTGGGTTCCCTCAACTGGAATACACACCATCTAGTTAGTCCTGGGTGCCTATGGGCATGGCAAGCCACATATGCGGGCTCTTGGTCCAGTCACTGAGAGGCGTTACTTGAATAAGGTACTCACGCTGAGGGTCACAATGTGTGTTTGTGCCCAAGGCGGCCCTCACGCTTGGGCGTGGCCTCATGGGCCATGCCGTTTTCTCCTACACTGAAGGTTTGACTCACTGCCAGCAGCAAGGTTTCTTGCCAGGGGGAAGGAGGGGTTCTGACTTGTGCATCAGGTTCCCCCCTGTGCAGGGATTGGAGATAAGGTCTAGGTTCCGATGACTGAAAACCCAGGTTGGGAATGGATGGTGGCCTAAGGCAGTGGCGGGTCCAATGTGCTGGGTGTGCAGCCAGCTGTGTCGGTGTCTGTTGGAAGGTCTGGGCTCAGGCTATTTGCGACAGAGCATCACTGTTTAAGGTAGCCTATGCAATTGGGGTGTTGCCGAGGGCCAAGCAGTTTGATCCTCATTTGGGGTTTCTGGGCAGCGCCATAGACAATGTTTTTCTCTTGGGAGGCAGGCACAGTGCTTCATTGTGGCCCCAGAATTCCCAGTAGGGAGGGTTTGTGGGCCAGGAGTGTGAGGACGGAAGTCTGAAAACACAAGCTAGTGTGAGGATTGGAACCAAGGGCAGAGCAGGCCCACTCTGCAGAGGCTGAATCAAAATCTCCTGCATCTGAAGTCAGGCTGAGGATCAGACGTTGGCTGAGGCTGGAGTATGTGTCCATGATGGCACCTTCATGAAGTGGGGGCCTCATGAGGCCAAGGAAGTTTTCCCACGCTGAGTTTGGAGGTTGCCCCAAACCACAAGGTTTCCTTCTGCGGGACATTCGAGTCCTGTTGCATGGCTCCAGGACATACCATACGGAAGGACTGGAGAGCAGGGTTCGAAGGATGGATCCCTGTACAGCATGCCTCGCATTCCCATTGGCTATTAGCGACAAGATATGTTTGATCTGCTGCCTCTGGAACACGCGACCCAGGGGGCTGAGTTGAAATGGCCTCTCCTGAGGATGCGTCATAATGTGCGTTTGGGTCCATGGAGACCTTGGAATGTGCTGGTTGTTCAGTGGCCCTGCGGAACTCTCCTACCTGAAGTGTTTGATACATCCCAGTAAGAAAGCTGCCCATGTGGAGATGAGAGATGTTTGGTTTGGTGCCTCAGAAAAGCCCCATGTGATGGTCTACGAAAACAGTCCTCTGAGAACGGAAACATGGAAACCAAAGCTAAGGTTCAGATTAGGGCCTGGGGGCCTGTCCATTTCAACCTTCTGTCTCTGGGGACACTGTCTGAGAGTCTAAGTGGAGATAGTTGCTCCGCTGGTGTCAGAGAGCCCCTCTTAGTCCAGGGGGGCCTACACTATTGATGGCCTCAGAGGCCTTGGAGCTTTTCCCTAACCTGTAGTGTTGTGGTCAATGGACTGGGCACACTTTCCTTGGAGAAGGGAGGCACAATCTTTCGCTGTGGCCCTAGAGGCCCTAGCCTGGAGGTGTGTGGGTCCAGGCTGTGGGCACAGAAGTCTGAATACACAAACTCAGCTTATGAGTGGCGCCTAGGGTATGGCAGGCCGGATGTACAGCCCGAGAGGGAGATCCTGGGCCTCTGAAACAAGGGCGAGTGGGAGGCGTTCCTTCAGGCTTTTGTCTCTGGATGTTGTGTCCGGGATAGCCGTGGATTGGAGCGGTGGCCTCAGGTTCTGTGGACGAGTATCCCTCTCTGGGGATTTGTCCCAGCTCCCAAGAGTTTGGGGTCATTTTGTGGGAAGGGTGGAGTCGTGTTGTCTGGCTCATGGGTCTCTCCAAGAAAGGGATTCCAGAGCAGAGCTCCAGGTACGGGTGGGGCGACTGGAAAATTCAAACCGTGGTGAGGATTGGGTGCATAGGGGCTTGGCAAGCCCCATATGTGGGCTCTTGGTCCAGGCCCTGACAGGCCTTTCTTTGACATGGGGCTCATGCTGAGGGTCGCAGTGTGAATTTGTGCCCAAGCAGCACTCAAGTTTGGGCGTGGCATCAGGGGCCATGAAGGTTTCTCCCACCCTGAAGGTGTGACTCCATGCCAAGAGCAAGCTTGACAGCCATGGGGAAGGAGGAGTTCTGTTTTGTGCTTGCTATACCCAGCTGTGTGGAGAATTGATATAATGTCTAGGTTCAGATATCTGAAAACCAAGGTTAGGATGAGGTGACGGCATAAGACCATGGCGTGTCCGAAGTGCTGGGTGTGCGGCCAGCTGTCTCCTTGTCTGTCTGGACGTCTGGCTTCAGGCTGTGTCAGGCAGAGCATGAGTGCCCAGAGCAGCCTATCCAGTTCGGGTACCGTCGAGGCCCGAGCAGGTTGATCCTCATCTGGGTTTTCTGGAGAGCCCCACAGGGAAACGTTTTTCTTCCGTTGGGCAGACACTGGGCTGGGTTTTGGTTTCGGAGTTCCTAGTCCGGAGGGCTTGTATGCCAGGAGTGTGAGGAAGGAAGTCTGAAAACACAAGCTAGCGTGAGGTTTGGGACCGAGGTCACGGCATGCCCACTCTGCAGAGGCTGAATCGGGATCTCCTGCACTGAGGTCATGTCAAATATGAGACGTGCCTCAGGCTAGAGTTCTTGTCCAGCATGGCCTCTTCCTGAAGGGTGTGGGGGCTTCATGAGGCCAGAAAGTTTTGCCTACGATGGGATTTGTGAACTGCTCCAAAACTGAAGGTTACCTTCTGCACGACAGTCGAGTCCTATTGGATGGTTCCAAGAGGCCCCATATGGAAAGACTCGAGAGCAGGTGTCTAAGCATGGATGCCTGGGAACGCCACCTCATATTCCCACTCTTTAGTCAGGACAAGGCAGGCTCAATCTGCGGGCTCCTGGGTGAGCTACCCAGAGGGGAGAGTTGAAATGGACTCTCCTGAAGATGAGTCCTACTGTGGCTTGGTGGCCTGGGAGACCTTGGAATGTGGAGGTGGCTCAGGGACTCTGCAGGATTCTCCAACATGAGGTGTTTGACACGGCTCCAACAAGGAAACTTCCCATGTGGAGACGAGAGGAGTTCTGTTCCGTGCCTCAGGAAAGCCCCATACCCTGTTCTTCGAAACAAAGCCTCTGAGGAGTGACACCTGGAAACCAAAGTAAGAGTTGAGACTACGGCCTAAAGGCCTGTCCGGCTCAACCTTCTATCTCTGTTGTCATCTGTGTGCATGCATTCATGGATGTAGCTGCTCAGCTTGTGTCCGAATGCCCCTGTGAGTCCAGTGAGGCTCCCAGTAGTGGGATGTCCTCGGAGGCCTTGAGGTTTCTCATATTCTGGAGGTGTGTGGCCAAAGGCATGGACACAGTTTCCCAGGAGAGAGCAGGCACGGTCCTGTGGTATGGCTCCAGAGGACCCAGCCTAGAGGCTCTGTTTGCCAGGGCTGTGGGGACAGATGTCTGAAAAAGCAAACTTGGCTCAGCTAGGGGCCAATGTAATGGCAGGCCTGATCTCTAGTCCGTGAGGGGAGATCCTCTGGAAATCAAAGTAGGGCAAGTGGGAGGCAGTCACTCAGGATTTTGTCTCTGGGTGTTGCGTTTACAGTGTCCGGTCAGGGTAGGGGTTGTCTCAGAGGCCGAGGAAGAGCCTTCCTCTCAGGGGATTGTCCAAGCTCCCAAGTGTTTGTGTTCATTCTGTGGGAATGAAGAGTACTGTTTCCTGCCACAGGGGAACCCCCAGGAGAGGGACTCTAGAGCACAGCAGTGGGTTCCCTCAACTGGAATACACACCATCTAGTTAGTCCTGGGTGCCTATGGGCATGGCAAGCCACATATGCGGGCTCTTGGTCCAGTCACTGAGAGGCGTTACTTGAATAAGGTACTCACGCTGAGGGTCACAATGTGTGTTTGTGCCCAAGGCGGCCCTCACGCTTGGGCGTGGCCTCATGGGCCATGCCGTTTTCTCCTACACTGAAGGTTTGACTCACTGCCAGCAGCAAGGTTTCTTGCCAGGGGGAAGGAGGGGTTCTGACTTGTGCATCAGGTTCCCCCCTGTGCAGGGATTGGAGATAAGGTCTAGGTTCCGATGACTGAAAACCCAGGTTGGGAATGGATGGTGGCCTAAGGCAGTGGCGGGTCCAATGTGCTGGGTGTGCAGCCAGCTGTGTCGGTGTCTGTTGGAAGGTCTGGGCTCAGGCTATTTGCGACAGAGCATCACTGTTTAAGGTAGCCTATGCAATTGGGGTGTTGCCGAGGGCCAAGCAGTTTGATCCTCATTTGGGGTTTCTGGGCAGCGCCATAGACAATGTTTTTCTCTTGGGAGGCAGGCACAGTGCTTCATTGTGGCCCCAGAATTCCCAGTAGGGAGGGTTTGTGGGCCAGGAGTGTGAGGACGGAAGTCTGAAAACACAAGCTAGTGTGAGGATTGGAACCAAGGGCAGAGCAGGCCCACTCTGCAGAGGCTGAATCAAAATCTCCTGCATCTGAAGTCAGGCTGAGGATCAGACGTTGGCTGAGGCTGGAGTATGTGTCCATGATGGCACCTTCATGAAGTGGGGGCCTCATGAGGCCAAGGAAGTTTTCCCACGCTGAGTTTGGAGGTTGCCCCAAACCACAAGGTTTCCTTCTGCGGGACATTCGAGTCCTGTTGCATGGCTCCAGGACATACCATACGGAAGGACTGGAGAGCAGGGTTCGAAGGATGGATCCCTGTACAGCATGCCTCGCATTCCCATTGGCTATTAGCGACAAGATATGTTTGATCTGCTGCCTCTGGAACACGCGACCCAGGGGGCTGAGTTGAAATGGCCTCTCCTGAGGATGCGTCATAATGTGCGTTTGGGTCCATGGAGACCTTGGAATGTGCTGGTTGTTCAGTGGCCCTGCGGAACTCTCCTACCTGAAGTGTTTGATACATCCCAGTAAGAAAGCTGCCCATGTGGAGATGAGAGCTGTTTGGTTTGGTGCCTCAGAAAAGCCCCATGTGCTGGTCTACGAAAACAGTCCTCTGAGAACGGAAACATGGAAACCAAAGCTAAGGTTCAGATTAGGGCCTGGGGGCCTGTCCATTTCAACCTTCTGTCTCTGGGGACACTGTCTGAGAGTCTAAGTGGAGATAGTTGCTCCGCTGGTGTCAGAGAGCCCCTCTTAGTCCAGGGGGGCCTACACTATTGATGGCCTCAGAGGCCTTGGAGCTTTTCCCTAACCTGTAGTGTTGTGGTCAATGGACTGGGCACACTTTCCTTGGAGAGGGCAGGCACAATCTTTCGCTGTGGCCCTAGAGGCCCTAGCCTGGAGGTGTGTGGGTCCAGGCTGTGGGCACAGAAGTCTGAATACACAAACTCAGCTTATGAGTGGCGCCTAGGGTATGGCAGGCCGGATGTACAGCCCGAGAGGGAGATCCTGGGCCTCTGAAACAAGGGCGAGTGGGAGGCGTTCCTTCAGGCTTTTGTCTCTGGATGTTGTGTCCGGGATAGCCGTGGATTGGAGCGGTGGCCTCAGGTTCTGTGGACGAGTATCCCTCTCTGGGGATTTGTCCCAGCTCCCAAGAGTTTGGGGTCATTTTGTGGGAAGGGTGGAGTCGTGTTCTCTGGCTCATGGGTCTCTCCAAGAAAGGGATTCCAGAGCAGAGCTCCAGGTACGGGTGGGGCGACTGGAAAATTCAAACCGTGGTGAGGATTGGGTGCATAGGGGCTTGGCAAGCCCCATATGTGGGCTCTTGGTCCAGGCCCTGACAGGCCTTTCTTTGACATGGGGCTCATGCTGAGGGTCACAGTGTGAATTTGTTCCCAAGCAGCACTCAAGTTTGGGCGTGGCATCAGGGGCCATGAAGGTTTCTCCCACCCTGAAGGTGTGACTCCATGCCAAGAGCAAGCTTGACAGCCATGGGGAAGGAGGAGTTCTGTTTTGTGCTTGCTATACCCAGCTGTGTGGAGAATTGATATAATGTCTAGGTTCAGATATCTGAAAACCAAGGTTAGGATGAGGTGACGGCATAAGACCATGGCGTGTCCGAAGTGCTGGGTGTGCGGCCAGCTGTCTCCTTGTCTGTCTGGACGTCTGGCTTCAGGCTGTGTCAGGCAGAGCATGAGTGCCCAGAGCAGCCTATCCAGTTCGGGTACCGTCGAGGCCCGAGCAGGTTGATCCTCATCTGGGTTTTCTGGAGAGCCCCACAGGGAAACGTTTTTCTTCCGTTGGGCAGACACTGGGCTGGGTTTTGGTTCCGGAGTTCCTAGTCCGGAGGGCTTGTTTGCCAGGAGTGTGAGGAAGGAAGTCTGAAAACACAAGCTAGCGTGTGGTTTGGGACCGAGGTCACGGCATGCCCACTCTGCAGAGGCTGAATCGGGATCTCCTGCACTGAGGTCATGTCAACTATGAGACGTGCCTCAGGCTAGAGTTCTTGTCCAGCATGGCCTCTTCCTGAAGGGTGTGGGGGCTTCATGAGGCCAGAAAGTTTTGCCTACGATGGGATTTGTGAACTGCTCCAAAACTGAAGGTTACCTTCTGCACGACAGTCGAGTCCTATTGGATGGTTCCAAGAGGCCCCATATGGAAAGACTCGAGAGCAGGTGTCTAAGCATGGATGCCTGGGAACGCCACCTCATATTCCCACTCTTTAGTCAGGACAAGGCAGGCTCAATCTGCGGGCTCCTGGGTGAGCTACCCAGAGGGGAGAGTTGAAATGGACTCTCCTGAAGATGAGTCCTACTGTGGCTTGGTGGCCTGGGAGACCTTGGAATGTGGAGGTGGCTCAGGGACTCTGCAGGATTCTCCAACATGAGGTGTTTGACACGGCTCCAACAAGGAAACTTCCCATGTGGAGACGAGAGGAGTTCTGTTCCGTGCCTCAGGAAAGCCCCATACCCTGTTCTTCGAACCAAAGCCTCTGAGGAGTGACACCTGGAAACCAAAGTAAGAGTTGAGACTACGGCCTAAAGGCCTGTCCGGCTCAACCTTCTATCTCTGTTGTCATCTGTGTGCATGCATTCATGGATGTAGCTGCTCAGCTTGTGTCCGAATGCCCCTGTGAGTCCAGTGAGGCTCCCAGTAGTGGGATGTCCTCGTAGGCCTTGAGGTTTCTCATATTCTGGAGGTGTGTGGCCAAAGGAATGGACACAGTTTCCCAGGAGAGCAGGCACGGTCCTGTGGTATGGCTCCAGAGGACCCAGCCTAGAGGCTCTGTTTGCCAGGGCTGTGGGGACAGATGTCTGAAAAAGCAAACTTGGCTCAGCTAGGGGCCAATGTAATGGCAGGCCTGATCTCTAGTCCGTGAGGGGAGATCCTCTGGAAATCAAAGTAGGGCAAGTGGGAGGCAGTCACTCAGGATTTTGTCTCTGGGTGTTGCGTTTACAGTGTCCGGTCAGGGTAGGGGTTGTCTCAGAGGCCGAGGAAGAGCCTTCCTCTCAGGGGATTGTCCAAGCTCCCAAATGTTTGTGTTCATTCTGTGGGAATGAAGAGTACTGTTTCCTGCCACAGGGGAACCCCCAGGAGAGGGACTCTAGAGCACAGCAGTGGGTTCCCTCAACTGGAATAAACACCATCTAGTTAGTCCTGGGTGCCTATGGGCATGGCAAGCCACATATGCGGGCTCTTGGTCCAGTCACTGAGAGGCGTTACTTGAATAAGGTACTCACGCTGAGGGACACAATGTGTGTTTGTGCCCAAGGCGGCCCTCACGCTTGGGCGTGGCCTCATGGGCCATGCCGTTTTCTCCTACACTGAAGGTTTGACTCACTGCCAGCAGCAAGGTTTCTTGCCAGGGGGAAGGAGGGGTTCTGACTTGTGCATCAGGTTCCCCCCTGTGCAGGGATTGGAGATAAGGTCTAGGTTCCGATGACTGAAACCCCAGGTTGGGAATGGATGGTGGCCTAAGGCAGTGGCGGGTCCAATGTGCAGGGTGTGCAGCCAGCTGTGTCGGTGTCTGTTGGAAGGTCTGGGCTCAGGCTATTTGCGACAGAGCATCACTGTTTAAGGTAGCCTATGCAATTGGGGTGTTGCCGAGGGCCAAGCAGTTTGATCCTCATTTGGGGTTTCTGGGCAGCGCCATAGACAATGTTTTTCTCTTGGGAGGCAGGCACAGTGCTTCATTGTGGCCCCAGAATTCCCAGTAGAGAGGGTTTGTGGGCCAGGAGTGTGAGGACGGAAGTCTGAAAACACAAGCTAGTGTGAGGATTGGAACCAAGGGCAGAGCAGGCCTACTCTGCAGAGGCTGAATCAAAATCTCCTGCATCTGAGGTCAGGCTGAGGATCAGACGTTGGCTGAGGCTGGAGTATGTGTCCATGATGGCACCTTCATGAAGTGGGGGCCTCATGAGGCCAAGGAAGTTTTCCCACGCTGAGTTTGGAGGTTGCCCCAAACCACAAGGTTTCCTTCTGCGGGACATTCGAGTCCTGTTGCATGGCTCCAGGACATACCATACGGAAGGACTGGAGAGCAGGGTTCGAAGGATGGATCCCTGTACAGCATGCCTCGCATTCCCATTGGCTATTAGCGACAAGATATGTTTGATCTGCTGCCTCTGGAACACGCGACCCAGGGGGCTGAGTTGAAATGGCCTCTCCTGAGGATGCGTCATAATGTGCGTTTGGGTCCATGGAGACCTTGGAATGTGCTGGTTGTTCAGTGGCCCTGCGGAACTCTCCTACCTGAAGTGTTTGATACATCCCAGTAAGAAAGCTGCCCATGTGGAGATGAGAGCTGTTTGGTTTGGTGCCTCAGAAAAGCCCCATGTGCTGGTCTACGAAAACAGTCCTCTGAGAACGGAAACATGGAAACCAAAGCTAAGGTTCAGATTAGGGCCTGGGGGCCTGTCCATTTAAACCTTCTGTCTCTGGGGACACTGTCTGAGAGTCTAAGTGGAGATAGTTGCTCCGCTGGTGTCAGAGAGCCCCTCTTAGTCCAGGGGGGCCTACACTATTGATGGCCTCAGAGGCCTTGGAGCTTTTCCCTAACCTGTAGTGTTGTGGTCAATGGACTGGGCACACTTTCCTTGGAGAAGGCAGGCACAATCTTTCGCTGTGGCCCTAGAGGCCCTAGCCTGGAGGTGTGTGGGTCCAGGCTGTGGGCACAGAAGTCTGAATACACAAACTCAGCTTATGAGTGGCGCCTAGGGTATGGCAGGCCGGATGTACAGCCCGAGAGGGAGATCCTGGGCCTCTGAAACAAGGGCGAGTGGGAGGCGTTCCTTCAGGCTTTTGTCTCTGGATGTTGTGTCCGGGATAGCCGTGGATTGGAGCGGTGGCCTCAGGTTCTGTGGACGAGTATCCCTCTCTGGGGATTTGTCCCAGCTCCCAAGAGTTTGGGGTCATTTTGTGGGAAGGGTGGAGTCGTGTTGTCTGGCTCATGGGTCTCTCCAAGAAAGGGATTCCAGAGCAGAGCTCCAGGTACGGGCGGGGCGACTGGAAAATTCAAACCGTGGTGAGGATTGGGTGCATAGGGGCTTGGCAAGCCCCATATGTGGGCTCTTGGTCCAGGCCCTGACAGGCCTTTCTTTGACATGGGGCTCATGCTGAGGATCACAGTGTGAATTTGTGCCCAAGCAGCACTCAAGTTTGGGCGTGGCATCAGGGGCCATGAAGGTTTCTCCCACCCTGAAGGTGTGACTCCATGCCAAGAGCAAGCTTGACAGCCATGGGGAAGGAGGAGTTCTGTTTTGTGCTTGCTATACCCAGCTGTGTGGAGAATTGATATAATGTCTAGGTTCAGATATCTGAAAACCAAGGTTAGGATGAGGTGACGGCATAAGACCATGGCGTGTCCGAAGTGCTGGGTGTGCGGCCAGCTGTCTCCTTGTCTGTCTGGACGTCTGGCTTCAGGCTGTGTCAGGCAGAGCATGAGTGCCCAGAGCAGCCTATCCAGTTCGGGTACCGTCGAGGCCCGAGCAGGTTGATCCTCATCTGGGTTTTCTGGAGAGCCCCACAGGGAAACGTTTTTCTTCCGTTGGGCAGACACTGGGCTGGGTTTTGGTTCCGGAGTTCCTAGTCCGGAGGGCTTGTTTGCCAGGAGTGTGAGGAAGGAAGTCTGAAAACACAAGCTAGCGTGTGGTTTTGGGACCAAGGTCACAGCATGCCCACTCTGCAGAGGCTGAATCGGGATCTCCTGCACTGAGGTCATGTCAACTATGAGACGTGCCTCAGGCTAGAGTTCTTGTCCAGCATGGCCTCTTCCGGAAGGGTGTGGGGGCTTCATGAGGCCAGAAAGTTTTGCCTACGATGGGATTTGTGAACTGCTCCAAAACTGAAGATTACCTTCTGCACGACAGTCGAGTCCTATTGGATGGTTCCAAGAGGCCCCATATGGAAAGACTCGAGAGCAGGTGTCTAAGCATGGATGCCTGGGAACGCCACCTCATATTCCCACTCTTTAGTCAGGACAAGGCAGGCTCAATCTGCGGGCTCCTGGGTGAGCTACCCAGAGGGGAGAGTTGAAATGGACTCTCCTGAAGATGAGTCCTACTGTGGCTTGGTGGCCTGGGAGACCTTGGAATGTGGAGGTGGCTCAGGGACTCTGCAGGATTCTCCAACATGAGGTGTTTGACACGGCTCCAACAAGGAAACTTCCCATGTGGAGACGAGAGGAGTTCTGTTCCGTGCCTCAGGAAAGCCCCATACCCTGTTCTTCGAACCAAAGCCTCTGAGAAGTGACACCTGGAAACCAAAGTAAGAGTTGAGACTACGGCCTAAAGGCCTGTCCGGCTCAACCTTCTATCTCTGTTGTCATCTGTGTGCATGCATTCATGGATGTAGCTGCTCAGCTTGTGTCCGAATGCCCCTGTGAGTCCAGTGAGGCTCCCAGTAGTGGGATGTCCTCGGAGGCCTTGAGGTTTCTCATATTCTGGAGGTGTGTGGCCAAAGGAATGGACACAGTTTCCCAGGAGAGAGCAGGCACGGTCCTGTGGTATGGCTCCAGAGGACCCAGCCTAGAGGCTCTGTTTGCCAGGGCTGTGGGGACAGATGTCTGAAAAAGCAAACTTGGCTCAGCTAGGGGCCAATGTAATGGCAGGCCTGATCTCTAGTCCGTGAGGGGAGATCCTCTGGAAATCAAAGTAGGGCAAGTGGGAGGCAGTCACTCAGGATTTTGTCTCTGGGTGTTGCGTTTACAGTGTCCGGTCAGGGTAGGGGTTGTCTCAGAGGCCGAGGAAGAGCCTTCCTCTCAGGGGATTGTCCAAGCTCCCAAGTGTTTGTGTTCATTCTGTGGGAATGAAGAGTACTGTTTCCTGCCACAGGGGAACCCCCAGGAGAGGGACTCTAGAGCACAGCAGTGGGTTCCCTCAACTGGAATACACACCATCTAGTTAGTCCTGGGTGCCTATGGGCATGGCAAGCCACATATGCGGGCTCTTGGTCCAGTCACTGAGAGGCGTTACTTGAATAAGGTACTCACGCTGAGGGTCACAATGTGTGTTTGTGCCCAAGGCGGCCCTCACGCTTGGGCGTGGCCTCATGGGCCATGCCGTTTTCTCCTACACTGAAGGTTTGACTCACTGCCAGCAGCAAGGTTTCTTGCCAGGGGGAAGGAGGGGTTCTGACTTGTGCATCAGGTTCCCCCCTGTGCAGGGATTGGAGATAAGGTCTAGGTTCCGATGACTGAAAACCCAGGTTGGGAATGGATGGTGGCCTAAGGCAGTGGCGGGTCCAATGTGCTGGGTGTGCAGCCAGCTGTGTCGGTGTCTGTTGGAAGGTCTGGGCTCAGGCTATTTGCGACAGAGCATCACTGTTTAAGGTAGCCTATGCAATTGGGGTGTTGCCGAGGGCCAAGCAGTTTGATCCTCATTTGGGGTTTCTGGGCAGCGCCATAGACAATGTTTTTCTCTTGGGAGGCAGGCACAGTGCTTCATTGTGGCCCCAGAATTCCCAGTAGGGAGGGTTTGTGGGCCAGGAGTGTGAGGACGGAAGTCTGAAAACACAAGCTAGTGTGAGGATTGGAACCAAGGGCAGAGCAGGCCCACTCTGCAGAGGCTGAATCAAAATCTCCTGCATCTGAAGTCAGGCTGAGGATCAGACGTTGGCTGAGGCTGGAGTATGTGTCCATGATGGCACCTTCATGAAGTGGGGGCCTCATGAGGCCAAGGAAGTTTTCCCACGCTGAGTTTGGAGGTTGCCCCAAACCACAAGGTTTCCTTCTGCGGGACATTCGAGTCCTGTTGCATGGCTCCAGGACATACCATACGGAAGGACTGGAGAGCAGGGTTCGAAGGATGGATCCCTGTACAGCATGCCTCGCATTCCCATTGGCTATTAGCGACAAGATATGTTTGATCTGCTGCCTCTGGAACACGCGACCCAGGGGGCTGAGTTGAAATGGCCTCTCCTGAGGATGCGTCATAATGTGCGTTTGGGTCCATGGAGACCTTGGAATGTGCTGGTTGTTCAGTGGCCCTGCGGAACTCTCCTACCTGAAGTGTTTGATACATCCCAGTAAGAAAGCTGCCCATGTGGAGATGAGAGCTGTTTGGTTTGGTGCCTCAGAAAAGCCCCATGTGCTGGTCTACGAAAACAGTCCTCTGAGAACGGAAACATGGAAACCAAAGCTAAGGTTCAGATTAGGGCCTGGGGGCCTGTCCATTTCAACCTTCTGTCTCTGGGGACACTGTCTGAGAGTCTAAGTGGAGATAGTTGCTCCGCTGGTGTCAGAGAGCCCCTCTTAGTCCAGGGGGGCCTACACTATTGATGGCCTCAGAGGCCTTGGAGCTTTTCCCTAACCTGTAGTGTTGTGGTCAATAGACTGGGCACACTTTCCTTGGAGAAGGCAGGCACAATCTTTCGCTGTGGCCCGAGAGGCCCTAGCCTGGAGGTGTGTGGGTCCAGGCTGTGGGCACAGAAGTCTGAATACACAAACTCAGCTTATGAGTGGCGCCTGGGGTATGGCAGGCCGGATGTACAGCCCGAGAGGGAGATCCTGGGCCTCTGAAACAAGGGCGAGTGGGAGGCGTTCCTTCAGGCTTTTGTCTCTGGATGTTGTGTCCGGGATAGCCGTGGATTGGAGCGGTGGCCTCAGGTTCTGTGGACGAGTATCCCTCTCTGGGGATTTGTCCCAGCTCCCAAGAGTTTGGGGTCATTTTGTGGGAAGGGTGGAGTCGTGTTGTCTGGCTCATGGGTCTCTCCAAGAAAGGGATTCCAGAGCAGAGCTCCAGGTACGGGTGGGGCGACTGGAAAATTCAAACCGTGGTGAGGATTGGGTGCATAGGGGCTTGGCAAGCCCCATATGTGGGCTCTTGGTCCAGGCCCTGACAGGCCTTTCTTTGACATGGGGCTCATGCTGAGGGTCGCAGTGTGAATTTGTGCCCAAGCAGCACTCAAGTTTGGGCGTGGCATCAGGGGCCATGAAGGTTTCTCCCACCCTGAAGGTGTGACTCCATGCCAAGAGCAAGCTTGACAGCCATGGGGAAGGAGGAGTTCTGTTTTGTGCTTGCTATACCCAGCTGTGTGGAGAATTGATATAATGTCTAGGTTCAGATATCTGAAAACCAAGGTTAGGATGAGGTGACGGCATAAGACCATGGCGTGTCCGAAGTGCTGGGTGTGCGGCCAGCTGTCTCCTTGTCTGTCTGGACGTCTGGCTTCAGGCTGTGTCAGGCAGAGCATGAGTGCCCAGAGCAGCCTATCCAGTTCGGGTACCGTCGAGGCCCGAGCAGGTTGATCCTCATCTGGGTTTTCTGGAGAGCCCCACAGGGAAACGTTTTTCTTCCGTTGGGCAGACACTGGGCTGGGTTTTGGTTTCGGAGTTCCTAGTCCGGAGGGCTTGTATGCCAGGAGTGTGAGGAAGGAAGTCTGAAAACACAAGCTAGCGTGAGGTTTGGGACCGAGGTCACGGCATGCCCACTCTGCAGAGGCTGAATCGGGATCTCCTGCACTGAGGTCATGTCAAATATGAGACGTGCCTCAGGCTAGAGTTCTTGTCCAGCATGGCCTCTTCCTGAAGGGTGTGGGGGCTTCATGAGGCCAGAAAGTTTTGCCTACGATGGGATTTGTGAACTGCTCCAAAACTGAAGGTTACCTTCTGCACGACAGTCGAGTCCTATTGGATGGTTCCAAGAGGCCCCATATGGAAAGACTCGAGAGCAGGTGTCTAAGCATGGATGCCTGGGAACGCCACCTCATATTCCCACTCTTTAGTCAGGACAAGGCAGGCTCAATCTGCGGGCTCCTGGGTGAGCTACCCAGAGGGGAGAGTTGAAATGGACTCTCCTGAAGATGAGTCCTACTGTGGCTTGGTGGCCTGGGAGACCTTGGAATGTGGAGGTGGCTCAGGGACTCTGCAGGATTCTCCAACATGAGGTGTTTGACACGGCTCCAACAAGGAAACTTCCCATGTGGAGACGAGAGGAGTTCTGTTCCGTGCCTCAGGAAAGCCCCATACCCTGTTCTTCGAAACAAAGCCTCTGAGGAGTGACACCTGGAAACCAAAGTAAGAGTTGAGACTACGGCCTAAAGGCCTGTCCGGCTCAACCTTCTATCTCTGTTGTCATCTGTGTGCATGCATTCATGGATGTAGCTGCTCAGCTTGTGTCCGAATGCCCCTGTGAGTCCAGTGAGGCTCCCAGTAGTGGGATGTCCTCGGAGGCCTTGAGGTTTCTCATATTCTGGAGGTGTGTGGCCAAAGGCATGGACACAGTTTCCCAGGAGAGAGCAGGCACGGTCCTGTGGTATGGCTCCAGAGGACCCAGCCTAGAGGCTCTGTTTGCCAGGGCTGTGGGGACAGATGTCTGAAAAAGCAAACTTGGCTCAGCTAGGGGCCAATGTAATGGCAGGCCTGATCTCTAGTCCGTGAGGGGAGATCCTCTGGAAATCAAAGTAGGGCAAGTGGGAGGCAGTCACTCAGGATTTTGTCTCTGGGTGTTGCGTTTACAGTGTCCGGTCAGGGTAGGGGTTGTCTCAGAGGCCGAGGAAGAGCCTTCCTCTCAGGGGATTGTCCAAGCTCCCAAGTGTTTGTGTTCATTCTGTGGGAATGAAGAGTACTGTTTCCTGCCACAGGGGAACCCCCAGGAGAGGGACTCTAGAGCACAGCAGTGGGTTCCCTCAACTGGAATACACACCATCTAGTTAGTCCTGGGTGCCTATGGGCATGGCAAGCCACATATGCGGGCTCTTGGTCCAGTCACTGAGAGGCGTTACTTGAATAAGGTACTCACGCTGAGGGTCACAATGTGTGTTTGTGCCCAAGGCGGCCCTCACGCTTGGGCGTGGCCTCATGGGCCATGCCGTTTTCTCCTACACTGAAGGTTTGACTCACTGCCAGCAGCAAGGTTTCTTGCCAGGGGGAAGGAGGGGTTCTGACTTGTGCATCAGGTTCCCCCCTGTGCAGGGATTGGAGATAAGGTCTAGGTTCCGATGACTGAAAACCCAGGTTGGGAATGGATGGTGGCCTAAGGCAGTGGCGGGTCCAATGTGCTGGGTGTGCAGCCAGCTGTGTCGGTGTCTGTTGGAAGGTCTGGGCTCAGGCTATTTGCGACAGAGCATCACTGTTTAAGGTAGCCTATGCAATTGGGGTGTTGCCGAGGGCCAAGCAGTTTGATCCTCATTTGGGGTTTCTGGGCAGCGCCATAGACAATGTTTTTCTCTTGGGAGGCAGGCACAGTGCTTCATTGTGGCCCCAGAATTCCCAGTAGGGAGGGTTTGTGGGCCAGGAGTGTGAGGACGGAAGTCTGAAAACACAAGCTAGTGTGAGGATTGGAACCAAGGGCAGAGCAGGCCCACTCTGCAGAGGCTGAATCAAAATCTCCTGCATCTGAAGTCAGGCTGAGGATCAGACGTTGGCTGAGGCTGGAGTATGTGTCCATGATGGCACCTTCATGAAGTGGGGGCCTCATGAGGCCAAGGAAGTTTTCCCACGCTGAGTTTGGAGGTTGCCCCAAACCACAAGGTTTCCTTCTGCGGGACATTCGAGTCCTGTTGCATGGCTCCAGGACATACCATACGGAAGGACTGGAGAGCAGGGTTCGAAGGATGGATCCCTGTACAGCATGCCTCGCATTCCCATTGGCTATTAGCGACAAGATATGTTTGATCTGCTGCCTCTGGAACACGCGACCCAGGGGGCTGAGTTGAAATGGCCTCTCCTGAGGATGCGTCATAATGTGCGTTTGGGTCCATGGAGACCTTGGAATGTGCTGGTTGTTCAGTGGCCCTGCGGAACTCTCCTACCTGAAGTGTTTGATACATCCCAGTAAGAAAGCTGCCCATGTGGAGATGAGAGCTGTTTGGTTTGGTGCCTCAGAAAAGCCCCATGTGCTGGTCTACGAAAACAGTCCTCTGAGAACGGAAACATGGAAACCAAAGCTAAGGTTCAGATTAGGGCCTGGGGGCCTGTCCATTTCAACCTTCTGTCTCTGGGGACACTGTCTGAGAGTCTAAGTGGAGATAGTTGCTCCGCTGGTGTCAGAGAGCCCCTCTTAGTCCAGGGGGGCCTACACTATTGATGGCCTCAGAGGCCTTGGAGCTTTTCCCTAACCTGTAGTGTTGTGGTCAATAGACTGGGCACACTTTCCTTGGAGAAGGCAGGCACAATCTTTCGCTGTGGCCCGAGAGGCCCTAGCCTGGAGGTGTGTGGGTCCAGGCTGTGGGCACAGAAGTCTGAATACACAAACTCAGCTTATGAGTGGCGCCTGGGGTATGGCAGGCCGGATGTACAGCCCGAGAGGGAGATCCTGGGCCTCTGAAACAAGGGCGAGTGGGAGGCGTTCCTTCAGGCTTTTGTCTCTGGATGTTGTGTCCGGGATAGCCGTGGATTGGAGCGGTGGCCTCAGGTTCTGTGGACGAGTATCCCTCTCTGGGGATTTGTCCCAGCTCCCAAGAGTTTGGGGTCATTTTGTGGGAAGGGTGGAGTCGTGTTGTCTGGCTCATGGGTCTCTCCAAGAAAGGGATTCCAGAGCAGAGCTCCAGGTACGGGTGGGGCGACTGGAAAATTCAAACCGTGGTGAGGATTGGGTGCATAGGGGCTTGGCAAGCCCCATATGTGGGCTCTTGGTCCAGGCCCTGACAGGCCTTTCTTTGACATGGGGCTCATGCTGAGGGTCGCAGTGTGAATTTGTGCCCAAGCAGCACTCAAGTTTGGGCGTGGCATCAGGGGCCATGAAGGTTTCTCCCACCCTGAAGGTGTGACTCCATGCCAAGAGCAAGCTTGACAGCCATGGGGAAGGAGGAGTTCTGTTTTGTGCTTGCTATACCCAGCTGTGTGGAGAATTGATATAATGTCTAGGTTCAGATATCTGAAAACCAAGGTTAGGATGAGGTGACGGCATAAGACCATGGCGTGTCCGAAGTGCTGGGTGTGCGGCCAGCTGTCTCCTTGTCTGTCTGGACGTCTGGCTTCAGGCTGTGTCAGGCAGAGCATGAGTGCCCAGAGCAGCCTATCCAGTTCGGGTACCGTCGAGGCCCGAGCAGGTTGATCCTCATCTGGGTTTTCTGGAGAGCCCCACAGGGAAACGTTTTTCTTCCGTTGGGCAGACACTGGGCTGGGTTTTGGTTTCGGAGTTCCTAGTCCGGAGGGCTTGTATGCCAGGAGTGTGAGGAAGGAAGTCTGAAAACACAAGCTAGCGTGAGGTTTGGGACCGAGGGCACGGCAGGCCCACTCTGCAGAGGCTGAATCGGGATCTCCTGCACTGAGGTCATGTCAAATATGAGACGTGCCTCAGGCTAGAGTTCTTGTCCAGCATGGCCTCTTCCTGAAGGGTGTGGGGGCTTCATGAGGCCAGAAAGTTTTGCCTACGATGGGATTTGTGAACTGCTCCAAAACTGAAGGTTACCTTCTGCACGACAGTCGAGTCCTATTGGATGGTTCCAAGAGGCCCCATATGGAAAGACTCGAGAGCAGGTGTCTAAGCATGGATGCCTGGGAACGCCACCTCATATTCCCACTCTTTAGTCAGGACAAGGCAGGCTCAATCTGCGGGCTCCTGGGTGAGCTACCCAGAGGGGAGAGTTGAAATGGACTCTCCTGAAGATGAGTCCTACTGTGGCTTGGTGGCCTGGGAGACCTTGGAATGTGGAGGTGGCTCAGGGACTCTGCAGGATTCT
This sequence comes from Mustela nivalis, assembly GCF_964662115.1. NCBI lineage: Eukaryota > Metazoa > Chordata > Mammalia > Carnivora > Mustelidae > Mustela > Mustela nivalis. The sequence goes on along the minus strand of NW_028136324.1, from coordinate 559,544 downwards.
CCAACATGAGGTGTTTGACACGGCTCCAACAAGGAAACTTCCCATGTGGAGACGAGAGGAGTTCTGTTCCGTGCCTCAGGAAAGCCCCATACCCTGTTCTTCGAAACAAAGCCTCTGAGGAGTGACACCTGGAAACCAAAGTAAGAGTTGAGACTACGGCCTAAAGGCCTGTCCGGCTCAACCTTCTATCTCTGTTGTCATCTGTGTGCATGCATTCATGGATGTAGCTGCTCAGCTTGTGTCCGAATGCCCCTGTGAGTCCAGTGAGGCTCCCAGTAGTGGGATGTCCTCGGAGGCCTTGAGGTTTCTCATATTCTGGAGGTGTGTGGCCAAAGGCATGGACACAGTTTCCCAGGAGAGAGCAGGCACGGTCCTGTGGTATGGCTCCAGAGGACCCAGCCTAGAGGCTCTGTTTGCCAGGGCTGTGGGGACAGATGTCTGAAAAAGCAAACTTGGCTCAGCTAGGGGCCAATGTAATGGCAGGCCTGATCTCTAGTCCGTGAGGGGAGATCCTCTGGAAATCAAAGTAGGGCAAGTGGGAGGCAGTCACTCAGGATTTTGTCTCTGGGTGTTGCGTTTACAGTGTCCGGTCAGGGTAGGGGTTGTCTCAGAGGCCGAGGAAGAGCCTTCCTCTCAGGGGATTGTCCAAGCTCCCAAGTGTTTGTGTTCATTCTGTGGGAATGAAGAGTACTGTTTCCTGCCACAGGGGAACCCCCAGGAGAGGGACTCTAGAGCACAGCAGTGGGTTCCCTCAACTGGAATACACACCATCTAGTTAGTCCTGGGTGCCTATGGGCATGGCAAGCCACATATGCGGGCTCTTGGTCCAGTCACTGAGAGGCGTTACTTGAATAAGGTACTCACGCTGAGGGTCACAATGTGTGTTTGTGCCCAAGGCGGCCCTCACGCTTGGGCGTGGCCTCATGGGCCATGCCGTTTTCTCCTACACTGAAGGTTTGACTCACTGCCAGCAGCAAGGTTTCTTGCCAGGGGGAAGGAGGGGTTCTGACTTGTGCATCAGGTTCCCCCCTGTGCAGGGATTGGAGATAAGGTCTAGGTTCCGATGACTGAAAACCCAGGTTGGGAATGGATGGTGGCCTAAGGCAGTGGCGGGTCCAATGTGCTGGGTGTGCAGCCAGCTGTGTCGGTGTCTGTTGGAAGGTCTGGGCTCAGGCTATTTGCGACAGAGCATCACTGTTTAAGGTAGCCTATGCAATTGGGGTGTTGCCGAGGGCCAAGCAGTTTGATCCTCATTTGGGGTTTCTGGGCAGCGCCATAGACAATGTTTTCCTCTTGGGAGGCAGGCACAGTGCTTCATTGTGGCCCCAGAATTCCCAGTAGGGAGGGTTTGTGGGCCAGGAGTGTGAGGACGGAAGTCTGAAAACACAAGCTAGTGTGAGGATTGGAACCAAGGGCAGAGCAGGCCCACTCTGCAGAGGCTGAATCAAAATTTCCTGCATCTGAAGTCAGGCTGAGGATCAGACGTTGGCTGAGGCTGGAGTATGTGTCCATCATGGCACCTTCATGAAGTGGGGGCCTCATGAGGCCAAGGAAGTTTTCCCACGCTGAGTTTGGAGGTTGCCCCAAACCACAAGGTTTCCTTCTGCGGGACATTCGAGTCCTGTTGCATGGCTCCAGGACATACCATATGGAAGGACTGGAGAGCAGGGTTCGAAGGATGGATCCTGTACAGCATGCCTCGCTTTCCCATTGGCTATTAGCGACAAGATATGTTTGATCTGCTGCCTCTGGAACACGCGACCCAGGGGGCTGAGTTGAAATGGCCTCTCCTGAGGATACGTCTTAATGTGCGTTTGGGTCCATGGAGACCTTGGAATGTGCTGGTTGTTCAGTGGCCCTGCGGAACTCTCCTACCTGAAGTGTTTGATACATCCCAGTAAGAAAGCTGCCCATGTGGAGATGAGAGATGTTTGGTTTGGTGCCTCAGAAAAGCCCCATGTGCTGGTCTACGAAAACAGTCCTCTGAGAACGGAAACATGGAAACCAAAGCTAAGGTTCAGATTAAGGCCTGGGGGCCTGTCCATTTCAACCTTCTGTCTCTGGGGACACTGTCTGAGAGTCTAAGTGGAGATAGTTGCTCCGCTGGTGTCAGAGAGCCCCTCTTAGTCCAGGGGGGCCTACACTATTGATGGCCTCAGAGGCCTTGGAGCTTTTCCCTAACCTGTAGTGTTGTGGTCAATGGACTGGGCACACTTTCCTTGGAGAAGGCAGGCACAATCTTTCGCTGTGGCCCTAGAGGCCCTAGCCTGGAGGTGTGTGGGTCCAGGCTGTGGGCACAGAAGTCTGAATACACAAACTCAGCTTATGAGTGGCGCCTAGGGTATGGCAGGCCGGATGTACAGCCCGAGAGGGAGCTCCTGGGCCTCTGAAACAAGGGCGAGTGGGAGGCGTTCCTTCAGGCTTTTGTCTCTGGATGTTGTGTCCGGGATAGCCGTGGATTGGAGCGGTGGCCTCAGGTTCTGTGGACGAGTATCCCTCTCTGGGGATTTGTCCCAGCTCCCAAGAGTTTGGGGTCATTTTGTGGGAAGGGTGGAGTCGTGTTGTCTGGCTCATGGGTCTCTCCAAGAAAGGGATTCCAGAGCAGAGCTCCAGGTACGGGCGGGGCGACTGGAAAATTCAAACCGTGGTGAGGATTCTGTGCATAGGGGCTTGGCAAGCCCCATATGTGGGCTCTTGGTCCAGGCCCTGACAGGCCTTTCTTTGACATGGGGCTCATGCTGAGGGTCACAGTGTGAATTTGTGCCCAAGCAGCACTCAAGTTTGGGCGTGGCATCAGGGGCCATGAAGGTTTCTCCCACCCTGAAGGTGTGACTCCATGCCAAGAGCAAGCTTGACAGCCATGGGGAAGGAGGAGTTCTGTTTTGTGCTTGCTATACCCAGCTGTGTGGAGAATTGATATAATGTCTAGGTTCAGATATCTGAAAACCAAGGTTAGGATGAGGTGACGGCATAAGACCATGGCGTGTCCGAAGTGCTGGGTGTGCGGCCAGCTGTCTCCTTGTCTGTCTGGACGTCTGGCTTCAGGCTGTGTCAGGCAGAGCATGAGTGCCCAGAGCAGCCTATCCAGTTCGGGTACCGTCGAGTCCCGAGCAGGTTGATCCTCATCTGGGTTTTCTGGAGAGCCCCACAGGGAAACGTTTTTCTTCCGTTGGGCAGACACTGGGCTGGGTTTTGGTTCCGGAGATCCTAGTCCGGAGGGCTTGTTTGCCAGGAGTGTGAGGAAGGAAGTCTGAAAACACAAGCTAGCGTGTGGTTTGGGACCGAGGTCACGGCATGCCCACTCTGCAGAGGCTGAATCGGGATCTCCTGCACTGAGGTCATGTCAACTATGAGACGTGCCTCAGGCTAGAGTTCTTGTCCAGCATGGCCTCTTCCTGAAGGGTGTGGGGGCTTCATGAGGCCAGAAAGTTTTGCCTACGATGGGATTTGTGAACTGCTCCAAAACTGAAGATTACCTTCTGCACGACAGTCGAGTCCTATTGGATGGTTCCAAGAGGCCCCATATGGAAAGACTCGAGAGCAGGTGTCTAAGCATGGATGCCTGGGAACGCCACCTCATATTCCCACTCTTTAGTCAGGACAAGGCAGGCTCAATCTGCGGGCTCCTGGGTGAGCTACCCAGAGGGGAGAGTTGAAATGGACTCTCCTGAAGATGAGTCCTACTGTGGCTTGGTGGCCTGGGAGACCTTGGAATGTGGAGGTGGCTCAGGGACTCTGCAGGATTCTCCAACATGAGGTGTTTGACACGGCTCCAACAAGGAAACTTCCCATGTGGAGACGAGAGGAGTTCTGTTCCGTGCCTCAGGAAAGCCCCATACCCTGTTCTTCGAACCAAAGCCTCTGAGAAGTGACACCTGGAAACCAAAGTAAGAGTTGAGACTACGGCCTAAAGGCCTGTCCGGCTCAACCTTCTATCTCTGTTGTCATCTGTGTGCATGCATTCATGGATGTAGCTGCTCAGCTTGTGTCCGAATGCCCCTGTGAGTCCAGTGAGGCTCCCAGTAGTGGGATGTCCTCGGAGGCCTTGAGGTTTCTCATATTCTGGAGGTGTGTGGCCAAAGGAATGGACACAGTTTCCCAGGAGAGAGCAGGCACGGTCCTGTGGTATGGCTCCAGAGGACCCAGCCTAGAGGCTCTGTTTGCCAGGGCTGTGGGGACAGATGTCTGAAAAAGCAAACTTGGCTCAGCTAGGGGCCAATGTAATGGCAGGCCTGATCTCTAGTCCGTGAGGGGAGATCCTCTGGAAATCAAAGTAGGGCAAGTGGGAGGCAGTCACTCAGGATTTTGTCTCTGGGTGTTGCGTTTACAGTGTCCGGTCAGGGTAGGGGTTGTCTCAGAGGCCGAGGAAGAGCCTTCCTCTCAGGGGATTGTCCAAGCTCCCAAGTGTTTGTGTTCATTCTGTGGGAATGAAGAGTACTGTTTCCTGCCACAGGGGAACCCCCAGGAGAGGGACTCTAGAGCACAGCAGTGGGTTCCCTCAACTGGAATACACACCATCTAGTTAGTCCTGGGTGCCTATGGGCATGGCAAGCCACATATGCGGGCTCTTGGTCCAGTCACTGAGAGGCGTTACTTGAATAAGGTACTCACGCTGAGGGTCACAATGTGTGTTTGTGCCCAAGGCGGCCCTCACGCTTGGGCGTGGCCTCATGGGCCATGCCGTTTTCTCCTACACTGAAGGTTTGACTCACTGCCAGCAGCAAGGTTTCTTGCCAGGGGGAAGGAGGGGTTCTGACTTGTGCATCAGGTTCCCCCCTGTGCAGGGATTGGAGATAAGGTCTAGGTTCCGATGACTGAAAACCCAGGTTGGGAATGGATGGTGGCCTAAGGCAGTGGCGGGTCCAATGTGCTGGGTGTGCAGCCAGCTGTGTCGGTGTCTGTTGGAAGGTCTGGGCTCAGGCTATTTGCGACAGAGCATCACTGTTTAAGGTAGCCTATGCAATTGGGGTGTTGCCGAGGGCCAAGCAGTTTGATCCTCATTTGGGGTTTCTGGGCAGCGCCATAGACAATGTTTTTCTCTTGGGAGGCAGGCACAGTGCTTCATTGTGGCCCCAGAATTCCCAGTAGGGAGGGTTTGTGGGCCAGGAGTGTGAGGACGGAAGTCTGAAAACACAAGCTAGTGTGAGGATTGGAACCAAGGGCAGAGCAGGCCCACTCTGCAGAGGCTGAATCAAAATCTCCTGCATCTGAAGTCAGGCTGAGGATCAGACGTTGGCTGAGGCTGGAGTATGTGTCCATGATGGCACCTTCATGAAGTGGGGGCCTCATGAGGCCAAGGAAGTTTTCCCACGCTGAGTTTGGAGGTTGCCCCAAACCACAAGGTTTCCTTCTGCGGGACATTCGAGTCCTGTTGCATGGCTCCAGGACATACCATACGGAAGGACTGGAGAGCAGGGTTCGAAGGATGGATCCCTGTACAGCATGCCTCGCATTCCCATTGGCTATTAGCGACAAGATATGTTTGATCTGCTGCCTCTGGAACACGCGACCCAGGGGGCTGAGTTGAAATGGCCTCTCCTGAGGATGCGTCATAATGTGCGTTTGGGTCCATGGAGACCTTGGAATGTGCTGGTTGTTCAGTGGCCCTGCGGAACTCTCCTACCTGAAGTGTTTGATACATCCCAGTAAGAAAGCTGCCCATGTGGAGATGAGAGATGTTTGGTTTGGTGCCTCAGAAAAGCCCCATGTGATGGTCTACGAAAACAGTCCTCTGAGAACGGAAACATGGAAACCAAAGCTAAGGTTCAGATTAGGGCCTGGGGGCCTGTCCATTTCAACCTTCTGTCTCTGGGGACACTGTCTGAGAGTCTAAGTGGAGATAGTTGCTCCGCTGGTGTCAGAGAGCCCCTCTTAGTCCAGGGGGGCCTACACTATTGATGGCCTCAGAGGCCTTGGAGCTTTTCCCTAACCTGTAGTGTTGTGGTCAATGGACTGGGCACACTTTCCTTGGAGAAGGGAGGCACAATCTTTCGCTGTGGCCCTAGAGGCCCTAGCCTGGAGGTGTGTGGGTCCAGGCTGTGGGCACAGAAGTCTGAATACACAAACTCAGCTTATGAGTGGCGCCTGGGGTATGGCAGGCCGGATGTACAGCCCGAGAGGGAGATCCTGGGCCTCTGAAACAAGGGCGAGTGGGAGGCGTTCCTTCAGGCTTTTGTCTCTGGATGTTGTGTCCGGGATAGCCGTGGATTGGAGCGGTGGCCTCAGGTTCTGTGGACGAGTATCCCTCTCTGGGGATTTGTCCCAGCTCCCAAGAGTTTGGGGTCATTTTGTGGGAAGGGTGGAGTCGTGTTGTCTGGCTCATGGGTCTCTCCAAGAAAGGGATTCCAGAGCAGAGCTCCAGGTACGGGTGGGGCGACTGGAAAATTCAAACCGTGGTGAGGATTGGGTGCATAGGGGCTTGGCAAGCCCCATATGTGGGCTCTTGGTCCAGGCCCTGACAGGCCTTTCTTTGACATGGGGCTCATGCTGAGGGTCGCAGTGTGAATTTGTGCCCAAGCAGCACTCAAGTTTGGGCGTGGCATCAGGGGCCATGAAGGTTTCTCCCACCCTGAAGGTGTGACTCCATGCCAAGAGCAAGCTTGACAGCCATGGGGAAGGAGGAGTTCTGTTTTGTGCTTGCTATACCCAGCTGTGTGGAGAATTGATATAATGTCTAGGTTCAGATATCTGAAAACCAAGGTTAGGATGAGGTGACGGCATAAGACCATGGCGTGTCCGAAGTGCTGGGTGTGCGGCCAGCTGTCTCCTTGTCTGTCTGGACGTCTGGCTTCAGGCTGTGTCAGGCAGAGCATGAGTGCCCAGAGCAGCCTATCCAGTTCGGGTACCGTCGAGGCCCGAGCAGGTTGATCCTCATCTGGGTTTTCTGGAGAGCCCCACAGGGAAACGTTTTTCTTCCGTTGGGCAGACACTGGGCTGGGTTTTGGTTTCGGAGTTCCTAGTCCGGAGGGCTTGTATGCCAGGAGTGTGAGGAAGGAAGTCTGAAAACACAAGCTAGCGTGAGGTTTGGGACCGAGGTCACGGCATGCCCACTCTGCAGAGGCTGAATCGGGATCTCCTGCACTGAGGTCATGTCAAATATGAGACGTGCCTCAGGCTAGAGTTCTTGTCCAGCATGGCCTCTTCCTGAAGGGTGTGGGGGCTTCATGAGGCCAGAAAGTTTTGCCTACGATGGGATTTGTGAACTGCTCCAAAACTGAAGGTTACCTTCTGCACGACAGTCGAGTCCTATTGGATGGTTCCAAGAGGCCCCATATGGAAAGACTCGAGAGCAGGTGTCTAAGCATGGATGCCTGGGAACGCCACCTCATATTCCCACTCTTTAGTCAGGACAAGGCAGGCTCAATCTGCGGGCTCCTGGGTGAGCTACCCAGAGGGGAGAGTTGAAATGGACTCTCCTGAAGATGAGTCCTACTGTGGCTTGGTGGCCTGGGAGACCTTGGAATGTGGAGGTGGCTCAGGGACTCTGCAGGATTCTCCAACATGAGGTGTTTGACACGGCTCCAACAAGGAAACTTCCCATGTGGAGACGAGAGGAGTTCTGTTCCGTGCCTCAGGAAAGCCCCATACCCTGTTCTTCGAAACAAAGCCTCTGAGGAGTGACACCTGGAAACCAAAGTAAGAGTTGAGACTACGGCCTAAAGGCCTGTCCGGCTCAACCTTCTATCTCTGTTGTCATCTGTGTGCATGCATTCATGGATGTAGCTGCTCAGCTTGTGTCCGAATGCCCCTGTGAGTCCAGTGAGGCTCCCAGTAGTGGGATGTCCTCGGAGGCCTTGAGGTTTCTCATATTCTGGAGGTGTGTGGCCAAAGGCATGGACACAGTTTCCCAGGAGAGAGCAGGCACGGTCCTGTGGTATGGCTCCAGAGGACCCAGCCTAGAGGCTCTGTTTGCCAGGGCTGTGGGGACAGATGTCTGAAAAAGCAAACTTGGCTCAGCTAGGGGCCAATGTAATGGCAGGCCTGATCTCTAGTCCGTGAGGGGAGATCCTCTGGAAATCAAAGTAGGGCAAGTGGGAGGCAGTCACTCAGGATTTTGTCTCTGGGTGTTGCGTTTACAGTGTCCGGTCAGGGTAGGGGTTGTCTCAGAGGCCGAGGAAGAGCCTTCCTCTCAGGGGATTGTCCAAGCTCCCAAGTGTTTGTGTTCATTCTGTGGGAATGAAGAGTACTGTTTCCTGCCACAGGGGAACCCCCAGGAGAGGGACTCTAGAGCACAGCAGTGGGTTCCCTCAACTGGAATACACACCATCTAGTTAGTCCTGGGTGCCTATGGGCATGGCAAGCCACATATGCGGGCTCTTGGTCCAGTCACTGAGAGGCGTTACTTGAATAAGGTACTCACGCTGAGGGTCACAATGTGTGTTTGTGCCCAAGGCGGCCCTCACGCTTGGGCGTGGCCTCATGGGCCATGCCGTTTTCTCCTACACTGAAGGTTTGACTCACTGCCAGCAGCAAGGTTTCTTGCCAGGGGGAAGGAGGGGTTCTGACTTGTGCATCAGGTTCCCCCCTGTGCAGGGATTGGAGATAAGGTCTAGGTTCCGATGACTGAAAACCCAGGTTGGGAATGGATGGTGGCCTAAGGCAGTGGCGGGTCCAATGTGCTGGGTGTGCAGCCAGCTGTGTCGGTGTCTGTTGGAAGGTCTGGGCTCAGGCTATTTGCGACAGAGCATCACTGTTTAAGGTAGCCTATGCAATTGGGGTGTTGCCGAGGGCCAAGCAGTTTGATCCTCATTTGGGGTTTCTGGGCAGCGCCATAGACAATGTTTTCCTCTTGGGAGGCAGGCACAGTGCTTCATTGTGGCCCCAGAATTCCCAGTAGGGAGGGTTTGTGGGCCAGGAGTGTGAGGACGGAAGTCTGAAAACACAAGCTAGTGTGAGGATTGGAACCAAGGGCAGAGCAGGCCCACTCTGCAGAGGCTGAATCAAAATTTCCTGCATCTGAAGTCAGGCTGAGGATCAGACGTTGGCTGAGGCTGGAGTATGTGTCCATCATGGCACCTTCATGAAGTGGGGGCCTCATGAGGCCAAGGAAGTTTTCCCACGCTGAGTTTGGAGGTTGCCCCAAACCACAAGGTTTCCTTCTGCGGGACATTCGAGTCCTGTTGCATGGCTCCAGGACATACCATATGGAAGGACTGGAGAGCAGGGTTCGAAGGATGGATCCTGTACAGCATGCCTCGCTTTCCCATTGGCTATTAGCGACAAGATATGTTTGATCTGCTGCCTCTGGAACACGCGACCCAGGGGGCTGAGTTGAAATGGCCTCTCCTGAGGATACGTCTTAATGTGCGTTTGGGTCCATGGAGACCTTGGAATGTGCTGGTTGTTCAGTGGCCCTGCGGAACTCTCCTACCTGAAGTGTTTGATACATCCCAGTAAGAAAGCTGCCCATGTGGAGATGAGAGATGTTTGGTTTGGTGCCTCAGAAAAGCCCCATGTGCTGGTCTACGAAAACAGTCCTCTGAGAACGGAAACATGGAAACCAAAGCTAAGGTTCAGATTAAGGCCTGGGGGCCTGTCCATTTCAACCTTCTGTCTCTGGGGACACTGTCTGAGAGTCTAAGTGGAGATAGTTGCTCCGCTGGTGTCAGAGAGCCCCTCTTAGTCCAGGGGGGCCTACACTATTGATGGCCTCAGAGGCCTTGGAGCTTTTCCCTAACCTGTAGTGTTGTGGTCAATGGACTGGGCACACTTTCCTTGGAGAAGGCAGGCACAATCTTTCGCTGTGGCCCTAGAGGCCCTAGCCTGGAGGTGTGTGGGTCCAGGCTGTGGGCACAGAAGTCTGAATACACAAACTCAGCTTATGAGTGGCGCCTAGGGTATGGCAGGCCGGATGTACAGCCCGAGAGGGAGCTCCTGGGCCTCTGAAACAAGGGCGAGTGGGAGGCGTTCCTTCAGGCTTTTGTCTCTGGATGTTGTGTCCGGGATAGCCGTGGATTGGAGCGGTGGCCTCAGGTTCTGTGGACGAGTATCCCTCTCTGGGGATTTGTCCCAGCTCCCAAGAGTTTGGGGTCATTTTGTGGGAAGGGTGGAGTCGTGTTGTCTGGCTCATGGGTCTCTCCAAGAAAGGGATTCCAGAGCAGAGCTCCAGGTACGGGCGGGGCGACTGGAAAATTCAAACCGTGGTGAGGATTCTGTGCATAGGGGCTTGGCAAGCCCCATATGTGGGCTCTTGGTCCAGGCCCTGACAGGCCTTTCTTTGACATGGGGCTCATGCTGAGGGTCACAGTGTGAATTTGTGCCCAAGCAGCACTCAAGTTTGGGCGTGGCATCAGGGGCCATGAAGGTTTCTCCCACCCTGAAGGTGTGACTCCATGCCAAGAGCAAGCTTGACAGCCATGGGGAAGGAGGAGTTCTGTTTTGTGCTTGCTATACCCAGCTGTGTGGAGAATTGATATAATGTCTAGGTTCAGATATCTGAAAACCAAGGTTAGGATGAGGTGACGGCATAAGACCATGGCGTGTCCGAAGTGCTGGGTGTGCGGCCAGCTGTCTCCTTGTCTGTCTGGACGTCTGGCTTCAGGCTGTGTCAGGCAGAGCATGAGTGCCCAGAGCAGCCTATCCAGTTCGGGTACCGTCGAGTCCCGAGCAGGTTGATCCTCATCTGGGTTTTCTGGAGAGCCCCACAGGGAAACGTTTTTCTTCCGTTGGGCAGACACTGGGCTGGGTTTTGGTTCCGGAGATCCTAGTCCGGAGGGCTTGTTTGCCAGGAGTGTGAGGAAGGAAGTCTGAAAACACAAGCTAGCGTGTGGTTTGGGACCGAGGTCACGGCATGCCCACTCTGCAGAGGCTGAATCGGGATCTCCTGCACTGAGGTCATGTCAACTATGAGACGTGCCTCAGGCTAGAGTTCTTGTCCAGCATGGCCTCTTCCTGAAGGGTGTGGGGGCTTCATGAGGCCAGAAAGTTTTGCCTACGATGGGATTTGTGAACTGCTCCAAAACTGAAGGTTACCTTCTGCACGACAGTCGAGTCCTATTGGATGGTTCCAAGAGGCCCCATATGGAAAGACTCGAGAGCAGGTGTCTAAGCATGGATGCCTGGGAACGCCACCTCATATTCCCACTCTTTAGTCAGGACAAGGCAGGCTCAATCTGCGGGCTCCTGGGTGAGCTACCCAGAGGGGAGAGTTGAAATGGACTCTCCTGAAGATGAGTCCTACTGTGGCTTGGTGGCCTGGGAGACCTTGGAATGTGGAGGTGGCTCAGGGACTCTGCAGGATTCTCCAACATGAGGTGTTTGACACGGCTCCAACAAGGAAACTTCCCATGTGGAGACGAGAGGAGTTCTGTTCCGTGCCTCAGGAAAGCCCCATACCCTGTTCTTCGAAACAAAGCCTCTGAGGAGTGACACCTGGAAACCAAAGTAAGAGTTGAGACTACGGCCTAAAGGCCTGTCCGGCTCAACCTTCTATCTCTGTTGTCATCTGTGTGCATGCATTCATGGATGTAGCTGCTCAGCTTGTGTCCGAATGCCCCTGTGAGTCCAGTGAGGCTCCCAGTAGTGGGATGTCCTCGGAGGCCTTGAGGTTTCTCATATTCTGGAGGTGTGTGGCCAAAGGCATGGACACAGTTTCCCAGGAGAGAGCAGGCACGGTCCTGTGGTATGGCTCCAGAGGACCCAGCCTAGAGGCTCTGTTTGCCAGGGCTGTGGGGACAGATGTCTGAAAAAGCAAACTTGGCTCAGCTAGGGGCCAATGTAATGGCAGGCCTGATCTCTAGTCCGTGAGGGGAGATCCTCTGGAAATCAAAGTAGGGCAAGTGGGAGGCAGTCACTCAGGATTTTGTCTCTGGGTGTTGCGTTTACAGTGTCCGGTCAGGGTAGGGGTTGTCTCAGAGGCCGAGGAAGAGCCTTCCTCTCAGGGGATTGTCCAAGCTCCAAAGTGTTTGTGTTCATTCTGTGGGAATGAAGAGTACTGTTTCCTGCCACAGGGGAACCCCCAGGAGAGGGACTCTAGAGCACAGCAGTGGGTTCCCTCAACTGGAATACACACCATCTAGTTAGTCCTGGGTGCCTATGGGCATGGCAAGCCACATATGCGGGCTCTTGGTCCAGTCACTGAGAGGCGTTACTTGAATAAGGTACTCACGCTGAGGGTCACAATGTGTGTTTGTGCCCAAGGCGGCCCTCACGCTTGGGCGTGGCCTCATGGGCCATGCCGTTTTCTCCTACACTGAAGGTTTGACTCACTGCCAGCAGCAAGGTTTCTTGCCAGGGGGAAGGAGGGGTTCTGACTTGTGCATCAGGTTCCCCCCTGTGCAGGGATTGGAGATAAGGTCTAGGTTCCGATGACTGAAAACCCAGGTTGGGAATGGATGGTGGCCTAAGGCAGTGGCGGGTCCAATGTGCTGGGTGTGCAGCCAGCTGTGTCGGTGTCTGTTGGAAGGTCTGGGCTCAGGCTATTTGCGACAGAGCATCACTGTTTAAGGTAGCCTATGCAATTGGGGTGTTGCCGAGGGCCAAGCAGTTTGATCCTCATTTGGGGTTTCTGGGCAGCGCCATAGACAATGTTTTCCTCTTGGGAGGCAGGCACAGTGCTTCATTGTGGCCCCAGAATTCCCAGTAGGGAGGGTTTGTGGGCCAGGAGTGTGAGGACGGAAGTCTGAAAACACAAGCTAGTGTGAGGATTGGAACCAAGGGCAGAGCAGGCCCACTCTGCAGAGGCTGAATCAAAATCTCCTGCATCTGAAGTCAGGCTGAGGATCAGACGTTGGCTGAGGCTGGAGTATGTGTCCATGATGGCACCTTCATGAAGTGGGGGCCTCATGAGGCCAAGGAAGTTTTCCCACGCTGAGTTTGGAGGTTGCCCCAAACCACAAGGTTTCCTTCTGCGGGACATTCGAGTCCTGTTGCATGGCTCCAGGACATACCATATGGAAGGACTGGAGAGCAGGGTTCGAAGGATGGATCCCTGTACAGCATGCCTCGCATTCCCATTGGCTATTAGCGACTAGATATGTTTGATCTGCTGCCTCTGGAACACGCGACCCCGGGGGCTGAGTTGAAATGGCCTCTCCTGAGGATGCGTCATAATGTGCGTTTGGGTCCATGGAGACCTTGGAATGTGCTGGTTGTTCAGTGGCCCTGCGGAACTCTCCTACCTGAAGTGTTTGATACATCCCAGTAAGAAAGCTGCCCATGTGGAGATGAGAGCTGTTTGGTTTGGTGCCTCAGAAAAGCCCCAAGTGCTGGTCTACGAAAACAGTCCTCTGAGAACGGAAACATGGAAACCAAAGCTAAGGTTCAGATTAGGGCCTGGGGGCCTGTCCATTTCAACCTTCTGTCTCTGGGGACACTGTCTGAGAGTCTAAGTGGAGATAGTTGCTCCGCTGGTGTCAGAGAGCCCCTCTTAGTCCAGGGGAGCCTACACTATTGATGGCCTCAGGGGCCTTGGAGCTTTTCCCTAATCTGTAGTGTTGTGGTCAATGGACTGGGCACACTTTCCTTGGAGAAGGCAGGCACAATCTTTCGCTGTGGCCCTAGAGGCCCTAGCCAGGAGGTGTGTGGGTCCAGGCTGTGGGCACAGAAGTCTGAATACACAAACTCAGCTTATGAGTGGCGCCTAGGGTATGGCAGGCCGGATGTACAGCCCGAGAGGGAGATCCTGGGCCTCTGAAACAAGGGCGAGTGGGAGGCGTTCCTTCAGGCTTTGTCTCTGGATGTTGTGTCCGGGATAGCCGTGGATTGGAGCGGTGGCCTCAGGTTCTGTGGACGAGTATCCCTCTCTGGGGATTTGTCCCAGCTCCCAAGAGTTTGGGGTCATTTTGTGGGAAGGGTGGAGTCGGGTTGTCTGGCTCATGGGTCTCTCCAAGAAAGGGATTCCAGAGCAGAGCTCCAGGTACGGGTGGGGCGACTGGAAAATTCAAGCCGTGGTGAGGATTGGGTGCATAGGGGCTTGGCAAGCCCCATATGTGGGCTCTTGGTCCAGGCCCTGACAGGCCTTTCTTTGACATGGGGCTCATGCTGAGGATCACAGTGTGAATTTGTGCCCAAGCAGCACTCAAGTTTGGGCGTGGCATCAGGGGCCATGAAGGTTTCTCCCACCCTGAAGGTGTGACTCCATGCCAAGAGCAAGCTTGACAGCCATGGGGAAGGAGGAGTTCTGTTTTGTGCTTGCTATACCCAGCTGTGTAGAGAATTGATATAATGTCTAGGTTCAGATATCTGAAAACCAAGGTTAGGATGAGGTGACGGCATAAGACCATGGCGTGTCCGAAGTGCTGGGTGTGCGGCCAGCTGTCTCCTTGTCTGTCTGGACGTCTGGCTTCAGGCTGTGTCAGGCAGAGCATGAGTGCCCAGAGCAGCCTATCCAGTTCGGGTACCGTCGAGGCCCGAGCAGGTTGATCCTCATCTGGGTTTTCTGGAGAGCCCCACAGGGAAACGTTTTTCTTCCGTTGGGCAGACACTGGGCTGGGTTTTGGTTCCGGAGTTCCTAGTCCGGAGGGCTTGTTTGCCAGGAGTGTGAGGAAGGAAGTCTGAAAACACAAGCTAGCGTGTGGTTTGGGACCGAGGTCACGGCATGCCCTCTCTGCAGAGGCTGAATCGGGATCTCCTGCACTGAGGTCATGTCAACTATGAGACGTGCCTCAGGCTAGAGTTCTTGTCCAGCATGGCCTCTTCCTGAAGGGTGTGGGGGCTTCATGAGGCCAGAAAGTTTTGCCTACGATGGGATTTGTGAACTGCTCCAAAACTGAAGGTTACCTTCTGCACGACAGTCGAGTCCTATTGGATGGTTCCAAGAGGCCCCATATGGAAAGACTCGAGAGCAGGTGTCTAAGCATGGATGCCTGGGAACGCCACCTCATATTCCCACTCTTTAGTCAGGACAAGGCAGGCTCAATCTGCGGGCTCCTGGGTGAGCTACCCAGAGGGGAGAGTTGAAATGGACTCTCCTGAAGATGAGTCCTACTGTGGCTTGGTGGCCTGGGAGACCTTGGAATGTGGAGGTGGCTCAGGGACTCTGCAGAATTCTCCAACATGAGGTGTTTGACACGGCTCCAACAAGGAAACTTCCCATGTGGAGACGAGAGGAGTTCTGTTCCGTGCCTCAGGAAAGCCCCATACCCTGTTCTTCGAACCAAAGCCTCTGAGGAGTGACACCTGGAAACCAAAGTAAGAGTTGAGACTACGGCCTAAAGGCCTGTCCGGCTCAACCTTCTATCTCTGTTGTCATCTGTGTGCATGCATTCATGGATGTAGCTGCTCAGCTTGTGTCCGAATGCCCCTGTGAGTCCAGTGAGGCTCCCAGTAGTGGGATGTCCTCGGAGGCCTTGAGGTTTCTCATATTCTGGAGGTGTGTGGCCAAAGGAATGGACACAGTTTCCCAGGAGAGAGCAGGCACGGTCCTGTGGTATGGCTCCAGAGGACCCAGCCTAGAGGCTCTGTTTGCCAGGGCTGTGGGGAAAGATGTCTGAAAAAGCAAACTTGGCTCAGCTAGGGGCCAATGTAATGGCAGGCCTGATCTCTAGTCCGTGAGGGGAGATCCTCTGGAAATCAAAGTAGGGCAAGTGGGAGGCAGTCACTCAGGATTTTGTCTCTGGGTGTTGCGTTTACAGTGTCCGGTCAGGGTAGGGGTTGTCTCAGAGGCCGAGGAAGAGCCTTCCTCTCAGGGGATTGTCCAAGCTCCCAAGTGTTTGTGTTCATTCTGTGGGAATGAAGAGTACTGTTTCCTGCCACAGGGGAACCCCCAGGAGAGGGACTCTAGAGCACAGCAGTGGATTCCCTCAACTGGAATACACACCATCTAGTTAGTCCTGGGTGCCTATGGGCATGGCAAGCCACATATGCGGGCTCTTGGTCCAGTCACTGAGAGGCGTTACTTGAATAAGGTACTCACGCTGAGGGTCACAATGTGTGTTTGTGCCCAAGGCGGCCCTCACGCTTGGGCGTGGCCTCATGGGCCATGCCGTTTTCTCCTACACTGAAGGTTTGACTCACTGCCAGCAGCAAGGTTTCTTGCCAGGGGGAAGGAGGGGTTCGGACTTGTGCATCAGGTTCCCCCCTGTGCAGGGATTGGAGATAAGGTCTAGGTTCCGATGACTGAAAACCCAGGTTGGGAATGGATGGTGGCCTAAGGCAGTGGCGTGTCCAATATGCTGGGTGTGCAGCCAGCTGTGTCGGTGTCTGTTGGAAGGTCTGGGCTCAGGCTATTTGCGACAGAGCATCACTGTTTAAGGTAGCCTATGCAATTGGGGTGTTGCCGAGGGCCAAGCAGTTTGATCCTCATTTGGGGTTTCTGGGCAGCGCCATAGACAATGTTTTTCTCTTGGGAGGCAGGCACAGTGCTTCATTGTGGCCCCAGAATTCCCAGTAGGGAGGGTTTGTGGGCCAGGAGTGTGAGGACGGAAGTCTGAAAACACAAGCTAGTGTGAGGATTGGAACCAAGGGCAGAGCAGGCCCACTCTGCAGAGGCTGAATCAAAATCTCCTGCATCTGAAGTCAGGCTGAGGATCAGACGTTGGCTGAGGCTGGAGTATGTGTCCATGATGGCACCTTCACGAAGTGGGGGCCTCATGAGGCCAAGGAAGTTTTCCCACGCTGAGTTTGGAGGTTGCCCCAAACCACAAGGTTTCCTTCTGCGGGACATTCGAGTCCTGTTGCATGGCTCCAGGACATACCATACGGAAGGACTGGAGAGCAGGGTTCGAAGGATGGATCCCTGTAGAGCATGCCTCGCATTCCCATTGGCTATTAGCGACAAGATATGTTTGATCTGCTGCCTCTGGAACACGCGACCCAGGGGGCTGAGTTGAAATGGCCTCTCCTGAGGATGCGTCATAATGTGCGTTTGGGTCCATGGAGACCTTGGAATGTGCTGGTTGTTCAGTGGCCCTGCGGAACTCTCCTACCTGAAGTGTTTGATACATCCCAGTAAGAAAGCTGCCCATGTGGAGATGAGAGATGTTTGGTTTGGTGCCTCAGAAAAGCCCCATGTGATGGTCTACGAAAACAGTCCTCTGAGAACGGAAACATGGAAACCAAAGCTAAGGTTCAGATTAGGGCCTGGGGGCCTGTCCCTTTCAACCTTCTGTCTCTGGGGACACTGTCTGAGAGTCTAAGTGGAGATAGTTGCTCCGCTGGTGTCAGAGAGCCCCTCTTAGTCCAGGGGGGCCTACACTATTGATGGCCTCAGGGGCCTTGGAGCTTTTCCCTAACCTGTAGTGTTGTGGTCAATGGACTGGGCACACTTTCCTTGGAGAAGGCAGGCACAATCTTTCGCTGTGGCCCTAGAGGCCCTAGCCTGGAGGTGTGTGGGTCCAGGCTGTGGGCACAGAAGTCTGAATACACAAACTCAGCTTATGAGTGGCGCCTAGGGTATGGCAGGCCGGATGTACAGCCCGAGAGGGAGCTCCTGGGCCTCTGAAACAAGAGCGAGTGGGAGGCGTTCCTTCAGGCTTTTGTCTCTGGATGTTGTGTCCGGGATAGCCATGGATTGGAGCGGTGGCCTCAGGTTCTGTGGACGAGTATCCCTCTCTGGGGATTTGTCCCAGCTCCCAAGAGTTTGGGGTCATCTGCCGCAGCAACATCTTCCTAGGAACAACGCAAAAGGCAAGGGAAGCAAGGGAAAAAATGAACTATTGGGATTTCATCAAGATCAAAAGCTTTTGCACAGCAAAGGAAACAGTTAACAAAATCAAAAGACAACTGACAGAATGGGAGAAGATATTTGCAAACGACATATCAGATAAAGGACTAGTGTCCAGAATCTATAAAGAACTTAGCAAACTCAACACCCAAAGAACAAATAATCCAATCAAGAAATGGGCAGAGGACATGAACAGACATTTCTGCAAAGAAGACATCCAGATGGCCAACAGACACATGAAAAAGTGCTCCATATCACTCGGCATCAGGGAAATACAAATCAAAACCACAATGAGATATCACCTCACACCAGTCAGAATGGCTAAAATCAACAAGTCAGGAAATGACAGATGCTGGCGAGGATGTGGAGAAAGGGGAACCCTCCTACACTGTTGGTGGGATTGCAAGCTGGTGCAGCCACTCTGGAAAACAGCATGGAGGTTCCTCAGAATGTTGAAAATAGAACTGCCCTACGACCCAGCAATTGCACTATTGGGTATTTACCCTAAAGATACAAATGTAGTGATCCAAAGGGGCACATGCACCCGAATGTTTGTAGCAGCAATGTCCACAATAGCCAAACTATGGAAAGAACCTAGATGTCCATCCACAGATGAATGGATCAAGAAGATGTGGTATATATACACAATGGAATACTATGCAGCCATCAAAAGAAATGAAATCTTGCCATTTGCGACAACATGGATGGAACTAGAGCGTATCATGCTTAGCGAAATAAGTCAAGCAGAGAAAGACAACTATCATATGATCTCCCTGATATGAGGAAGTGGTGATGCAACATGGAGGCTTAAGTGGGTAGGAGAAGAATAAATGAAACAAGATGGGATTGGGAGGGAGACAAACCATAAGTGACTCTTAATCTCACAAAACAAACTGAGGGTTGCTGGGGGGAGGGGGTTTGGGAGAAGGGGGTGGGATTATGGACATTGGGGAGGGTATGTGCTTTGGTGAGTGCTGTGAAGTGTGTAAACCTGGTGATTCACAGACCTGTACCCCTGGGGATAAAAATATATGTTTATAAAAAAAAAAAAAAAAAAAAAGAAAGGACCAATACCCAACTTTTGTAGCAACATGGACGGGACTGGAAGAGATTATTATGCTGAGTGAAATAAGTCAAGCAGAGAGAGTCAATTATCATATGGTTTCACTTATTTGTGGAGCATAACAAATAACATGGAGGACATGGGGAGTTAGAGAGGAGAAGGGAGTTGGGGGAAATTGGAAGGGGAGGTGAACCATGAGAGACTATGGACTCTGAAAAACAATCTGAGGGTTTTGAAGGGGTGGGGGGTGGGAGGTTGGGGTACTAGGTGGTGGGTATTATAAAGGGCACGAATTGCATGGAGCACTGGGTGTGGTGAAAAATAATGAATACTGTTATGCTGAAAATAAAAAATGAATTAAAAAAAAAAAAAAAAAAGAGTTTGGGGTCATTTTGTGGGAAGGGTGGAGTCGTGTTCTCTGGCTCATGGGTCTCTCCAAGAAAGGGATTCCAGAGCAGAGCTCCAGGTACGGGCGGGGCGACTGGAAAATTCAAACCGTGGTGAGGATTGGGTGCATAGGGGCTTGGCAAGCCCCATATGTGGGCTCTTGGTCCAGGCCCTGACAGGCCTTTCTTTGACATGGGGCTCATGCTGAGGATCACAGTGTGAATTTGTGCCCAAGCAGCACTCAAGTTTGGGCGTGGCATCAGGGGCCATGAAGGTTTCTCCCACCCTGAAGGTGTGACTCCATGCCAAGAGCAAGCTTGACAGCCATGGGGAAGGAGGAGTTCTGTTTTGTGCTTGCTATACCCAGCTGTGTGGAGAATTGATATAATGTCTAGGTTCAGATATCTGAAAACCAAGGTTAGGATGAGGTGACGGCATAAGACCATGGCGTGTCCGAAGTGCTGGGTGTGCGGCCAGCTGTCTCCTTGTCTGTCTGGACGTCTGGCTTCAGGCTGTGTCAGGCAGAGCATGAGTGCCCAGAGCAGCCTATCCAGTTCGGGTACCGTCGAGGCCCGAGCAGGTTGATCCTCATCTGGGTTTTCTGGAGAGCCCCACAGGGAAACGTTTTTCTTCCGCTGGGCAGACACTGGGATGGGTTTTGGTTCCGGAGTTCCTAGTCCGGAGGGCTTGTTTGCCAGGAGTGTGAGGAAGGAAGTCTGAAAACACAAGCTAGCGTGAGGTTTGGGACCGAGGTCACGGCATGCCCACTCTGCAGAGGCTGAATCGGGATCTCCTGCACTGAGGTCATGTCAAGTATGAGACGTGCCTCAGGCTAGAGTTGTTGTCCAGCATGGCCTCTTCCTGAAGGGTGTGGGGGCTTCATGAGGCCAGAAAGTTTTGCCTACGATGGGATTTGTGAACTGCTCCAAAACTGAAGGTTACCTTCTGCACGACAGTCGAGTCCTATTGGATGGTTCCAAGAGGCCCCATATGGAAAGACTCGAGAGCAGGTGTCTAAGCATGGATGCCTGGGAACGCCACCTCATATTCCCACTCTTTAGTCAGGACAAGGCAGGCTCAATCTGCGGGCTCCTGGGTGAGCTACCCAGAGGGCAGAGTTGAAATGGACTCTCCTGAAGATGAGTCCTACTGTGGCATGGTGGCCTGGGAGACCTTGGAATGTGGAGGTGGCTCAGGGACTCTGCAGGATTCTCCAACATGAGGTGTTTGACACGGCTCCAACAAGGAAACTTCCCATGTGGAGACGAGAGGAGTTCTGTTCCGTGCCTCAGGAAAGCCCAATACCCTGTTCTTCGAACCAAAGCCTCTGAGGAGTGACACCTGGAAACCAAAGTAAGAGTTGAGACTACGGCCTAAAGGCCTGTCCGGCTCAACCTTCTATCTCTGTTGTCATCTGTGTGCATGCATTCATGGATGTAGCTGCTCAGCTTGTGTCCGAATGCCCCTGTGAGTCCAGTGAGGCTCCCAGTAGTGGGATGTCCTCGGAGGCCTTGAGGTTTCTCATATTCTGGAGGTGTGTGGCCAAAGGCATGGACACAGTTTCCCAGGAGAGAGCAGGCACGGTCCTGTGGTATGGCTCCAGAGGACCCAGCCTAGAGGCTCTGTTTGCCAGGGCTGTGGGGACAGATGTCTGAAAAAGCAAACTTGGCTCAGCTAGGGGCCAATGTAATGGCAGGCCTGATCTCTAGTCCGTGAGGGGAGATCCTCTGGAAATCAAAGTAGGGCAAGTGGGAGGCAGTCACTCAGGATTTTGTCTCTGGGTGTTGCGTTTACAGTGTCCGGTCAGGGTAGGGGTTGTCTCAGAGGCCGAGGAAGAGCCTTCCTCTCAGGGGATTGTCCAAGCTCCCAAGTGTTTGTGTTCATTCTGTGGGAATGAAGAGTACTGTTTCCTGCCACAGGGGACCCCCCAGGAGAGGGACTCTAGAGCACAGCAGTGGGTTCCCTCAACTGGAATACACACCATCTAGTTAGTCCTGGGTGCCTATGGGCATGGCAAGCCACATATGCGGGCTCTTGGTCCAGTCACTGAGAGGCGTTACTTGAATAAGGTACTCACGCTGAGGGTCACAATGTGTGTTTGTGCCCAAGGCGGCCCTCACGCTTGGGCGTGGCCTCATGGGCCATGCCGTTTTCTCCTACACTGAAGGTTTGACTCACTGCCAGCAGCAAGGTTTCTTGCCAGGGGGAAGGAGGGGTTCTGACTTGTGCATCAGGTTCCCCCCTGTGCAGGGATTGGAGATAAGGTCTAGGTTCCGATGACTGAAAACCCAGGTTGGGAATGGATGGTGGCCTAAGGCAGTGGCGGGTCCAATGTGCTGGGTGTGCAGCCAGCTGTGTCGGTGTCTGTTGGAAGGTCTGGGCTCAGGCTATTTGCGACAGAGCATCACTGTTTAAGGTAGCCTATGCAATTGGGGTGTTGCCGAGGGCCAAGCAGTTTGATCCTCATTTGGGGTTTCTGGGCAGCGCCATAGACAATGTTTTTCTCTTGGGAGGCAGGCACAGTGCTTCATTGTGGCCCCAGAATTCCCAGTAGGGAGGGTTTGTGGGCCAGGAGTGTGAGGACGGAAGTCTGAAAACACAAGCTAGTGTGAGGATTGGAACCAAGGGCAGAGCAGGCCCACTCTGCAGAGGCTGAATCAAAATCTCCTGCATCTGAAGTCAGGCTGAGGATCAGACGTTGGCTGAGGCTGGAGTATGTGTCCATGATGGCACCTTCATGAAGTGGGGGCCTCATGAGGCCAAGGAAGTTTTCCCACGCTGAGTTTGGAGGTTGCCCCAAACCACAAGGTTTCCTTCTGCGGGACATTCGAGTCCTGTTGCATGGCTCCAGGACATACCATATGGAAGGACTGGAGAGCAGGGTTCGAAGGATGGATCCCTGTACAGCATGCCTCGCATTCCCATTGGCTATTAGCGACAAGATATGTTTGATCTGCTGCCTCTGGGACACGCGACCCAGGGGGCTGAGTTGAAATGGCCTCTCCTGAGGATGCGTCATAATGTGCGTTTGGGTCCATGGAGACCTTGGAATGTGCTGGTTGTTCAGTGGCCCTGCGGAACTCTCCTACCTGAAGTGTTTGATACATCCCAGTAAGAAAGCTGCCCATGTGGAGATGAGAGATGTTTGGTTTGGTGCCTCAGAAAAGCCCCATGTGCTGGTCTACGAAAACAGTCCTCTGAGAACGGAAAAGGTGAAACCAAAGCTAAGGTTCAGATTAGGGCCTGGGGGCCTGTCCATTTCAACCTTCTGTCTCTGGGGACACTGTCTGAGAGTCTAAGTGGAGATAGTTGCTCCGCTGGTGTCAGAGAGCCCCTCTTAGTCCAGGGGGGCCTACACTATTGATGGCCTCAGGGGCCTTGTAGCTTTTCCCTAACCTGTAGTGTTGTGGTCAATGGACTGGGCACACTTTCCTTGGAGAGGGCAGGCACAATCTTTCGCTGTGGCCCTAGAGGCCCTAGCCTGGAGGTGTGTGGGTCCAGGCTGTGGGCACAGAAGTCTGAATACACAAACTCAGCTTATGAGTGGCGCCTAGGGTATGGCAGGCCGGATGTACAGCCCGAGAGGGAGCTCCTGGGCCTCTGAAACAAGGGCGAGTGGGAGGCGTTCCTTCAGGCTTTTGTCTCTGGATGTTGTGTCCGGGATAGCCGTGGATTGGAGCGGTGGCCTCAGGTACTGTGGACGAGTATCCCTATCTGGGGATTTGTCCCAGCTCCCAAGAGTTTGGGGTCATTTTGTGGGAAGGGTGGAGTCGTGTTGTCTGGCTCATGGGTCTCTCCAAGAAAGGGATTCCAGAGCAGAGCTCCAGGTACGGGCGGGGCGACTGGAAAATTCAAACCGTGGTGAGGATTGGGTGCATAGGGGCTTGGCAAGCCCCATATGTGGGCTCTTGGTCCAGGCCCTGACAGGCCTTTCTTTGACATGGGGCTCATGCTGAGGATCACAGTGTGAATTTGTGCCCAAGCAGCACTCAAGTTTGGGCGTGGCATCAGGGGCCATGAAGGTTTCTCCCACCCTGAAGGTGTGACTCCATGCCAAGAGCAAGCTTGACAGCCATGGGGAAGGGGGAGTTCTGTTTTGTGCTTGCTATACCCAGCTGTGTGGAGAATTGATATAATGTCTAGGTTCAGATATCTGAAAACCAAGGTTAGGATGAGGTGACGGCATAAGACCATGGCGTGTCCGAAGTGCTGGGTGTGCGGCCAGCTGTCTCCTTGTCTGTCTGGACGTCTGGCTTCAGGCTGTGTCAGGCAGAGCATGAGTGCCCAGAGCAGCCTATTCAGTTCGGGTACCGTCGAGGCCCGAGCAGGTTGATCCTCATCTGGGTTTTCTGGAGAGCCCCACAGGGAAACGTTTTTCTTCCGTTGGGCAGACACTGGGCTGGGTTTTGGTTCTGGAGTTCCTAGTCCGGAGGGCTTGTTTGCCAGGAGTGTGAGGAAGGAAGTCTGAAAACACAAGCTAGCGTGAGGTTTGGGACCGAGGTCACGGCATGCCCACTCTGCAGAGGCTGAATCGGGATCTCCTGCACTGAGGTCCTGTCAACTATGAGACGTGCCTCAGGCTAGAGTTCTTGTCCAGCATGGCCTCTTCCTGAAGGGTGTGGGGGCTTCATGAGGCCAGAAAGTTTTGCCTACGATGGGATTTGTGAACTGCTCCAAAACTGAAGGTTACCTTCTGCACGACAGTCGAGTCCTATTGGATGGTTCCAAGAGGCCCCATATGGAAAGACTCGAGAGCAGGTGTCTAAGCATGGATGCCTGGGAACGCCACCTCATATTCCCACTCTTTAGTCAGGACAAGGCAGGCTCAATCTGCGGGCTCCTGGGTGAGCTACCCAGAGGGGGAGTTGAAATGGACTCTCCTGAAGATGAGTCCTACTGTGGCTTGGTGGCCTGGGAGACCTTGGAATGTGGAGGTGGCTCAGGGACTCTGCAGGATTCTCCAACATGAGGTGTTTGACACGGCTCCAACAAGGAAACTTCCCATGTGGAGACGAGAGGAGTTCTGTTCCGTGCCTCAGGAAAGCCCCATACCCTGTTCTTCGAACCAAAGCCTCTGAGGAGTGACACCTGGAAACCAAAGTAAGAGTTGAGACTACGGCCTAAAGGCCTGTCCGGCTCAACCTTCTATCTCTGTTGTCATCTGTGTGCATGCATTCATGGATGTAGCTGCTCAGCTTGTGTCCGAATGCCCCTGTGAGTCCAGTGAGGCTCCCAGTAGTGGGATGTCCTCGGAGGCCTTGAGGTTTCTCATATTCTGGAGGTGTGTGGCCAAAGGAATGGACACAGTTTCCCAGGAGAGAGCAGGCACGGTCCTGTGGTATGGCTCCAGAGGACCCAGCCTAGAGGCTCTGTTTGCCAGGGCTGTGGGGACAGATGTCTGAAAAAGCAAACTTGGCTCAGCTAGGGGCCAATGTAATGGCAGGCCTGATCTCTAGTCCGTGAGGGGAGATCCTCTGGAAATCAAAGTAGGGCAAGTGGGAGGCAGTCACTCAGGATTTTGTCTCTGGGTGTTGCGTTTACAGTGTCCGGTCAGGGTAGGGGTTGTCTCAGAGGCCGAGGAAGAGCCTTCCTCTCAGGGGATTGTCCAAGCTCCCAAGTGTTTGTGTTCATTCTGTGGGAATGAAGAGTACTGTTTCCTGCCACAGGGGACCCCCCAGGAGAGGGACTCTAGAGCACAGCAGTGGGTTCCCTCAACTGGAATACACACCATCTAGTTAGTCCTGGGTGCCTATGGGCATGGCAAGCCACATATGCGGGCTCTTGGTCCAGTCACTGAGAGGCGTTACTTGAATAAGGTACTCACGCTGAGGGTCACAATGTGTGTTTGTGCCCAAGGCGGCCCTCACGCTTGGGCGTGGCCTCATGGGCCATGCCGTTTTCTCCTACACTGAAGGTTTGACTCACTGCCAGCAGCAAGGTTTCTTGCCAGGGGGAAGGAGGGGTTCGGACTTGTGCATCAGGTTCCCCCCTGTGCAGGGATTGGAGATAAGGTCTAGGTTCCGATGACTGAAAACCCAGGTTGGGAATGGATGGTGGCCTAAGGCAGTGGCGGGTCCAATGTGCTGGGTGTGCAGCCAGCTGTGTCGGTGTCTGTTGGAAGGTCTGGGCTCAGGCTATTTGCGACAGAGCATCACTGTTTAAGGTAGCCTATGCAATTGGGGTGTTGCCGAGGGCCAAGCAGTTTGATCCTCATTTGGGGTTTCTGGGCAGCGCCATAGACAATGTTTTTCTCTTGGGAGGCAGGCACAGTGCTTCATTGTGGCCCCAGAACTCCCAGTAGGGAGGGTTTGTGGGCCAGGAGTGTGAGGACGGAAGTCTGAAAACACAAGCTAGTGTGAGGATTGGAACCAAGGGCAGAGCAGGCCCACTCTTAAGAGGCTGAATCAAAATCTCCTGCATCTGAAGTCAGGCTGAGGATCAGACGTTGGCTGAGGCTGGAGTATGTGTCCATGATGGCACCTTCATGAAGTGGGGGCCTCAGGAGGCCAAGGAAGTTTTCCCACGCTGAGTTTGGAGGTTGCCCCAAACCACAAGGTTTCCTTCTGCGGGACATTCGAGTCCTGTTGCATGGCTCCAGGACATACCGTATGGAAGGACTGGAGAGCAGGGTTCGAAGGATGGATCCCTGTACAGCATGCCTCGCATTCCCATTGGCTATTAGCGACAAGATATGTTTGATCTGCTGCCTCTGGGACACGCGACCCAGGGGGCTGAGTTGAAATGGCCTCTCCTGAGGATGCGTCATAATGTGCGTTTGGGTCCATGGAGACCTTGGAATGTGCTGGTTGTTCAGTGGCCCTGCGGAACTCTCCTACCTGAAGTGTTTGATACATCCCAGTAAGAAAGCTGCCCATGTGGAGATGAGAGATGTTTGGTTTGGTGCCTCAGAAAAGCCCCATGTGCTGGTCTACGAAAACAGTCCTCTGAGAACGGAAACATGGAAACCAAAGCTAAGGTTCAGATTAGGGCCTGGGGGCCTGTCCATTTCAACCTTCTGTCTCTGGGGACACTGTCTGAGAGTCTAAGTGGAGATAGTTGCTCCGCTGGTGTCAGAGAGCCCCTCTTAGTCCAGGGGGGCCTACACTATTGATGGCCTCAGGGGCCTTGGAGCTTTTCCCTAACCTGTAGTGTTGTGGTCAATGGACTGGGCACACTTTCCTTGGAGAAGGCAGGCACAATCTTTCGCTGTGGTCCTAGAGGCCCTAGCCTGGAGGTGTGTGGGTCCAGGCTGTGGGCACAGAAGTCTGAAAACACAAACTCAGCTTATGAGTGGCGCCTAGGTTATGGCAGGCCGGATGTACAGCCCGAGAGGGAGCTCCTGGGCCTCTGAAACAAGGGCGAGTGGGAGGCGTTCCTTCAGGCTTTTGTCTCTGGATGTTGTGTCCGGGATAGCCGTGGATTGGAGCGGTGGCCTCAGGTACTGTGGACGAGTATCCCTCTCTGGGGATTTGTCCCAGCTCCCAAGAGTTTGGGGTCATTTTGTGGGAAGGGTGGAGTCGTGTTGTCTGGCTCATGGGTCTCTCCAAGAAAGGGATTCCAGAGCAGAGCTCCAGGTACGGGCGGGGCGACTGGAAAATTCAAACCGTGGTGAGGATTGGGTGCATAGGGGCTTGGCAAGCCCCATATGTGGGCTCTTGGTCCAGGCCCTGACAGGCCTTTCTTTGACAAGGGGCTCATGCTGAGGATCACAGTGTGAATTTGTGCCCAAGCAGCACTCAAGTTTGGGCGTGGCATCAGGGGCCATGAAGGTTTCTCCCACCCTGAAGGTGTGACTCCATGCCAAGAGCAAGCTTGACAGCCATGGGGAAGGGGGAGTTCTGTTTTGTGCTTGCTATACCCAGCTGTGTGGAGAATTGATATAATGTCTAGGTTCAGATATCTGAAAACCAAGGTTAGGATGAGGTGACGGCATAAGACCATGGCGTGTCCGAAGTGCTGGGTGTGCGGCCAGCTGTCTCCTTGTCTGTCTGGACGTCTGGCTTCAGGCTGTGTCAGGCAGAGCATGAGTGCCCAGAGCAGCCTATCCAGTTCGGGTACCGTCGAGGCCCGAGCAGGTTGATCCTCATCTGGGTTTTCTGGAGAGCCCCACAGGGAAACGTTTTTCTTCCGTTGGGCAGACACTGGGCTGGGTTTTGGTTCTGGAGTTCCTAGTCCGGAGGGCTTGTTTGCCAGGAGTGTGAGGAAGGAAGTCTGAAAACACAAGCTAGCGTGAGGTTTGGGACCGAGGTCACGGCATGCCCACTCTGCAGAGGCTGAATCGGGATCTCCTGCACTGAGGTCATGTCAACTATGAGACGTGCCTCAGGCTAGAGTTCTTGTCCAGCATGGCCTCTTCCTGAAGGGTGTGGGGGCTTCATGAGGCCAGAAAGTTTTGCCTACGATGGGATTTGTGAACTGCTCCAAAACTGAAGGTTACCTTCTGCACGACAGTCGAGTCCTATTGGATGGTTCCAAGAGGCCCCATATGGAAAGACTCGAGAGCAGGTGTCTAAGCATGGATGCCTGGGAACGCCACCTCATATTCCCACTCTTTAGTCAGGACAAGGCAGGCTCAATCTGCGGGCTCCTGGGTGAGCTACCCAGAGGGGAGAGTTGAAATGGACTCTCCTGAAGATGAGTCCTACTGTGGCATGGTGGCCTGGGAGACCTTGGAATGTGGAGGTGGCTCAGGGACTCTGCAGGATTCTCCAACATGAGGTGTTTGACACGGCTCCAACAAGGAAACTTCCCATGTGGAGACAAGAGGAGTTCTGTTCCGTGCCTCAGGAAAGCCCCATACCCTGTTCTTCGAACCAAAGCCTCTGAGGAGTGACACCTGGAAACCAAAGTAAGAGTTGAGACTACGGCCTAAAGGCCTGTCCGGCTCAACCTTCTATCTCTGTTGTCATCTGTGTGCATGCATTCATGGATGTAGCTGCTCAGCTTGTGTCCGAATGCCCCTGTGAGTCCAGTGAGGCTCCCAGTAGTGGGATGTCCTCGGAGGCCTTGAGGTTTCTCATATTCTGGAGGTGTGTGGCCAAAGGAATGGACACAGTTTCCCAGGAGAGAGCAGGCACGGTCCTGTGGTATGGCTCCAGAGGACCCAGCCTAGAGGCTCTGTTTGCCAGGGCTGTGGGGACAGATGTCTGAAAAAGCAAACTTGGCTCAGCTAGGGGCCAATGTAATGGCAGGCCTGATCTCTAGTCCGTGAGGGGAGATCCTCTGGAAATCAAAGTAGGGCAAGTGGGAGGCAGTCACTCAGGATTTTGTCTCTGGGTGTTGCGTTTACAGTGTCCGGTCAGGGTAGGGGTTGTCTCAGGGGCCGAGGAAGAGCCTTCCTCTCAGGGGATTGTCCAAGCTCCCAAGTGTTTGTGTTCATTCTGTGGGAATGAAGAGTACTGTTTCCTGCCACAGGGGAACCCCCAGGAGAGGGACTCTAGAGCACAGCAGTGGGTTCCCTCAACTGGAATACACACCATCTAGTTAGTCCTGGGTGCCTATGGGCATGGCAAGCCACATATGCGGGCTCTTGGTCCAGTCACTGAGAGGCGTTACTTGAATAAGGTACTCACGCTGAGGGTCACAATGTGTGTTTGTGCCCAAGGCGGCCCTCACGCTTGGGCGTGGCCTCATGGGCCATGCCGTTTTCTCCTACACTGAAGGTTTGACTCACTGCCAGCAGCAAGGTTTCTTGCCAGGGGGAAGGAGGGGTTCTGACTTGTGCATCAGGTTCCCCCCTGTGCAGGGATTGGAGATAAGGTCTAGGTTCCGATGACTGAAAACCCAGGTTGGGAATGGATGGTGGCCTAAGGCAGTGGCGGGTCCAATGTGCTGGGTGTGCAGCCAGCTGTGTCGGTGTCTGTTGGAAGGTCTGGGCTCAGGCTATTTGCGACAGAGCATCACTGTTTAAGGTAGCCTATGCAATTGGGGTGTTGCCGAGGGCCAAGCAGTTTGATCCTCATTTGGGGTTTCTGGGCAGCGCCATAGACAATGTTTTTCTCTTGGGAGGCAGGCACAGTGCTTCATTGTGGCCCCAGAATTCCCAGTAGGGAGGGTTTGTGGGCCAGGAGTGTGAGGACGGAAGTCTGAAAACACAAGCTAGTGTGAGGATTGGAACCAAGGGCAGAGCAGGCCCACTCTGCAGAGGCTGAATCAAAATCTCCTGCATCTGAAGTCAGGCTGAGGATCAGACGTTGGCTGAGGCTGGAGTATGTGTCCATGATGGCACCTTCATGAAGTGGGGGCCTCATGAGGCCAAGGAAGTTTTCCCACGCTGAGTTTGGAGGTTGCCCCAAACCACAAGGTTTCCTTCTGCGGGACATTCGAGTCCTGTTGCATGGCTCCAGGACATACCATATGGAAGGACTGGAGAGCAGGGTTCGAAGGATGGATCCCTGTACAGCATGCCTCGCATTCCCATTGGCTATTAGCGACAAGATATGTTTGATCTGCTGCCTCTGGGACACGCGACCCAGGGGGCTGAGTTGAAATGGCCTCTCCTGAGGATGCGTCATAATGTGCGTTTGGGTCCATGGAGACCTTGGAATGTGCTGGTTGTTCAGTGGCCCTGTGGAACTCTCCTACCTGAAGTGTTTGATACATCCCAGTAAGAAAGCTGCCCATGTGGAGATGAGAGATGTTTGGTTTGGTGCCTCAGAAAAGCCCCATGTGCTGGTCTACGAAAACAGTCCTCTGAGAACGGAAAAGGTGAAACCAAAGCTAAGGTTCAGATTAGGGCCTGGGGGCCTGTCCATTTCAACCTTCTGTCTCTGGGGAACACTGTCTGAGAGTCTAAGTGGAGATAGTTGCTCCGCTGGTGTCAGAGAGCCCCTCTTAGTCCAGGGGGGCCTACACTATTGATGGCCTCAGGGGCCTTGTAGCTTTACCCTAACCTGTAGTGTTGTGGTCAATGGACTGGGCACACTTTCCTTGGAGAGGGCAGGCACAATCTTTCGCTGTGGCCCTAGAGGCCCTAGCCTGGAGGTGTGTGGGTCCAGGCTGTGGGCACAGAAGTCTGAATACACAAACTCAGCTTATGAGTGGCGCCTAGGGTATGGCAGGCCGGATGTACAGCCCGAGAGGGAGCTCCTGGGCCTCTGAAACAAGGGCGAGTGGGAGGCGTTCCTTCAGGCTTTTGTCTCTGGATGTTGTGTCCGGGATAGCCGTGGATTGGAGCGGTGGCCTCAGGTACTGTGGACGAGTATCCCTCTCTGGGGATTTGTCCCAGCTCCCAAGAGTTTGGTGTCATTTTGTGGGAAGGGTGGAGTCGTGTTGTCTGGCTCATGGGTCTCTCCAAGAAAGGGATTCCAGAGCAGAGCTCCAGGTACGGGCGGGGCGACTGGAAAATTCAAACCGTGGTGAGGATTGGGTGCATAGGGGCTTGGCAAGCCCCATATGTGGGCTCTTGGTCCAGGCCCTGACAGGCCTTTCTTTGACATGGGGCTCATGCTGAGGATCACAGTGTGAATTTGTGCCCAAGCAGCACTCAAGTTTGGGCGTGGCATCAGGGGCCATGAAGGTTTCTCCCACCCTGAAGGTGTGACTCCATGCCAAGAGCAAGCTTGACAGCCATGGGGAAGGAGGAGTTCTGTTTTGTGCTTGCTATACCCAGCTGTGTGGAGAATTGATATAATGTCTAGGTTCAGATATCTGAAAACCAAGGTTAGGATGAGGTGACGGCATAAGACCATGGCGTGTCCGAAGTGCTGGGTGTGCGGCCAGCTGTCTCCTTGTCTGTCTGGACGTCTGGCTTCAGGCTGTGTCAGGCAGAGCATGAGTGCCCAGAGCAGCCTATCCAGTTCGGGTACCGTCGAGGCCCGAGCAGGTTGATCCTCATCTGGGTTTTCTGGAGAGCCCCACAGGGAAACGTTTTTCTTCCGTTGGGCAGACACTGGGCTGGGTTTTGGTTCTGGAGTTCCTAGTCCGGAGGGCTTGTTTGCCAGGAGTGTGAGGAAGGAAGTCTGAAAACACAAGCTAGCGTGAGGTTTGGGACCGAGGTCACGGCATGCCCACTCTGCAGAGGCTGAATCGGGATCTCCTGCACTGAGGTCATGTCAACTATGAGACGTGCCTCAGGCTAGAGTTCTTGTCCAGCATGGCCTCTTCCTGAAGGGTGTGGGGGCTTCATGAGGCCAGAAAGTTTTGCCTACGATGGGATTTGTGAACTGCTCCAAAACTGAAGGTTACCTTCTGCACGACAGTCGAGTCCTATTGGATGGTTCCAAGAGGCCCCATATGGAAAGACTCGAGAGCAGGTGTCTAAGCATGGATGCCTGGGAACGCCACCTCATATTCCCACTCTTTAGTCAGGACAAGGCAGGCTCAATCTGCGGGCTCCTGGGTGAGCTACCCAGAGGGGGAGTTGAAATGGACTCTCCTGAAGATGAGTCCTACTGTGGCTTGGTGGCCTGGGAGACCTTGGAATGTGGAGGTGGCTCAGGGACTCTGCAGGATTCTCCAACATGAGGTGTTTGACACGGCTCCAACAAGGAAACTTCCCATGTGGAGACGAGAGGAGTTCTGTTCCGTGCCTCAGGAAAGCCCCATACCCTGTTCTTCGAACCAAAGCCTCTGAGGAGTGACACCTGGAAACCAAAGTAAGAGTTGAGACTACGGCCTAAAGGCCTGTCCGGCTCAACCTTCTATCTCTGTTGTCATCTGTGTGCATGCATTCATGGATGTAGCTGCTCAGCTTGTGTCCGAATGCCCCTGTGAGTCCAGTGAGGCTCCCAGTAGTGGGATGTCCTCGGAGGCCTTGAGGTTTCTCATATTCTGGAGGTGTGTGGCCAAAGGAATGGACACAGTTTCCCAGGAGAGAGCAGGCACGGTCCTGTGGTATGGCTCCAGAGGACCCAGCCTAGAGGCTCTGTTTGCCAGGGCTGTGGGGACAGATGTCTGAAAAAGCAAACTTGGCTCAGCTAGGGGCCAATGTAATGGCAGGCCTGATCTCTAGTCCGTGAGGGGAGATCCTCTGGAAATCAAAGTAGGGCAAGTGGGAGGCAGTCACTCAGGATTTTGTCTCTGGGTGTTGCGTTTACACTGTCCGGTCAGGGTAGGGGTTGTCTCAGAGGCCGAGGAAGAGCCTTCCTCTCAGGGGATTGTCCAAGCTCCCAAGTGTTTGTGTTCATTCTGTGGGAATGAAGAGTACTGTTTCCTGCCACAGGGGACCCCCCAGGAGAGGGACTCTAGAGCACAGCAGTGGGTTCCCTCAACTGGAATACACACCATCTAGTTAGTCCTGGGTGCCTATGGGCATGGCAAGCCACATATGCGGGCTCTTGGTCCAGTCACTGAGAGGCGTTACTTGAATAAGGTACTCACGCTGAGGGTCACAATGTGTGTTTGTGCCCAAGGCGGCCCTCACGCTTGGGCGTGGCCTCATGGGCCATGCCGTTTTCTCCTACACTGAAGGTTTGACTCACTGCCAGCAGCAAGGTTTCTTGCCAGGGGGAAGGAGGGGTTCTGACTTGTGCATCAGGTTCCCCCCTGTGCAGGGATTGGAGATAAGGTCTAGGTTCCGATGACTGAAAACCCAGGTTGGGAATGGATGGTGGCCTAAGGCAGTGGCGGGTCCAATGTGCTGGGTGTGCAGCCAGCTGTGTCGGTGTCTGTTGGAAGGTCTGGGCTCAGGCTATTTGCGACAGAGCATCACTGTTTAAGGTAGCCTATGCAATTGGGGTGTTGCCGAGGGCCAAGCAGTTTGATCCTCATTTGGGGTTTCTGGGCAGCGCCATAGACAATGTTTTTCTCTTGGGAGGCAGGCACAGTGCTTCATTGTGGCCCCAGAATTCCCAGTAGGGAGGGTTTGTGGGCCAGGAGTGTGAGGACGGAAGTCTGAAAACACAAGCTAGTGTGAGGATTGGAACCAAGGGCAGAGCAGGCCCACTCTGCAGAGGCTGAATCAAAATCTCCTGCATCTGAAGTCAGGCTGAGGATCAGACGTTGGCTGAGGCTGGAGTATGTGTCCATGATGGCACCTTCATGAAGTGGGGGCCTCATGAGGCCAAGGAAGTTTTCCCACGCTGAGTTTGGAGGTTGCCCCAAACCACAAGGTTTCCTTCTGCGGGACATTCGAGTCCTGTTGCATGGCTCCAGGACATACCATATGGAAGGACTGGAGAGCAGGGTTCGAAGGATGGATCCCTGTACAGCATGCCTCGCATTCCCATTGGCTATTAGCGACAAGATATGTTTGATCTGCTGCCTCTGGGACACGCGACCCAGGGGGCTGAGTTGAAATGGCCTCTCCTGAGGATGCGTCATAATGTGCGTTTGGGTCCATGGAGACCTTCGAATGTGCTGGTTGTTCAGTGGCCCTGCGGAACTCTCCTACCTGAAGTGTTTGATACATCCCAGTAAGAAAGCTGCCCATGTGGAGATGAGAGATGTTTGGTTTGGTGCCTCAGAAAAGCCCCATGTGCTGGTCTACGAAAACAGTCCTCTGAGAACGGAAAAGGTGAAACCAAAGCTAAGGTTCAGATTAGGGCCTGGGGGCCTGTCCATTTCAACCTTCTGTCTCTGGGGAACACTGTCTGAGAGTCTAAGTGGAGATAGTTGCTCCGCTGGTGTCAGAGAGCCCCTCTTAGTCCAGGGGGGCCTACACTATTGATGGCCTCAGGGGCCTTGTAGCTTTACCCTAACCTGTAGTGTTGTGGTCAATGGACTGGGCACACTTTCCTTGGAGAGGGCAGGCACAATCTTTCGCTGTGGCCCTAGAGGCCCGAGCCTGGAGGTGTGTGGGTCCAGGCTGTGGGCACAGAAGTCTGAATACACAAACTCAGCTTATGAGTGGCGCCTAGGGTATGGCAGGCCGGATGTACAGCCCGAGAGGGAGCTCCTGGGCCTCTGAAACAAGGGCGAGTGGGAGGCGTTCCTTCAGGCTTTTGTCTCTGGATGTTGTGTCCGGGATAGCCGTGGATTGGAGCGGTGGCCTCAGGTACTGTGGACGAGTATCCCTCTCTGGGGATTTGTCCCAGCTCCCAAGAGTTTGGTGTCATTTTGTGGGAAGGGTGGAGTCGTGTTGTCTGGCTCATGGGTCTCTCCAAGAAAGGGATTCCAGAGCAGAGCTCCAGGTACGGGCGGGGCGACTGGAAAATTCAAACCGTGGTGAGGATTGGGTGCATAGGGGCTTGGCAAGCCCCATATGTGGGCTCTTGGTCCAGGCCCTGACAGGCCTTTCTTTGACATGGGGCTCATGCTGAGGATCACAGTGTGAATTTGTGCCCAAGCAGCACTCAAGTTTGGGCGTGGCATCAGGGGCCATGAAGGTTTCTCCCACCCTGAAGGTGTGACTCCATGCCAAGAGCAAGCTTGACAGCCATGGGGAAGGAGGAGTTCTGTTTTGTGCTTGCTATACCCAGCTGTGTGGAGAATTGATATAATGTCTAGGTTCAGATATCTGAAAACCAAGGTTAGGATGAGGTGACGGCATAAGACCATGGCGTGTCCGAAGTGCTGGGTGTGCGGCCAGCTGTCTCCTTGTCTGTCTGGACGTCTGGCTTCAGGCTGTGTCAGGCAGAGCATGAGTGCCCAGAGCAGCCTATCCAGTTCGGGTACCGTCGAGGCCCGAGCAGGTTGATCCTCATCTGGGTTTTCTGGAGAGCCCCACAGGGAAACGTTTTTCTTCCGTTGGGCAGACACTGGGCTGGGTTTTGGTTCTGGAGTTCCTAGTCCGGAGGGCTTGTTTGCCAGGAGTGTGAGGAAGGAAGTCTGAAAACACAAGCTAGCGTGAGGTTTGGGACCGAGGTCACGGCATGCCCACTCTGCAGAGGCTGAATCGGGATCTCCTGCACTGAGGTCATGTCAACTATGAGACGTGCCTCAGGCTAGAGTTCCTGTCCAGCATGGCCTCTTCCTGAAGGGTGTGGGGGCTTCATGAGGCCAGAAAGTTTTGCCTACGATGGGATTTGTGAACTGCTCCAAAACTGAAGGTTACCTTCTGCACGACAGTCGAGTCCTATTGGATGGTTCCAAGAGGCCCCATATGGAAAGACTCGAGAGCAGGTGTCTAAGCATGGATGCCTGGGAACGCCACCTCATATTCCCACTCTTTAGTCAGGACAAGGCAGGCTCAATCTGCGGGCTCCTGGGTGAGCTACCCAGAGGGGGAGTTGAAATGGACTCTCCTGAAGATGAGTCCTACTGTGGCTTGGTGGCCTGGGAGACCTTGGAATGTGGAGGTGGCTCAGGGACTCTGCAGGATTCTCCAACATGAGGTGTTTGACACGGCTCCAACAAGGAAACTTCCCATGTGGAGACGAGAGGAGTTCTGTTCCGTGCCTCAGGAAAGCCCCATACCCTGTTCTTCGAACCAAAGCCTCTGAGGAGTGACACCTGGAAACCAAAGTAAGAGTTGAGACTACGGCCTAAAGGCCTGTCCGGCTCAACCTTCTATCTCTGTTGTCATCTGTGTGCATGCATTCATGGATGTAGCTGCTCAGCTTGTGTCCGAATGCCCCTGTGAGTCCAGTGAGGCTCCCAGTAGTGGGATGTCCTCGGAGGCCTTGAGGTTTCTCATATTCTGGAGGTGTGTGGCCAAAGGAATGGACACAGTTTCCCAGGAGAGAGCAGGCACGGTCCTGTGGTATGGCTCCAGAGGACCCAGCCTAGAGGCTCTGTTTGCCAGGGCTGTGGGGACAGATGTCTGAAAAAGCAAACTTGGCTCAGCTAGGGGCCAATGTAATGGCAGGCCTGATCTCTAGTCCGTGAGGGGAGATCCTCTGGAAATCAAAGTAGGGCAAGTGGGAGGCAGTCACTCAGGATTTTGTCTCTGGGTGTTGCGTTTACAGTGTCCGGTCAGGCTAGGGGTTGTCTCAGAGGCCGAGGAAGAGCCTTCCTCTCAGGGGATTGTCCAAGCTCCCAAGTGTTTGTGTTCATTCTGTGGGAATGAAGAGTACTGTTTCCTGCCACAGGGGACCCCCCAGGAGAGGGACTCTAGAGCACAGCAGTGGGTTCCCTCAACTGGAATACACACCATCTAGTTAGTCCTGGGTGCCTATGGGCATGGCAAGCCACATATGCGGGCTCTTGGTCCAGTCACTGAGAGGCGTTACTTGAATAAGGTACTCACGCTGAGGGTCACAATGTGTGTTTGTGCCCAAGGCGGCCCTCACGCTTGGGCGTGGCCTCATGGGCCATGCCGTTTTCTCCTACACTGAAGGTTTGACTCACTGCCAGCAGCAAGGTTTCTTGCCAGGGGGAAGGAGGGGTTCGGACTTGTGCATCAGGTTCCCCCCTGTGCAGGGATTGGAGATAAGGTCTAGGTTCCGATGACTGAAAACCCAGGTTGGGAATGGATGGTGGCCTAAGGCAGTGGCGGGTCCAATGTGCTGGGTGTGCAGCCAGCTGTGTCGGTGTCTGTTGGAAGGTCTGGGCTCAGGCTATTTGCGACAGAGCATCACTGTTTAAGGTAGCCTATGCAATTGGGGTGTTGCCGAGGGCCAAGCAGTTTGATCCTCATTTGGGGTTTCTGGGCAGCGCCATAGACAATGTTTTTCTCTTGGGAGGCAGGCACAGTGCTTCATTGTGGCCCCAGAATTCCCAGTAGGGAGGGTTTGTGGGCCAGGAGTGTGAGGACGGAAGTCTGAAAACACAAGCTAGTGTGAGGATTGGAACCAAGGGCAGAGCAGGCCCACTCTGCAGAGGCTGAATCAAAATCTCCTGCATCTGAAGTCAGGCTGAGGATCAGACGTTGGCTGAGGCTGGAGTATGTGTCCATGATGGCACCTTCATGAAGTGGGGGCCTCAGGAGGCCAAGGAAGTTTTCCCACGCTGAGTTTGGAGGTTGCCCCAAACCACAAGGTTTCCTTCTGCGGGACATTCGAGTCCTGTTCATGGCTCCAGGACATACCATATGGAAAGACTGGAGAGCAGGGTTCGAAGGATGGATCCCTGTACAGCATTCCTCGCATTCCCATTGGCTATTAGGGCCAAGATATGCTTGATCTGCTGCCTCTGGGACACGCGACCCAGGGGGCTGAGTTGAAATGGCCTCTCCTGAGGATGCGTCATAATGTGCGTTTGGGTCCATGGAGACCTTGGAATGTGCTGGTTGTTCAGTGGCCCTGCGGAACTCTCCTACCTGAAGTGTTTGATACATCCCAGTAAGAAAGCTGCCCATGTGGAGATGAGAGATGTTTGGTTTGGTGCCTCAGAAAAGCCCCATGTGCTGGTCTACGAAAACAGTCCTCTGAGAACGGAAACATGGAAACCAAAGCTAAGGTTCAGATTAGGGCCTGGGGGCCTGTCCATTTCAACCTTCTGTCTCTGGGGACACTGTCTGAGAGTCTAAGTGGAGATAGTTGCTCCGCTGGTGTCAGAGAGCCCCTCTTAGTCCAGGGGGGCCTACACTATTGATGGCCTCAGGGGCCTTGGAGCTTTTCCCTAACCTGTAGTGTTGTGGTCAATGGACTGGGCACACTTTCCTTGGAGAGGGCAGGCACAATCTTTCGCTGTGGCCCTAGAGGCCCTAGCCTGGAGGTGTGTGGGTCCAGGCTGTGGGCACAGAAGTCTGAATACACAAACTCAGCTTATGAGTGGCGCCTAGGGTATGGCAGGCCGGATGTACAGCCCGAGAGGGAGTTCCTGGGCCTCTGAAACAAGGGCGAGTGGGAGGCGTTCCTTCAGGCTTTTGTCTCTGGATGTTGTGTCCGGGATAGCCGTGGATTGGAGCGGTGGACTCAGGTACTGTGGACGAGTATCCCTCTCTGGGGATTTGTCCCAGCTCCCAAGAGTTTGGTGTCATTTTGTGGGAAGGGTGGAGTCGTGTTGTCTGGCTCATGGGTCTCTCCAAGAAAGGGATTCCAGAGCAGAGCTCCAGGTACGGGCGGGGCGACTGGAAAATTCAAACCGTGGTGAGGATTGGGTGCATATGGGCTTGGCAAGCCCCATATGTGGGCTCTTGGTCCAGGCCCTGACAGGCCTTTCTTTGACATGGGGCTCATGCTGAGGATCACAGTGTGAATTTGTGCCCAAGCAGCACTCAAGTTTGGGCGTGGCATCAGGGGCCATGAAGGTTTCTCCCACCCTGAAGGTGTGACTCCATGCCAAGAGCAAGCTTGACAGCCATGGGGAAGGGGGAGTTCTGTTTTGTGCTTGCTATACCCAGCTGTGTGGAGAATTGATATAATGTCTAGGTTCAGATATCTGAAAACCAAGGTTAGGATGAGGTGACGGCATAAGACCATGGCGTGTCCGAAGTGCTGGGTGTGCGGCCAGCTGTCTCCTTGTCTGTCTGGACGTCTGGCTTCAGGCTGTGTCAGGCAGAGCATGAGTGCCCAGAGCAGCCTATCCAGTTCGGGTACCGTCGAGGCCCGAGCAGGTTGATCCTCATCTGGGTTTTCTGGAGAGCCCCACAGGGAAACGTTTTTCTTCCGTTGGGCAGACACTGGGCTGGGTTTTGGTTCTGGAGTTCCTAGTCCGGAGGGCTTGTTTGCCAGGAGTGTGAGGAAGGAAGTCTGAAAACACAAGCTAGCGTGAGGTTTGGGACCGAGGGCACGGCAGGCCCACTCTGCAGAGGCTGAATCGGGATCTCCTGCACTGAGGTCATGTCAACTATGAGACGTGCCTCAGGCTAGAGTTCTTGTCCAGCATGGCCTCTTCCTGAAGGGTGTGGGGGCTTCATGAGGCCAGAAAGTTTTGCCTACGATGGGATTTGTGAACTGCTCCAAAAATGAAGGTTACATTCTGCACGACAGTCGAGTCCTATTGGATGGTTCCAAGAGGCCCCATATGGAAAGACTCGAGAGCAGGTGTCTAAGCATGGATGCCTGGGAACGCCACCTCCTATTCCCACTCTTTAGTCAGGACAAGGCAGGCTCAATCTGCGGGCTCCTGGGTGAGCTACCCAGAGGGGAGAGTTGAAATGGACTCTCCTGAAGATGAGTCCTACTGTGGCTTGGTGGCCTGGGAGACCTTGGAATGTGGAGGTGGCTCAGGGACTCTGCAGGATTCTCCAACATGAGGTGTTTGACACGGCTCCAACAAGGAAACTTCCCATGTGGAGACGAGAGGAGTTCTGTTCCGTGCCCCAGGAAAGCCCCATACCCTGTTCTTCGAACCAAAGCCTCTGAGGAGTGACACCTGGAAACCAAAGTAAGAGTTGAGACTACGGCCTAAAGGCCTGTCCGGCTCAACCTTCTATCTCTGTTGTCATCTGTGTGCATGCATTCATGGATGTAGCTGCTCAGCTTGTGTCCGAATGCCCCTGTGAGTCCAGTGAGGCTCCCAGTAGTGGGATGTCCTCGGAGGCCTTGAGGTTTCTCATATTCTGGAGGTTTGTGGCCAAAGGAATGGACACAGTTTCCCAGGAGAGAGCAGGCACGGTCCTGTGGTATGGCTCCAGAGGACCCAGCCTAGAGGCTCTGTTTGCCAGGGCTGTGGGGACAGATGTCTGAAAAAGCAAACTTGGCTCAGCTAGGGGCCAATGTAATGGCAGGCCTGATCTCTAGTCCGTGAGGGGAGATCCTCTGGAAATCAAAGTAGGGCAAGTGGGAGGCAGTCACTCAGGATTTTGTCTCTGGGTGTTGCGTTTACAGTGTCCGGTCAGGGTAGGGGTTGTCTCAGAGGCCGAGGAAGAGCCTTCCTCTCAGGGGATTGTCCAAGCTCCCAAGTATTTGTGTTCATTCTGTGGGAATGAAGAGTACTGTTTCCTGCCACAGGGGACCCCCCAGGAGAGGGACTCTAGAGCACAGCAGTGGGTTCCCTCAACTGGAATACACACCATCTAGTTAGTCCTGGGTGCCTATGGGCATGGCAAGCCACATATGCGGGCTCTTGGTCCAGTCACTGAGAGGCGTTACTTGAATAAGGTACTCACGCTGAGGGTCACAATGTGTGTTTGTGCCCAAGGCGGCCCTCACGCTTGGGCGTGGCCTCATGGGCCATGCGGTTTTCTCCCACACTGAAGGTTTGACTCACTGCCAGCAGCAAGGTTTCTTGCCAGGGGGAAGGAGGGGTTCTGACTTGTGCATCAGGTTCCCCCCTGTGCAGGGATTGGAGATAAGGTCTAGGTTCCGATGACTGAAAACCCAGGTTGGGAATGGATGGTGGCCTAAGGCAGTGGCGGGTCCAATGTGCTGGGTGTGCAGCCAGCTGTGTCGGTGTCTGTTGGAAGGTCTGGGCTCAGGCTATTTGCGACAGAGCATCACTGTTTAAGGTAGCCTATGCAATTGGGGTGTTGCCGAGGGCCAAGCAGTTTGATCCTCATTTGGGGTTTCTGGGCAGCTCCATAGACAATGTTTTTCTCTTGGGAGGCAGGCACAGTGCTTCATTGGGGCCCCAGAATTCCCAGTAGGGAGGGTTTGTGGGCCAGGAGTGTGAGGACGGAAGTCTGAAAACACAATCTAGTGTGAGGATTGGAACCAAGGGCAGAGCAGGCCCGCTCTGCAGAGGCTGAATCAAAATCTCCTGCATCTGAAGTCAGGCTGAGGATCAGACGTTGGCTGAGGCTGGAGTATGTGTCCATGATGGCACCTTCATGAAGTGGGGGCCTCATGAGGCCAAGGAAGTTTTCCCACGCTGAGTTTGGAGGTTGCCCCAAACCACAAGGTTTCCTTCTGCGGGACATTCGAGTCCTGTTGCATGGCTCCAGGACATACCATATGGAAGGACTGGAGAGCATGGTTCGAAGGATGGATCCCTGTACAGCATGCCTCGCATTCCCATTGGCTATTAGCGACAAGATATGTTTGATCTGCTGCCTCTGGAACACGCGACCCAGGGGGCTGAGTTGAAATGGCCTCTCCTGAGGATGCGTCATAATGTGCGTTTGGGTCCATGGAGACCTTGGAATGTGCTGGTTGTTCAGTGGCCCTGCGGAACTCTCCTACCTGAAGTGTTTGATACATCCCAGTAAGAAAGCTGCCCATGTGGAGATGAGAGATGTTTGGTTTGGTGCCTCAGAAAAGCCCCATGTGATGGTCTACGAAAACAGTCCTCTGAGAACGGAAACATGGAAACCAAAGCTAAGGTTCAGATTAGGGCCTGGGGGCCTGTCCATTTCAACCTTCTGTCTCTGGGGACACTGTCTGAGAGTCTAAGTGGAGATAGTTGCTCCGCTGGTGTCAGAGAGCCCCTCTTAGTCCAGGGGGGCCTACACTATTGATGGCCTCAGGGGCCTTGGAGCTTTTCCCTAACCTGTAGTGTTGTGGTCAATGGACTGGGCACACTTTCCTTGGAGAGGGCAGGCACAATCTTTCGCTGTGGCCCTAGAGGCCCTAGCC
Source organism: Mustela nivalis (assembly GCF_964662115.1). Classification (NCBI taxonomy): domain Eukaryota; kingdom Metazoa; phylum Chordata; class Mammalia; order Carnivora; family Mustelidae; genus Mustela; species Mustela nivalis. The sequence goes on along the minus strand of NW_028136324.1, from coordinate 518,272 downwards.
TGGAGGTGTGTGGGTCCAGGCTGTGGGCACAGAAGTCTGAATACACAAACTCAGCTTATGAGTGGCGCCTAGGGTATGGCAGGCCGGATGTACAGCCCGAGAGGGAGCTCCTGGGCCTCTGAAACAAGGGCGAGTGGGAGGCGTTCCTTCAGGCTTTTGTCTCTGGATGTTGTGTCCGGGATAGCCGTGGATTGGAGCGGTGGCCTCAGGTACTGTGGACGAGTATCCCTCTCTGGGGATTTGTCCCAGCTCCCAAGAGTTTGGTGTCATTTTGTGGGAAGGGTGGAGTCGTGTTGTCTGGCTCATGGGTCTCTCCAAGAAAGGGATTCCAGAGCAGAGCTCCAGGTACGGGCGGGGCGACTGGAAAATTCAAACCGTGGTGAGGATTGGGTGCATAGGGGCTTGGCAAGCCCCATATGTGGGCTCTTGGTCCAGGCCCTGACAGGCCTTTCTTTGACATGGGGCTCATGCTGAGGATCACAGTGTGAATTTGTGCACAAGCAGCACTCAAGTTTGGGCGTGGCAACAGGGGCCATGAAGGTTTCTCCCACCCTGAAGGTGTGACTCCATGCCAAGAGCAAGCTTGACAGCCATGGGGAAGGGGGAGTTCTGTTTTGTGCTTGCTATACCCAGCTGTGTGGAGAATTGATATAATGTCTAGGTTCAGATATCTGAAAACCAAGGTTAGGATGAGGTGACGGCATAAGACCATGGCGTGTCCGAAGTGCTGGGTGTGCGGCCAGCTGTCTCCTTGTCTGTCTGGACGTCTGGCTTCAGGCTGTGTCAGGCAGAGCATGAGTGCCCAGAGCAGCCTATCCAGTTCGGGTACCGTCGAGGCCCGAGCAGGTTGATCCTCATCTGGGTTTTCTGGAGAGCCCCACAGGGAAACGTTTTTCTTCCGTTGGGCAGACACTGGGCTGGGTTTTGGTTCTGGAGTTCCTAGTCCGGAGGGTTTGTTTGCCAGGAGTGTGAGGAAGGAAGTCTGAAAACACAAGCTAGCGTGAGGTTTGGGACCGAGGTCACGGCATGCCCACTCTGCAGAGGCTGAATCGGGATCTCCTGCACTGAGGTCATGTCAACTATGAGACGTGCCTCAGGCTAGAGTTCTTGTCCAGCATGGCCTCTTCCTGAAGGGTGTGGGGGCTTCATGAGGCCAGAAAGTTTTGCCTACGATGGGATTTGTGAACTGCTCCAAAACTGAAGGTTACCTTCTGCACGACAGTCGAGTCCTATTGGATGGTTCCAAGAGGCCCCATATGGAAAGACTCGAGAGCAGGTGTCTAAGCATGGATGCCTGGGAACGCCACCTCCTATTCCCACTCTTTAGTCAGGACAAGGCAGGCTCAATATTCGGGCTCCTGGGTGAGCTACCCAGAGGGGAGAGTTGAAATGGACTCTCCTGAAGATGAGTCCTACTGTGGCTTGGTGGCCTGGGAGACCTTGGAATGTGGAGGTGGCTCAGGGACTCTGCAGGATTCTCCAACATGAGGTGTTTGACACGGCTCCAACAAGGAAACTTCCCATGTGGAGACAAGAGGAGTTCTGTTCCGTGCCTCAGGAAAGCCCCATACCCTGTTCTTCGAACCAAAGCCTCTGAGGAGTGACACCTGGAAACCAAAGTAAGAGTTGAGACTACGGCCTAAAGGCCTGTCCGGCTCAACCTTCTATCTCTGTTGTCATCTGTGTGCATGCATTCATGGATGTAGCTGCTCAGCTTGTGTCCGAATGCCCCTGTGAGTCCAGTGAGGCTCCCAGTAGTGGGATGTCCTCGGAGGCCTTGAGGTTTCTCATATTCTGGAGGTGTGTGGCCAAAGGAATGGACACAGTTTCCCAGGAGAGAGCAGGCACGGTCCTGTGGTATGGCTCCAGAGGACCCAGCCTAGAGGCTCTGTTTGCCAGGGCTGTGGGGACAGATGTCTGAAAAAGCAAACTTGGCTCAGCTAGGGGCCAATGTAATGGCAGGCCTGATCTCTAGTCCGTGAGGGGAAATCCTCTGGAAATCAAAGTAGGGCAAGTGGGAGGCAGTCACTCAGGATTTTGTCTCTGGGTGTTGCGTTTACAGTGTCCGGTCCGGGTAGGGGTTGTCTCAGAGGCCGAGGAAGAGCCTTCCTCTCAGGGGATTGTCCAAGCTCCCAAGTGTTTGTGTTCATTCTGTGGGAATGAAGAGTACTGTTTCCTGCCACAGGGGAACCCCCAGGAGAGGGACTCTAGAGCACAGCAGTGGGTTCCCTCAACTGGAATACACACCATCTAGTTAGTCCTGGGTGCCTATGGGCATGGCAAGCCACATATGCGGGCTCTTGGTCCAGTCACTGAGAGGCGTTACTTGAATAAGGTACTCACGCTGAGGGTCACAATGTGTGTTTGTGCCCAAGGCGGCCCTCACGCTTGGGCGTGGCCTCATGGGCCATGCCGTTTTCTCCTACACTGAAGGTTTGACTCACTGCCAGCAGCAAGGTTTCTTGCCAGGGGGAAGGAGGGGTTCGGACTTGTGCATCAGGTTCCCCCCTGTGCAGGGATTGGAGATAAGGTCTAGGTTCCGATGACTGAAAACCCAGGTTGGGAATGGACGGTGGCCTAAGGCAGTGGCGTGTCCAATGTGCTGGGTGTGCAGCCAGCTGTGTCGGTGTCTGTTGGAAGGTCTGGGCTCAGGCTATTTGCGACAGAGCATCACTGTTTAAGGTAGCCTATGCAATTGGGGTGTTGCCGAGGGCCAAGCAGTTTGATCCTCATTTGGGGTTTCTGGGCAGCGCCATAGACAATGTTTTTCTCTTGGGAGGCAGGCACAGTGCTTCATTGTGGCCCCAGAATTCCCAGTAGGGAGGGTTTGTGGGCCAGGATTGTGAGGACGGAAGTCTGAAAACACAAGCTAGTGTGAGGATTGGAACCAAGGGCAGAGCAGGCCCACTCTGCAGAGGCTGAATCAAAATCTCCTGCATCTGAAGTCAGGCTGAGGATCAGACGTTGGCTGAGGCTGGAGTATGTGTCCATGATGGCACCTTCATGAAGTGGGGGCCTCATGAGGCCAAGGAAGTTTTCCCACGCTGAGTTTGGAGGTTGCCCCAAACCACAAGGTTTCCTTCTGCGGGACATTCGAGTCCTGTTGCATGGCTCCAGGACATACCATATGGAAGGACTGGAGAGCAGGGTTCGAAGGATGGATCCCTGTACAGCATGCCTCGCATTCCCATTGGCTATTAGCGACAAGATATGTTTGATCTGCTGCCTCTGGGACACGCGACCCAGGGGGCTGAGTTGAAATGGCCTCTCCTGAGGATGCGTCATAATGTGCGTTTGGGTCCATGGAGACCTTGGAATGTGCTGGTTGTTCAGTGGCCCTGCGGAACTCTCCTACCTGAAGTGTTTGATACATCCCAGTAAGAAAGCTGCCCATGTGGAGATGAGAGATGTTTGGTTTGGTGCCTCAGAAAAGCCCCATGTGCTGGTCTACGAAAACAGTCCTCTGAGAACGGAAACATGGAAATCAAAGCTAAGGTTCATATTAGGGGCCTGGGGGCCTGTCCATTTCAACCTTCTGTCTCTGGGGACACTGTCTGAGAGTCTAAGTGGAGATAGTTGCTCCGCTGGTGTCAGAGAGCCCCTCTTAGTCCAGGGGGGCCTACACTATTGATGGCCTCAGGGGCCTTGGAGCTTTTCCCTAACCTGTAGTGTTGTGGTCAATGGACTGGGCACACTTTCCTTGGAGAGGGCAGGCACAATCTTTCGCTGTGGCCCTAGAGGCCCTAGCCTGGAGGTGTGTGGGTCCAGGCTGTGGGCACAGAAGTCTGAATACAAAAACTCAGCTTATGAGTGGCGCCTAGGGTATGGCAGGCCGGATGTACAGCCCGAGAGGGAGCTCCTGGGCCTCTGAAACAAGGGCGAGTGGGAGGCGTTCCTTCAGGCTTTTGTCTCTGGATGTTGTGTCCGGGATAGCCGTGGATTGGAGCGGTGGCCTCAGGTACTGTGGACGAGTATCCCTCTCTGGGGATTTGTCCCAGCTCCCAAGAGTTTGGTGTCATTTTGTGGGAAGGGTGGAGTCGTGTTGTCTGGCTCATGGGTCTCTCCAAGAAAGGGATTCCAGAGCAGAGCTCCAGGTACGGGCGGGGCGACTGGAAAATTCAAACCGTGGTGAGGATTGGGTGCATAGGGGCTTGGCAAGCCCCATATGTGGGCTCTTGGTCCAGGCCCTGACAGGCCTTTCTTTGACATGGGGCTCATGCTGAGGATCACAGTGTGAATTTGTGCCCAAGCAGCACTCAAGTTTGGGCGTGGCATCAGGGGCCATGAAGGTTTCTCCCACCCTGAAGGTGTGACTCCATGCCAAGAGCAAGCTTGACAGCCATGGGGAAGGGGGAGTTCTGTTTTGTGCTTGCTATACCCAGCTGTGTGGAGAATTGATATAATGTCTAGGTTCAGATATCTGAAAACCAAGGTTAGGATGAGGTGACGGCATAAGACCATGGCGTGTCCGAAGTGCTGGGTGTGAGGCCAGCTGTCTCCTTGTCTGTCTGGACGTCTGGCTTCAGGCTGTGTCAGGCAGAGCATGAGTGCCCAGAGCAGCCTATCCAGTTCGGGTACCGTCGAGGCCCGAGCAGGTTGATCCTCATCTGGGTTTTCTGGAGAGCCCCACAGGGAAACGTTTTTCTTCCGTTGGGCAGACACTGGGCTGGGTTTTGGTTCTGGAGTTCCTAGTCCGGAGGGCTTGTTTGCCAGGAGTGTGAGGAAGGAAGTCTGAAAACACAAGCTAGCGTGAGGTTTGGGACCGAGGTCACGGCAGGCCCACTCTGCAGAGGCTGAAACGGGATCTCCTGCACTGAGGTCATGTCAACTATGAGACGTGCCTCAGGCTAGTGTTCTTGTCCAGCATGGCCTCTTCCTGAAGGGTGTGGGGGCTTCATGAGGCCAGAAAGTTTTGCCTACGATGGGATTTGTGAACTGCTCCAAAACTGAAGGTTACCTTCTGCACGACAGTCGAGTCCTATTGGATGGTTCCAAGAGGCCCCATATGGAAAGACTCGAGAGCAGGTGTCTAAGCATGGATGCCTGGGAACGCCACCTCCTATTCCCACTCTTTAGTCAGGACAAGGCAGGCTCAATCTGCGGGCTCCTGGGTGAGCTACCCAGAGGGGAGAGTTGAAATGGACTCTCCTGAAGATGAGTCCTACTGTGGCTTGGTGGCCTGGGAGACCTTGGAATGTGGAGGTGGCTCATGGACTCTGCAGGATTCTCCAACATGAGGTGTTTGACACGGCTCCAACAAGGAAACTTCCCATGTGGAGACGAGAGGAGTTCTGTTCCGTGCCCCAGGAAAGCCCCATACCCTGTTCTTCGAACCAAAGCCTCTGAGGAGTGACACCTGGAAACCAAAGTAAGAGTTGAGACTACGGCCTAAAGGCCTGTCCGGCTCAACCTTCTATCTCTGTTGTCATCTGTGTGCATGCATTCATGGATGTAGCTGCTCAGCTTGTGTCCGAATGCCCCTGTGAGTCCAGTGAGGCTCCCAGTAGTGGGATGTCCTCGGAGGCCTTGAGGTTTCTCATATTCTGGAGGTTTGTGGCCAAAGGAATGGACACAGTTTCCCAGGAGAGAGCAGGCACGGTCCTGTGGTATGGCTCCAGAGGACCCAGCCTAGAGGCTCTGTTTGCCAGGGCTGTGGGGACAGATGTCTGAAAAAGCAAACTTGGCTCAGCTAGGGGCCAATGTAATGGCAGGCCTGATCTCTAGTCCGTGAGGGGAGATCCTCTGGAAATCAAAGTAGGGCAAGTGGGAGGCAGTCACTCAGGATTTTGTCTCTGGGTGTTGCGTTTACAGTGTCCGGTCAGGGTAGGGGTTGTCTCAGAGGCCGAGGAAGAGCCTTCCTCTCAGGGGATTGTCCAAGCTCCCAAGTATTTGTGTTCATTCTGTGGGAATGAAGAGTACTGTTTCCTGCCACAGGGGACCCCCCAGGAGAGGGACTCTAGAGCACAGCAGTGGGTTCCCTCAACTGGAATACACACCATCTAGTTAGTCCTGGGTGCCTATGGGCATGGCAAGCCACATATGCGGGCTCTTGGTCCAGTCACTGAGAGGCGTTACTTGAATAAGGTACTCACGCTGAGGGTCACAATGTGTGTTTGTGCCCAAGGCGGCCCTCACGCTTGGGCGTGGCCTCATGGGCCATGCCGTTTTCTCCCACACTGAAGGTTTGACTCACTGCCAGCAGCAAGGTTTCTTGCCAGGGGGAAGGAGGGGTTCTGACTTGTGCATCAGGTTCCCCCCTGTGCAGGGATTGGAGATAAGGTCTAGGTTCCGATGACTGAAAACCCAGGTTGGGAATGGATGGTGGCCTAAGGCAGTGGCGTGTCCAATGTGCTGGGTGTGCAGCCAGCTGTGTCGGTGTCTGTTGGAAGGTCTGGGCTCAGGCTATTTGCGACAGAGCATCACTGTTTAAGGTAGCCTATGCAATTGGGGTGTTGCCGAGGGCCAAGCAGTTTGATCCTCATTTGGGGTTTCTGGGCAGCTCCATAGACAATGTTTTTCTCTTGGGAGGCAGGCACAGTGCTTCATTGTGGCCCCAGAATTCCCAGTAGGGAGGGTTTGTGGGCCAGGAGTGTGAGGACGGAAGTCTGAAAACACAATCTAGTGTGAGGATTGGAACCAAGGGCAGAGCAGGCCCACTCTGCAGAGGCTGAATCAAAATCTCCTGCATCTGAAGTCAGGCTGAGGATCAGACGTTGGCTGAGGCTGGAGTATGTGTCCATGATGGCACCTTCATGAAGTGGGGGCCTCATGAGGCCAAGGAAGTTTTCCCACGCTGAGTTTGGAGGTTGCCCCAAACCACAAGGTTTCCTTCTGCGGGACATTCGAGTCCTGTTGCATGGCTCCAGGACATACCATACGGAAGGACTGGAGAGCAGGGTTCGAAGGATGGATCCCTGTACAGCATGCCTCGCATTCCCATTGGCTATTAGCGACAAGATATGTTTGATCTGCTGCCTCTGGAACACGCGACCCAGGGGGCTGAGTTGAAATGGCCTCTCCTGAGGATGCGTCATAATGTGCGTTTGGGTCCATGGAGACCTTGGAATGTGCTGGTTGTTCAGTGGCCCTGCGGAACTCTCCTACCTGAAGTGTTTGATACATCCCAGTAAGAAAGCTGCCCATGTGGAGATGAGAGATGTTTGGTTTGGTGCCTCAGAAAAGCCCCATGTGATGGTCTACGAAAACAGTCCTCTGAGAACGGAAACATGGAAACCAAAGCTAAGGTTCAGATTAGGGCCTGGGGGCCTGTCCATTTCAACCTTCTGTCTCTGGGGACACTGTCTGAGAGTCTAAGTGGAGATAGTTGCTCCGCTGGTGTCAGAGAGCCCCTCTTAGTCCAGGGGGGCCTACACTATTGATGGCCTCAGGGGCCTTGTAGCTTTTCCCTAACCTGTAGTGTTGTGGTCAATGGACTGGGCACACTTTCCTTGGAGAGGGCAGGCACAATCTTTCGCTGTGGCCCTAGAGGCCCTAGCCTGGAGGTGTGTGGGTCCAGGCTGTGGGCACAGAAGTCTGAATACACAAACTCAGCTTATGAGTGGCGCCTAGGGTATGGCAGGCCGGATGTACAGCCCGAGAGGGAGCTCCTGGGCCTCTGAAACAAGGGCGAGTGGGAGGCGTTCCTTCAGGCTTTTGTCTCTGGATGTTGTGTCCGGGATAGCCGTGGATTGGAGCGGTGGCCTCAGGTACTGTGGACGAGTATCCCTCTCTGGGGATTTGTCCCAGCTCCCAAGAGTTTGGTGTCATTTTGTGGGAAGGGTGGAGTCGTGTTGTCTGGCTCATGGGTCTCTCCAAGAAAGGGATTCCAGAGCAGAGCTCCAGGTACGGGCGGGGCGACTGGAAAATTCAAACCGTGGTGAGGATTGGGTGCATAGGGGCTTGGCAAGCCCCATATGTGGGCTCTTGGTCCAGGCCCTGACAGGCCTTTCTTTGACATGGGGCTCATGCGGAGGATCACAGTGTGAATTTGTGCACAAGCAGCACTCAAGTTTGGGCGTGGCAACAGGGGCCATGAAGGTTTCTCCCACCCTGAAGGTGTGACTCCATGCCAAGAGCAAGCTTGACAGCCATGGGGAAGGGGGAGTTCTGTTTTGTGCTTGCTATACCCAGCTGTGTGGAGAATTGATATAATGTCTAGGTTCATATATCTGAAAACCAAGGTTAGGATGAGGTGACGGCATAAGACCATGGCGTGTCCGAAGTGCTGGGTGTGCGGCCAGCTGTCTCCTTGTCTGTCTGGACGTCTGGCTTCAGGCTGTGTCAGGCAGAGCATGAGTGCCCAGAGCAGCCTATCCAGTTCGGGTACCGTCGAGGCCCGAGCAGGTTGATCCTCATCTGGGTTTTCTGGAGAGCCCCACAGGGAAACGTTTTTCTTCCGTTGGGCAGACACTGGGCTGGGTTTTGGTTCTGGAGTTCCTAGTCCGGAGGGTTTGTTTGCCAGGAGTGTGAGGAAGGAAGTCTGAAAACACAAGCTAGCGTGAAGTTTGGGACCGAGGTCACGGCATGCCCACTCTGCAGAGGCTGAATCGGGATCTCCTGCACTGAGGTCATGTCAACTATGAGACGTGCCTCAGGCTAGAGTTCTTGTCCAGCATGGCCTCTTCCTGAAGGGTGTGGGGGCTTCATGAGGCCAGAAAGTTTTGCCTACGATGGGATTTGTGAACTGCTCCAAAACTGAAGGTTACCTTCTGCACGACAGTCGAGTCCTATTGGATGGTTCCAAGAGGCCCCATATGGAAAGACTCGAGAGCAGGTGTCTAAGCATGGATGCCTGGGAACGCCACCTCCTATTCCCACTCTTTAGTCAGGACAAGGCAGGCTCAATCTGCGGGCTCCTGGGTGAACTACCCAGAGGGGAGAGTTGAAATGGACTCTCCTGAAGATGAGTCCTACTGTGGCTTGGTGGCCTGGGAGACCTTGGAATGTGGAGGTGGCTCAGGGACTCTGCAGGATTCTCCAACATGAGGTGTTTGACACGGCTCCAACAAGGAAACTTCCCATGTGGAGACAAGAGGAGTTCTGTTCCGTGCCTCAGGAAAGCCCCATACCCTGTTCTTCGAACCAAAGCCTCTGAGGAGTGACACCTGGAAACCAAAGTAAGAGTTGAGACTACGGCCTAAAGGCCTGTCCGGCTCAACCTTCTATCTCTGTTGTCATCTGTGTGCATGCATTCATGGATGTAGCTGCTCAGCTTGTGTCCGAATGCCCCTGTGAGTCCAGTGAGGCTCCCAGTAGTGGGATGTCCTCGGAGGCCTTGAGGTTTCTCATATTCTGGAGGTGTGTGGCCAAAGGAATGGACACAGTTTCCCAGGAGAGAGCAGGCACGGTCCTGTGGTATGGCTCCAGAGGACCCAGCCTAGAGGCTCTGTTTGCCAGGGCTGTGGGGACAGATGTCTGAAAAAGCAAACTTGGCTCAGCTAGGGGCCAATGTAATGGCAGGCCTGATCTCTAGTCCGTGAGGGGAAATCCTCTGGAAATCAAAGTAGGGCAAGTGGGAGGCAGTCACTCAGGATTTTGTCTCTGGGTGTTGCGTTTACAGTGTCCGGTCCGGGTAGGGGTTGTCTCAGAGGCCGAGGAAGAGCCTTCCTCTCAGGGGATTGTCCAAGCTCCCAAGTGTTTGTGTTCATTCTGTGGGAATGAAGAGTACTGTTTCCTGCCACAGGGGAACCCCCAGGAGAGGGACTCTAGAGCACAGCAGTGGGTTCCCTCAACTGGAATACACACCATCTAGTTAGTCCTGGGTGCCTATGGGCATGGCAAGCCACATATGCGGGCTCTTGGTCCAGTCACTGAGAGGCGTTACTTGAATAAGGTACTCACGCTGAGGGTCACAATGTGTGTTTGTGCCCAAGGCGGCCCTCACGCTTGGGCGTGGCCTCATGGGCCATGCCGTTTTCTCCTACACTGAAGGTTTGACTCACTGCCAGCAGCAAGGTTTCTTGCCAGGGGGAAGGAGGGGTTCGGACTTGTGCATCAGGTTCCCCCCTGTGCAGGGATTGGAGATAAGGTCTAGGTTCCGATGACTGAAAACCCAGGTTGGGAATGGACGGTGGCCTAAGGCAGTGGCGTGTCCAATGTGCTGGGTGTGCAGCCAGCTGTGTCGGTGTCTGTTGGAAGGTCTGGGCTCAGGCTATTTGCGACAGAGCATCACTGTTTAAGGTAGCCTATGCAATTGGGGTGTTGCCGAGGGCCAAGCAGTTTGATCCTCATTTGGGGTTTCTGGGCAGCGCCATAGACAATGTTTTTCTCTTGGGAGGCAGGCACAGTGCTTCATTGTGGCCCCAGAATTCCCAGTAGGGAGGGTTTGTGGGCCAGGATTGTGAGGACGGAAGTCTGAAAACACAAGCTAGTGTGAGGATTGGAACCAAGGGCAGAGCAGGCCCACTCTGCAGAGGCTGAATCAAAATCTCCTGCATCTGAAGTCAGGCTGAGGATCAGACGTTGGCTGAGGCTGGAGTATGTGTCCATGATGGCACCTTCATGAAGTGGGGGCCTCATGAGGCCAAGGAAGTTTTCCCACGCTGAGTTTGGAGGTTGCCCCAAACCACAAGGTTTCCTTCTGCGGGACATTCGAGTCCTGTTGCATGGCTCCAGGACATACCATATGGAAGGACTGGAGAGCAGGGTTCGAAGGATGGATCCCTGTACAGCATGCCTCGCATTCCCATTGGCTATTAGCGACAAGATATGTTTGATCTGCTGCCTCTGGGACACGCGACCCAGGGGGCTGAGTTGAAATGGCCTCTCCTGAGGATGCGTCATAATGTGCGTTTGGGTCCATGGAGACCTTGGAATGTGCTGGTTGTTCAGTGGCCCTGCGGAACTCTCCTACCTGAAGTGTTTGATACATCCCAGTAAGAAAGCTGCCCATGTGGAGATGAGAGATGTTTGGTTTGGTGCCTCAGAAAAGCCCCATGTGCTGGTCTACGAAAACAGTCCTCTGAGAACGGAAACATGGAAATCAAGCTAAGGTTCATATTAGGGGCCTGGGGGCCTGTCCATTTCAACCTTCTGTCTCTGGGGACACTGTCTGAGAGTCTAAGTGGAGATAGTTGCTCCGCTGGTGTCAGAGAGCCCCTCTTAGTCCAGGGGGGCCTACACTATTGATGGCCTCAGGGGCCTTGGAGCTTTTCCCTAACCTGTAGTGTTGTGGTCAATGGACTGGGCACACTTTCCTTGGAGAGGGCAGGCACAATCTTTCGCTGTGGCCCTAGAGGCCCTAGCCTGGAGGTGTGTGGGTCCAGGCTGTGGGCACAGAAGTCTGAATACACAAACTCAGCTTATGAGTGGCGCCTAGGGTATGGCAGGCCGGATGTACAGCCCGAGAGGGAGCTCCTGGGCCTCTGAAACAAGGGCGAGTGGGAGGCGTTCCTTCAGGCTTTTGTCTCTGGATGTTGTGTCCGGGATAGCCGTGGATTGGAGCGGTGGCCTCAGGTACTGTGGACGAGTATCCCTCTCTGGGGATTTGTCCCAGCTCCCAAGAGTTTGGGGTCATTTTGTGGGAAGGGTGGAGTCGTGTTGTCTGGCTCATGGGTCTCTCCAAGAAAGGGATTCCAGAGCAGAGCTCCAGGTACGGGCGGGGCGACTGGAAAATTCAAACCGTGGTGAGGATTGGGTGCATAGGGGCTTGGCAAGCCCCATATGTGGGCTCTTGGTCCAGGCCCTGACAGGCCTTTCTTTGACATGGGGCTCATGCTGAGGATCACAGTGTGAATTTGTGCCCAAGCAGCACTCAAGTTTGGGCGTGGCATCAGGGGCCATGAAGGTTTCTCCCACCCTGAAGGTGTGACTCCATGCCAAGAGCAAGCTTGACAGCCATGGGGAAGGGGGAGTTCTGTTTTGTGCTTGCTATACCCAGCTGTGTGGAGAATTGATATAATGTCTAGGTTCAGATATCTGAAAACCAAGGTTAGGATGAGGTGACGGCATAAGACCATGGCGTGTCCGAAGTGCTGGGTGTGAGGCCAGCTGTCTCCTTGTCTGTCTGGACGTCTGGCTTCAGGCTGTGTCAGGCAGAGCATGAGTGCCCAGAGCAGCCTATCCAGTTCGGGTACCGTCGAGGCCCGAGCAGGTTGATCCTCATCTGGGTTTTCTGGAGAGCCCCACAGGGAAACGTTTTTCTTCCGTTGGGCAGACACTGGGCTGGGTTTTGGTTCTGGAGTTCCTAGTCCGGAGGGCTTGTTTGCCAGGAGTGTGAGGAAGGAAGTCTGAAAACACAAGCTAGCGTGAGGTTTGGGACCGAGGTCACGGCAGGCCCACTCTGCAGAGGCTGAAACGGGATCTCCTGCACTGAGGTCATGTCAACTATGAGACGTGCCTCAGGCTAGTGTTCTTGTCCAGCATGGCCTCTTCCTGAAGGGTGTGGGGGCTTCATGAGGCCAGAAAGTTTTGCCTACGATGGGATTTGTGAACTGCTCCAAAACTGAAGGTTACCTTCTGCACGACAGTCGAGTCCTATTGGATGGTTCCAAGAGGCCCCATATGGAAAGACTCGAGAGCAGGTGTCTAAGCATGGATGCCTGGGAACGCCACCTCCTATTCCCACTCTTTAGTCAGGACAAGGCAGGCTCAATCTGCGGGCTCCTGGGTGAGCTACCCAGAGGGGAGAGTTGAAATGGACTCTCCTGAAGATGAGTCCTACTGTGGCTTGGTGGCCTGGGAGACCTTGGAATGTGGAGGTGGCTCAGGGACTCTGCAGGATTCTCCAACATGAGGTGTTTGACACGGCTCCAACAAGGAAACTTCCCATGTGGAGACGAGAGGAGTTCTGTTCCGTGCCTCAGGAAAGCCCCATACCCTGTTCTTCGAACCAAAGCCTCTGAGGAGTGACACCTGGAAACCAAAGTAAGAGTTGAGACTACGGCCTAAAGGCCTGTCCGGCTCAACCTTCTATCTCTGTTGTCATCTGTGTGCATGCATTCATGGATGTAGCTGCTCAGCTTGTGTCCGAATGCCCCTGTGAGTCCAGTGAGGCTCCCAGTAGTGGGATGTCCTCGGAGGCCTTCAGGTTTCTCATATTCTGGAGGTGTGTGGCCAAAGGAATGGACACAGTTTCCCAGGAGAGAGCAGGCACGGTCCTGTGGTATGGCTCCAGAGGACCCAGCCTAGAGGCTCTGTTTGCCAGGGCTGTGGGGACAGATGTCTGAAAAAGCAAACTTGGCTCAGCTAGGGGCCAATGTAATGGCAGGCCTGATCTCTAGTCCGTGAGGGGAGATCCTCTGGAAATCAAAGTAGGGCAAGTGGGAGGCAGTCACTCAGGATTTTGTCTCTGGGTGTTGCGTTTACAGTGTCCGGTCAGGGTAGGGGTTGTCTCAGAGGCCGAGGAAGAGCCTTCCTCTCAGGGGATTGTCCAAGCTCCCAAGTATTTGTGTTCATTCTGTGGGAATGAAGAGTACTGTTTCCTGCCACAGGGGACCCCCCAGGAGAGGGACTCTAGAGCACAGCAGTGGGTTCCCTCAACTGGAATACACACCATCTAGTTAGTCCTGGGTGCCTATGGGCATGGCAAGCCACATATGCGGGCTCTTGGTCCAGTCACTGAGAGGCGTTACTTGAATACGGTACTCACGCTGAGGGTCACAATGTGTGTTTGTGCCCAAGGCGGCCCTCACGCTTGGGCGTGGCCTCATGGGCCATGCCGTTTTCTCCTACACTGAAGGTTTGACTCACTGCCAGCAGCAAGGTTTCTTGCCAGGGGGAAGGAGGGGTTCTGACTTGTGCATCAGGTTCCCCCCTGTGCAGGGATTGGAGATAAGGTCTAGGTTCCGATGACTGAAAACCCAGGTTGGGAATGGATGGTGGCCTAAGGCTGTGGCGGGTCCAATGTGCTGGGTGTGCAGCCAGCTGTGTCGGTGTCTGTTGGAAGGTCTGGGCTCAGGCTATTTGCGACAGAGCATCACTGTTTAAGGTAGCCTATGCAATTGGGGTGTTGCCGAGGGCCAAGCAGTTTGATCCTCATTTGGGGTTTCTGGGCAGCGCCATAGACAATGTTTTTCTCTTGGGAGGCAGGCACAGTGCTTCATTGTGGCCCCAGAATTCCCAGTAGGGAGGGTTTGTGGGCCAGGAGTGTGAGCACGGAAGTCTGAAAACACAAGCTAGTGTGAGGATTGGAACCAAGGGCAGAGCAGGCCCACTCTGCAGAGGCTGAATCAAAATCTCCTGCATCTGAAGTCAGGCTGAGGATCAGACGTTGGCTGAGGCTGGAGTATGTGTCCATGATGGCACCTTCATGAAGTGGGGGCCTCATGAGGCCAAGGAAGTTTTCCCACGCTGAGTTTGGAGGTTGCCCCAAACCACAAGGTTTCCTTCTGCGGGACATTCGAGTCCTGTTGCATGGCTCCAGGACATACCATAGGGAAGGACTGGAGAGCAGGGTTCGAAGGATGGATCCCTGTACAGCATGCCTCGCATTCCCATTGGCTATTAGCGACAAGAAATGTTTGATCTGCTGCCTCTGGAACACGCGACCCAGGGGGCTGAGTTGAAATGGCCTCTCCTGAGGATGCGTCATAATGTGCATTTGGGTCCATGGAGACCTTGGAATGTGCTGGTTGTTCAGTGGCCCTGCGGAACTCTCCTACCTGAAGTGTTTGATACATCCCAGTAAGAAAGCTGCCCATGTGGAGATGAGAGATGTTTGGTTTGGTGCCTCAGAAAAGCCCCATGTGCTGGTCTACGAAAACAGTCCTCTGAGAACGGAAACATGGAATTCAAAGCTAAGGTTCATATTAGGGCCTGGGGGCCTGTCCATTTCAACCTTCTGTCTCTGGGGACACTGTCTGAGAGTCTAAGTGGAGATAGTTGCTCCGCTGGTGTCAGAGAGCCCCTCTTAGTCCAGGGGGGCCTACACTATTGATGGCCTCAGGGGCCTTGGAGCTTTTCCCTAACCTGTAGTGTTGTGGTCAATGGACTGGGCACACTTTCCTTGGAGAGGGCAGGCACAATCTTTCGCTGTGGCCCTAGAGGCCCTAGCCTGGAGGTGTAGGGTCCAGGCTGTGGGCACAGAAGTCTGAATACACAAACTCAGCTTATGAGTGGCGCCTAGGGTATGGCAGGCCGGATGTACAGCCCGAGAGGGAGCTCCTGGGCCTCTGAAACAAGGGCGAGTGGGAGGCGTTCCTTCAGGCTTTTGTCTCTGGATGTTGTGTCCGGGATAGCCGTGGATTGGAGCGGTGGCCTCAGGTACTGTGGACGAGTATCCCTCTCTGGGGATTTGTCCCAGCTCCCAAGAGTTTGGGGTCATTTTGTGGGAAGGGTGGAGTCGTGTTGTCTGGCTCATGGGTCTCTCCAAGAAAGGGATTCCAGAGCAGAGCTCCAGGTACGGGCGGGGCGACTGGAAAATTCAAACCGTGGTGAGGATTGGGTGCATAGGGGCTTGGCAAGCCCCATATGTGGGCTCTTGGTCCAGGCCCTGACAGGCCTTTCTTTGACATGGGGCTCATGCTGAGGATCACAGTGTGAATTTGTGCCCAAGCAGCACTCAAGTTTGGGCGTGGCATCAGGGGCCATGAAGGTTTCTCCCACCCTGAAGGTGTGACTCCATGCCAAGAGCAAGCTTGACAGCCATGGGGAAGGGGGAGTTCTGTTTTGTGCTTGCTATACCCAGCTGTGTGGAGAATTGATATAATGTCTAGGTTCAGATATCTGAAAACCAAGGTTAGGATGAGGTGACGGCATAAGACCATGGCGTGTCCGAAGTGCTGGGTGTGCGGCCAGCTGTCTCCTTGTCTGTCTGGACGTCTGGCTTCAGGCTGTGTCAGGCAGAGCATGAGTGCCCAGAGCAGCCTATCCAGTTCGGGTACCGTCGAGGCCCGAGCAGGTTGATCCTCATCTGGGTTTTCTGGAGAGCCCCACAGGGAAACGTTTTTCTTCCGTTGGGCAGACACTGGGCTGGGTTTTGGTTCTGGAGTTCCTAGTCCGGAGGGCTTGTTTGCCAGGAGTGTGAGGAAGGAAGTCTGAAAACACAAGCTAGCGTGAGGTTTGGGACCGAGGGCACGGCAGGCCCACTCTGCAGAGGCTGAATCGGGATCTCCTGCACTGAGGTCATGTCAACTATGAGACGTGCCTCAGGCTAGAGTTCTTGTCCAGCATGGCCTCTTCCTGAAGGGTGTGGGGGCTTCATGAGGCCAGAAAGTTTTGCCTACGATGGGATTTGTGAACTGCTCCAAAACTGAAGGTTACCTTCTGCACGACAGTCGAGTCCTATTGGATGGTTCCAAGAGGCCCCATATGGAAAGACTCGAGAGCAGGTGTCTAAGCATGGATGCCTGGGAACGCCACCTCCTATTCCCACTCTTTAGTCAGGACAAGGCAGGCTCAATATGCGGGCTCCTGGGTGAGCTACCCAGAGGGGAGAGTTGAAATGGACTCTCCTGAAGATGAGTCCTACTGTGGCTTGGTGGCCTGGGAGACCTTGGAATGTGGAGGTGGCTCAGGGACTCTGCAGGATTCTCCAACATGAGGTGTTTGACACGGCTCCAACAAGGAAACTTCCCATGTGGAGACGAGAGGAGTTCTGTTCCGTGCCTCAGGAAAGCCCCATACCCTGTTCTTCGAACCAAAGCCTCTGAGGAGTGACACCTGGAAACCAAAGTAAGAGTTGAGACTACGGCCTAAAGGCCTGTCCGGCTCAACCTTCTATCTCTGTTGTCATCTGTGTGCATGCATTCATGGATGTAGCTGCTCAGCTTGTGTCCGAATGCCCCTGTGAGTCCAGTGAGGCTCCCAGTAGTGGGATGTCCTCGGAGGCCTTGCGGTTTCTCATATTCTGGAGGTGTGTGGCCAAAGGAATGGACACAGTTTCCCAGGAGAGAGCAGGCACGGTCCTGTGGTATGGATCCAGAGGACCCAGCCTAGAGGCTCTGTTTGCCAGGGCTGTGGGGACAGATGTCTGAAAAAGCAAACTTGGCTCAGCTAGGGGCCAATGTAATGGCAGGCCTGATCTCTAGTCCGTGAGGGGAGATCCTCTGGAAATCAAAGTAGGGCAAGTGGGAGGCAGTCACTCAGGATTTTGTCTCTGGGTGTTGCGTTTACAGTGTCCGGTCCGGGTAGGGGTTGTCTCAGAGGCCGAGGAAGAGCCTTCCTCTCAGGGGATTGTCCAAGCTCCCAAGTGTTTGTGTTCATTCTGTGGGAATGAAGAGTACTGTTTCCTGCCACAGGGGAACCCCCAGGAGAGGGACTCTAGAGCACAGCAGTGGGTTCCCTCAACTGGAATACACACCATCTAGTTAGTCCTGGGTGCCTATGGGCATGGCAAGCCACATATGCGGGCTCTTGGTCCAGTCACTGAGAGGCGTTACTTGAATAAGGTACTCACGCTGAGGGTCACAATGTGTGTTTGTGCCCAAGGCGGCCCTCACGCTTGGGCGTGGCCTCATGGGCCATGCCGTTTTCTCCTACACTGAAGGTTTGACTCACTGCCAGCAGCAAGGTTTCTTGCCAGGGGGAAGGAGGGGTTCGGACTTGTGCATCAGGTTCCCCCCTGTGCAGGGATTGGAGATAAGGTCTAGGTTCCGATGACTGAAAACCCAGGTTGGGAATGGACGGTGGCCTAAGGCAGTGGCGTGTCCAATGTGCTGGGTGTGCAGCCAGCTGTGTCGGTGTCTGTTGGAAGGTCTGGGCTCAGGCTATTTGCGACAGAGCATCACTGTTTAAGGTAGCCTATGCAATTGGGGTGTTGCCGAGGGCCAAGCAGTTTGATCCTCATTTGGGGTTTCTGGGCAGCGCCATAGACAATGTTTTTCTCTTGGGAGGCAGGCACAGTGCTTCATTGTGGCCCCAGAATTCCCAGTAGGGAGGGTTTGTGGGCCAGGATTGTGAGGACGGAAGTCTGAAAACACAAGCTAGTGTGAGGATTGGAACCAAGGGCAGAGCAGGCCCACTCTGCAGAGGCTGAATCAAAATCTCCTGCATCTGAAGTCAGGCTGAGGATCAGACGTTGGCTGAGGCTGGAGTATGTGTCCATGATGGCACCTTCATGAAGTGGGGGCCTCATGAGGCCAAGGAAGTTTTCCCACGCTGAGTTTGGAGGTTGCCCCAAACCACAAGGTTTCCTTCTGCGGGACATTCGAGTCCTGTTGCATGGCTCCAGGACATACCATATGGAAGGACTGGAGAGCAGGGTTCGAAGGATGGATCCCTGTACAGCATGCCTCGCATTCCCATTGGCTATTAGCGACAAGATATGTTTGATCTGCTGCCTCTGGGACACGCGACCCAGGGGGCTGAGTTGAAATGGCCTCTCCTGAGGATGCGTCATAATGTGCGTTTGGGTCCATGGAGACCTTGGAATGTGCTGGTTGTTCAGTGGCCCTGCGGAACTCTCCTACCTGAAGTGTTTGATACATCCCAGTAAGAAAGCTGCCCATGTGGAGATGAGAGATGTTTGGTTTGGTGCCTCAGAAAAGCCCCATGTGCTGGTCTACGAAAACAGTCCTCTGAGAACGGAAACATGGAAATCAAAGCTAAGGTTCATATTAGGGGCCTGGGGGCCTGTCCATTTCAACCTTCTGTCTCTGGGGACACTGTCTGAGAGTCTAAGTGGAGATAGTTGCTCCGCTGGTGTCAGAGAGCCCCTCTTAGTCCAGGGGGGCCTACACTATTGATGGCCTCAGGGGCCTTGGAGCTTTTCCCTAACCTGTAGTGTTGTGGTCAATGGACTGGGCACACTTTCCTTGGAGAGGGCAGGCACAATCTTTCGCTGTGGCCCTAGAGGCCCTAGCCTGGAGGTGTGTGGGTCCAGGCTGTGGGCACAGAAGTCTGAATACACAAACTCAGCTTATGAGTGGCGCCTAGGGTATGGCAGGCCGGATGTACAGCCCGAGAGGGAGCTCCTGGGCCTCTGAAACAAGGGCGAGTGGGAGGCGTTCCTTCAGGCTTTTGTCTCTGGATGTTGTGTCCGGGATAGCCGTGGATTGGAGCGGTGGCCTCAGGTACTGTGGACGAGTATCCCTCTCTGGGGATTTGTCCCAGCTCCCAAGAGTTTGGGGTCATTTTGTGGGAAGGGTGGAGTCGTGTTGTCTGGCTCATGGGTCTCTCCAAGAAAGGGATTCCAGAGCAGAGCTCCAGGTACGGGCGGGGCGACTGGAAAATTCAAACCGTGGTGAGGATTGGGTGCATAGGGGCTTGGCAAGCCCCATATGTGGGCTCTTGGTCCAGGCCCTGACAGGCCTTTCTTTGACATGGGGCTCATGCTGAGGATCACAGTGTGAATTTGTGCCCAAGCAGCACTCAAGTTTGGGCGTGGCATCAGGGGCCATGAAGGTTTCTCCCACCCTGAAGGTGTGACTCCATGCCAAGAGCAAGCTTGACAGCCATGGGGAAGGGGGAGTTCTGTTTTGTGCTTGCTATACCCAGCTGTGTGGAGAATTGATATAATGTCTAGGTTCAGATATCTGAAAACCAAGGTTAGGATGAGGTGACGGCATAAGACCATGGCGTGTCCGAAGTGCTGGGTGTGAGGCCAGCTGTCTCCTTGTCTGTCTGGACGTCTGGCTTCAGGCTGTGTCAGGCAGAGCATGAGTGCCCAGAGCAGCCTATCCAGTTCGGGTACCGTCGAGGCCCGAGCAGGTTGATCCTCATCTGGGTTTTCTGGAGAGCCCCACAGGGAAACGTTTTTCTTCCGTTGGGCAGACACTGGGCTGGGTTTTGGTTCTGGAGTTCCTAGTCCGGAGGGCTTGTTTGCCAGGAGTGTGAGGAAGGAAGTCTGAAAACACAAGCTAGCGTGAGGTTTGGGACCGAGGTCACGGCAGGCCCACTCTGCAGAGGCTGAAACGGGATCTCCTGCACTGAGGTCATGTCAACTATGAGACGTGCCTCAGGCTAGTGTTCTTGTCCAGCATGGCCTCTTCCTGAAGGGTGTGGGGGCTTCATGAGGCCAGAAAGTTTTGCCTACGATGGGATTTGTGAACTGCTCCAAAACTGAAGGTTACCTTCTGCACGACAGTCGAGTCCTATTGGATGGTTCCAAGAGGCCCCATATGGAAAGACTCGAGAGCAGGTGTCTAAGCATGGATGCCTGGGAACGCCACCTCCTATTCCCACTCTTTAGTCAGGACAAGGCAGGCTCAATCTGCGGGCTCCTGGGTGAGCTACCCAGAGGGGAGAGTTGAAATGGACTCTCCTGAAGATGAGTCCTACTGTGGCTTGGTGGCCTGGGAGACCTTGGAATGTGGAGGTGGCTCAGGGACTCTGCAGGATTCTCCAACATGAGGTGTTTGACACGGCTCCAACAAGGAAACTTCCCATGTGGAGACGAGAGGAGTTCTGTTCCGTGCCTCAGGAAAGCCCCATACCCTGTTCTTCGAACCAAAGCCTCTGAGGAGTGACACCTGGAAACCAAAGTAAGAGTTGAGACTACGGCCTAAAGGCCTGTCCGGCTCAACCTTCTATCTCTGTTGTCATCTGTGTGCATGCATTCATGGATGTAGCTGCTCAGCTTGTGTCCGAATGCCCCTGTGAGTCCAGTGAGGCTCCCAGTAGTGGGATGTCCTCGGAGGCCTTGAGGTTTCTCATATTCTGGAGGTGTGTGGCCAAAGGAATGGACACAGTTTCCCAGGAGAGAGCAGGCACGGTCCTGTGGTATGGCTCCAGAGGACCCAGCCTAGAGGCTCTGTTTGCCAGGGCTGTGGGGACAGATGTCTGAAAAAGCAAACTTGGCTCAGCTAGGGGCCAATGTAATGGCAGGCCTGATCTCTAGTCCGTGAGGGGAGATCCTCTGGAAATCAAAGTAGGGCAAGTGGGAGGCAGTCACTCAGGATTTTGTCTCTGGGTGTTGCGTTTACAGTGTCCGGTCAGGGTAGGGGTTGTCTCAGAGGCCGAGGAAGAGCCTTCCTCTCAGGGGATTGTCCAAGCTCCCAAGTATTTGTGTTCATTCTGTGGGAATGAAGAGTACTGTTTCCTGCCACAGGGGACCCCCCAGGAGAGGGACTCTAGAGCACAGCAGTGGGTTCCCTCAACTGGAATACACACCATCTAGTTAGTCCTGGGTGCCTATGGGCATGGCAAGCCACATATGCGGGCTCTTGGTCCAGTCACTGAGAGGCGTTACTTGAATACGGTACTCACGCTGAGGGTCACAATGTGTGTTTGTGCCCAAGGCGGCCCTCACGCTTGGGCGTGGCCTCATGGGCCATGCCGTTTTCTCCTACACTGAAGGTTTGACTCACTGCCAGCAGCAAGGTTTCTTGCCAGGGGGAAGGAGGGGTTCTGACTTGTGCATCAGGTTCCCCCCTGTGCAGGGATTGGAGATAAGGTCTAGGTTCCGATGACTGAAAACCCAGGTTGGGAATGGATGGTGGCCTAAGGCTGTGGCGGGTCCAATGTGCTGGGTGTGCAGCCAGCTGTGTCGGTGTCTGTTGGAAGGTCTGGGCTCAGGCTATTTGCGACAGAGCATCACTGTTTAAGGTAGCCTATGCAATTGGGGTGTTGCCGAGGGCCAAGCAGTTTGATCCTCATTTGGGGTTTCTGGGCAGCGCCATAGACAATGTTTTTCTCTTGGGAGGCAGGCACAGTGCTTCATTGTGGCCCCAGAATTCCCAGTAGGGAGGGTTTGTGGGCCAGGAGTGTGAGCACGGAAGTCTGAAAACACAAGCTAGTGTGAGGATTGGAACCAAGGGCAGAGCAGGCCCACTCTGCAGAGGCTGAATCAAAATCTCCTGCATCTGAAGTCAGGCTGAGGATCAGACGTTGGCTGAGGCTGGAGTATGTGTCCATGATGGCACCTTCATGAAGTGGGGGCCTCATGAGGCCAAGGAAGTTTTCCCACGCTGAGTTTGGAGGTTGCCCCAAACCACAAGGTTTCCTTCTGCGGGACATTCGAGTCCTGTTGCATGGCTCCAGGACATACCATAGGGAAGGACTGGAGAGCAGGGTTCGAAGGATGGATCCCTGTACAGCATGCCTCGCATTCCCATTGGCTATTAGCGACAAGAAATGTTTGATCTGCTGCCTCTGGAACACGCGACCCAGGGGGCTGAGTTGAAATGGCCTCTCCTGAGGATGCGTCATAATGTGCGTTTGGGTCCATGGAGACCTTGGAATGTGCTGGTTGTTCAGTGGCCCTGCGGAACTCTCCTACCTGAAGTGTTTGATACATCCCAGTAAGAAAGCTGCCCATGTGGAGATGAGAGATGTTTGGTTTGGTGCCTCAGAAAAGCCCCATGTGCTGGTCTACGAAAACAGTCCTCTGAGAACGGAAACATGGAATTCAAAGCTAAGGTTCATATTAGGGCCTGGGGGCCTGTCCATTTCAACCTTCTGTCTCTGGGGACACTGTCTGAGAGTCTAAGTGGAGATAGTTGCTCCGCTGGTGTCAGAGAGCCCCTCTTAGTCCAGGGGGGCCTACACTATTGATGGCCTCAGGGGCCTTGGAGCTTTTCCCTAACCTGTAGTGTTGTGGTCAATGGACTGGGCACACTTTCCTTGGAGAGGGCAGGCACAATCTTTCGCTGTGGCCCTAGAGGCCCTAGCCTGGAGGTGTGTGGGTCCAGGCTGTGGGCACAGAAGTCTGAATACACAAACTCAGCTTATGAGTGGCGCCTAGGGTATGGCAGGCCGGATGTACAGCCCGAGAGGGAGCTCCTGGGCCTCTGAAACAAGGGCGAGTGGGAGGCGTTCCTTCAGGCTTTTGTCTCTGGATGTTGTGTCCGGGATAGCCGTGGATTGGAGCGGTGGCCTCAGGTACTGTGGACGAGTATCCCTCTCTGGGGATTTGTCCCAGCTCCCAAGAGTTTGGGGTCATTTTGTGGGAAGGGTGGAGTCGTGTTGTCTGGCTCATGGGTCTCTCCAAGAAAGGGATTCCAGAGCAGAGCTCCAGGTACGGGCGGGGCGACTGGAAAATTCAAACCGTGGTGAGGATTGGGTGCATAGGGGCTTGGCAAGCCCCATATGTGGGCTCTTGGTCCAGGCCCTGACAGGCCTTTCTTTGACATGGGGCTCATGCTGAGGATCACAGTGTGAATTTGTGCCCAAGCAGCACTCAAGTTTGGGCGTGGCATCAGGGGCCATGAAGGTTTCTCCCACCCTGAAGGTGTGACTCCATGCCAAGAGCAAGCTTGACAGCCATGGGGAAGGGGGAGTTCTGTTTTGTGCTTGCTATACCCAGCTGTGTGGAGAATTGATATAATGTCTAGGTTCAGATATCTGAAAACCAAGGTTAGGATGAGGTGACGGCATAAGACCATGGCGTGTCCGAAGTGCTGGGTGTGCGGCCAGCTGTCTCCTTGTCTGTCTGGACGTCTGGCTTCAGGCTGTGTCAGGCAGAGCATGAGTGCCCAGAGCAGCCTATCCAGTTCGGGTACCGTCGAGGCCCGAGCAGGTTGATCCTCATCTGGGTTTTCTGGAGAGCCCCACAGGGAAACGTTTTTCTTCCGTTGGGCAGACACTGGGCTGGGTTTTGGTTCTGGAGTTCCTAGTCCGGAGGGCTTGTTTGCCAGGAGTGTGAGGAAGGAAGTCTGAAAACACAAGCTAGCGTGAGGTTTGGGACCGAGGGCACGGCAGGCCCACTCTGCAGAGGCTGAATCGGGATCTCCTGCACTGAGGTCATGTCAACTATGAGACGTGCCTCAGGCTAGAGTTCTTGTCCAGCATGGCCTCTTCCTGAAGGGTGTGGGGGCTTCATGAGGCCAGAAAGTTTTGCCTACGATGGGATTTGTGAACTGCTCCAAAACTGAAGGTTACCTTCTGCACGACAGTCGAGTCCTATTGGATGGTTCCAAGAGGCCCCATATGGAAAGACTCGAGAGCAGGTGTCTAAGCATGGATGCCTGGGAACGCCACCTCCTATTCCCACTCTTTAGTCAGGACAAGGCAGGCTCAATATGCGGGCTCCTGGGTGAGCTACCCAGAGGGGAGAGTTGAAATGGACTCTCCTGAAGATGAGTCCTACTGTGGCTTGGTGGCCTGGGAGACCTTGGAATGTGGAGGTGGCTCAGGGACTCTGCAGGATTCTCCAACATGAGGTGTTTGACACGGCTCCAACAAGGAAACTTCCCATGTGGAGACGAGAGGAGTTCTGTTCCGTGCCTCAGGAAAGCCCCATACCCTGTTCTTCGAACCAAAGCCTCTGAGGAGTGACACCTGGAAACCAAAGTAAGAGTTGAGACTACGGCCTAAAGGCCTGTCCGGCTCAACCTTCTATCTCTGTTGTCATCTGTGTGCATGCATTCATGGATGTAGCTGCTCAGCTTGTGTCCGAATGCCCCTGTGAGTCCAGTGAGGCTCCCAGTAGTGGGATGTCCTCGGAGGCCTTGAGGTTTCTCATATTCTGGAGGTGTGTGGCCAAAGGAATGGACACAGTTTCCCAGGAGAGAGCAGGCACGGTCCTGTGGTATGGATCCAGAGGACCCAGCCTAGAGGCTCTGTTTGCCAGGGCTGTGGGGACAGATGTCTGAAAAAGCAAACTTGGCTCAGCTAGGGGCCAATGTAATGGCAGGCCTGATCTCTAGTCCGTGAGGGGAGATCCTCTGGAAATCAAAGTAGGGCAAGTGGGAGGCAGTCACTCAGGATTTTGTCTCTGGGTGTTGCGTTTACAGTGTCCGGTCCGGGTAGGGGTTGTCTCAGAGGCCGAGGAAGAGCCTTCCTCTCAGGGGATTGTCCAAGCTCCCAAGTGTTTGTGTTCATTCTGTGGGAATGAAGAGTACTGTTTCCTGCCACAGGGGACCCCCCAGGAGAGGGACTCTAGAGCACAGCAGTGGGTTCCCTCAACTGGAATACACACCATCTAGTTAGTCCTGGGTGCCTATGGGCATGGCAAGCCACATATGCGGGCTCTTGGTCCAGTCACTGAGAGGCGTTACTTGAATAAGGTACTCACGCTGAGGGTCACAATGTGTGTTTGTGCCCAAGGCGGCCCTCACGCTTGGGCGTGGCCTCATGGGCCATGCCGTTTTCTCCTACACTGAAGGTTTGACTCACTGCCAGCAGCAAGGTTTCTTGCCAGGGGGAAGGAGGGGTTCGGACTTGTGCATCAGGTTCCCCCCTGTGCAGGGATTGGAGATAAGGTCTAGGTTCCGATGACTGAAAACCCAGGTTGGGAATGGACGGTGGCCTAAGGCAGTGGCGTGTCCAATGTGCTGGGTGTGCAGCCAGCTGTGTCGGTGTCTGTTGGAAGGTCTGGGCTCAGGCTATTTGCGACAGAGCATCACTGTTTAAGGTAGCCTATGCAATTGGGGTGTTGCCGAGGGCCAAGCAGTTTGATCCTCATTTGGGGTTTCTGGGCAGCGCCATAGACAATGTTTTTCTCTTGGGAGGCAGGCACAGTGCTTCATTGTGGCCCCAGAATTCCCAGTAGGGAGGGTTTGTGGGCCAGGATTGTGAGGACGGAAGTCTGAAAACACAAGCTAGTGTGAGGATTGGAACCAAGGGCAGAGCAGGCCCACTCTGCAGAGGCTGAATCAAAATCTCCTGCATCTGAAGTCAGGCTGAGGATCAGACGTTGGCTGAGGCTGGAGTATGTGTCCATGATGGCACCTTCATGAAGTGGGGGCCTCATGAGGCCAAGGAAGTTTTCCCACGCTGAGTTTGGAGGTTGCCCCAAACCACAAGGTTTCCTTCTGCGGGACATTCGAGTCCTGTTGCATGGCTCCAGGACATACCATATGGAAGGACTGGAGAGCAGGGTTCGAAGGATGGATCCCTGTACAGCATGCCTCGCATTCCCATTGGCTATTAGCGACAAGATATGTTTGATCTGCTGCCTCTGGGACACGCGACCCAGGGGGCTGAGTTGAAATGGCCTCTCCTGAGGATGCGTCATAATGTGCGTTTGGGTCCATGGAGACCTTGGAATGTGCTGGTTGTTCAGTGGCCCTGCGGAACTCTCCTACCTGAAGTGTTTGATACATCCCAGTAAGAAAGCTGCCCATGTGGAGATGAGAGATGTTTGGTTTGGTGCCTCAGAAAAGCCCCATGTGCTGGTCTACGAAAACAGTCCTCTGAGAACGGAAACATGGAAATCAAAGCTAAGGTTCATATTAGGGGCCTGGGGGCCTGTCCATTTCAACCTTCTGTCTCTGGGGACACTGTCTGAGAGTCTAAGTGGAGATAGTTGCTCCGCTGGTGTCAGAGAGCCCCTCTTAGTCCAGGGGGGCCTACACTATTGATGGCCTCAGGGGCCTTGGAGCTTTTCCCTAACCTGTAGTGTTGTGGTCAATGGACTGGGCACACTTTCCTTGGAGAGGGCAGGCACAATCTTTCGCTGTGGCCCTAGAGGCCCTAGCCTGGAGGTGTGTGGGTCCAGGCTGTGGGCACAGAAGTCTGAATACACAAACTCAGCTTATGAGTGGCGCCTAGGGTATGGCAGGCCGGATGTACAGCCCGAGAGGGAGCTCCTGGGCCTCTGAAACAAGGGCGAGTGGGAGGCGTTCCTTCAGGCTTTTGTCTCTGGATGTTGTGTCCGGGATAGCCGTGGATTGGAGCGGTGGCCTCAGGTACTGTGGACGAGTATCCCTCTCTGGGGATTTGTCCCAGCTCCCAAGAGTTTGGGGTCATTTTGTGGGAAGGGTGGAGTCGTGTTGTCTGGCTCATGGGTCTCTCCAAGAAAGGGATTCCAGAGCAGAGCTCCAGGTACGGGCGGGGCGACTGGAAAATTCAAACCGTGGTGAGGATTGGGTGCATAGGGGCTTGGCAAGCCCCATATGTGGGCTCTTGGTCCAGGCCCTGACAGGCCTTTCTTTGACATGGGGCTCATGCTGAGGATCACAGTGTGAATTTGTGCCCAAGCAGCACTCAAGTTTGGGCGTGGCATCAGGGGCCATGAAGGTTTCTCCCACCCTGAAGGTGTGACTCCATGCCAAGAGCAAGCTTGACAGCCATGGGGAAGGGGGAGTTCTGTTTTGTGCTTGCTATACCCAGCTGTGTGGAGAATTGATATAATGTCTAGGTTCAGATATCTGAAAACCAAGGTTAGGATGAGGTGACGGCATAAGACCATGGCGTGTCCGAAGTGCTGGGTGTGAGGCCAGCTGTCTCCTTGTCTGTCTGGACGTCTGGCTTCAGGCTGTGTCAGGCAGAGCATGAGTGCCCAGAGCAGCCTATCCAGTTCGGGTACCGTCGAGGCCCGAGCAGGTTGATCCTCATCTGGGTTTTCTGGAGAGCCCCACAGGGAAACGTTTTTCTTCCGTTGGGCAGACACTGGGCTGGGTTTTGGTTCCGGAGTTCCTAGTCCGGAGGGCTTGTTTGCCAGGAGTGTGAGGAAGGAAGTCTGAAAACACAAGCTAGCGTGAGGTTTGGGACCGAGGGCACGGCAGGCCCACTCTGCAGAGGCTGAAACGGGATCTCCTGCACTGAGGTCATGTCAACTATGAGACGTGCCTCAGGCTAGTGTTCTTGTCCAGCATGGCCTCTTCCTGAAGGGTGTGGGGGCTTCATGAGGCCAGAAAGTTTTTCCTACGATGGGATTTGTGAACTGCTCCAAAACTGAAGGTTACCTTCTGCACGACAGTCGAGTCCTATTGGATGGTTCCAAGAGGCCCCATATGGAAAGACTCGAGAGCAGGTGTCTAAGCATGGATGCCTGGGAACGCCACCTCCTATTCCCACTCTTTAGTCAGGACAAGGCAGGCTCAATCTGCGGGCTCCTGGGTGAGCTACCCAGAGGGGAGAGTTGAAATGGACTCTCCTGAAGATGAGTCCTACTGTGGCTTGGTGGCCTGGGAGACCTTGGAATGTGGAGGTGGCTCAGGGACTCTGCAGGATTCTCCAACATGAGGTGTTTGACACGGCTCCAACAAGGAAACTTCCCATGTGGAGACGAGAGGAGTTCTGTTCCGTGCCTCAGGAAAGCCCCATACCCTGTTCTTCGAACCAAAGCCTCTGAGGAGTGACACCTGGAAACCAAAGTAAGAGTTGAGACTACGGCCTAAAGGCCTGTCCGGCTCAACCTTCTATCTCTGTTGTCATCTGTGTGCATGCATTCATGGATGTAGCTGCTCAGCTTGTGTCCGAATGCCCCTGTGAGTCCAGTGAGGCTCCCAGTAGTGGGATGTCCTCGGAGCCCTTGAGGTTTCTCATATTCTGGAGGTGTGTGGCCAAAGGAATGGACACAGTTTCCCAGGAGAGAGCAGGCACGGTCCTGTGGTATGGCTCCAGAGGACCCAGCCTAGAGGCTCTGTTTGCCAGGGCTGTGGGGACAGATGTCTGAAAAAGCAAACTTGGCTCAGCTAGGGGCCAATGTAATGGCAGGCCTGATCTCTAGTCCGTGAGGGGAGATCCTCTGGAAATCAAAGTAGGGCAAGTGGGAGGCAGTCACTCAGGATTTTGTCTCTGGGTGTTGCGTTTACAGTGTCCGGTCAGGGTAGGGGTTGTCTCAGAGGCCGAGGAAGAGCCTTCCTCTCAGGGGATTGTCCAAGCTCCCAAGTATTTGTGTTCATTCTGTGGGAATGAAGAGTACTGTTTCCTGCCACAGGGGACCCCCCAGGAGAGGGACTCTAGAGCACAGCAGTGGGTTCCCTCAACTGGAATACACACCATCTAGTTAGTCCTGGGTGCCTATGGGCATGGCAAGCCACATATGCGGGCTCTTGGTCCAGTCACTGAGAGGCGTTACTTGAATACGGTACTCACGCTGAGGGTCACAATGTGTGTTTGTGCCCAAGGCGGCCCTCACGCTTGGGCGTGGCCTCATGGGCCATGCCGTTTTCTCCTACACTGAAGGTTTGACTCACTGCCAGCAGCAAGGTTTCTTGCCAGGGGGAAGGAGGGGTTCTGACTTGTGCATCAGGTTCCCCCCTGTGCAGGGATTGGAGATAAGGTCTAGGTTCCGATGACTGAAAACCCAGGTTGGGAATGGATGGTGGCCTAAGGCTGTGGCGGGTCCAATGTGCTGGGTGTGCAGCCAGCTGTGTCGGTGTCTGTTGGAAGGTCTGGGCTCAGGCTATTTGCGACAGAGCATCACTGTTTAAGGTAGCCTATGCAATTGGGGTGTTGCCGAGGGCCAAGCAGTTTGATCCTCATTTGGGGTTTCTGGGCAGCGCCATAGACAATGTTTTTCTCTTGGGAGGCAGGCACAGTGCTTCATTGTGGCCCCAGAATTCCCAGTAGGGAGGGTTTGTGGGCCAGGAGTGTGAGCACGGAAGTCTGAAAACACAAGCTAGTGTGAGGATTGGAACCAAGGGCAGAGCAGGCCCACTCTGCAGAGGCTGAATCAAAATCTCCTGCATCTGAAGTCAGGCTGAGGATCAGACGTTGGCTGAGGCAGGAGTATGTGTCCATGATGGCACCTTCATGAAGTGGGGGCCTCATGAGGCCAAGGAAGTTTTCCCACGCTGAGTTTGGAGGTTGCCCCAAACCACAAGGTTTCCTTCTGCGGGACATTCGAGTCCTGTTGCATGGCTCCAGGACATACCATAGGGAAGGACTGGAGAGCAGGGTTCGAAGGATGGATCCCTGTACAGCATGCCTCGCATTCCCATTGGCTATTAGCGACAAGAAATGTTTGATCTGCTGCCTCTGGAACACGCGACCCAGGGGGCTGAGTTGAAATGGCCTCTCCTGAGGATGCGTCATAATGTGCGTTTGGGTCCATGGAGACCTTGGAATGTGCTGGTTGTTCAGTGGCCCTGCGGAACTCTCCTACCTGAAGTGTTTGATACATCCCAGTAAGAAAGCTGCCCATGTGGAGATGAGAGATGTTTGGTTTGGTGCCTCAGAAAAGCCCCATGTGCTGGTCTACGAAAACAGTCCTCTGAGAACGGAAACATGGAAATCAAAGCTAAGGTTCATATTAGGGGCCTGGGGGCCTGTCCATTTCAACCTTCTGTCTCTGGGGACACTGTCTGAGAGTCTAAGTGGAGATAGTTGCTCCGCTGGTGTCAGAGAGCCCCTCTTAGTCCAGGGGGGCCTACACTATTGATGGCCTCAGGGGCCTTGGAGCTTTTCCCTAACCTGTAGTGTTGTGGTCAATGGACTGGGCACACTTTCCTTGGAGAGGGCAGGCACAATCTTTCGCTGTGGCCCTAGAGGCCCTAGCCTGGAGGTGTGTGGGTCCAGGCTGTGGGCACAGAAGTCTGAATACACAAACTCAGCTTATGAGTGGCGCCTAAGGTATGGCAGGCCGGATGTACAGCCCGAGAGGGAGCTCCTGGGCCTCTGAAACAAGGGCGAGTGGGAGGCGTTCCTTCAGGCTTTTGTCTCTGGATGTTGTGTCCGGGATAGCCGTG
Organism: Mustela nivalis; assembly: GCF_964662115.1. Lineage (NCBI taxonomy): Eukaryota > Metazoa > Chordata > Mammalia > Carnivora > Mustelidae > Mustela > Mustela nivalis. Next base: position 488,096 of record NW_028136324.1, on the reverse strand, counting down.
GATTGGAGCGGTGGCCTCAGGTACTGTGGACGAGTATCCCTCTCTGGGGATTTGTCCCAGCTCCCAAGAGTTTGGGGTCATTTTGTGGGAAGGGTGGAGTCGTGTTGTCTGGCTCATGGGTCTCTCCAAGAAAGGGATTCCAGAGCAGAGCTCCAGGTACGGGCGGGGCGACTGGAAAATTCAAACCGTGGTGAGGATTGGGTGCATAGGGGCTTGGCAAGCCCCATATGTGGGCTCTTGGTCCAGGCCCTGACAGGCCTTTCTTTGACATGGGGCTCATGCTGAGGATCACAGTGTGAATTTGTGCCCAAGCAGCACTCAAGTTTGGGCGTGGCATCAGGGGCCATGAAGGTTTCTCCCACCCTGAAGGTGTGACTCCATGCCAAGAGCAAGCTTGACAGCCATGGGGAAGGGGGAGTTCTGTTTTGTGCTTGCTATACCCAGCTGTGTGGAGAATTGATATAATGTCTAGGTTCAGATATCTGAAAACCAAGGTTAGGATGAGGTGACGGCATAAGACCATGGCGTGTCCGAAGTGCTGGGTGTGAGGCCAGCTGTCTCCTTGTCTGTCTGGACGTCTGGCTTCAGGCTGTGTCAGGCAGAGCATGAGTGCCCAGAGCAGCCTATCCAGTTCGGGTACCGTCGAGGCCCGAGCAGGTTGATCCTCATCTGGGTTTTCTGGAGAGCCCCACAGGGAAACGTTTTTCTTCCGTTGGGCAGACACTGGGCTGGGTTTTGGTTCCGGAGTTCCTAGTCCGGAGGGCTTGTTTGCCAGGAGTGTGAGGAAGGAAGTCTGAAAACACAAGCTAGCGTGAGGTTTGGGACCGAGGTCACGGCAGGCCCACTCTGCAGAGGCTGAAACGGGATCTCCTGCACTGAGGTCATGTCAACTATGAGACGTGCCTCAGGCTAGTGTTCTTGTCCAGCATGGCCTCTTCCTGAAGGGTGTGGGGGCTTCATGAGGCCAGAAAGTTTTTCCTACGATGGGATTTGTGAACTGCTCCAAAACTGAAGGTTACCTTCTGCACGACAGTCGAGTCCTATTGGATGGTTCCAAGAGGCCCCATATGGAAAGACTCGAGAGCAGGTGTCTAAGCATGGATGCCTGGGAACGCCACCTCCTATTCCCACTCTTTAGTCAGGACAAGGCAGGCTCAATCTGCGGGCTCCTGGGTGAGCTACCCAGAGGGGAGAGTTGAAATGGACTCTCCTGAAGATGAGTCCTACTGTGGCTTGGTGGCCTGGGAGACCTTGGAATGTGGAGGTGGCTCAGGGACTCTGCAGGATTCTCCAACATGAGGTGTTTGACACGGCTCCAACAAGGAAACTTCCCATGTGGAGACGAGAGGAGTTCTGTTCCGTGCCTCAGGAAAGCCCCATACCCTGTTCTTCGAACCAAAGCCTCTGAGGAGTGACACCTGGAAACCAAAGTAAGAGTTGAGACTACGGCCTAAAGGCCTGTCCGGCTCAACCTTCTATCTCTGTTGTCATCTGTGTGCATGCATTCATGGATGTAGCTGCTCAGCTTGTGTCCGAATGCCCCTGTGAGTCCAGTGAGGCTCCCAGTAGTGGGATGTCCTCGGAGGCCTTGAGGTTTCTCATATTCTGGAGGTGTGTGGCCAAAGGAATGGACACAGTTTCCCAGGAGAGAGCAGGCACGGTCCTGTGGTATGGCTCCAGAGGACCCAGCCTAGAGGCTCTGTTTGCCAGGGCTGTGGGGACAGATGTCTGAAAAAGCAAACTTGGCTCAGCTAGGGGCCAATGTAATGGCAGGCCTGATCTCTAGTCCGTGAGGGGAGATCCTCTGGAAATCAAAGTAGGGCAAGTGGGAGGCAGTCACTCAGGATTTTGTCTCTGGGTGTTGCGTTTACAGTGTCCGGTCAGGGTAGGGGTTGTCTCAGAGGCCGAGGAAGAGCCTTCCTCTCAGGGGATTGTCCAAGCTCCCAAGTATTTGTGTTCATTCTGTGGGAATGAAGAGTACTGTTTCCTGCCACAGGGGACCCCCCAGGAGAGGGACTCTAGAGCACAGCAGTGGGTTCCCTCAACTGGAATACACACCATCTAGTTAGTCCTGGGTGCCTATGGGCATGGCAAGCCACATATGCGGGCTCTTGGTCCAGTCACTGAGAGGCGTTACTTGAATACGGTACTCACGCTGAGGGTCACAATGTGTGTTTGTGCCCAAGGCGGCCCTCACGCTTGGGCGTGGCCTCATGGGCCATGCCGTTTTCTCCTACACTGAAGGTTTGACTCACTGCCAGCAGCAAGGTTTCTTGCCAGGGGGAAGGAGGGGTTCTGACTTGTGCATCAGGTTCCCCCCTGTGCAGGGATTGGAGATAAGGTCTAGGTTCCGATGACTGAAAACCCAGGTTGGGAATGGATGGTGGCCTAAGGCTGTGGCGGGTCCAATGTGCTGGGTGTGCAGCCAGCTGTGTCGGTGTCTGTTGGAAGGTCTGGGCTCAGGCTATTTGCGACAGAGCATCACTGTTTAAGGTAGCCTATGCAATTGGGGTGTTGCCGAGGGCCAAGCAGTTTGATCCTCATTTGGGGTTTCTGGGCAGCGCCATAGACAATGTTTTTCTCTTGGGAGGCAGGCACAGTGCTTCATTGTGGCCCCAGAATTCCCAGTAGGGAGGGTTTGTGGGCCAGGAGTGTGAGGACGGAAGTCTGAAAACACAAGCTAGTGTGAGGATTGGAACCAAGGGCAGAGCAGGCCCACTCTGCAGAGGCTGAATCAAAATCTCCTGCATCTGAAGTCAGGCTGAGGATCAGACGTTGGCTGAGGCAGGAGTATGTGTCCATGATGGCACCTTCATGAAGTGGGGGCCTCATGAGGCCAAGGAAGTTTTCCCACGCTGAGTTTGGAGGTTGCCCCAAACCACAAGGTTTCCTTCTGCGGGACATTCGAGTCCTGTTGCATGGCTCCAGGACATACCATAGGGAAGGACTGGAGAGCAGGGTTCGAAGGATGGATCCCTGTACAGCATGCCTCGCATTCCCATTGGCTATTAGCGACAAGAAATGTTTGATCTGCTGCCTCTGGAACACGCGACCCAGGGGGCTGAGTTGAAATGGCCTCTCCTGAGGATGCGTCATAATGTGCGTTTGGGTCCATGGAGACCTTGGAATGTGCTGGTTGTTCAGTGGCCCTGCGGAACTCTCCTACCTGAAGTGTTTGATACATCCCAGTAAGAAAGCTGCCCATGTGGAGATGAGAGATGTTTGGTTTGGTGCCTCAGAAAAGCCCCATGTGCTGGTCTACGAAAACAGTCCTCTGAGAACGGAAACATGGAATTCAAAGCTAAGGTTCATATTAGGGCCTGGGGGCCTGTCCATTTCAACCTTCTGTCTCTGGGGACACTGTCTGAGAGTCTAAGTGGAGATAGTTGCTCCGCTGGTGTCAGAGAGCCCCTCTTAGTCCAGGGGGGCCTACACTATTGATGGCCTCAGGGGCCTTGGAGCTTTTCCCTAACCTGTAGTGTTGTGGTCAATGGACTGGGCACACTTTCCTTGGAGAGGGCAGGCACAATCTTTCGCTGTGGCCCTAGAGGCCCTAGCCTGGAGGTGTGTGGGTCCAGGCTGTGGGCACAGAAGTCTGAATACACAAACTCAGCTTATGAGTGGCGCCTAGGGTATGGCAGGCCGGATGTACAGCCCGAGAGGGAGCTCCTGGGCCTCTGAAACAAGGGCGAGTGGGAGGCGTTCCTTCAGGCTTTTGTCTCTGGATGTTGTGTCCGGGATAGCCGTGGATTGGAGCGGTGGCCTCAGGTACTGTGGACGAGTATCCCTCTCTGGGGATTTGTCCCAGCTCCCAAGAGTTTGGGGTCATTTTGTGGGAAGGGTGGAGTCGTGTTGTCTGGCTCATGGGTCTCTCCAAGAAAGGGATTCCAGAGCAGAGCTCCAGGTACGGGCGGGGCGACTGGAAAATTCAAACCGTGGTGAGGATTGGGTGCATAGGGGCTTGGCAAGCCCCATATGTGGGCTCTTGGTCCAGGCCCTGACAGGCCTTTCTTTGACATGGGGCTCATGCTGAGGATCACAGTGTGAATTTGTGCCCAAGCAGCACTCAAGTTTGGGCGTGGCATCAGGGGCCATGAAGGTTTCTCCCACCCTGAAGGTGTGACTCCATGCCAAGAGCAAGCTTGACAGCCATGGGGAAGGGGGAGTTCTGTTTTGTGCTTGCTATACCCAGCTGTGTGGAGAATTGATATAATGTCTAGGTTCAGATATCTGAAAACCAAGGTTAGGATGAGGTGACGGCATAAGACCATGGCGTGTCCGAAGTGCTGGGTGTGCGGCCAGCTGTCTCCTTGTCTGTCTGGACGTCTGGCTTCAGGCTGTGTCAGGCAGAGCATGAGTGCCCAGAGCAGCCTATCCAGTTCGGGTACCGTCGAGGCCCGAGCAGGTTGATCCTCATCTGGGTTTTCTGGAGAGCCCCACAGGGAAACGTTTTTCTTCCGTTGGGCAGACACTGGGCTGGGTTTTGGTTCTGGAGTTCCTAGTCCGGAGGGCTTGTTTGCCAGGAGTGTGAGGAAGGAAGTCTGAAAACACAAGCTAGCGTGAGGTTTGGGACCGAGGGCACGGCAGGCCCACTCTGCAGAGGCTGAATCGGGATCTCCTGCACTGAGGTCATGTCAACTATGAGACGTGCCTCAGGCTAGAGTTCTTGTCCAGCATGGCCTCTTCCTGAAGGGTGTGGGGGCTTCATGAGGCCAGAAAGTTTTGCCTACGATGGGATTTGTGAACTGCTCCAAAACTGAAGGTTACCTTCTGCACGACAGTCGAGTCCTATTGGATGGTTCCAAGAGGCCCCATATGGAAAGACTCGAGAGCAGGTGTCTAAGCATGGATGCCTGGGAACGCCACCTCCTATTCCCACTCTTTAGTCAGGACAAGGCAGGCTCAATATGCGGGCTCCTGGGTGAGCTACCCAGAGGGGAGAGTTGAAATGGACTCTCCTGAAGATGAGTCCTACTGTGGCTTGGTGGCCTGGGAGACCTTGGAATGTGGAGGTGGCTCAGGGACTCTGCAGGATTCTCCAACATGAGGTGTTTGACACGGCTCCAACAAGGAAACTTCCCATGTGGAGACGAGAGGAGTTCTGTTCCGTGCCTCAGGAAAGCCCCATACCCTGTTCTTCGAACCAAAGCCTCTGAGGAGTGACACCTGGAAACCAAAGTAAGAGTTGAGACTACGGCCTAAAGGCCTGTCCGGCTCAACCTTCTATCTCTGTTGTCATCTGTGTGCATGCATTCATGGATGTAGCTGCTCAGCTTGTGTCCGAATGCCCCTGTGAGTCCAGTGAGGCTCCCAGTAGTGGGATGTCCTCGGAGGCCTTGAGGTTTCTCATATTCTGGAGGTGTGTGGCCAAAGGAATGGACACAGTTTCCCAGGAGAGAGCAGGCACGGTCCTGTGGTATGGATCCAGAGGACCCAGCCTAGAGGCTCTGTTTGCCAGGGCTGTGGGGACAGATGTCTGAAAAAGCAAACTTGGCTCAGCTAGGGGCCAATGTAATGGCAGGCCTGATCTCTAGTCCGTGAGGGGAGATCCTCTGGAAATCAAAGTAGGGCAAGTGGGAGGCAGTCACTCAGGATTTTGTCTCTGGGTGTTGCGTTTACAGTGTCCGGTCCGGGTAGGGGTTGTCTCAGCGGCCGAGGAAGAGCCTTCCTCTCAGGGGATTGTCCAAGCTCCCAAGTGTTTGTGTTCATTCTGTGGGAATGAAGAGTACTGTTTCCTGCCACAGGGGACCCCCCAGGAGAGGGACTCTAGAGCACAGCAGTGGGTTCCCTCAACTGGAATACACACCATCTAGTTAGTCCTGGGTGCCTATGGGCATGGCAAGCCACATATGCGGGCTCTTGGTCCAGTCACTGAGAGGCGTTACTTGAATAAGGTACTCACGCTGAGGGTCACAATGTGTGTTTGTGCCCAAGGCGGCCCTCACGCTTGGGCGTGGCCTCATGGGCCATGCCGTTTTCTCCTACACTGAAGGTTTGACTCACTGCCAGCAGCAAGGTTTCTTGCCAGGGGGAAGGAGGGGTTCTGACTTGTGCATCAGGTTCCCCCCTGTGCAGGGATTGGAGATAAGGTCTAGGTTCCGATGACTGAAAACCCAGGTTGGGAATGGATGGTGGCCTAAGGCAGTGGCGTGTCCAATGTGCTGGGTGTGCAGCCAGCTGTGTCGGTGTCTGTTGGAAGGTCTGGGCTCAGGCTATTTGCGACAGAGCATCACTGTTTAAGGTAGCCTATGCAATTGGGGTGTTGCCGAGGGCCAAGCAGTTTGATCCTCATTTGGGGTTTCTGGGCAGCGCCATAGACAATGTTTTTCTCCTGGGAGGCAGGCACAGTGCTTCATTGTGGCCCCAGAATTCCCAGTAGGGAGGGTTTGTGGGCCAGGAGTGTGAGGACGGAAGTCTGAAAACACAAGCTAGTGTGAGGATTGGAACCAAGGGCAGAGCAGGCCCACTCTGCAGAGGCTGAATCAAAATCTCCTGCATCTGAAGTCAGGCTGAGGATCAGACGTTGGCTGAGGCTGGAGTATGTGTCCATGATGGCACCTTCATGATGTGGGGGCCTCATGAGGCCAAGGAAGTTTTCCCACGCTGAGTTTGGAGGTTGCCCCAAACCACAAGGTTTCCTTCTGCGGGACATTCGAGTCCTGTTGCATGGCTCCAGGACATACCATACGGAAGGACGTGAGAGCAGGGTTCGAAGGATGGATCCCTGTACAGCATGCCTCGCATTCCCATTGGCTATTAGCGACAAGATATGTTTGATCTGCTGCCTCTGGAACACGCGACCCAGGGGGCTGAGTTGAAATGGCCTCTCCTGAGGATGCGTCATAATGTGCGTTTGGGTCCATGGAGACCTTGGAATGTGCTGGTTGTTCAGTGGCCCTGCGGAACTCTCCTACCTGAAGTGTTTGATACATCCCAGTAAGAAAGCTGCCCATGTGGAGATGAGAGATGTTTGGTTTGGTGCCTCAGAAAAGCCCCATGTGCTGGTCTACGAAAACAGTCCTCTGAGAACGGAAACATGGAAACCAAAGCTAAGGTTCAGACTAGGGCCTGGGGGCCTGTCCATTTCAACCTTCTGTCTCTGGGGACACTGTCTGAGAGTCTAAGTGGAGATAGTTGCTCCGCTGGTGTCAGAGAGCCCCTCTTAGTCCAGGGGGGCCTACACTATTGATGGCCTCAGGGGCCTTGGAGCTTTTCCCTAACCTGTAGTGTTGTGGTCAATGGACTGGGCACACTTTCCTTGGAGAGGGCAGGCACAATCTTTCGCTGTGGCCCTAGAGGCCCTAGCCTGGAGGTGTGTGGGTCCAGGCTGTGGGCACAGAAGTCTGAATACACAAACTCAGCTTATGAGTGGCGCCTAGGGTATGGCAGGCCGGATGTACAGCCCGAGAGGGAGCTCCTGGGCCTCTGAAACAAGGGCGAGTGGGAGGCGTTCCTTCAGGCTTTTGTCTCTGGATGTTGGGTCCGGGATAGCCGTGGATTGGAGCGGTGGCCTCAGGTTCTGTGGACGAGTATCCCTCTCTGGGGATTTGTCCCAGCTCCCAAGAGTTTGGGGTCATTTTGTGGGAAGGGTGGAGTCGTGTTGTCTGGCTCATGGGTCTCTCCAAGAAAGGGATTCCAGAGCAGAGCTCCAGGTACGGGCGGGGTGACTGCAAAATTCAAACCTTGGTGAGGATTGGGTGCATAGGGGCTTGGCAAGCCCCATATGTGGGCTCTTGGTCCAGGCCCTGACAGGCCTTTCTTTGACATGGGGCTCATGCTGAGGATCACAGTGTGAATTTGTGCCCAAGCAGCACTCAAGTTTGGGCGTGGCATCAGGGGCCATGAAGGTTTCTCCCACCCTGAAGGTGTGACTCCATGCCAAGAGCAAGCTTGACAGCCATGGGGAAGGGGGAGTTCTGTTTTGTGCTTGCTATACCCAGCTGTGTGGAGAATTGATATAATGTCTAGGTTCAGATATCTGAAAACCAAGGTTAGGATGAGGTGACGGCATAAGACCATGGCGTGTTCGAAGTGCTGGGTGTGCGGCCAGCTGTCTCCTTGTCTGTCTGGACGTCTGGCTTCAGGCTGTGTCAGGCAGAGCATGAGTGCCCAGAGCAGCCTATCCAGTTCGGGTACCGTCGAGGCCCGAGCAGGTTGATCCTCATCTGGGTTTTCTGGAGAGCCCCACAGGGAAACGTTTTTCTTCCGTTGGGCAGACACTGGGCTGGGTTTTGGTTCTGGAGTTCCTAGTCCGGAGGGCTTGTTTGCCAGGAGTGTGAGGAAGGAAGTCTGAAAACACAAGCTAGCGTGAGGTTTGGGACCGAGGTCACGGCAGGCCCACTCTGCAGAGGCTGAATCGGGATCTCCTGCACTGAGGTCATGTCAACTATGAGACGTGCCTCAGGCTAGAGTTCTTGTCCAGCATGGCCTCTTCCTGAAGGGTGTGGGGGCTTCATGAGGCCAGAAAGTTTTGCCTACGATGGGATTTGTGAACTGCTCCAAAACTGAAGGTTACCTTCTGCACGACAGTCGAGTCCTATTGGATGGTTCCAAGAGGCCCCATATGGAAAGACTCGAGAGCAGGTGTCTAAGCATGGATGCCTGGGAACGCCACCTCCTATTCCCACTCTTTAGTCAGGACAAGGCAGGCTCAATCTGCGGGCTCCTGGGTGAGCTACCCAGAGGGGAGAGTTGAAATGGACTCTCCTGAAGATGAGTCCTACTGTGGCTTGGTGGCCTGGGAGACCTTGGAATGTGGAGGTGGCTCAGGGACTCTGCAGGATTCTCCAACATGAGGTGTTTGACACGGCTCCAACAAGGAAACTTCCCATGTGGAGACGAGAGGAGTTCTGTTCCGTGCCTCAGGAAAGCCCCATACCCTGTTCTTCGAACCAAAGCCTCTGAGGAGTGACACCTGGAAACCAAAGTAAGAGTTGAGACTACGGCCTAAAGGCCTGTCCGGCTCAACCTTCTATCTCTGTTGTCATCTGTGTGCATGCATTCATGGATGTAGCTGCTCAGCTTGTGTCCGAATGCCCCTGTGAGTCCAGTGAGGCTCCCAGTAGTGGGATGTCCTCGGAGGCCTTGAGGTTTCTCATATTCTGGAGGTGTGTGGCCAAAGGAATGGACACAGTTTCCCAGAAGAGAGCAGGCACGGTCCTGTGGTATGGCTCCAGAGGACCCAGCCTAGAGGCTCTGTTTGCCAGGGCTGTGGGGACAGATGTCTGAAAAAGCAAACTTGGCTCAGCTAGGGGCCAATGTAATGGCAGGCCTGATCTCTAGTCCGTGAGGGGAGATCCTCTGGAAATCAAAGTAGGGCAAGTGGGAGGCAGTCACTCAGGATTTTGTCTCTGGGTGTTGCGTTTACAGTGTCCGGTCAGGGTAGGGGTTGTCTCAGGGGCCGAGGAAGAGCCTTCCTATCAGGGGATTGTCCAAGCTCCCAAGTGTTTGTGTTCATTCTGTGGGAATGAAGAGTACTGTTTCCTGCCACAGGGGACCCCCCAGGAGAGGGACTCTAGAGCACAGCAGTGGGTTCCCTCAACTGGAATACACACCATCTAGTTAGTCCTGGGTGCCTATGGGCATGGCAAGCCACATATGCGGGCTCTTGGTCCAGTCACTGAGAGGCGTTACTTGAATAAGGTACTCACGCTGAGGGTCACAATGTGTGTTTGTGCCCAAGGCGGCCCTCACGCTTGGGCGTGGCCTCATGGGCCATGCCGTTTTGTCCTACACTGAAGGTTTGACTCACTGCCAGCAGCAAGGTTTCTTGCCAGGGGGAAGGAGGGGTTCTGACTTGTGCATCAGGTTCCCCCCTGTGCAGGGATTGGAGATAAGTCTAGGTTCCGATGACTGAAAACCCAGGTTGGGAATGGATGGTGGCCTAAGGCAGTGGCGGGTCCAATGTGCTGGGTGTGCAGCCAGCTGTGTCGGTGTCTGTTGGAAGGTCTGGGCTCAGGCTATTTGCGACAGAGCATCACTGTTTAAGGTAGCCTATGCAATTGGGGTGTTGCCGAGGGCCAAGCAGTTTGATCCTCATTTGGGGTTTCTGGGCAGCGCCATAGACAATGTTTTTCTCTTGGGAGGCAGGCACAGTGCTTCATTGTGGCCCCAGAATTCCCAGTAGGGAGGGTTTGTGGGCCAGGAGTGTGAGGACGGAAGTCTGAAAACAAAAGCTAGTGTGAGGATTGGAACCAAGGGCAGAGCAGGCCCACTCTGCAGAGGCTGAATCAAAATCTCCTGCATCTGAAGTCAGGCTGAGGATCAGACGTTGGCTGAGGCAGGAGTATGTGTCCATGATGGCACCTTCATGAAGTGGGGGCCTCATGAGGCCAAGGAAGTTTTCCCACGCTGAGTTTGGAGGTTGCCCCAAACCACAAGGTTTCCTTCTGCGGGACATTCGAGTCCTGTTGCATGGCTCCAGGACATACCATACGGAAGGACTGGAGAGCAGGGTTCGAAGGATGGATCCCTGTACAGCATGCCTCGCATTCCCATTGGCTATTAGCGACAAGATATGTTTGATCTGCTGCCTCTGGAACACGCGACCCAGGGGGCTGAGTTGAAATGGCCTCTCCTGAGGATGCGTCATAATGTGCGTTTGGGTCCATGGAGACCTTGGAATGTGCTGGTTGTTCAGTGGCCCTGCGGAACTCTCCTACCTGAAGTGTTTGATACATCCCAGTAAGAAAGCTGCCCATGTGGAGATGAGAGCTGTTTGGTTTGGTGCCTCAGAAAAGCCCCATGTGCTGGTCTACGAAAACAGTCCTCTGAGAACGGAAACATGGAAACCAAAGCTAAGGTTCAGATTAGGGCCTAGGGGCCTGTCCCTTTCAACCTTCTGTCTCTGGGGACACTGTCTGAGAGTCTAAGTGGAGATAGTTGCTCCGATGGTGTCAGAGAGCCCCTCTTAGTCCAGGGGGGCCTACACTATTGATGGCCTCAGAGGCCTTGGAGCTTTTCCCTAACCTGTAGTGTTGTGGTCAATGGACTGGGCACACTTTCCTTGGAGAAGGCAGGCACAATCTTTCGCTGTGGCCCTAGAGGCCCTAGCCTGGAGGTGTGTGGGTCCAGGCTGTGGGCACAGAAGTCTGAATACACAAACTCAGCTTATGAGTGGCGCCTAGGGTATGGCAGGCCGGATGTACAGCCCGAGAGGGAGCTCCTGGGCCTCTGAAACAAGGGCGAGTGGGAGGCGTTCCTTCAGGCTTTTGTCTCTGGATGTTGTGTCCAGGATAGCCGTGGATTGGAGCGGTGGCCTCAGGTTCTGTGGACGAGTATCCCTCTCTGGGGATTTGTCCCAGCTCCCAAGAGTTTGGGGTCATTTTGTGGGAAGGGTGGAGTCGTGTTGTCTGGCTCATGGGTCTCTCCAAGAAAGGGATTCCAGAGCAGAGCTCCAGGTACGGGCGGGGCGACTGGAAAATTCAAACCGTGGTGAGGATTGGGTGCATAGGGGCTTGGCAAGCCCCATATGTGGGCTCTTGGTCCAGGCCCTGACAGGCCTTTCTTTGACATGGGGCTCATGCTGAGGATCACAGTGTGAATTTGTGCCCAAGCAGCACTCAAGTTTGGGCGTGGCATCAGGGGCCATGAAGGTTTCTCCCACCCTGAAGGTGTGACTCCATGCCAAGAGCAAGCTTGACAGCCATGGGGAAGGGGGAGTTCTGTTTTGTGCTTGCTATACCCAGCTGTGTGGAGAATTGATATAATGTCTAGGTTCAGATATCTGAAAACCAAGGTTAGGATGAGGTGACGGCATAAGACCATGGCGTGTTCGAAGTGCTGGGTGTGCGGCCAGCTGTCTCCTTGTCTGTCTGGACGTCTGGCTTCAGGCTGTGTCAGGCAGAGCATGAGTGCCCAGAGCAGCCTATCCAGTTCGGGTACCGTCGAGGCCCGAGCAGGTTGATCCTCATCTGGGTTTTCTGGAGAGCCCCACAGGGAAACGTTTTTCTTCCGTTGGGCAGACACTGGGCTGGGTTTTGGTTCTGGAGTTCCTAGTCCGGAGGGCTTGTTTGCCAGGAGTGTGAGGAAGGAAGTCTGAAAACACAAGCTAGCGTGAGGTTTGGGACCGAGGTCACGGCAGGCCCACTCTGCAGAGGCTGAATCGGGATCTCCTGCACTGAGGTCATGTCAACTATGAGACGTGCCTCAGGCTAGAGTTCTTGTCCAGCATGGCCTCTTCCTGAAGGGTGTGGGGGCTTCATGAGGCCAGAAAGTTTTGCCTACGATGGGATTTGTGAACTGCTCCAAAACTGAAGGTTACCTTCTGCACGACAGTCGAGTCCTATTGGATGGTTCCAAGAGGCCCCATATGGAAAGACTCGAGAGCAGGTGTCTAAGCATGGATGCCTGGGAACGCCACCTCCTATTCCCACTCTTTAGTCAGGACAAGGCAGGCTCAATCTGCGGGCTCCTGGGTGAGCTACCCAGAGGGGAGAGTTGAAATGGACTCTCCTGAAGATGAGTCCTACTGTGGCTTGGTGGCCTGGGAGACCTTGGAATGTGGAGGTGGCTCAGGGACTCTGCAGGATTCTCCAACATGAGGTGTTTGACACGGCTCCAACAAGGAAACTTCCCATGTGGAGACGAGAGGAGTTCTGTTCCGTGCCTCAGGAAAGCCCCATACCCTGTTCTTCGAACCAAAGCCTCTGAGGAGTGACACCTGGAAACCAAAGTAAGAGTTGAGACTACGGCCTAAAGGCCTGTCCGGCTCAACCTTCTATCTCTGTTGTCATCTGTGTGCATGCATTCATGGATGTAGCTGCTCAGCTTGTGTCCGAATGCCCCTGTGAGTCCAGTGAGGCTCCCAGTAGTGGGATGTCCTCGGAGGCCTTGAGGTTTCTCATATTCTGGAGGTGTGTGGCCAAAGGAATGGACACAGTTTCCCAGAAGAGAGCAGGCACGGTCCTGTGGTATGGCTCCAGAGGACCCAGCCTAGAGGCTCTGTTTGCCAGGGCTGTGGGGACAGATGTCTGAAAAAGCAAACTTGGCTCAGCTAGGGGCCAATGTAATGGCAGGCCTGATCTCTAGTCCGTGAGGGGAGATCCTCTGGAAATCAAAGTAGGGCAAGTGGGAGGCAGTCACTCAGGATTTTGTCTCTGGGTGTTGCGTTTACAGTGTCCGGTCAGGGTAGGGGTTGTCTCAGGGGCCGAGGAAGAGCCTTCCTATCAGGGGATTGTCCAAGCTCCCAAGTGTTTGTGTTCATTCTGTGGGAATGAAGAGTACTGTTTCCTGCCACAGGGGACCCCCCAGGAGAGGGACTCTAGAGCACAGCAGTGGGTTCCCTCAACTGGAATACACACCATCTAGTTAGTCCTGGGTGCCTATGGGCATGGCAAGCCACATATGCGGGCTCTTGGTCCAGTCACTGAGAGGCGTTACTTGAATAAGGTACTCACGCTGAGGGTCACAATGTGTGTTTGTGCCCAAGGCGGCCCTCACGCTTGGGCGTGGCCTCATGGGCCATGCCGTTTTGTCCTACACTGAAGGTTTGACTCACTGCCAGCAGCAAGGTTTCTTGCCAGGGGGAAGGAGGGGTTCTGACTTGTGCATCAGGTTCCCCCCTGTGCAGGGATTGGAGATAAGTCTAGGTTCCGATGACTGAAAACCCAGGTTGGGAATGGATGGTGGCCTAAGGCAGTGGCGGGTCCAATGTGCTGGGTGTGCAGCCAGCTGTGTCGGTGTCTGTTGGAAGGTCTGGGCTCAGGCTATTTGCGACAGAGCATCACTGTTTAAGGTAGCCTATGCAATTGGGGTGTTGCCGAGGGCCAAGCAGTTTGATCCTCATTTGGGGTTTCTGGGCAGCGCCATAGACAATGTTTTTCTCTTGGGAGGCAGGCACAGTGCTTCATTGTGGCCCCAGAATTCCCAGTAGGGAGGGTTTGTGGGCCAGGAGTGTGAGGACGGAAGTCTGAAAACAAAAGCTAGTGTGAGGATTGGAACCAAGGGCAGAGCAGGCCCACTCTGCAGAGGCTGAATCAAAATCTCCTGCATCTGAAGTCAGGCTGAGGATCAGACGTTGGCTGAGGCAGGAGTATGTGTCCATGATGGCACCTTCATGAAGTGGGGGCCTCATGAGGCCAAGGAAGTTTTCCCACGCTGAGTTTGGAGGTTGCCCCAAACCACAAGGTTTCCTTCTGCGGGACATTCGAGTCCTGTTGCATGGCTCCAGGACATACCATACGGAAGGACTGGAGAGCAGGGTTCGAAGGATGGATCCCTGTACAGCATGCCTCGCATTCCCATTGGCTATTAGCGACAAGATATGTTTGATCTGCTGCCTCTGGAACACGCGACCCAGGGGGCTGAGTTGAAATGGCCTCTCCTGAGGATGCGTCATAATGTGCGTTTGGGTCCATGGAGACCTTGGAATGTGCTGGTTGTTCAGTGGCCCTGCGGAACTCTCCTACCTGAAGTGTTTGATACATCCCAGTAAGAAAGCTGCCCATGTGGAGATGAGAGCTGTTTGGTTTGGTGCCTCAGAAAAGCCCCATGTGCTGGTCTACGAAAACAGTCCTCTGAGAACGGAAACATGGAAACCAAAGCTAAGGTTCAGATTAGGGCCTAGGGGCCTGTCCCTTTCAACCTTCTGTCTCTGGGGACACTGTCTGAGAGTCTAAGTGGAGATAGTTGCTCCGATGGTGTCAGAGAGCCCCTCTTAGTCCAGGGGGGCCTACACTATTGATGGCCTCAGAGGCCTTGGAGCTTTTCCCTAACCTGTAGTGTTGTGGTCAATGGACTGGGCACACTTTCCTTGGAGAAGGCAGGCACAATCTTTCGCTGTGGCCCTAGAGGCCCTAGCCTGGAGGTGTGTGGGTCCAGGCTGTGGGCACAGAAGTCTGAATACACAAACTCAGCTTATGAGTGGCGCCTAGGGTATGGCAGGCCGGATGTACAGCCCGAGAGGGAGCTCCTGGGCCTCTGAAACAAGGGCGAGTGGGAGGCGTTCCTTCAGGCTTTTGTCTCTGGATGTTGTGTCCAGGATAGCCGTGGATTGGAGCGGTGGCCTCAGGTTCTGTGGACGAGTATCCCTCTCTGGGGATTTGTCCCAGCTCCCAAGAGTTTGGGGTCATTTTGTGGGAAGGGTGGAGTCGTGTTGTCTGGCTCATGGGTCTCTCCAAGAAAGGGATTCCAGAGCAGAGCTCCAGGTACGGGCGGGGCGACTGGAAAATTCAAACCGTGGTGAGGATTGGGTGCATAGGGGCTTGGCAAGCCCCATATGTGGGCTCTTGGTCCAGGCCCTGACAGGCCTTTCTTTGACATGGGGCTCATGCTGAGGATCACAGTGTGAATTTGTGCCCAAGCAGCACTCAAGTTTGGGCGTGGCATCAGGGGCCATGAAGGTTTCTCCCACCCTGAAGGTGTGACTCCATGCCAAGAGCAAGCTTGACAGCCATGGGGAAGGAGGAGTTCTGTTTTATGCTTGCTATACCCAGCTGTGTGGAGAATTGATATAATGTCTAGGTTCAGATATCTGAAAACCAAGGTTAGGATGAGGTGACGGCATAAGACCATGGCGTGTCCGAAGTGCTGGGTGTGCGGCCAGCTGTCTCCTTGTCTGTCTGGACGTCTGGCTTCAGGCTGTGTCAGGCAGAGCATGAGTGCCCAGAGCAGCCTATCCAGTTCGGGTACCGTCGAGGCCCGAGCAGGTTGATCCTCATCTGGGTTTTCTGGAGAGCCCCACAGGGAAACGTTTTTCTTCCGTTGGGCAGACACTGGGCTGGGTTTTGGTTCTGGAGTTCCTAGTCCGGAGGGCTTGTTGCCAGGAGTGTGAGGAAGGAAGTCTGAAAACACAAGCTAGCGTGAGGTTTGGGACCGAGGTCACGGCAGGCCCACTCTGCAGAGGCTGAATCGGGATCTCCTGCACTGAGGTCATGTCAACTATGAGACGTGCCTCAGGCTAGAGTTCTTGTCCAGCATGGCCTCTTCCTGAAGGGTGTGGGGGCTTCATGAGGCCAGAAAGTTTTGCCTACGATGGGATTTGTGAACTGCTCCAAAACTGAAGGTTACCTTCTGCACGACAGTCGAGTCCTATTGGATGGTTCCAAGAGGCCCCATATGGAAAGACTCGAGAGCAGGTGTCTAAGCATGGATGCCTGGGAACGCCACCTCCTATTCCCACTCTTTAGTCAGGACAAGGCAGGCTCAATCTGCGGGCTCCTGGGTGAGCTACCCAGAGGGGAGAGTTGAAATGGACTCTCCTGAAGATGAGTCCTACTGTGGCTTGGTGGCCTGGGAGACCTTGGAATGTGGAGGTGGCTCAGGGACTCTGCAGGATTCTCCAACATGAGGTGTTTGACACGGCTCCAACAAGGAAACTTCCCATGTGGAAACGAGAGGAGTACTGTTCCGTGCCTCAGGAAAGCCCCATACCCTGTTCTTCGAACCAAAGCCTCTGAGGAGTGACACCTGGAAACCAAAGTAAGAGTTGAGACTACGGCCTAAAGGCCTGTCCGGCTCAACCTTCTATCTCTGTTGTCATCTGTGTGCATGCATTCATGGATGTAGCTGCTCAGCTTGTGTCCGAATGCCCCTGTGAGTCCAGTGAGGCTCCCAGTAGTGGGATGTCCTCGGAGGCCTTGAGGTTTCTCATATTCTGGAGGTGTGTGGCCAAAGGAATGGACACAGTTTCCCAGGAGAGAGCAGGCACGGTCCTGTGGTATGGCTCCAGAGGACCCAGCCTAGAGGCTCTGTTTGCCAGGGCTGTGGGGACAGATGTCTGAAAAAGCAAACTTGGCTCAGCTAGGGGCCAATGTAATGGCAGGCCTGATCTCTAGTCCGTGAGGGGAGATCCTCTGGAAATCAAAGTAGGGCAAGTGGGAGGCAGTCACTCAGGATTTTGTCTCTGGGTGTTGCGTTTACAGTGTCCGGTCAGGGTAGGGGTTGTCTCAGAGGCCGAGGAAGAGCCTTCCTCTCAGGGGATTGTCCAAGCTCCCAAGTGTTTGTGTTCATTCTGTGGGAATGAAGAGTACTGTTTCCTGCCACAGGGGAACCCCCAGGAGAGGGACTCTAGAGCACAGCAGTGGGTTCCCTCAACTGGAATACACACCATCTAGTTAGTCCTGGGTGCCTATGGGCATGGCAAGCCACATATGCGGGCTCTTGGTCCAGTCACTGAGAGGCGTTACTTGAATAAGGTACTCACGCTGAGGGTCACAATGTGTGTTTGTGCCCAAGGCGGCCCTCACGCTTGGGCGTGGCCTCATGGGCCATGCCGTTTTGTCCTACACTGAAGGTTTGACTCACTGCCAGCAGCAAGGTTTCTTGCCAGGGGGAAGGAGGGGTTCTGACTTGTGCATCAGGTTCCCCCCTGTGCAGGGATTGGAGATAAGGTCTAGGTTCCGATGACTGAAAACCCAGGTTGGGAATGGATGGTGGCCTAAGGCAGTGGCGGGTCCAATGTGCTGGGTGTGCAGCCAGCTGTGTCGGTGTCTGTTGGAAGGTCTGGGCTCAGGCTATTTGCGACAGAGCATCACTGTTTAAGGTAGCCTATGCAATTGGGGTGTTGCCGAGGGCCAAGCAGTTTGATCCTCATTTGGGGTTTCTGGGCAGCGCCATAGACAATGTTTTTCTCTTGGGAGGCAGGCACAGTGCTTCATTGTGGCCCCAGAACTCCCAGTAGGGAGGGTTTGTGGGCCAGGAGTGTGAGGACGGAAGTCTGAAAACACAAGCTAGTGTGAGGATTGGAACCAAGGGCAGAGCAGGCCCACTCTGCAGAGGCTGAATCAAAATCTCCTGCATCTGAAGTCAGGCTGAGGATCAGACGTTGGCTGAGGCTGGAGTATGTGTCCATGATGGCACCTTCATGAAGTGGGGGCCTCATGAGGCCAAGGAAGTTTTCCCACGCTGAGTTTGGAGGTTGCCCCAAACCACAAGGTTTCCTTCTGCGGGACATTCGAGTCCTGTTGCATGGCTCCAGGACATACCATACGGAAGGACTGGAGAGCAGGGTTCGAAGGATGGATCCCTGTACAGCATGCCTCGCATTCCCATTGGCTATTAGCGACAAGATATGTTTGATCTGCTGCCTCTGGAACACGCGACCCAGGGGGCTGAGTTGAAATGGCCTCTCCTGAGGATGCGTCATAATGTGCGTTTGGGTCCATGGAGACCTTGGAATGTGCTGGTTGTTCAGTGGCCCTGCGGAACTCTCCTACCTGAAGTGTTTGATACATCCCAGTAAGAAAGCTGCCCATGTGGAGATGAGAGCTGTTTGGTTTGGTGCCTCAGAAAAGCCCCATGTGCTGGTCTACGAAAACAGTCCTCTGAGAACGGAAACATGGAAACCAAAGCTAAGGTTCAGATTAGGGCCTAGGGGCCTGTCCCTTTCAACCTTCTGTCTCTGGGGACACTGTCTGAGAGTCTAAGTGGAGATAGTTGCTCCGCTGGTGTCAGAGAGCCCCTCTTAGTCCAGGGGGGCCTACACTATTGATCTCCTCAGAGGCCTTGGAGCTTTTCCCTAACCTGTAGTGTTGTGGTCAATGGACTGGGCACACTTTCCTTGGAGAAGGCAGGCACAATCTTTCGCTGTGGCCCTAGAGGCCCTAGCCTGGAGGTGTGTGGGTCCAGGCTGTGGGCACAGAAGTCTGAATACACAAACTCAGCTTATGAGTGGCGCCTAGGGTATGGCAGGCCGGATGTACAGCCCGAGAGGGAGCTCCTGGGCCTCTGAAACAAGGGCGAGTGGGAGGCGTTCCTTCAGGCTTTTGTCTCTGGATGTTGTGTCCGGGATAGCCGTGGATTGGAGCGGTGGCCTCAGGTTCTGTGGACGAGTATCCCTCTCTGGGGATTTGTCCCAGCTCCCAAGAGTTTGGGGTCATTTTGTGGGAAGGGTGGAGTCGTGTTGTCTGGCTCATGGGTCTCTCCAAGAAAGGGATTCCAGAGCAGATCTCCAGGTACGGGCGGGGCGACTGGAAAATTCAAACCGTGGTGAGGATTGGGTGCATAGGGGCTTGGCAAGCCCCATATGTGGGCTCTTGGTCCAGGCCCTGACAGGCCTTTCTTTGACATGGGGCTCATGCTGAGGATCACAGTGTGAATTTGTGCCCAAGCAGCACTCAAGTTTGGGCGTGGCATCAGGGGCCATGAAGGTTTCTCCCACCCTGAAGGTGTGACTCCATGCCAAGAGCAAGCTTGACAGCCATGGGGAAGGAGGAGTTCTGTTTTGTGCTTGCTATACCCAGCTGTGTGGAGAATTGATATAATGTCTAGGTTCAGATATCTGAAAACCAAGGTTAGGATGAAGTGACGGCATAAGACCATGGCGTGTTCGAAGTGCTGGGTGTGCGGCCAGCTGTCTCCTTGTCTGTCTGGACGTCTGGCTTCAGGCTGTGTCAGGCAGAGCATGAGTGCCCAGAGCAGCCTATCCAGTTCGGGTACCGTCGAGGCCCGAGAAGGTTGATCCTCATCTGGGTTTTCTGGAGAGCCCCACAGGGAAACGTTTTTCTTCCGTTGGGCAGACACTGGGCTGGGTTTTGGTTCTGGAGTTCCTAGTCCGGAGGGCTTGTTTGCCAGGAGTGTGAGGAAGGAAGTCTGAAAACACAAGCTAGCGTGAGGTTTGGGACCGAGGTCACGGCAGGCCCACTCTGCAGAGGCTGAATCGGGATCTCCTGCACTGAGGTCATGTCAACTATGAGACGTGCCTCAGGCTAGAGTTCTTGTCCAGCATGGCCTCTTCCTGAAGGGTGTGGGGGCTTCATGAGGCCAGAAAGTTTTGCCTACGATGGGATTTGTGAACTGCTCCAAAACTGAAGGTTACCTTCTGCACGACAGTCGAGTCCTATTGGATGGTTCCAAGAGGCCCCATATGGAAAGACTCGAGAGCAGGTGTCTAAGCATGGATGCCTGGGAACGCCACCTCCTATTCCCACTCTTTAGTCAGGACAAGGCAGGCTCAATCTGCGGGCTCCTGGGTGAGCTACCCAGAGGGGAGAGTTGAAATGGACTCTCCTGAAGATGAGTCCTACTGTGGCTTGGTGGCCTGGGAGACCTTGGAATGTGGAGGTGGCTCAGGGACTCTGCAGGATTCTCCAACATGAGGTGTTTGACACGGCTCCAACAAGGAAACTTCCCATGTGGAGACGAGAGGAGTTCTGTTCCGTGCCTCAGGAAAGCCCCATACCCTGTTCTTCGAACCAAAGCCTCTGAGGAGTGACACCTGGAAACCAAAGTAAGAGTTGAGACTACGGCCTAAAGGCCTGTCCGGCTCAACCTTCTATCTCTGTTGTCATCTGTGTGCATGCATTCATGGATGTAGCTGCTCAGCTTGTGTCCGAATGCCCCTGTGAGTCCAGTGAGGCTCCCAGTAGTGGGATGTCCTCGGAGGCCTTGAGGTTTCTCATATTCTGGAGGTGTGTGGCCAAAGGAATGGACACAGTTTCCCAGGAGAGAGCAGGCACGGTCCTGTGGTATGGCTCCAGAGGACCCAGCCTAGAGGCTCTGTTTGCCAGGGCTGTGGGGACAGATGTCTGAAAAAGCAAACTTGGCTCAGCTAGGGGCCAATGTAATGGCAGGCCTGATCTCTAGTCCGTGAGGGGAGATCCTCTGGAAATCAAAGTAGGGCAAGTGGGAGGCAGTCACTCAGGATTTTGTCTCTGGGTGTTGCGTTTACAGTGTCCGGTCAGGGTAGGGGTTGTCTCAGAGGCCGAGGAAGAGCCTTCCTCTCAGGGGATTGTCCAAGCTCCCAAGTGTTTGTGTTCATTCTGTGGGAATGAAGAGTACTGTTTCCTGCCACAGGGGAACCCCCAGGAGAGGGACTCTAGAGCACAGCAGTGGGTTCCCTCAACTGGAATACACACCATCTAGTTAGTCCTGGGTGCCTATGGGCATGGCAAGCCACATATGCGGGCTCTTGGTCCAGTCACTGAGAGGCGTTACTTGAATAAGGTACTCACGCTGAGGGTCACAATGTGTGTTTGTGCCCAAGGCGGCCCTCATGCTTGGGCGTGGCCTCATGGGCCATGCCGTTTTCTCCTACACTGAAGGTTTGACTCACTGCCAGCAGCAAGGTTTCTTGCCAGGGGGAAGGAGGGGTTCTGACTTGTGCATCAGGTTCCCCCCTGTGCAGGGATTGGAGATAAGGTCTAGGTTCCGATGACTGAAAACCCAGGTTGGGAATGGATGGTGGCCTAAGGCAGTGGCGGGTCCAATGTGCTGGGTGTGCAGCCAGCTGTGTCGGTGTCTGTTGGAAGGTCTGGTCTCAGGCTATTTGCGACAGAGCATCACTGTTTAAGGTAGCCTATGCAATTGGGGTGTTGCCGAGGGCCAAGCAGTTTGATCCTCATTTGGGGTTTCTGGGCAGCGCCATAGACAATGTTTTTCTCTTGGGAGGCAGGCACAGTGCTTCATTGTGGCCCCAGAACTCCCAGTAGGGAGGGTTTGTGGGCCAGGAGTGTGAGGACGGAAGTCTGAAAACACAAGCTAGTGTGAGGATTGGAACCAAGGGCAGAGCAGGCCCACTCTGCAGAGGCTGAATCAAAATCTCCTGCATCTGAAGTCAGGCTGAGGATCAGACGTTGGCTGAGGCTGGAGTATGTGTCCATGATGGCACCTTCATGAAGTGGGGGCCTCATGAGGCCAAGGAAGTTTTCCCACGCTGAGTTTGGAGGTTGCCCCAAACCACAAGGTTTCCTTCTGCGGGACATTCGAGTCCTGTTGCATGGCTCCAGGACATACCATACGGAAGGACTGGAGAGCAGGGTTCGAAGGATGGATCCCTGTACAGCATGCCTCGCATTCCCATTGGCTATTAGCGACAAGATATGTTTGATCTGCTGCCTCTGGAACACGCGACCCAGGGGGCTGAGTTGAAATGGCCTCTCCTGAGGATGCGTCATAATGTGCGTTTGGGTCCATGGAGACCTTGGAATGTGCTGGTTGTTCAGTGGCCCTGCGGAACTCTCCTACCTGAAGTGTTTGATACATCCCAGTAAGAAAGCTGCCCATGTGGAGATGAGAGCTGTTTGGTTTGGTGCCTCAGAAAAGCCCCATGTGCTGGTCTACGAAAACAGTCCTCTGAGAACGGAAACATGGAAACCAAAGCTAAGGTTCAGATTAGGGCCTGGGGGCCTGTCCCTTTCAACCTTCTGTCTCTGGGGACACTGTCTGAGAGTCTAAGTGGAGATAGTTGCTCCGCTGGTGTCAGAGAGCCCCTCTTAGTCCAGGGGGGCCTACACTATTGATGGCCTCAGAGGCCTTGGAGCTTTTCCCTAACCTGTAGTGTTGTGGTCAATGGACTGGGCACACTTTCCTTGGAGAAGGCAGGCACAATCTTTCGCTGTGGCCCTAGAGGCCCTAGCCTGGAGGTGTGTGGGTCCAGGCTGTGGGCACAGAAGTCTGAATACACAAACTCAGCTTATGAGTGGCGCCTAGGGTATGGCAGGCCGGATGTACAGCCCGAGAGGGAGCTCCTGGGCCTCTGAAACAAGGGCGAGTGGGAGGCGTTCCTTCAGGCTTTTGTCTCTGGATGTTGTGTCCAGGATAGCCGTGGATTGGAGCGGTGGCCTCAGGTTCTGTGGACGAGTATCCCTCTCTGGGGATTTGTCCCAGCTCCCAAGAGTTTGGGGTCATTTTGTGGGAAGGGTGGAGTCGTGTTGTCTGGCTCATGGGTCTCTCCAAGAAAGGGATTCCAGAGCAGAGCTCCAGGTACGGGCGGGGCGACTGGAAAATTCAAACCGTGGTGAGGATTGGGTGCATAGGGGCTTGGCAAGCCCCATATGTGGGCTCTTGGTCCAGGCCCTGACAGGCCTTTCTTTGACATGGGGCTCATGCTGAGGATCACAGTGTGAATTTGTGCCCAAGCAGCACTCAAGTTTGGGCGTGGCATCAGGGGCCATGAAGGTTTCTCCCACCCTGAAGGTGTGACTCCATGCCAAGAGCAAGCTTGACAGCATTGGGGAAGGGGGAGTTCTGTTTTGTGCTTGCTATACCCAGCTGTGTGGAGAATTGATATAATGTCTAGGTTCAGATATCTGAAAACCAAGGTTAGGATGAGGTGACGGCATAAAACCATGGCGTGTCCGAAGTGCTGGGTGTGCGGCCAGCTGTCTCCTTGTCTGTCTGGACGTCTGGCTTCAGGCTGTGTCAGGCAGAGCATGAGTGCCCAGAGCAGCCTATCCAGTTCGGGTACCGTCGAGGCCCGAGCAGGTTGATCCTCATCTGGGTTTTCTGGAGAGCCCCACAGGGAAACGTTTTTCTTCCGTTGGGCAGACACTGGGCTGGGTTTTGGTTCTGGAGTTCCTAGTCCGGAGGGCTTGTTTGCCAGGAGTGTGAGGAAGGAAGTCTGAAAACACAAGCTAGCGTGTGGTTTGGGACCGAGGTCACGGCATGCCCACTCTGCAGAGGCTGAATCGGGATCTCCTGCACTGAGGTCATGTCAACTATGAGACGTGCCTCAGGCTAGAGTTCTTGTCCAGCATGGCCTCTTCCTGAAGGGTGTGGGGGCTTCATGAGGCCAGAACGTTTTGCCTACGATGGGATTTGTGAACTGCTCCAAAACTGAAGGTTACCTTCTGCACGACAGTCGAGTCCTATTGGATGGTTCCAAGAGGCCCCATATGGAAGACTCGAGAGCAGGTGTCTAAGCATGGATGCCTGGGAACGCCACCTCATATTCCCACTCTTTAGTCAGGACAAGGCAGGCTCAATCTGCGGGCTCCTGGGTGAGCTACCCAGAGGGGAGAGTTGAAATGGACTCTCCTGAAGATGAGTCCTACTGTGGCTTGGTGGCCTGGGAGACCTTGGAATGTGGAGGTGGCTCAGGGACTCTGCAGGATTCTCCAACATGAGGTGTTTGACACGGCTCCAACAAGGAAACTTCCCATGTGGAGACGAGAGGAGTTCTGTTCCGTGCCTCAGGAAAGCCCCATACCCTGTTCTTCGAACCAAAGCCTCTGAGGAGTGACACCTGGAAACCAAAGTAAGAGTTGAGACTACGGCCTAAAGGCCTGTCCGGCTCAACCTTCTATCTCTGTTGTCATCTGTGTGCATGCATTCATGGATGTAGCTGCTCAGCTTGTGTCCGAATGCCCCTGTGAGTCCAGTGAGGCTCCCAGTAGTGGGATGTCCTCGGAGGCCTTGAGGTTTCTCATATTCTGGAGGTGTGTGGCCAAAGGAATGGACACAGTTTCCCAGGAGAGAGCAGGCACGGTCCTGTGGTATGGCTCCAGAGGACCGAGCCTAGAGGCTCTGTTTGCCAGGGCTGTGGGGACAGATGTCTGAAAAAGCAAACTTGGCTCAGCTAGGGGCCAATGTAATGGCAGGCCTGATCTCTAGTCCGTGAGGGGAGATCCTCTGGAAATCAAAGTAGGGCAAGTGGGAGGCAGTCACTCAGGATTTTGTCTCTGGGTGTTGCGTTTACAGTGTCCGGTCCGGGTAGGGGTTGTCTCAGCGGCCGAGGAAGAGCCTTCCTCTCAGGGGATTGTCCAAGCTCCCAAGTGTTTGTGTTCATTCTGTGGGAATGAAGAGTACTGTTTCCTGCCACAGGGGACCCCCCAGGAGAGGGACTCTAGAGCACAGCAGTGGGTTCCCTCAACTGGAATACACACCATCTAGTTAGTCCTGGGTGCCTATGGGCATGGCAAGCCACATATGCGGGCTCTTGGTCCAGTCACTGAGAGGCATTACTTGAATAAGGTACTCACGCTGAGGGTCACAATGTGTGTTTGTGCCCAAGGCGGCCCTCACGCTTGGGCGTGGCCTCATGGGCCATGCCGTTTTGTCCTACACTGAAGGTTTGACTCACTGCCAGCAGCAAGGTTTCTTGCCAGGGGGAAGGAGGGGTTCTGACTTGTGCATCAGGTTCCCCCCTGTGCAGGGATTGGAGATAAGGTCTAGGTTCCGATGACTGAAAACCCAGGTTGGGAATGGATGGTGGCCTAAGGCAGTGGCGGGTCCAATGTGCTGGGTGTGCAGCCAGCTGTGTCGGTGTCTGTTGGAAGGTCTGGGCTCAGGCTATTTGCGACAGAGCATCACTGTTTAAGGTAGCCTATGCAATTGGGGTGTTGCCAAGGGCCAAGCAGTTTGATCCTCATTTGGGGTTACTGGGCAGCGCCATAGACAATGTTTTTCTCTTGGGAGGCAGGCACAGTGCTTCATTGTGGCCCCAGAATTCCCAGTAGGGAGGGTTTGTGGGCCAAGAGTGTGAGGACGGAAGTCTGAAAACACAAGCTAGTGTGAGGATTGGAACCAAGGGCAAAGCAGGCCCACTCTGCAGAGGCTGAATCAAAATCTCCTGCATCTGAAGTCAGGCTGAGGATCAGACGTTGGCTGAGGCTGGAGTATGTGTCCATGATGGCACCTTCATGAAGTGGGGGCCTCATGAGGCCAAGGAAGTTTTCCCACGCTGAGTTTGGAGGTTGCCCCAAACCACAAGGTTTCCTTCTGCGGGACATTCGAGTCCTGTTGCATGGCTCCAGGACATACCATACGGAAGGACTGGAGAGCAGGGTTCGAAGGATGGATCCCTGTACAGCATGCCTCGCATTCCCATTGGCTATTAGCGACAAGATATGTTTGATCTGCTGCCTCTGGAACACGCGACCCAGGGGGCTGAGTTGAAATGGCCTCTCCTGAGGATGCGTCATAATGTGCGTTTGGGTCCATGGAGACCTTGGAATGTGCTGGTTGTTCAGTGGCCCTGCGGAACTCTCCTACCTGAAGTGTTTGATACATCCCAGTAAGAAAGCTGCCCATGTGGAGATGAGAGCTGTTTGGTTTGGTGCCTCAGAAAAGCCCCATGTGCTGGTCTACGAAAACAGTCCTCTGAGAACGGAAACATGGAAACCAAAGCTAAGGTTCAGATTAGGGCCTGGGGGCCTGTCCCTTTCAACCTTCTGTCTCTGGGGACACTGTCTGAGAGTCTAAGTGGAGATAGTTGCTCCGCTGGTGTCAGAGAGCCCCTCTTAGTCCAGGGGGGCCTACACTATTGATGGCCTCAGAGGCCTTGGAGCTTTTCCCTAACCTGTAGTGTTGTGGTCAATGGACTGGGCACACTTTCCTTGGAGAAGGCAGGCACAATCTTTCGCTGTGGCCCTAGAGGCCCTAGCCTGGAGGTGTGTGGGTCCAGGCTGTGGGCACAGAAGTCTGAATACACAAACTCAGCTTATGAGTGGCGCCTAGGGTATGGCAGGCCGGATGTACAGCCCGAGAGGGAGCTCCTGGGCCTCTGAAACAAGGGCGAGTGGGAGGCGTTCCTTCAGGCTTTTGTCTCTGGATGTTGTGTCCGGGATAGCCGTGGATTGGAGCGGTGGCCTCAGGTTCTGTGGACGAGTATCCCTCTCTGGGGATTTGTCCCAGCTCCCAAGAGTTTGGGGTCATTTTGTGGGAAGGGTGGAGTCGTGTTGTCTGGCTCATGGGTCTCTCCAAGAAAGGGATTCCAGAGCAGAGCTCCAGGTACGGGCGGGGCGACTGGAAAATTCAAACCGTGGTGAGGATTGGGTGCATAGGGGCTTGGCAAGCCCCATATGTGGGCTCTTGGTCCAGGCCCTGACAGGCCTTTCTTTGACATGGGGCTCATGCTGAGGATCACAGTGTGAATTTGTGCCCAAGCAGCACTCAAGTTTGGGCGTGGCATCAGGGGCCATGAAGGTTTCTCCCACCCTGAAGGTGTGACTCCATGCCAAGAGCAAGCTTGACAGCCATGGGGAAGGAGGAGTTCTGTTTTGTGCTTGCTATACCCAGCTGTGTGGAGAATTGATATAATGTCTAGGTTCAGATATCTGAAAACCAAGGTTAGGATGAGGTGACGGCAT
The DNA here is from genome assembly GCF_964662115.1 of Mustela nivalis. Lineage (NCBI taxonomy): Eukaryota > Metazoa > Chordata > Mammalia > Carnivora > Mustelidae > Mustela > Mustela nivalis. The sequence continues at coordinate 461,349 of NW_028136324.1, read as the reverse complement.
AAGACCATGGCGTGTTCGAAGTGCTGGGTGTGCGGCCAGCTGTCTCCTTGTCTGTCTGGACGTCTGGCTTCAGGCTGTGTCAGGCAGAGCATGAGTGCCAAGAGCAGCCTATCCAGTTCGGGTACCGTCGAGGCCCGAGAAGGTTGATCCTCATCTGGGTTTTCTGGAGAGCCCCACAGGGAAACGTTTTTCTTCCGTTGGGCAGACACTGGGCTGGGTTTTGGTTCTGGAGTTCCTAGTCCGGAGGGCTTGTTTGCCAGGAGTGTGAGGAAGGAAGTCTGAAAACACAAGCTAGCGTGAGGTTTGGGACCGAGGTCACGGCAGGCCCACTCTGCAGAGGCTGAATCGGGATCTCCTGCACTGAGGTCATGTCAACTATGAGACGTGCCTCAGGCTAGAGTTCTTGTCCAGCATGGCCTCTTCCTGAAGGGTGTGGGGGCTTCATGAGGCCAGAAAGTTTTGCCTACGATGGGATTTGTGAACTGCTCCAAAACTGAAGGTTACCTTCTGCACGACAGTCGAGTCCTATTGGATGGTTCCAAGAGGCCCCATATGGAAAGACTCGAGAGCAGGTGTCTAAGCATGGATGCCTGGGAACGCCACCTCCTATTCCCACTCTTTAGTCAGGACAATGCAGTCTCAATCTGCGGGCTCCTGGGTGAGCTACCCAGAGGGGAGAGTTGAAATGGACTCTCCTGAAGATGAGTCCTACTGTGGCTTGGTGGCCTGGGAGACCTTGGAATGTGGAGGTGGCTCAGGGACTCTGCAGGATTCTCCAACATGAGGTGTTTGACACGGCTCCAACAAGGAAACTTCCCATGTGGAGACGAGAGGAGTACTGTTCCGTGCCTCAGGAAAGCCCCATACCCTGTTCTTCGAACCAAAGCCTCTGAGGAGTGACACCTGGAAACCAAAGTAAGAGTTGAGACTACGGCCTAAAGGCCTGTCCGGCTCAACCTTCTATCTCTGTTGTCATCTGTGTGCATGCATTCATGGATGTAGCTGCTCAGCTTGTGTCCGAATGCCCCTGTGAGTCCAGTGAGGCTCCCAGTAGTGGGATGTCCTCGGAGGCCTTGAGGTTTCTCATATTCTGGAGGTGTGTGGCCAAAGGAATGGACACAGTTTCCCAGGAGAGAGCAGGCACGGTCCTGTGGTATGGCTCCAGAGGACCCAGCCTAGAGGCTCTGTTTGCCAGGGCTGTGGGGACAGATGTCTGAAAAAGCAAACTTGGCTCAGCTAGGGGCCAATGTAATGGCAGGCCTGATCTCTAGTCCGTGAGGGGAGATCCTCTGGAAATCAAAGTAGGGCAAGTGGGAGGCAGTCACTCAGGATTTTGTCTCTGGGTGTTGCGTTTACAGTGTCCGGTCAGGGTAGGGGTTGTCTCAGAGGCCGAGGAAGAGCCTTCCTCTCAGGGGATTGTCCAAGCTCCCAAGTGTTTGTGTTCATTCTGTGGGAATGAAGAGTACTGTTTCCTGCCACAGGGGAACCCCCAGGAGAGGGACTCTAGAGCACAGCAGTGGGTTCCCTCAACTGGAATACACACCATCTAGTTAGTCCTGGGTGCCTATGGGCATGGCAAGCCACATATGCGGGCTCTTGGTCCAGTCACTGAGAGGCGTTACTTGAATAAGGTACTCACGCTGAGGGTCACAATGTGTGTTTGTGCCCAAGGCGGCCCTCACGCTTGGGCGTGGCCTCATGGGCCATGCCGTTTTGTCCTACACTGAAGGTTTGACTCACTGCCAGCAGCAAGGTTTCTTGCCAGGGGGAAGGAGGGGTTCTGACTTGTGCATCAGGTTCCCCCCTGTGCAGGGATTGGAGATAAGGTCTAGGTTCCGATGACTGAAAACCCAGGTTGGGAATGGATGGTGGCCTAAGGCAGTGGCGGGTCCAATGTGCTGGGTGTGCAGCCAGCTGTGTCGGTGTCTGTTGGAAGGTCTGGGCTAGGCTATTTGCGACAGAGCATCACTGTTTAAGGTAGCCTATGCAATTGGGGTGTTGCCGAGGGCCAAGCAGTTTGATCCTCATTTGGGGTTTCTGGGCAGCGCCATAGACAATGTTTTTCTCTTGGGAGGCAGGCACAGTGCTTCATTGTGGCCCCAGAACTCCCAGTAGGGAGGGTTTGTGGGCCAGGAGTGTGAGGACGGAAGTCTGAAAACACAAGCTAGTGTGAGGATTGGAACCAAGGGCAGAGCAGGCCCACTCTGCAGAGGCTGAATAAAAATCTCCTGCATCTGAAGTCAGGCTGAGGATCAGACGTTGGCTGAGGCTGGAGTATGTGTCCATGATGGCACCTTCATGAAGTGGGGGCCTCATGAGGCCAAGGAAGTTTTCCCACGCTGAGTTTGGAGGTTGCCCCAAACCACAAGGTTTCCTTCTGCGGGACATTCGAGTCCTGTTGCATGGCTCCAGGACATACCATACGGAAGGACTGGAGAGCAGGGTTCGAAGGATGATCCCTGTACAGCATGCCTCGCATTCCCATTGGCTATTAGCGACAAGATATGTTTGATCTGCTGCCTCTGGAACACGCGACCCAGGGGGCTGAGTTGAAATGGCCTCTCCTGAGGATGCGTCATAATGTGCGTTTGGGTCCATGGAGACCTTGGAATGTGCTGGTTGTTCAGTGGCCCTGCGGAACTCTCCTACCTGAAGTGTTTGATACATCCCAGTAAGAAAGCTGCCCATGTGGAGATGAGAGCTGTTTGGTTTGGTGCCTCAGAAAAGCCCCATGTGCTGGTCTACGAAAACAGTCCTCTGAGAACGGAAACATGGAAACCAAAGCTAAGGTTCAGATTAGGGCCTGGGGGCCTGTCCCTTTCAACCTTCTGTCTCTGGGGACACTGTCTGAGAGTCTAAGTGGAGATAGTTGCTCCGCTGGTGTCAGAGAGCCCCTCTCAGTCCAGGGGGGCCTACACTATTGATGGCCTCAGAGGCCTTGGAGCTTTTCCCTAACCTGTAGTGTTGTGGTCAATGGACTGGGCACACTTTCCTTGGAGAAGGCAGGCACAATCTTTCGCTGTGGCCCTAGAGGCCCTAGCCTGGAGGTGTGTGGGTCCAGGCTGTGGGCACAGAAGTCTGAATACACAAACTCAGCTTATGAGTGGCGCCTAGGGTATGGCAGGCCGGATGTACAGCCCGAGAGGGAGCTCCTGGGCCTCTGAAACAAGGGCGAGTGGGAGTCGTTCCTTCAGGCTTTTGTCTCTGGATGTTGTGTCCGGGATAGCCGTGGATTGGAGCGGTGGCCTCAGGTTCTGTGGACGAGTATCCCTCTCTGGGGATTTGTCCCAGCTCCCAAGAGTTTGGGGTCATTTTGTGGGAAGGGTGGAGTCGTGTTGTCTGGCTCATGGGTCTCTCCAAGAAAGGGATTCCAGAGCAGAGCTCCAGGTACGGGCGGGGCGACTGGAAAATTCAAACCGTGGTGAGGATTGGGTGCATAGGGGCTTGGCAAGCCCCATATGTGGGCTCTTGGTCCAGGCCCTGACAGGCCTTTCTTTGACATGGGGCTCATGCTGAGGATCACAGTGTGAATTTGTGCCCAAGCAGCACTCAAGTTTGGGCGTGGCATCAGGGGCCATGAAGGTTTCTCCCACCCTGAAGGTGTGACTCCATGCCAAGAGCAAGCTTGACAGCCATGGGGAAGGAGGAGTTCTGTTTTGTGCTTGCTATACCCAGCTGTGTGGAGAATTGATATAATGTCTAGGTTCAGATATCTGAAAACCAAGGTTAGGATGAGGTGACGGCATAAGACCATGGCGTGTCCGAAGTGCTGGGTGTGCGGCCAGCTGTCTCCTTGTCTGTCTGGACGTCTGGCTTCAGGCTGTGTCAGGCAGAGCATGAGTGCCCAGAGCAGCCTATCCAGTTCGGGTACCGTCGAGGCCCGAGCAGGTTGATCCTCATCTGGGTTTTCTGGAGAGCCCCACAGGGAAACGTTTTTCTTCCGTTGGGCAGACACTGGGCTGGGTTTTGGTTCCGGAGTTCCTAGTCCGGAGGGCTTGTTTGCCAGGAGTGTGAGGAAGGAAGTCTGAAAACACAAGCTAGCGTGTGGTTTGGGACCGAGGTCACGGCATGCCCACTCTGCAGAGGCTGAATCGGGATCTCCTGCACTGAGGTCATGTCAACTATGAGACGTGCCTCAGGCTAGAGTTCTTGTCCAGCATGGCCTCTTCCTGAAGGGTGTGGGGGCTTCATGAGGCCAGAAAGTTTTGCCTACGATGGGATTTGTGAACTGCTCCAAAACTGAAGGTTACCTTCTGCACGACAGTCGAGTCCTATTGGATGGTTCCAAGAGGCCCCATATGGAAAGACTCGAGAGCAGGTGTCTAAGCATGGATGCCTGGGAACGCCACCTCCTATTCCCACTCTTTAGTCAGGACAAGGCAGGCTCAATCTGCGGGCTCCTGGGTGAGCTACCCAGAGGGGAGAGTTGAAATGGACTCTCCTGAAGATGAGTCCTACTGTGGCTTGGTGGCCTGGGAGACCTTGGAATGTGGAGGTGGCTCAGGGACTCTGCAGGATTCTCCAACATGAGGTGTTTGACACGGCTCCAACAAGGAAACTTCCCATGTGGAGACGAGAGGAGTTCTGTTCCGTGCCTCAGGAAAGCCCCATACCCTGTTCTTCGAACCAAAGCCTCTGAGGAGTGACACCTGGAAACCAAAGTAAGAGTTGAGACTACGGCCTAAAGGCCTGTCCGGCTCAACCTTCTATCTCTGTTGTCATCTGTGTGCATGCATTCATGGATGTAGCTGCTCAGCTTGTGTCCGAATGCCCCTGTGAGTCCAGTGAGGCTCCCAGTAGTGGGATGTCCTCGGAGGCCTTGAGGTTTCTCATATTCTGGAGGTGTGTGGCCAAAGGAATGGACACAGTTTCCCAGGAGAGAGCAGGCACGGTCCTGTGGTATGGCTCCAGAGGACCGAGCCTAGAGGCTCTGTTTGCCAGGGCTGTGGGGACAGATGTCTGAAAAAGCAAACTTGGCTCAGCTAGGGGCCAATGTAATGGCAGGCCTGATCTCTAGTCCGTGAGGGGAGATCCTCTGGAAATCAAAGTAGGGCAAGTGGGAGGCAGTCACTCAGGATTTTGTCTCTGGGTGTTGCGTTTACAGTGTCCGGTCCGGGTAGGGGTTGTCTCAGCGGCCGAGGAAGAGCCTTCCTCTCAGGGGATTGTCCAAGCTCCCAAGTGTTTGTGTTCATTCTGTGGGAATGAAGAGTACTGTTTCCTGCCACAGGGGACCCCCCAGGAGAGGGACTCTAGAGCACAGCAGTGGGTTCCCTCAACTGGAATACACACCATCTAGTTAGTCCTGGGTGCCTATGGGCATGGCAAGCCACATATGCGGGCTCTTGGTCCAGTCACTGAGAGGCATTACTTGAATAAGGTACTCACGCTGAGGGTCACAATGTGTGTTTGTGCCCAAGGCGGCCCTCACGCTTGGGCGTGGCCTCATGGGCCATGCCGTTTTGTCCTACACTGAAGGTTTGACTCACTGCCAGCAGCAAGGTTTCTTGCCAGGGGGAAGGAGGGGTTCTGACTTGTGCATCAGGTTCCCCCCTGTGCAGGGATTGGAGATAAGGTCTAGGTTCCGATGACTGAAAACCCAGGTTGGGAATGGATGGTGGCCTAAGGCAGTGGCGGGTCCAATGTGCTGGGTGTGCAGCCAGCTGTGTCGGTGTCTGTTGGAAGGTCTGGGCTCAGGCTATTTGCGACAGAGCATCACTGTTTAAGGTAGCCTATGCAATTGGGGTGTTGCCAAGGGCCAAGCAGTTTGATCCTCATTTGGGGTTACTGGGCAGCGCCATAGACAATGTTTTTCTCTTGGGAGGCAGGCACAGTGCTTCATTGTGGCCCCAGAATTCCCAGTAGGGAGGGTTTGTGGGCCAGGAGTGTGAGGACGGAAGTCTGAAAACACAAGCTAGTGTGAGGATTGGAACCAAGGGCAGAGCAGGCTCACTCTGCAGAGGCTGAATCAAAATCTCCTGCATCTGAAGTCAGGCTGAGGATCAGACGTTGGCTGAGGCTGGAGTATGTGTCCATGATGGCACCTTCATGAAGTGGGGGCCTCATGAGGCCAAGGAAGTTTTCCCACGCTGAGTTTGGAGGTTGCCCCAAACCACAAGGTTTCCTTCTGCGGGACATTCGAGTCCTGTTGCATGGCTCCAGGACATACCATACGGAAGGACTGGAGAGCAGGGTTCGAAGGATGGATCCCTGTACAGCATGCCTCGCATTCCCATTGGCTATTAGCGACAAGATATGTTTGATCTGCTGCCTCTGGAACACGCGACCCAGGGGGCTGAGTTGAAATGGCCTCTCCTGAGGATGCGTCATAATGTGCGTTTGGGTCCATGGAGACCTTGGAATGTGCTGGTTGTTCAGTGGCCCTGCGGAACTCTCCTACCTGAAGTGTTTGATACATCCCAGTAAGAAAGCTGCCCATGTGGAGATGAGAGCTGTTTGGTTTGGTGCCTCAGAAAAGCCCCATGTGCTGGTCTACGAAAACAGTCCTCTGAGAACGGAAACATGGAAACCAAAGCTAAGGTTCAGATTAGGGCCTGGGGGCCTGTCCCTTTCAACCTTCTGTCTCTGGGGACACTGTCTGAGAGTCTAAGTGGAGATAGTTGCTCCGCTGGTGTCAGAGAGCCCCTCTTAGTCCAGGGGGGCCTACACTATTGATGGCCTCAGAGGCCTTGGAGCTTTTCCCTAACCTGTAGTGTTGTGGTCAATGGACTGGGCACACTTTCCTTGGAGAAGGCAGGCACAATCTTTCGCTGTGGCCCTAGAGGCCCTAGCCTGGAGGTGTGTGGGTCCAGGCTGTGGGCACAGAAGTCTGAATACACAAACTCAGCTTATGAGTGGCGCCTAGGGTATGGCAGGCCGGATGTACAGCCCGAGAGGGAGCTCCTGGGCCTCTGAAACAAGGGCGAGTGGGAGGCGTTCCTTCAGGCTTTTGTCTCTGGATGTTGTGTCCGGGATAGCCGTGGATTGGAGCGGTGGCCTCAGGTTCTGTGGACGAGTATCCCTCTCTGGGGATTTGTCCCAGCTCCCAAGAGTTTGGGGTCATTTTGTGGGAAGGGTGGAGTCGTGTTGTCTGGCTCATGGGTCTCTCCAAGAAAGGGATTCCAGAGCAGAGCTCCAGGTACGGGCGGGGCGACTGGAAAATTCAAACCGTGGTGAGGATTGGGTGCATAGGGGCTTGGCAAGCCCCATATGTGGGCTCTTGGTCCAGGCCCTGACAGGCCTTTCTTTGACATGGGGCTCATGCTGAGGATCACAGTGTGAATTTGTGCCCAAGCAGCACTCAAGTTTGGGCGTGGCATCAGGGGCCATGAAGGTTTCTCCCACCCTGAAGGTGTGACTCCATGCCAAGAGCAAGCTTGACAGCCATGGGGAAGGAGGAGTTCTGTTTTGTGCTTGCTATACCCAGCTGTGTGGAGAATTGATATAATGTCTAGGTTCAGATATCTGAAAACCAAGGTTAGGATGAGGTGACGGCATAAGACCATGGCGTGTTCGAAGTGCTGGGTGTGCGGCCAGCTGTCTCCTTGTCTGTCTGGACGTCTGGCTTCAGGCTGTGTCAGGCAGAGCATGAGTGCCCAGAGCAGCCTATCCAGTTCGGGTACCGTCGAGGCCCGAGAAGGTTGATCCTCATCTGGGTTTTCTGGAGAGCCCCACAGGGAAACGTTTTTCTTCCGTTGGGCAGACACTGGGCTGGGTTTTGGTTCTGGAGTTCCTAGTCCGGAGGGCTTGTTTGCCAGGAGTGTGAGGAAGGAAGTCTGAAAACAGAAGCTAGCGTGAGGTTTGGGACCGAGGTCACGGCAGGCCCACTCTGCAGAGGCTGAATCGGGATCTCCTGCACTGAGGTCATGTCAACTATGAGACGTGCCTCAGGCTAGAGTTCTTGTCCAGCATGGCCTCTTCCTGAAGGGTGTGGGGGCTTCATGAGGCCAGAAAGTTTTGCCTACGATGGGATTTGTGAACTGCTCCAAAACTGAAGGTTACCTTCTGCACGACAGTCGAGTCCTATTGGATGGTTCCAAGAGGCCCCATATGGAAAGACTCGAGAGCAGGTGTCTAAGCATGGATGCCTGGGAACGCCACCTCCTATTCCCACTCTTTAGTCAGGACAAGGCAGGCTCAATCTGCGGGCTCCTGGGTGAGCTACCCAGAGGGGAGAGTTGAAATGGACTCTCCTGAAGATGAGTCCTACTGTGGCTTGGTGGCCTGGGAGACCTTGGAATGTGGAGGTGGCTCAGGGACTCTGCAGGATTCTCCAACATGAGGTGTTTGACACGGCTCCAACAAGGAAACTTCCCATGTGGAGACGAGAGGAGTACTGTTCCGTGCCTCAGGAAAGCCCCATACCCTGTTCTTCGAACCAAAGCCTCTGAGGAGTGACACCTGGAAACCAAAGTAAGAGTTGAGACTACGGCCTAAAGGCCTGTCCGGCTCAACCTTCTATCTCTGTTGTCATCTGTGTGCATGCATTCATGGATGTAGCTGCTCAGCTTGTGTCCGAATGCCCCTGTGAGTCCAGTGAGGCTCCCAGTAGTGGGATGTCCTCGGAGGCCTTGAGGTTTCTCATATTCTGGAGGTGTGTGGCCAAAGGAATGGACACAGTTTCCCAGGAGAGAGCAGGCACGGTCCTGTGGTATGGCTCCAGAGGACCGAGCCTAGAGGCTCTGTTTGCCAGGGCTGTGGGGACAGATGTCTGAAAAAGCAAACTTGGCTCAGCTAGGGGCCAATGTAATGGCAGGCCTGATCTCTAGTCCGTGAGGGGAGATCCTCTGGAAATCAAAGTAGGGCAAGTGGGAGGCAGTCACTCAGGATTTTGTCTCTGGGTGTTGCGTTTACAGTGTCCGGTCAGGGTAGGGGTTGTCTCAGAGGCCGAGGAAGAGCCTTCCTCTCAGGGGATTGTCCAAGCTCCCAAGTGTTTGTGTTCATTCTGTGGGAATGAAGAGTACTGTTTCCTGCCACAGGGGAACCCCCAGGAGAGGGACTCTAGAGCACAGCAGTGGGTTCCCTCAACTGGAATACACACCATCTAGTTAGTCCTGGGTGCCTATGGGCATGGCAAGCCACATATGCGGGCTCTTGGTCCAGTCACTGAGAGGCGTTACTTGAATAAGGTACTCACGCTGAGGGTCACAATGTGTGTTTGTGCCCAAGGCGGCCCTCACGCTTGGGCGTGGCCTCATGGGCCATGCCGTTTTGTCCTACACTGAAGGTTTGACTCACTGCCAGCAGCAAGGTTTCTTGCCAGGGGGAAGGAGGGGTTCTGACTTGTGCATCAGGTTCCCCCCTGTGCAGGGATTGGAGATAAGGTCTAGGTTCCGATGACTGAAAACCCAGGTTGGGAATGGATGGTGGCCTAAGGCAGTGGCGGGTCCAATGTGCTGGGTGTGCAGCCAGCTGTGTCGGTGTCTGTTGGAAGGTCTGGGCTCAGGCTATTTGCGACAGAGCATCACTGTTTAAGGTAGCCTATGCAATTGGGGTGTTGCCGAGGGCCAAGCAGTTTGATCCTCATTTGGGGTTTCTGGGCAGCGCCATAGACAATGTTTTTCTCTTGGGAGGCAGGCACAGTGCTTCATTGTGGCCCCAGAACTCCCAGTAGGGAGGGTTTGTGGGCCAGGAGTGTGAGGACGGAAGTCTGAAAACACAAGCTAGTGTGAGGATTGGAACCAAGGGCAGAGCAGGCCCACTCTGCAGAGGCTGAATCAAAATCTCCTGCATCTGAAGTCAGGCTGAGGATCAGACGTTGGCTGAGGCTGGAGTATGTGTCCATGATGGCACCTTCATGAAGTGGGGGCCTCATGAGGCCAAGGAAGTTTTCCCACGCTGAGTTTGGAGGTTGCCCCAAACCACAAGGTTTCCTTCTGCGGGACATTCGAGTCCTGTTGCATGGCTCCAGGACATACCATACGGAAGGACTGGAGAGCAGGGTTCGAAGGATGGATCCCTGTACAGCATGCCTCGCATTCCCATTGGCTATTAGCGACAAGATATGTTTGATCTGCTGCCTCTGGAACACGCGACCCAGGGGGCTGAGTTGAAATGGCCTCTCCTGAGGATGCGTCATAATGTGCGTTTGGGTCCATGGAGACCTTGGAATGTGCTGGTTGTTCAGTGGCCCTGCGGAACTCTCCTACCTGAAGTGTTTGATACATCCCAGTAAGAAAGCTGCCCATGTGGAGATGAGAGCTGTTTGGTTTGGTGCCTCAGAAAAGCCCCATGTGCTGGTCTACGAAAACAGTCCTCTGAGAACGGAAACATGGAAACCAAAGCTAAGGTTCAGATTAGGGCCTGGGGGCCTGTCCCTTTCAACCTTCTGTCTCTGGGGACACTGTCTGAGAGTCTAAGTGGAGATAGTTGCTCCGCTGGTGTCAGAGAGCCCCTCTCAGTCTAGGGGGGCCTACACTATTGATGGCCTCAGAGGCCTTGGAGCTTTTCCCTAACCTGTAGTGTTGTGGTCAATGGACTGGGCACACTTTCCTTGGAGAAGGCAGGCACAATCTTTCGCTGTGGCCCTAGAGGCCCTAGCCTGGAGGTGTGTGGGTCCAGGCTGTGGGCACAGAAGTCTGAATACACAAACTCAGCTTATGAGTGGCGCCTAGGGTATGGCAGGCCGGATGTACAGCCCGAGAGGGAGCTCCTGGGCCTCTGAAACAAGGGCGAGTGGGAGTCGTTCCTTCAGGCTTTTGTCTCTGGATGTTGTGTCCGGGATAGCCGTGGATTGGAGCGGTGGCCTCAGGTTCTGTGGACGAGTATCCCTCTCTGGGGATTTGTCCCAGCTCCCAAGAGTTTGGTGTCATTTTGTGGGAAGGGTGGAGTCGTGTTGTCTGGCTCATGGGTCTCTCCAAGAAAGGGATTCCAGAGCAGAGCTCCAGGTACGGGCGGGGCGACTGGAAAATTCAAACCGTGGTGAGGATTGGGTGCATAGGGGCTTGGCAAGCCCCATATGTGGGCTCTTGGTCCAGGCCCTGACAGGCCTTTCTTTGACATGGGGCTCATGCTGAGGATCACAGTGTGAATTTGTGCCCAAGCAGCACTCAAGTTTGGGCGTGGCATCAGGGGCCATGAAGGTTTCTCCCACCCTGAAGGTGTGACTCCATGCCAAGAGCAAGCTTGACAGCCATGGGGAAGGAGGAGTTCTGTTTTGTGCTTGCTATACCCAGCTGTGTGGAGAATTGATATAATGTCTAGGTTCAGATATCTGAAAACCAAGGTTAGGATGAGGTGACGGCATAAGACCATGGCGTGTCCGAAGTGCTGGGTGTGCGGCCAGCTGTCTCCTTGTCTGTCTGGACGTCTGGCTTCAGGCTGTGTCAGGCAGAGCATGAGTGCCCAGAGCAGCCTATCCAGTTCGGGTACCGTCGAGGCCCGAGCAGGTTGATCCTCATCTGGGTTTTCTGGAGAGCCCCACAGGGAAACGTTTTTCTTCCGTTGGGCAGACACTGGGCTGGGTTTTGGTTCCGGAGTTCCTAGTCCGGAGGGCTTGTTTGCCAGGAGTGTGAGGAAGGAAGTCTGAAAACACAAGCTAGCGTGTGGTTTGGGACCGAGGTCACGGCATGCCCACTCTGCAGAGGCTGAATCGGGATCTCCTGCACTGAGGTCATGTCAACTATGAGACGTGCCTCAGGCTAGAGTTCTTGTCCAGCATGGCCTCTTCCTGAAGGGTGTGGGGGCTTCATGAGGCCAGAAAGTTTTGCCTACGATGGGATTTGTGAACTGCTCCAAAACTGAAGGTTACCTTCTGCACGACAGTCGAGTCCTATTGGATGGTTCCAAGAGGCCCCATATGGAAGACTCGAGAGCAGGTGTCTAAGCATGGATGCCTGGGAACGCCACCTCATATTCCCACTCTTTAGTCAGGAAAAGGCAGGCTCAATCTGCGGGCTCCTGGGTGAGCTACCCAGAGGGGAGAGTTGAAATGGACTCTCCTGAAGATGAGTCCTACTGTGGCTTGGTGGCCTGGGAGACCTTGGAATGTGGAGGTGGCTCAGGGACTCTGCAGGATTCTCCAACATGAGGTGTTTGACACGGCTCCAACAAGGAAACTTCCCATGTGGAGACGAGAGGAGTTCTGTTCCGTGCCTCAGGAAAGCCCCATACCCTGTTCTTCGAACCAAAGCCTCTGAGGAGTGACACCTGGAAACCAAAGTAAGAGTTGAGACTACGGCCTAAAGGCCTGTCCGGCTCAACCTTCTATCTCTGTTGTCATCTGTGTGCATGCATTCATGGATGTAGCTGCTCAGCTTGTGTCCGAATGCCCCTGTGAGTCCAGTGAGGCTCCCAGTAGTGGGATGTCCTCGGAGGCCTTGAGGTTTCTCATATTCTGGAGGTGTGTGGCCAAAGGAATGGACACAGTTTCCCAGGAGAGAGCAGGCACGGTCCTGTGGTATGGCTCCAGAGGACCGAGCCTAGAGGCTCTGTTTGCCAGGGCTGTGGGGACAGATGTCTGAAAAAGCAAACTTGGCTCAGCTAGGGGCCAATGTAATGGCAGGCCTGATCTCTAGTCCGTGAGGGGAGATCCTCTGGAAATCAAAGTAGGGCAAGTGGGAGGCAGTCACTCAGGATTTTGTCTCTGGGTGTTGCGTTTACAGTGTCCGGTCCGGGTAGGGGTTGTCTCAGCGGCCGAGGAAGAGCCTTCCTCTCAGGGGATTGTCCAAGCTCCCAAGTGTTTGTGTTCATTCTGTGGGAATGAAGAGTACTGTTTCCTGCCACAGGGGACCCCCCAGGAGAGGGACTCTAGAGCACAGCAGTGGGTTCCCTCAACTGGAATACACACCATCTAGTTAGTCCTGGGTGCCTATGGGCATGGCAAGCCACATATGCGGGCTCTTGGTCCAGTCACTGAGAGGCATTACTTGAATAAGGTACTCACGCTGAGGGTCACAATGTGTGTTTGTGCCCAAGGCGGCCCTCACGCTTGGGCGTGGCCTCATGGGCCATGCCGTTTTCTCCTACACTGAAGGTTTGACTCACTGCCAGCAGCAAGGTTTCTTGCCAGGGGGAAGGAGGGGTTCTGACTTGTGCATCAGGTTCCCCCCTGTGCAGGGATTGGAGATAAGGTCTAGGTTCCGATGACTGAAAACCCAGGTTGGGAATGGATGGTGGCCTAAGGCAGTGGCGGGTCCAATGTGCTGGGTGTGCAGCCAGCTGTGTCGGTGTCTGTTGGAAGGTCTGGGCTCAGGCTATTTGCGACAGAGCATCACTGTTTAAGGTAGCCTATGCAATTGGGGTGTTGCCAAGGGCCAAGCAGTTTGATCCTCATTTGGGGTTACTGGGCAGCGCCATAGACAATGTTTTTCTCTTGGGAGGCAGGCACAGTGCTTCATTGTGGCCCCAGAATTCCCAGTAGGGAGGGTTTGTGGGCCAGGAGTGTGAGGACGGAAGTCTGAAAACACAAGCTAGTGTGAGGATTGGAACCAAGGGCAGAGCAGGCCCACTCTGCAGAGGCTGAATCAAAATCTCCTGCATCTGAAGTCAGGCTGAGGATCAGACGTTGGCTGAGGCTGGAGTATGTGTCCATGATGGCACCTTCATGAAGTGGGGGCCTCATGAGGCCAAGGAAGTTTTCCCACGCTGAGTTTGGAGGTTGCCCCAAACCACAAGGTTTCCTTCTGCGGGACATTCGAGTCCTGTTGCATGGCTCCAGGACATACCATACGGAAGGACTGGAGAGCAGGGTTCGAAGGATGGATCCCTGTACAGCATGCCTCGCATTCCCATTGGCTATTAGCGACAAGATATGTTTGATCTGCTGCCTCTGGAACACGCGACCCAGGGGGCTGAGTTGAAATGGCCTCTCCTGAGGATGCGTCATAATGTGCGTTTGGGTCCATGGAGACCTTGGAATGTGCTGGTTGTTCAGTGGCCCTGCGGAACTCTCCTACCTGAAGTGTTTGATACATCCCAGTAAGAAAGCTGCCCATGTGGAGATGAGAGCTGTTTGGTTTGGTGCCTCAGAAAAGCCCCATGTGCTGGTCTACGAAAACAGTCCTCTGAAAACGGAAACATGGAAACCAAAGCTAAGGTTCAGATTAGGGCCTGGGGGCCTGTCCCTTTCAACCTTCTGTCTCTGGGGACACTGTCTGAGAGTCTAAGTGGAGATAGTTGCTCCGCTGGTGTCAGAGAGCCCCTCTTAGTCCAGGGGGGCCTACACTATTGATGGCCTCAGAGGCCTTGGAGCTTTTTCCTAACCTGTAGTGTTGTGGTCAATGGACTGGGCACACTTTCCTTGGAGAAGGCAGGCACAATCTTTCGCTGTGGCCCTAGAGGCCCTAGCCTGGAGGTGTGTGGGTCCAGGCTGTGGGCACAGAAGTCTGAATACACAAACTCAGCTTATGAGTGGCGCCTAGGGTATGGCAGGCCAGATGTACAGCCCGAGAGGGAGCTCCTGGGCCTCTGAAACAAGGGCGAGTGGGAGGCGTTCCTTCAGGCTTTTGTCTCTGGATGTTGTGTCCGGGATAGCCGTGGATTGGAGCGGTGGCCTCAGGTTCTGTGGACGAGTATCCCTCTCTGGGGATTTGTCCCAGCTCCCAAGAGTTTGGGGTCATTTTGTGGGAAGGGTGGAGTCGTGTTGTCTGGCTCATGGGTCTCTCCAAGAAAGGGATTCCAGAGCAGAGCTCCAGGTACGGGCGGGGCGACTGGAAAATTCAAACCGTGGTGAGGATTGGGTGCATAGGGGCTTGGCAAGCCCCATATGTGGGCTCTTGGTCCAGGCCCTGACAGGCCTTTCTTTGACATGGGGCTCATGCTGAGGATCACAGTGTGAATTTGTGCCCAAGCAGCACTCAAGTTTGGGCGTGGCATCAGGGGCCATGAAGGTTTCTCCCACCCTGAAGGTGTGACTCCATGCCAAGAGCAAGCTTGACAGCCATGGGGAAGGAGGAGTTCTGTTTTGTGCTTGCTATACCCAGCTGTGTGGAGAATTGATATAATGTCTAGGTTCAGATATCTGAAAACCAAGGTTAGGATGAGGTGACGGCATAAGACCATGGCGTGTCCGAAGTGCTGGGTGTGCGGCCAGCTGTCTCCTTGTCTGTCTGGACGTCTGGCTTCAGGCTGTGTCAGGCAGAGCATGAGTGCCCAGAGCAGCCTATCCAGTTCGGGTACCGTCGAGGCCCGAGCAGGTTGATCCTCATCTGGGTTTTCTGGAGAGCCCCACAGGGAAACGTTTTTCTTCCGTTGGGCAGACACTGGGCTGGGTTTTGGTTCCGGAGTTCCTAGTCCGGAGGGCTTGTTTGCCAGGAGTGTGAGGAAGGAAGTCTGAAAACACAAGCTAGCGTGTGGTTTGGGACCGAGGTCACGGCATGCCCACTCTGCAGAGGCTGAATCGGGATCTCCTGCACTGAGGTCATGTCAACTATGAGACGTGCCTCAGGCTAGAGTTCTTGTCCAGCATGGCCTCATCCTGAAGGGTGTGGGGGCTTCATGAGGCCAGAAAGTTTTGCCTACGATGGGATTTGTGAACTGCTCCAAAACTGAAGGTTACCTTCTGCACGACAGTCGAGTCCTATTGGATGGTTCCAAGAGGCCCCATATGGAAAGACTCGAGAGCAGGTGTCTAAGCATGGATGCCTGGGAACGCCACCTCCTATTCCCACTCTTTAGTCAGGACAAGGCAGGCTCAATCTGCGGGCTCCTGGGTGAGCTACCCAGAGGGGAGAGTTGAAATGGACTCTCCTGAAGATGAGTCCTACTGTGGCTTGGTGGCCTGGGAGACCTTGGAATGTGGAGGTGGCTCAGGGACTCTGCAGGATTCTCCAACATGAGGTGTTTGACACGGCTCCAACAAGGAAACTTCCCATGTGGAGACGAGAGGAGTTCTGTTCCGTGCCTCAGGAAAGCCCCATACCCTGTTCTTCGAACCAAAGCCTCTGAGGAGTGACACCTGGAAACCAAAGTAAGAGTTGAGACTACGGCCTAAAGGCCTGTCCGGCTCAACCTTCTATCTCTGTTGTCATCTGTGTGCATGCATTCATGGATGTAGCTGCTCAGCTTGTGTCTGAATGCCCCTGTGAGTCCAGTGAGGCTCCCAGTAGTGGGATGTCCTCGGAGGCCTTGAGGTTTCTCATATTCTGGAGGTGTGTGGCCAAAGGAATGGACACAGTTTCCCAGGAGAGAGCAGGCACGGTCCTGTGGTATGGCTCCAGAGGACCGAGCCTAGAGGCTCTGTTTGCCAGGGCTGTGGGGACAGATGTCTGAAAAAGCAAACTTGGCTCAGCTAGGGGCCAATGTAATGGCAGGCCTGATCTCTAGTCCGTGAGGGGAGATCCTCTGGAAATCAAAGTAGGGCAAGTGGGAGGCAGTCACTCAGGATTTTGTCTCTGGGTGTTGCGTTTACAGTGTCCGGTCCGGGTAGGGGTTGTCTCAGCGGCCGAGGAAGAGCCTTCCTCTCAGGGGATTGTCCAAGCTCCCAAGTGTTTGTGTTCATTCTGTGGGAATGAAGAGTACTGTTTCCTGCCACAGGGAAACCCCCAGGAGAGGGACTCTAGAGCACAGCAGTGGGTTCCCTCAACTGGAATACACACCATCTAGTTAGTCCTGGGTGCCTATGGGCATGGCAAGCCACATATGCGGGCTCTTGGTCCAGTCACTGAGAGGCGTTACTTGAATAAGGTACTCACGCTGAGGGTCACAATGTGTGTTTGTGCCCAAGGCGGCCCTCACGCTTGGGCGTGGCCTCATGGGCCATGCCGTTTTCTCCTACACTGAAGGTTTGACTCACTGCCAGCAGCAAGGTTTCTTGCCAGGGGGAAGGAGGGGTTCTGACTTGTGCATCAGGTTCCCCCCTGTGCAGGGATTGGAGATAAGGTCTAGGTTCCGATGACTGAAAACCCAGGTTGGGAATGGATGGTGGCCTAAGGCAGTGGCGGGTCCAATGTGCTGGGTGTGCAGCCAGCTGTGTCGGTGTCTGTTGGAAGGTCTGGGCTCAGGCTATTTGCGACAGAGCATCACTGTTTAAGGTAGCCTATGCAATTGGGGTGTTGCCGAGGGCCAAGCAGTTTGATCCTCATTTGGGGTTTCTGGGCAGCGCCATAGACAATGTTTTTCTCTTGGGAGGCAGGCACAGTGCTTCATTGTGGCCCCAGAATTCCCAGTAGGGAGGGTTTGTGGGCCAGGAGTGTGAGGACGGAAGTCTGAAAACACAAGCTAGTGTGAGGATTGGAACCAAGGGCAGAGCAGGCCCACTCTGCAGAGGCTGAATCAAAATCTCCTGCATCTGAAGTCAGGCTGAGGATCAGACGTTGGCTGAGGCTGGAGTATGTGTCCATGATGGCACCTTCATGAAGTGGGGGCCTCATGAGGCCAAGGAAGTTTTCCCACGCTGAGTTTGGAGGTTGCCCCAAACCACAAGGTTTCCTTCTGCGGGACATTCGAGTCCTGTTGCATGGCTCCAGGACATACCATACGGAAGGACTGGAGAGCAGGGTTCGAAGGATGGATCCCTGTACAGCATGCCTCGCATTCCCATTGGCTATTAGCGACAAGATATGTTTGATCTGCTGCCTCTGGAACACGCGACCCAGGGGGCTGAGTTGAAATGGCCTCTCCTGAGGATGCGTCATAATGTGCGTTTGGGTCCATGGAGACCTTGGAATGTGCTGGTTGTTCAGTGGCCCTGCGGAACTCTCCTACCTGAAGTGTTTGATACATCCCAGTAAGAAAGCTGCCCATGTGGAGATGAGAGCTGTTTGGTTTGGTGCCTCAGAAAAGCCCCATGTGCTGGTCTACGAAAACAGTCCTCTGAGAACGGAAACATGGAAACCAAAGCTAAGGTTCAGATTAGGGCCTGGGGGCCTGTCCCTTTCAACCTTCTGTCTCTGGGGACACTGTCTGAGAGTCTAAGTGGAGATAGTTGCTCCGCTGGTGTCAGAGAGCCCCTCTCAGTCCAGGGGGGCCTACACTATTGATGGCCTCAGAGGCCTTGGAGCTTTTCCCTAACCTGTAGTGTTGTGGTCAATGGACTGGGCACACTTTCCTTGGAGAAGGCAGGCACAATCTTTCGCTGTGGCCCTAGAGGCCCTAGCCTGGAGGTGTGTGGGTCCAGGCTGTGGGCACAGAAGTCTGAATACACAAACTCAGCTTATGAGTGGCGCCTAGGGTATGGCAGGCCGGATGTACAGCCCGAGAGGGAGCTCCTGGGCCTCTGAAACAAGGGCGAGTGGGAGTCGTTCCTTCAGGCTTTTGTCTCTGGATGTTGTGTCCGGGATAGCCGTGGATTGGAGCGGTGGCCTCAGGTTCTGTGGACGAGTATCCCTCTCTGGGGATTTGTCCCAGCTCCCAAGAGTTTGGGGTCATTTTGTGGGAAGGGTGGAGTCGTGTTGTCTGGCTCATGGGTCTCTCCAAGAAAGGGATTCCAGAGCAGAGCTCCAGGTACGGGCGGGGCGACTGGAAAATTCAAACCGTGGTGAGGATTGGGTGCATAGGGGCTTGGCAAGCCCCATATGTGGGCTCTTGGTCCAGGCCCTGACAGGCCTTTCTTTGACATGGGGCTCATGCTGAGGATCACAGTGTGAATTTGTGCCCAAGCAGCACTCAAGTTTGGGCGTGGCATCAGGGGCCATGAAGGTTTCTCCCACCCTGAAGGTGTGACTCCATGCCAAGAGCAAGCTTGACAGCCATGGGGAAGGAGGAGTTCTGTTTTGTGCTTGCTATACCCAGCTGTGTGGAGAATTGATATAATGTCTAGGTTCAGATATCTGAAAACCAAGGTTAGGATGAGGTGACGGCATAAGACCATGGCGTGTCCGAAGTGCTGGGTGTGCGGCCAGCTGTCTCCTTGTCTGTCTGGACGTCTGGCTTCAGGCTGTGTCAGGCAGAGCATGAGTGCCCAGAGCAGCCTATCCAGTTCGGGTACCGTCGAGGCCCGAGCAGGTTGATCCTCATCTGGGTTTTCTGGAGAGCCCCACAGGGAAACGTTTTTCTTCCGTTGGGCAGACACTGGGCTGGGTTTTGGTTCCGGAGTTCCTAGTCCGGAGGGCTTGTTTGCCAGGAGTGTGAGGAAGGAAGTCTGAAAACACAAGCTAGCGTGTGGTTTGGGACCGAGGTCACGGCATGCCCACTCTGCAGAGGCTGAATCGGGATCTCCTGCACTGAGGTCATGTCAACTATGAGACGTGCCTCAGGCTAGAGTTCTTGTCCAGCATGGCCTCTTCCTGAAGGGTGTGGGGGCTTCATGAGGCCAGAAAGTTTTGCCTACGATGGGATTTGTGAACTGCTCCAAAACTGAAGGTTACCTTCTGCACGACAGTCGAGTCCTATTGGATGGTTCCAAGAGGCCCCATATGGAAAGACTCGAGAGCAGGTGTCTAAGCATGGATGCCTGGGAACGCCACCTCCTATTCCCACTCTTTAGTCAGGACAAGGCAGGCTCAATCTGCGGGCTCCTGGGTGAGCTACCCAGAGGGGAGAGTTGAAATGGACTCTCCTGAAGATGAGTCCTACTGTGGCTTGGTGGCCTGGGAGACCTTGGAATGTGGAGGTGGCTCAGGGACTCTGCAGGATTCTCCAACATGAGGTGTTTGACACGGCTCCAACAAGGAAACTTCCCATGTGGAGACGAGAGGAGTTCTGTTCCGTGCCTCAGGAAAGCCCCATACCCTGTTCTTCGAACCAAAGCCTCTGAGGAGTGACACCTGGAAACCAAAGTAAGAGTTGAGACTACGGCCTAAAGGCCTGTCCGGCTCAACCTTCTATCTCTGTTGTCATCTGTGTGCATGCATTCATGGATGTAGCTGCTCAGCTTGTGTCCGAATGCCCCTGTGAGTCCAGTGAGGCTCCCAGTAGTGGGATGTCCTCGGAGGCCTTGAGGTTTCTCATATTCTGGAGGTGTGTGGCCAAAGGAATGGACACAGTTTCCCAGGAGAGAGCAGGCACGGTCCTGTGGTATGGCTCCAGAGTACCCAGCCTAGAGGCTCTGTTTGCCAGGGCTGTGGGGACAGATGTCTGAAAAAGCAAACTTGGCTCAGCTAGGGGCCAATGTAATGGCAGGCCTGATCTCTAGTCCGTGAGGGGAGATCCTCTGGAAATCAAAGTAGGGCAAGTGGGAGGCAGTCACTCAGGATTTTGTCTCTGGGTGTTGCGTTTACAGTGTCCGGTCAGGGTAGGGGTTGTCTCAGGGGCCGAGGAAGAGCCTTCCTCTCAGGGGATTGTCCAAGCTCCCAAGTGTTTGTGTTCATTCTGTGGGAATGAAGAGTACTGTTTCCTGCCACAGGGAAACCCCCAGGAGAGGGACTCTAGAGCACAGCAGTGGGTTCCCTCAACTGGAATACACACCATCTAGTTAGTCCTGGGTGCCTATGGGCATGGCAAGCCACATATGCGGGCTCTTGGTCCAGTCACTGAGAGGCGTTACTTGAATAAGGTACTCACGCTGAGGGTCACAATGTGTGTTTGTGCCCAAGGCGGCCCTCACGCTTGGGCGTGGCCTCATGGGCCATGCCGTTTTGTCCTACACTGAAGGTTTGACTCACTGCCAGCAGCAAGGTTTCTTGCCAGGGGGAAGGAGGGGTTCTGACTTGTGCATCAGGTTCCCCCCTGTGCAGGGATTGGAGATAAGGTCTAGGTTCCGATGACTGAAAACCCAGGTTGGGAATGGATGGTGGCCTAAGGCAGTGGCGGGTCCAATGTGCTGGGTGTGCAGCCAGCTGTGTCGGTGTCTGTTGGAAGGTCTGGGCTCAGGCTATTTGCGACAGAGCATCACTGTTTAAGGTAGCCTATGCAATTGGGGTGTTGCCGAGGGCCAAGCAGTTTGATCCTCATTTGGGGTTTCTGGGCAGCGCCATAGACAATGTTTTTCTCTTGGGAGGCAGGCACAGTGCTTCATTGTGGCCCCAGAACTCCCAGTAGGGAGGGTTTGTGGGCCAGGAGTGTGAGGACGGAAGTCTGAAAACACAAGCTAGTGTGAGGATTGGAACCAAGGGCAGAGCAGGCCCACTCTGCAGAGGCTGAATCAAAATCTCCTGCATCTGAAGTCAGGCTGAGGATCAGACGTTGGCTGAGGCTGGAGTATGTGTCCATGATGGCACCTTCATGAAGTGGGGGCCTCATGAGGCCAAGGAAGTTTTCCCACGCTGAGTTTGGAGGTTGCCCCAAACCACAAGGTTTCCTTCTGCGGGACATTCGAGTCCTGTTGCATGGCTCCAGGACATACCATACGGAAGGACTGGAGAGCAGGGTTCGAAGGATGGATCCCTGTACAGCATGCCTCGCATTCCCATTGGCTATTAGCGACAAGATATGTTTGATCTGCTGCCTCTGGAACACGCGACCCAGGGGGCTGAGTTGAAATGGCCTCTCCTGAGGATGCGTCATAATGTGCGTTTGGGTCCATGGAGACCTTGGAATGTGCTGGTTGTTCAGTGGCCCTGCGGAACTCTCCTACCTGAAGTGTTTGATACATCCCAGTAAGAAAGCTGCCCATGTGGAGATGAGAGCTGTTTGGTTTGGTGCCTCAGAAAAGCCCCATGTGCTGGTCTACGAAAACAGTCCTCTGAGAACGGAAACATGGAAACCAAAGCTAAGGTTCAGATTAGGGCCTGGGGGCCTGTCCCTTTCAACCTTCTGTCTCTGGGGACACTGTCTGAGAGTCTAAGTGGAGATAGTTGCTCCGCTGGTGTCAGAGAGCCCCTCTCAGTCCAGGGGGGCCTACACTATTGATGGCCTCAGAGGCCTTGGAGCTTTTCCCTAACCTGTAGTGTTGTGGTCAATGGACTGGGCACACTTTCCTTGGAGAAGGCAGGCACAATCTTTCGCTGTGGCCCTAGAGGCCCTAGCCTGGAGGTGTGTGGGTCCAGGCTGTGGGCACAGAAGTCTGAATACACAAACTCAGCTTATGAGTGGCGCCTAGGGTATGGCAGGCCGGATGTACAGCCCGAGAGGGAGCTCCTGGGCCTCTGAAACAAGGGCGAGTGGGAGTCGTTCCTTCAGGCTTTTGTCTCTGGATGTTGTGTCCGGGATAGCCGTGGATTGGAGCGGTGGCCTCAGGTTCTGTGGACGAGTATCCCTCTCTGGGGATTTGTCCCAGCTCCCAAGAGTTTGGGGTCATTTTGTGGGAAGGGTGGAGTCGTGTTGTCTGGCTCATGGGTCTCTCCAAGAAAGGGATTCCAGAGCAGAGCTCCAGGTACGGGCGGGGCGACTGGAAAATTCAAACCGTGGTGAGGATTGGGTGCATAGGGGCTTGGCAAGCCCCATATGTGGGCTCTTGGTCCAGGCCCTGACAGGCCTTTCTTTGACATGGGGCTCATGCTGAGGATCACAGCGTGAATTTGTGCCCAAGCAGCACTCAAGTTTGGGCGTGGCATCAGGGGCCATGAAGGTTTCTCCCACCCTGAAGGTGTGACTCCATGCCAAGAGCAAGCTTGACAGCCATGGGGAAGGAGGAGTTCTGTTTTGTGCTTGCTATACCCAGCTGTGTGGAGAATTGATATAATGTCTAGGTTCAGATATCTGAAAACCAAGGTTAGGATGAGGTGACGGCATAAGACCATGGCGTGTCCGAAGTGCTGGGTGTGCGGCCAGCTGTCTCCTTGTCTGTCTGGACGTCTGGCTTCAGGCTGTGTCAGGCAGAGCATGAGTGCCCAGAGCAGCCTATCCAGTTCGGGTACCGTCGAGGCCCGAGCAGGTTGATCCTCATCTGGGTTTTCTGGAGAGCCCCACAGGGAAACGTTTTTCTTCCGTTGGGCAGACACTGGGCTGGGTTTTGGTTCCGGAGTTCCTAGTCCGGAGGGCTTGTTTGCCAGGAGTGTGAGGAAGGAAGTCTGAAAACACAAGCTAGCGTGTGGTTTGGGACCGAGGTCACGGCATGCCCACTCTGCAGAGGCTGAATCGGGATCTCCTGCACTGAGGTCATGTCAACTATGAGACGTGCCTCAGGCTAGAGTTCTTGTCCAGCATGGCCTCTTCCTGAAGGGTGTGGGGGCTTCATGAGGCCAGAAAGTTTTGCCTACGATGGGATTTGTGAACTGCTCCAAAACTGAAGGTTACCTTCTGCACGACAGTCGAGTCCTATTGGATGGTTCCAAGAGGCCCCATATGGAAGACTCGAGAGCAGGTGTCTAAGCATGGATGCCTGGGAACGCCACCTCATATTCCCACTCTTTAGTCAGGACAAGGCAGGCTCAATCTGCGGGCTCCTGGGTGAGCTACCCAGAGGGGAGAGTTGAAATGGACTCTCCTGAAGATGAGTCCTACTGTGGCTTGGTGGCCTGGGAGACCTTGGAATGTGGAGGTGGCTCAGGGACTCTGCAGGATTCTCCAACATGAGGTGTTTGACACGGCTCCAACAAGGAAACTTCCCATGTGGAGACGAGAGGAGTTCTGTTCCGTGCCTCAGGAAAGCCCCATACCCTGTTCTTCGAACCAAAGCCTCTGAGGAGTGACACCTGGAAACCAAAGTAAGAGTTGAGACTACGGCCTAAAGGCCTGTCCGGCTCAACCTTCTATCTCTGTTGTCATCTGTGTGCATGCATTCATGGATGTAGCTGCTCAGCTTGTGTCCGAATGCCCCTGTGAGTCCAGTGAGGCTCCCAGTAGTGGGATGTCCTCGGAGGCCTTGAGGTTTCTCATATTCTGGAGGTGTGTGGCCAAAGGAATGGACACAGTTTCCCAGGAGAGAGCAGGCACGGTCCTGTGGTATGGCTCCAGAGTACCCAGCCTAGAGGCTCTGTTTGCCAGGGCTGTGGGGACAGATGTCTGAAAAAGCAAACTTGGCTCAGCTAGGGGCCAATGTAATGGCAGGCCTGATCTCTAGTCCGTGAGGGGAGATCCTCTGGAAATCAAAGTAGGGCAAGTGGGAGGCAGTCACTCAGGATTTTGTCTCTGGGTGTTGCGTTTACAGTGTCCGGTCCGGGTAGGGGTTGTCTCAGCGGCCGAGGAAGAGCCTTCCTCTCAGGGGATTGTCAAAGCTCCCAAGTGTTTGTGTTCATTCTGTGGGAATGAAGAGTACTGTTTCCTGCCACAGGGAAACCCCCAGGAGAGGGACTCTAGAGCACAGCAGTGGGTTCCCTCAACTGGAATACACACCATCTAGTTAGTCCTGGGTGCCTATGGGCATGGCAAGCCACATATGCGGGCTCTTGGTCCAGTCACTGAGAGGCGTTACTTGAATAAGGTACTCACGCTGAGGGTCACAATGTGTGTTTGTGCCCAAGGCGGCCCTCACGCTTGGGCGTGGCCTCATGGGCCATGCCGTTTTGTCCTACACTGAAGGTTTGACTCACTGCCAGCAGCAAGGTTTCTTGCCAGGGGTAAGGAGGGGTTCTGACTTGTGCATCAGGTTCCCCCCTGTGCAGGGATTGGAGATAAGGTCTAGGTTCCGATGACTGAAAACCCAGGTTGGGAATGGATGGTGGCCTAAGGCAGTGGCGGGTCCAATGTGCTGGGTGTGCAGCCAGCTGTGTCGGTGTCTGTTGGAAGGTCTGGGCTCAGGCTATTTGCGACAGAGCATCACTGTTTAAGGTAGCCTATGCAATTGGGGTGTTGCCGAGGGCCAAGCAGTTTGATCCTCATTTG
This sequence comes from Mustela nivalis, assembly GCF_964662115.1. Taxonomy (NCBI): domain Eukaryota; kingdom Metazoa; phylum Chordata; class Mammalia; order Carnivora; family Mustelidae; genus Mustela; species Mustela nivalis. The sequence continues at coordinate 436,833 of NW_028136324.1, read as the reverse complement.
GGGTTTCTGGGCAGCGCCATAGACAATGTTTTTCTCTTGGGAGGCAGGCACAGTGCTTCATTGTGGCCCCAGAATTCCCAGTAGGGAGGGTTTGTGGGCCAGGAGTGTGAGGACGGAAGTCTGAAAACACAAGCTAGTGTGAGGATTGGAACCAAGGGCAGAGCAGGCCCACTCTGCAGAGGCTGAATCAAAATCTCCTGCATCTGAAGTCAGGCTGAGGATCAGACGTTGGCTGAGGCTGGAGTATGTGTCCATGATGGCACCTTCATGAAGTGGGGGCCTCATGAGGCCAAGGAAGTTTTCCCACGCTGAGTTTGGAGGTTGCCCCAAACCACAAGGTTTCCTTCTGCGGGACATTCGAGTCCTGTTGCATGGCTCCAGGACATACCATACGGAAGGACTGGAGAGCAGGGTTCGAAGGATGGATCCCTGTACAGCATGCCTCGCATTCCCATTGGCTATTAGCGACAAGATATGTTTGATCTGCTGCCTCTGGAACACGCGACCCAGGGGGCTGAGTTGAAATGGCCTCTCCTGAGGATGCGTCATAATGTGCGTTTGGGTCCATGGAGACCTTGGAATGTGCTGGTTGTTCAGTGGCCCTGCGGAACTCTCCTACCTGAAGTGTTTGATACATCCCAGTAAGAAAGCTGCCCATGTGGAGATGAGAGCTGTTTGGTTTGGTGCCTCAGAAAAGCCCCATGTGCTGGTCTACGAAAACAGTCCTCTGAGAACGGAAACATGGAAACCAAAGCTAAGGTTCAGATTAGGGCCTGGGGGCCTGTCCCTTTCAACCTTCTGTCTCTGGGGACACTGTCTGAGAGTCTAAGTGGAGATAGTTGCTCCGCTGGTGTCAGAGAGCCCCTCTTAGTCCAGGGGGGCCTACACTATTGATGGCCTCAGAGGCCTTGGAGCTTTTTCCTAACCTGTAGTGTTGTGGTCAATGGACTGGGCACACTTTCCTTGGAGAAGGCAGGCACAATCTTTCGCTGTGGCCCTAGAGGCCCTAGCCTGGAGGTGTGTGGGTCCAGGCTGTGGGCACAGAAGTCTGAATACACAAACTCAGCTTATGAGTGGCGCCTAGGGTATGGCAGGCCGGATGTACAGCCCGAGAGGGAGCTCCTGGGCCTCTGAAACAAGGGCGAGTGGGAGGCGTTCCTTCAGGCTTTTGTCTCTGGATGTTGTGTCCGGGATAGCCGTGGATTGGAGCGGTGGCCTCAGGTTCTGTGGACGAGTATCCCTCTCTGGGGATTTGTCCCAGCTCCCAAGAGTTTGGGGTCATTTTGTGGGAAGGGTGGAGTCGTGTTGTCTGGCTCATGGGTCTCTCCAAGAAAGGGATTCCAGAGCAGAGCTCCAGGTACGGGCGGGGCGACTGGAAAATTCAAACCGTGGTGAGGATTGGGTGCATAGGGGCTTGGCAAGCCCCATATGTGGGCTCTTGGTCCAGGCCCTGACAGGCCTTTCTTTGACATGGGGCTCATGCTGAGGATCACAGTGTGAATTTGTGCCCAAGCAGCACTCAAGTTTGGGCGTGGCATCAGGGGCCATGAAGGTTTCTCCCACCCTGAAGGTGTGACTCCATGCCAAGAGCAAGCTTGACAGCCATGGGGAAGGAGGAGTTCTGTTTTGTGCTTGCTATACCCAGCTGTGTGGAGAATTGATATAATGTCTAGGTTCAGATATCTGAAAACCAAGGTTAGGATGAGGTGACGGCATAAGACCATGGCGTGTCCGAAGTGCTGGGTGTGCGGCCAGCTGTCTCCTTGTCTGTCTGGACGTCTGGCTTCAGGCTGTGTCAGGCAGAGCATGAGTGCCCAGAGCAGCCTATCCAGTTCGGGTACCGTCGAGGCCCGAGCAGGTTGATCCTCATCTGGGTTTTCTGGAGAGCCCCACAGGGAAACGTTTTTCTTCCGTTGGGCAGACACTGGGCTGGGTTTTGGTTCCGGAGTTCCTAGTCCGGAGGGCTTGTTTGCCAGGAGTGTGAGGAAGGAAGTCTGAAAACACAAGCTAGCGTGTGGTTTGGGACCGAGGTCACGGCATGCCCACTCTGCAGAGGCTGAATCGGGATCTCCTGCACTGAGGTCATGTCAACTATGAGACGTGCCTCAGGCTAGAGTTCTTGTCCAGCATGGCCTCTTCCTGAAGGGTGTGGGGGCTTCATGAGGCCAGAAAGTTTTGCCTACGATGGGATTTGTGAACTGCTCCAAAACTGAAGGTTACCTTCTGCACGACAGTCGAGTCCTATTGGATGGTTCCAAGAGGCCCCATATGGAAAGACTCGAGAGCAGGTGTCTAAGCATGGATGCCTGGGAACGCCACCTCCTATTCCCACTCTTTAGTCAGGACAAGGCAGGCTCAATCTGCGGGCTCCTGGGTGAGCTACCCAGAGGGGAGAGTTGAAATGGACTCTCCTGAAGATGAGTCCTACTGTGGCTTGGTGGCCTGGGAGACCTTGGAATGTGGAGGTGGCTCAGGGACTCTGCAGGATTCTCCAACATGAGGTGTTTGACACGGCTCCAACAAGGAAACTTCCCATGTGGAGACGAGAGGAGTTCTGTTCCGTGCCTCAGGAAAGCCCCATACCCTGTTCTTCGAACCAAAGCCTCTGAGGAGTGACACCTGGAAACCAAAGTAAGAGTTGAGACTACGGCCTAAAGGCCTGTCCGGCTCAACCTTCTATCTCTGTTGTCATCTGTGTGCATGCATTCATGGATGTAGCTGCTCAGCTTGTGTCCGAATGCCCCTGTGAGTCCAGTGAGGCTCCCAGTAGTGGGATGTCCTCGGAGGCCTTGAGGTTTCTCATATTCTGGAGGTGTGTGGCCAAAGGAATGGACACAGTTTCCCAGGAGAGAGCAGGCACGGTCCTGTGGTATGGCTCCAGAGGACCCAGCCTAGAGGCTCTGTTTGCCAGGGCTGTGGGGACAGATGTCTGAAAAAGCAAACTTGGCTCAGCTAGGGGCCAATGTAATGGCAGGCCTGATCTCTAGTCCGTGAGGGGAGATCCTCTGGAAATCAAAGTAGGGCAAGTGGGAGGCAGTCACTCAGGATTTTGTCTCTGGGTGTTGCGTTTACAGTGTCCGGTCCGGGTAGGGGTTGTCTCAGGGGCCGAGGAAGAGCCTTCCTCTCAGGGGATTGTCAAAGCTCCCAAGTGTTTGTGTTCATTCTGTGGGAATGAAGAGTACTGTTTCCTGCCACAGGGAAACCCCCAGGAGAGGGACTCTAGAGCACAGCAGTGGGTTCCCTCAACTGGAATACACACCATCTAGTTAGTCCTGGGTGCCTATGGGCATGGCAAGCCACATATGCGGGCTCTTGGTCCAGTCACTGAGAGGCGTTACTTGAATAAGGTACTCACGCAGAGGGTCACAATGTGTGTTTGTGCCCAAGGCGGCCCTCACGCTTGGGCGTGGCCTCATGGGCCATGCCGTTTTGTCCTACACTGAAGGTTTGACTCACTGCCAGCAGCAAGGTTTCTTGCCAGGGGGAAGGAGGGGTTCTGACTTGTGCATCAGGTTCCCCCCTGTGCAGGGATTGGAGATAAGGTCTAGGTTCCGATGACTGAAAACCCAGGTTGGGAATGGATGGTGGCCTAAGGCAGTGGCGGGTCCAATGTGCTGGGTGTGCAGCCAGCTGTGTCGGTGTCTGTTGGAAGGTCTGGGCTCAGGCTATTTGCGACAGAGCATCACTGTTTAAGGTAGCCTATGCAATTGGGGTGTTGCCGAGGGCCAAGCAGTTTGATCCTCATTTGGGGTTTCTGGGCAGCGCCATAGACAATGTTTTTCTCTTGGGAGGCAGGCACAGTGCTTCATTGTGGCCCCAGAATTCCCAGTAGGGAGGGTTTGTGGGCCAGGAGTGTGAGGACGGAAGTCTGAAAACACAAGCTAGTGTGAGGATTGGAACCAAGGGCAGAGCAGGCCCACTCTGCAGAGGCTGAATCAAAATCTCCTGCATCTGAAGTCAGGCTGAGGATCAGACGTTGGCTGAGGCTGGAGTATGTGTCCATGATGGCACCTTCATGAAGTGGGGGCCTCATGAGGCCAAGGAAGTTTTCCCACGCTGAGTTTGGAGGTTGCCCCAAACCACAAGGTTTCCTTCTGCGGGACATTCGAGTCCTGTTGCATGGCTCCAGGACATACCATACGGAAGGACTGGAGAGCAGGGTTCGAAGGATGGATCCCTGTACAGCATGCCTCGCATTCCCATTGGCTATTAGCGACAAGATATGTTTGATCTGCTGCCTCTGGAACACGCGACCCAGGGGGCTGAGTTGAAATGGCCTCTCCTGAGGATGCGTCATAATGTGCGTTTGGGTCCATGGAGACCTTGGAATGTGCTGGTTGTTCAGTGGCCCTGCGGAACTCTCCTACCTGAAGTGTTTGATACATCCCAGTAAGAAAGCTGCCCATGTGGAGATGAGAGCTGTTTGGTTTGGTGCCTCAGAAAAGCCCCATGTGCTGGTCTACGAAAACAGTCCTCTGAGAACGGAAACATGGAAACCAAAGCTAAGGTTCAGATTAGGGCCTGGGGGCCTGTCCCTTTCAACCTTCTGTCTCTGGGGACACTGTCTGAGAGTCTAAGTGGAGATAGTTGCTCCGCTGGTGTCAGAGAGCCCCTCTTAGTCCAGGGGGGCCTACACTATTGATGGCCTCAGGGGCCTTGGAGCTTTTCCCTAACCTGTAGTGTTGTGGTCAATGGACTGGGCACACTTTCCTTGGAGAGGGCAGGCACAATCTTTCGCTGTGGCCCTAGAGGCCCTAGCCTGGAGGTGTGTGGGTCCAGGCTGTGGGCACAGAAATCTGAATACACAAACTCAGCTTATGAGTGGCGCCTAGGGTATGGCAGGCCGGATGTACAGCCCGAGAGGGAGCTCCTGGGCCTCTGAAACAAGGGCGAGTGGGAGGCGTTCCTTCAGGCTTTTGTCTCTGGATGTTGTGTCCGGGATAGCCGTGGATTGGAGCGGTGGCCTCAGGTTCTGTGGACGAGTATCCCTCTCTGGGGATTTGTCCCAGCTCCCAAGAGTTTGGGGTCATTTTGTGGGAAGGGTGGAGTCGTGTTGTCTGGCTCATGGGTCTCTCCAAGAAAGGGATTCCAGAGCAGAGCTCCAGGTACGGGCGGGGCGACTGGAAAATTCAAACCTTGGTGAGGATTGGGTGCATAGGGGCTTGGCAAGCCCCATATGTGGGCTCTTGGTCCAGGCCCTGACAGGCCTTTCTTTGACATGGGGCTCATGCTGAGGATCACAGTGTGAATTTGTGCCCAAGCAGCACTCAAGTTTGGGCGTGGCATCAGGGGCCATGAAGGTTTCTCCCACCCTGAAGGTGTGACTCCATGCCAAGAGCAAGCTTGACAGCCATGGGGAAGGAGGAGTTCTGTTTTGTGCTTGCTATACCCAGCTGTGTGGAGAATTGATATAATGTCTAGGTTCAGATATCTGAAAACCAAGGTTAGGATGAGGTGACGGCATAAGACCATGGCGTGTCCGAAGTGCTTGGTGTGCGGCCAGCTGTCTCCTTGTCTGTCTGGACGTCTGGCTTCAGGCTGTGTCAGGCAGAGCATGAGTGCCCAGAGCAGCCTATCCAGTTCGGGTACCGTCGAGGCCCGAGCAGGTTGATCCTCATCTGGGTTTTCTGGAGAGCCCCACAGGGAAACGTTTTTTTTCCGTTGGGCAGACACTGGGCTGGGTTTTGGTTCCGGAGTTCCTAGTCCGGAGGGCTTGTTTGCCAGGAGTGTGAGGAAGGAAGTCTGAAAACACAAGCTAGCGTGTGGTTTGGGACCGAGGTCACGGCATGCCCACTCTGCAGAGGCTGAATCGGGATCTCCTGCACTGAGGTCATGTCAACTATGAGACGTGCCTCAGGCTAGAGTTCTTGTCCAGCATGGCCTCTTCCTGAAGGGTGTGGGGGCTTCATGAGGCCAGAAAGTTTTGCCTACGATGGGATTTGTGAACTGCTCCAAAACTGAAGGTTACCTTCTGCACGACAGTCGAGTCCTATTGGATGGTTCCAAGAGGCCCCATATGGAAAGACTCGAGAGCAGGTGTCTAAGCATGGATGCCTGGGAACGCCACCTCCTATTCCCACTCTTTAGTCAGGACAAGGCAGGCTCAATCTGCGGGCTCCTGGGTGAGCTACCCAGAGGGGAGAGTTGAAATGGACTCTCCTGAAGATGAGTCCTACTGTGGCTTGGTGGCCTGGGAGACCTTGGAATGTGGAGGTGGCTCAGGGACTCTGCAGGATTCTCCAACATGAGGTGTTTGACACGGCTCCAACAAGGAAACTTCCCATGTGGAGACGAGAGGAGTTCTGTTCCGTGCCTCAGGAAAGCCCCATACCCTGTTCTTCGAACCAAAGCCTCTGAGGAGTGACACCTGGAAACCAAAGTAAGAGTTGAGACTACGGCCTAAAGGCCTGTCCGGCTCAACCTTCTATCTCTGTTGTCATCTGTGTGCATGCATTCATGGATGTAGCTGCTCAGCTTGTGTCCGAATGCCCCTGTGAGTCCAGTGAGGCTCCCAGTAGTGGGATGTCCTCGGAGGCCTTGAGGTTTCTCATATTCTGGAGGTGTGTGGCCAAAGGAATGGACACAGTTTCCCAGGAGAGAGCAGGCACGGTCCTGTGGTATGGCTCCAGAGGACCCAGCCTAGAGGCTCTGTTTGCCAGGGCTGTGGGGACAGATGTCTGAAAAAGCAAACTTGGCTCAGCTAGGGGCCAATGTAATGGCAGGCCTGATCTCTAGTCCGTGAGGGGAGATCCTCTGGAAATCAAAGTAGGGCAAGTGGGAGGCAGTCACTCAGGATTTTGTCTCTGGGTGTTGCGTTTACAGTGTCCGGTCAGGGTAGGGGTTGTCTCAGGGGCCGAGGAAGAGCCTTCCTCTCAGGGGATTGTCCAAGCTCCCAAGTGTTTGTGTTCATTCTGTGGGAATGAAGAGTACTGTTTCCTGCCACAGGGAAACCCCCAGGAGAGGGACTCTAGAGCACAGCAGTGGGTTCCCTCAACTGGAATACACACCATCTAGTTAGTCCTGGGTGCCTATGGGCATGGCAAGCCACATATGCGGGCTCTTGGTCCAGTCACTGAGAGGCGTTACTTGAATAAGGTACTCACGCTGAGGGTCACAATGTGTGTTTGTGCCCAAGGCGGCCCTCACGCTTGGGCGTGGCCTCATGGGCCATGCCGTTTTCTCCTACACTGAAGGTTTGACTCACTGCCAGCAGCAAGGTTTCTTGCCAGGGGGAAGGAGGGGTTCTGACTTGTGCATCAGGTTCCCCCCTGTGCAGGGATTGGAGATAAGGTCTAGGTTCCGATGACTGAAAACCCAGGTTGGGAATGGATGGTGGCCTAAGGCAGTGGCGGGTCCAATGTGCTGGGTGTGCAGCCAGCTGTGTCGGTGTCTGTTGGAAGGTCTGGGCTCAGGCTATTTGCGACAGAGCATCACTGTTTAAGGTAGCCTATGCAATTGGGGTGTTGCCGAGGGCCAAGTAGGTTGATCCTCATTTGGGGTTTCTGGGCAGCGCCATAGACAATGTTTTTCTCCTGGGAGGCAGGCACAGTGCTTCATTGTGGCCCCAGAATTCCCAGTAGGGAGGGTTTGTGGGCCAGGAGTGTGAGGACGGAAGTCTGAAAACACAAGCTAGTGTGAGGATTGGAACCAAGGGCAGAGCAGGCCCACTCTGCAGAGGCTGAATCAAAATCTCCTGCATCTGAAGTCAGGCTGAGGATCAGACGTTGGCTGAGGCTGGAGTATGTGTCCATGATGGCACCTTCATGAAGTGGGGGCCTCATGAGGCCAAGGAAGTTTTCCCACGCTGAGTTTGGAGGTTGCCCCAAACCACAAGGTTTCCTTCTGCGGGACATTCGAGTCCTGTTGCATGGCTCCAGGACATACCATACGGAAGGACTGGAGAGCAGGGTTCGAAGGATGGATCCCTGTACAGCATGCCTCGCATTCCCATTGGCTATTAGCGACAAGATATGTTTGATCTGCTGCCTCTGGGACACGCGACCCAGGGGGCTGAGTTGAAATGGCCTCTCCTGAGGATGCGTCATAATGTGCGTTTGGGTCCATGGAGACCTTGGAATGTGCTGGTTGTTCAGTGGCCCTGCGGAACTCTCCTACCTGAAGTGTTTGATACATCCCAGTAAGAAAGCTGCCCATGTGGAGATGAGAGCTGTTTGGTTTGGTGCCTCAGAAAAGCCCCATGTGCTGGTCTACGAAAACAGTCCTCTGAGAACGGAAACATGGAAACCAAAGCTAAGGTTCAGATTAGGGCCTGGGGGCCTGTCCCTTTCAACCTTCTGTCTCTGGGGACACTGTCTGAGAGTCTAAGTGGAGATAGTTGCTCCGCTGGTGTCAGAGAGCCCCTCTTAGTCCAGGGGGGCCTACACTATTGATGGCCTCAGGGGCCTTGGAGCTTTTCCCTAACCTGTAGTGTTGTGGTCAATGGACTGGGCACACTTTCCTTGGAGAGGGCAGGCACAATCATTCGCTGTGGCCCTAGAGGCCCTAGCCTGGAGGTGTGTGGGTCCAGGCTGTGGGCACAGAAGTCTGAATACACAAACTCAGCTTATGAGTGGCGCCTAGGGTATGGCAGGCCGGATGTACAGCCCGAGAGGGAGCTCCTGGGCCTCTGAAACAAGGGCGAGTGGGAGGCGTTCCTTCAGGCTTTTGTCTCTGGATGTTGTGTCCGGGATAGCCGTGGATTGGAGCGGTGGCCTCAGGTTCTGTGGACGAGTATCCCTCTCTGGGGATTTGTCCCAGCTCCCAAGAGTTTGGGGTCATTTTGTGGGAAGGGAGGAGTCGTGTTGTCTGGCTCATGGGTCTCTCCAAGAAAGGGATTCCAGAGCAGAGCTCCAGGTAAGGGCGGGGCGACTGGAAAATTCAAACCGTGGTGAGGATTGGGTGCATAGGGGCTTGGCAAGCCCCATATGTGGGCTCTTGGTCCAGGCCCTGACAGGCCTTTCTTTGACATGGGGCTCATGCTGAGGATCACAGCGTGAATTTGTGCCCAAGCAGCACTCAAGTTTGGGCGTGGCATCAGGGGCCATGAAGGTTTCTCCCACCCTGAAGGTGTGACTCCATGCCAAGAGCAAGCTTGACAGCCATGGGGAAGGAGGAGTTCTGTTTTGTGCTTGCTATACCCAGCTGTATGGAGAATTGATATAATGTCTAGGTTCAGATATCTGAAAACCAAGGTTAGGATGAGGTGACGGCATAAGACCATGGCGTGTCCGAAGTGCTGGGTGTGCGGCCAGCTGTCTCCTTGTCTGTCTGGACGTCTGGCTTCAGGCTGTGTCAGGCAGAGCATGAGTGCCCAGAGCAGCCTATCCAGTTCGGGTACTGTCGAGGCCCGAGCAGGTTGATCCTCATCTGGGTTTTCTGGAGAGCCCCACAGGGAAACGTTTTTCTTCCGTTGGGCAGACACTGGGCTGGGTTTTGGTTCCGGAGTTCCTAGTCCGGAGGGCTTGTTTGCCAGGAGTGTGAGGAAGGAAGTCTGAAAACACAAGCTAGCGTGTGGTTTGGGACCGAGGTCACGGCATGCCCACTCTGCAGAGGCTGAATCGGGATCTCCTGCACTGAGGTCATGTCAACTATGAGACGTGCCTCAGGCTAGAGTTCTTGTCCAGCATGGCCTCTTCCTGAAGGGTGTGGGGGCTTCATGAGGCCAGAAAGTTTTGCCTACGATGGGATTTGTGAACTGCTCCAAAACTGAAGGTTACCTTCTGCACGACAGTCGAGTCCTATTGGATGGTTCCAAGAGGCCCCATATGGAAAGACTCGAGAGCAGGTGTCTAAGCATGGATGCCTGGGAACGCCACCTCCTATTCCCACTCTTTAGTCAGGACAAGGCAGGCTCAATCTGCGGGCTCCTGGGTGAGCTACCCAGAGGGGAGAGTTGAAATGGACTCTCCTGAAGATGAGTCCTACTGTGGCATGGTGGCCTGGGAGACCTTGGAATGTGGAGGTGGCTCAGGGACTCTGCAGGATTCTCCAACATGAGGTGTTTGACACGGCTCCAACAAGGAAACTTCCCATGTGGAGACGAGAGGAGTTCTGTTCCGTGCCTCAGGAAAGCCCCATACCCTGTTCTTCGAACCAAAGCCTCTGAGGAGTGACACCTGGAAACCAAAGTAAGAGTTGAGACTACGGCCTAAAGGCCTGTCCGGCTCAACCTTCTATCTCTGTTGTCATCTGTGTGCATGCATTCATGGATGTAGCTGCTCAGCTTGTGTCCGAATGCCCCTGTGAGTCCAGTGAGGCTCCCAGTAGTGGGATGTCCTCGGAGGCCTTGAGGTTTCTCATATTCTGGAGGTGTGTGGCCAAAGGAATGGACACAGTTTCCCAGGAGAGAGCAGGCACGGTCCTGTGGTATGGCTCCAGAGGACCCAGCCTAGAGGCTCTGTTTGCCAGGGCTTTGGGGACAGATGTCTGAAAAAGCAAACTTGGCTCAGCTAGGGGCCAAAGTAATGGCAGGCCTGATCTCTAGTCCGTGAGGGGAGATCCTCTGGAAATCAAAGTAGGGCAAGTGGGAGGCAGTCACTCAGGATTTTGTCTCTGGGTGTTGCGTTTACAGTGTCCGGTCAGGGTAGGGGTTGTCTCAGAGGCCGAGGAAGAGCCTTCCTCTCAGGGGATTGTCCAAGCTCCCAAGTGTTTGTGTTCATTCTGTGGGAATGAAGAGTACTGTTTCCTGCCACAGGGGAACCCCCAGGAGAGGGACTCTAGAGCACAGCAGTGGGTTCCCTCAACTGGAATACACACCATCTAGTTAGTCCTGGGTGCCTATGGGCATGGCAAGCCACATATGCGGGCTCTTGGTCCAGTCACTGAGAGGCGTTACTTGAATAAGGTACTCACGCTGAGGGTCACAATGTGTGTTTGTGCCCAAGGCGGCCCTCACGCTTGGGCGTGGCCTCATGGGCCATGCCGTTTTCTCCTACACTGAAGGTTTGACTCACTGCCAGCAGCAAGGTTTCTTGCCAGGGGGAAGGAGGGGTTCGGACTTGTGCATCAGGTTCCCCCCTGTGCAGGGATTGGAGATAAGGTCTAGGTTCCGATGACTGAAAACCCAGGTTGGGAATGGATGGTGGCCTAAGGCAGTGGCGGGTCCAATGTGCTGGGTGTGCAGCCAGCTGTGTCGGTGTCTGTTGGAAGGTCTGGGCTCAGGCTATTTGCGACAGAGCATCACTGTTTAAGGTAGCCTATGCAATTGGGGTGTTGCCGAGGGCCAAGCAGTTTGATCCTCATTTGGGGTTTCTGGGCAGCGCCATAGACAATGTTTTTCTCTTGGGAGGCAGGCACAGTGCTTCATTGTGGCCCCAGAATTCCCAGTAGGGAGGGTTTGTGGGCCAGGAGTGTGAGGACGGAAGTCTGAAAACACAAGCTAGTGTGAGGATTGGAACCAAGGGCAGAGCAGGCCCACTCTGCAGAGGCTGAATCAAAATCTCCTGCATCTGAAGTCAGGCTGAGGATCAGACGTTGGCTGAGGCTGGAGTATGTGTCCATGATGGCACCTTCATGAAGTGGGGGCCTCATGAGGCCAAGGAAGTTTTCCCACGCTGAGTTTGGAGGTTGCCACAAACCACAAGGTTTCCTTCTGCGGGACATTCGAGTCCTGTTGCATGGCTCCAGGACATACCATACGGAAGGACTGGAGAGCAGGGTTCGAAGGATGGATCCCTGTACAGCATGCCTCGCATTCCCATTGGCTATTAGCGACAAGATATGTTTGATCTGCTGCCTCTGGAACACGCGACCCAGGGGGCTGAGTTGAAATGGCCTCTCCTGAGGATGCGTCATAATGTGCGTTTGGGTCCATGGAGACCTTGGAATGTGCTGGTTGTTCAGTGGCCCTGCGGAACTCTCCTACCTGAAGTGTTTGATACATCCCAGTAAGAAAGCTGCCCATGTGGAGATGAGAGCTGTTTGGTTTGGTGCCTCAGAAAAGCCCCATGTGCTGGTCTACGAAAACAGTCCTCTGAGAACGGAAACATGGAAACCAAAGCTAAGGTTCAGATTAGGGCCTGGGGGCCTGTCCATTTCAACCTTCTGTCTCTGGGGACACTGTCTGAGAGTCTAAGTGGAGATAGTTGCTCCGCTGGTGTCAGAGAGCCCCTCTTAGTCCAGGGGGGCCTACACTATTGATGGACTCAGGGGCCTTGGAGCTTTTCCCTAACCTGTAGTGTTGTGGTCAATGGACTGGGCACACTTTCCTTGGAGAGGGCAGGCAAAATCATTCGCTGTGGCCCTAGAGGCCCTAGCCTGGAGGTGTGTGGGTCCAGGCTGTGGGCACAGAAGTCTGAATACACAAACTCAGCTTATGAGTGGCGCCTAGGGTATGGCAGGCCGGATGTACAGCCCGAGAGGGAGCTCCTGGGCCTCTGAAACAAGGGCGAGTGGGAGGCGTTCCTTCAGGCTTTTGTCTCTGGATGTTGTGTCCGGGATAGCCGTGGATTGGAGCGGTGGCCTCAGGTTCTGTGGACGAGTATCCCTCTCTGGGGATTTGTCCCAGCTCCCAAGAGTTTGGGGTCATTTTGTGGGAAGGGAGGAGTCGTGTTGTCTGGCTCATGGGTCTCTCCAAGAAAGGGATTCCAGAGCAGAGCTCCAGGTAAGGGCGGGGCGACTGGAAAATTCAAACCGTGGTGAGGATTGGGTGCATAGGGGCTTGGCAAGCCCCATATGTGGGCTCTTGGTCCAGGCCCTGACAGGCCTTTCTTTGACATGGGGCTCATGCTGAGGATCACAGCGTGAATTTGTGCCCAAGCAGCACTCAAGTTTGGGCGTGGCATCAGGGGCCATGAAGGTTTCTCCCACCCTGAAGGTGTGACTCCATGCCAAGAGCAAGCTTGACAGCCATGGAGAAGGAGGAGTTCTGTTTTGTGCTTGCTATACCCAGCTGTGTGGAGAATTGATATAATGTCTAGGTTCAGATATCTGAAAACCAAGGTTAGGATGAGGTGACGGCATAAGACCATGGCGTGTCCGAAGTGCTGGGTGTGCGGCCAGCTGTCTCCTTGTCTGTCTGGACGTCTGGCTTCAGGCTGTGTCAGGCAGAGCATGAGTGCCCAGAGCAGCCTATCCAGTTCGGGTACCGTCGAGGCCCGAGCAGGTTGATCCTCATCTGGGTTTTCTGGAGAGCCCCACAGGGAAACGTTTTTCTTCCGTTGGGCAGACACTGGGCTGGGTTTTGGTTCCGGAGTTCCTAGTCCGGAGGGCTTGTTTGCCAGGAGTGTGAGGAAGGAAGTCTGAAAACACAAGCTAGCGTGTGGTTTGGGACCGAGGTCACGGCATGCCCACTCTGCAGAGGCTGAATCGGGATCTCCTGCACTGAGGTCATGTCAACTATGAGACGTGCCTCAGGCTAGAGTTCTTGTCCAGCATGGCCTCTTCCTGAAGGGTGTGGGGGCTTCATGAGGCCAGAAAGTTTTGCCTACGATGGGATTTGTGAACTGCTCCAAAACTGAAGGTTACCTTCTGCACGACAGTCGAGTCCTATTGGATGGTTCCAAGAGGCCCCATATGGAAAGACTCGAGAGCAGGTGTCTAAGCATGGATGCCTGGGAACGCCACCTCCTATTCCCACTCTTTAGTCAGGACAAGGCAGGCTCAATCTGCGGGCTCCTGGGTGAGCTACCCAGAGGGGAGAGTTGAAATGGACTCTCCTGAAGATGAGTCCTACTGTGGCATGGTGGCCTGGGAGACCTTGGAATGTGGAGGTGGCTCAGGGACTCTGCAGGATTCTCCAACATGAGGTGTTTGACACGGCTCCAACAAGGAAACTTCCCATGTGGAGACGAGAGGAGTTCTGTTCCGTGCCTCAGGAAAGCCCCATACCCTGTTCTTCGAACCAAAGCCTCTGAGGAGTGACACCTGGAAACCAAAGTAAGAGTTGAGACTACGGCCTAAAGGCCTGTCCGGCTCAACCTTCTATCTCTGTTGTCATCTGTGTGCATGCATTCATGGATGTAGCTGCTCAGCTTGTGTCCGAATGCCCCTGTGAGTCCAGTGAGGCTCCCAGTAGTGGGATGTCCTCGGAGGCCTTGAGGTTTCTCATATTCTGGAGGTGTGTGGCCAAAGGAATGGACACAGTTTCCCAGGAGAGAGCAGGCACGGTCCTGTGGTATGGCTCCAGAGGACCCAGCCTAGAGGCTCTGTTTGCCAGGGCTTTGGGGACAGATGTCTGAAAAAGCAAACTTGGCTCAGCTAGGGGCCAATGTAATGGCAGGCCTGATCTCTAGTCCGTGAGGGGAGATCCTCTGGAAATCAAAGTAGGGCAAGTGGGAGGCAGTCACTCAGGATTTTGTCTCTGGGTGTTGCGTTTACAGTGTCCGGTCAGGGTAGGGGTTGTCTCAGAGGCCGAGGAAGAGCCTTCCTCTCAGGGGATTGTCCAAGCTCCCAAGTGTTTGTGTTCATTCTGTGGGAATGAAGAGTACTGTTTCCTGCCACAGGGGAACCCCCAGGAGAGGGACTCTAGAGCACAGCAGTGGGTTCCCTCAACTGGAATACACACCATCTAGTTAGTCCTGGGTGCCTATGGGCATGGCAAGCCACATATGCGGGCTCTTGGTCCAGTCACTGAGAGGCGTTACTTGAATAAGGTACTCACGCTGAGGGTCACAATGTGTGTTTGTGCCCAAGGCGGCCCTCACGCTTGGGCGTGGCCTCATGGGCCATGCCGTTTTCTCCTACACTGAAGGTTTGACTCACTGCCAGCAGCAAGGTTTCTTGCCAGGGGGAAGGAGGGGTTCGGACTTGTGCATCAGGTTCCCCCCTGTGCAGGGATTGGAGATAAGGTCTAGGTTCCGATGACTGAAAACCCAGGTTGGGAATGGATGGTGGCCTAAGGCAGTGGCGGGTCCAATGTGCTGGGTGTGCAGCCAGCTGTGTCGGTGTCTGTTGGAAGGTCTGGGCTCAGGCTATTTGCGACAGAGCATCACTGTTTAAGGTAGCCTATGCAATTGGGGTGTTGCCGAGGGCCAAGTAGGTTGATCCTCATTTGGGGTTTCTGGGCAGCGCCATAGACAATGTTTTTCTCCTGGGAGGCAGGCACAGTGCTTCATTGTGGCCCCAGAATTCCCAGTAGGGAGGGTTTGTGGGCCAGGAGTGTGAGGACGGAAGTCTGAAAACACAAGCTAGTGTGAGGATTGGAACCAAGGGCAGAGCAGGCCCACTCTGCAGAGGCTGAATCAAAATCTCCTGCATCTGAAGTCAGGCTGAGGATCAGACGTTGGCTGAGGCTGGAGTATGTGTCCATGATGGCACCTTCATGAAGTGGGGGCCTCATGAGGCCAAGGAAGTTTTCCCACGCTGAGTTTGGAGGTTGCCCCAAACCACAAGGTTTCCTTCTGCGGGACATTCGAGTCCTGTTGCATGGCTCCAGGACATACCATACGGAAGGACTGGAGAGCAGGGTTCGAAGGATGGATCCCTGTACAGCATGCCTCGCATTCCCATTGGCTATTAGCGACAAGATATGTTTGATCTGCTGCCTCTGGGACACGCGACCCAGGGGGCTGAGTTGAAATGGCCTCTCCTGAGGATGCGTCATAATGTGCGTTTGGGTCCATGGAGACCTTGGAATGTGCTGGTTGTTCAGTGGCCCTGCGGAACTCTCCTACCTGAAGTGTTTGATACATCCCAGTAAGAAAGCTGCCCATGTGGAGATGAGAGCTGTTTGGTTTGGTGCCTCAGAAAAGCCCCATGTGCTGGTCTACGAAAACAGTCCTCTGAGAACGGAAACATGGAAACCAAAGCTAAGGTTCAGATTAGGGCCTGGGGGCCTGTCCCTTTCAACCTTCTGTCTCTGGGGACACTGTCTGAGAGTCTAAGTGGAGATAGTTGCTCCGCTGGTGTCAGAGAGCCCCTCTTAGTCCAGGGGGGCCTACACTATTGATGGCCTCAGGGGCCTTGGAGCTTTTCCCTAACCTGTAGTGTTGTGGTCAATGGACTGGGCACACTTTCCTTGGAGAGGGCAGGCACAATCATTCGCTGTGGCCCTAGAGGCCCTAGCCTGGAGGTGTGTGGGTCCAGGCTGTGGGCACAGAAGTCTGAATACACAAACTCAGCTTATGAGTGGCGCCTAGGGTATGGCAGGCCGGATGTACAGCCCGAGAGGGAGCTCCTGGGCCTCTGAAACAAGGGCGAGTGGGAGGCGTTCCTTCAGGCTTTTGTATCTGGATGTTGTGTCCGGGATAGCCGTGGATTGGAGCGGTGGCCTCAGGTTCTGTGGACGAGTATCCCTCTCTGGGGATTTGTCCCAGCTCCCAAGAGTTTGGGGTCATTTTGTGGGAAGGGAGGAGTCGTGTTGTCTGGCTCATGGGTCTCTCCAAGAAAGGGATTCCAGAGCAGAGCTCCAGGTAAGGGCGGGGCGACTGGAAAATTCAAACCGTGGTGAGGATTGGGTGCATAGGGGCTTGGCAAGCCCCATATGTGGGCTCTTGGTCCAGGCCCTGACAGGCCTTTCTTTGACATGGGGCTCATGCTGAGGATCACAGCGTGAATTTGTGCCCAAGCAGCACTCAAGTTTGGGCGTGGCATCAGGGGCCATGAAGGTTTCTCCCACCCTGAAGGTGTGACTCCATGCCAAGAGCAAGCTTGACAGCCATGGGGAAGGAGGAGTTCTGTTTTGTGCTTGCTATACCCAGCTGTATGGAGAATTGATATAATGTCTAGGTTCAGATATCTGAAAACCAAGGTTAGGATGAGGTGACGGCATAAGACCATGGCGTGTCCGAAGTGCTGGGTGTGCGGCCAGCTGTCTCCTTGTCTGTCTGGACGTCTGGCTTCAGGCTGTGTCAGGCAGAGCATGAGTGCCCAGAGCAGCCTATCCAGTTCGGGTACTGTCGAGGCCCGAGCAGGTTGATCCTCATCTGGGTTTTCTGGAGAGCCCCACAGGGAAACGTTTTTCTTCCGTTGGGCAGACACTGGGCTGGGTTTTGGTTCCGGAGTTCCTAGTCCGGAGGGCTTGTTTGCCAGGAGTGTGAGGAAGGAAGTCTGAAAACACAAGCTAGCGTGTGGTTTGGGACCGAGGTCACGGCATGCCCACTCTGCAGAGGCTGAATCGGGATCTCCTGCACTGAGGTCATGTCAACTATGAGACGTGCCTCAGGCTAGAGTTCTTGTCCAGCATGGCCTCTTCCTGAAGGGTGTGGGGGCTTCATGAGGCCAGAAAGTTTTGCCTACGATGGGATTTGTGAACTGCTCCAAAACTGAAGGTTACCTTCTGCACGACAGTCGAGTCCTATTGGATGGTTCCAAGAGGCCCCATATGGAAAGACTCGAGAGCAGGTGTCTAAGCATGGATGCCTGGGAACGCCACCTCCTATTCCCACTCTTTAGTCAGGACAAGGCAGGCTCAATCTGCGGGCTCCTGGGTGAGCTACCCAGAGGGGAGAGTTGAAATGGACTCTCCTGAAGATGAGTCCTACTGTGGCATGGTGGCCTGGGAGACCTTGGAATGTGGAGGTGGCTCAGGGACTCTGCAGGATTCTCCAACATGAGGTGTTTGACACGGCTCCAACAAGGAAACTTCCCATGTGGAGACGAGAGGAGTTCTGTTCCGTGCCTCAGGAAAGCCCCATACCCTGTTCTTCGAACCAAAGCCTCTGAGGAGTGACACCTGGAAACCAAAGTAAGAGTTGAGACTACGGCCTAAAGGCCTGTCCGGCTCAACCTTCTATCTCTGTTGTCATCTGTGTGCATGCATTCATGGATGTAGCTGCTCAGCTTGTGTCCGAATGCCCCTGTGAGTCCAGTGAGGCTCCCAGTAGTGGGATGTCCTCGGAGGCCTTGAGGTTTCTCATATTCTGGAGGTGTGTGGCCAAAGGAATGGACACAGTTTCCCAGGAGAGAGCAGGCACGGTCCTGTGGTATGGCTCCAGAGGACCCAGCCTAGAGGCTCTGTTTGCCAGGGCTTTGGGGACAGATGTCTGAAAAAGCAAACTTGGCTCAGCTAGGGGCCAAAGTAATGGCAGGCCTGATCTCTAGTCCGTGAGGGGAGATCCTCTGGAAATCAAAGTAGGGCAAGTGGGAGGCAGTCACTCAGGATTTTGTCTCTGGGTGTTGCGTTTACAGTGTCCGGTCAGGGTAGGGGTTGTCTCAGAGGCCGAGGAAGAGCCTTCCTCTCAGGGGATTGTCCAAGCTCCCAAGTGTTTGTGTTCATTCTGTGGGAATGAAGAGTACTGTTTCCTGCCACAGGGGAACCCCCAGGAGAGGGACTCTAGAGCACAGCAGTGGGTTCCCTCAACTGGAATACACACCATCTAGTTAGTCCTGGGTGCCTATGGGCATGGCAAGCCACATATGCGGGCTCTTGGTCCAGTCACTGAGAGGCGTTACTTGAATAAGGTACTCACGCTGAGGGTCACAATGTGTGTTTGTGCCCAAGGCGGCCCTCACGCTTGGGCGTGGCCTCATGGGCCATGCCGTTTTCTCCTACACTGAAGGTTTGACTCACTGCCAGCAGCAAGGTTTCTTGCCAGGGGGAAGGAGGGGTTCGGACTTGTGCATCAGGTTCCCCCCTGTGCAGGGATTGGAGATAAGGTCTAGGTTCCGATGACTGAAAACCCAGGTTGGGAATGGATGGTGGCCTAAGGCAGTGGCGGGTCCAATGTGCTGGGTGTGCAGCCAGCTGTGTCGGTGTCTGTTGGAAGGTCTGGGCTCAGGCTATTTGCGACAGAGCATCACTGTTTAAGGTAGCCTATGCAATTGGGGTGTTGCCGAGGGCCAAGCAGTTTGATCCTCATTTGGGGTTTCTGGGCAGCGCCATAGACAATGTTTTTCTCTTGGGAGGCAGGCACAGTGCTTCATTGTGGCCCCAGAATTCCCAGTAGGGAGGGTTTGTGGGCCAGGAGTGTGAGGACGGAAGTCTGAAAACACAAGCTAGTGTGAGGATTGGAACCAAGGGCAGAGCAGGCCCACTCTGCAGAGGCTGAATCAAAATCTCCTGCATCTGAAGTCAGGCTGAGGATCAGACGTTGGCTGAGGCTGGAGTATGTGTCCATGATGGCACCTTCATGAAGTGGGGGCCTCATGAGGCCAAGGAAGTTTTCCCACGCTGAGTTTGGAGGTTGCCACAAACCACAAGGTTTCCTTCTGCGGGACATTCGAGTCCTGTTGCATGGCTCCAAGACATACCATACGGAAGGACTGGAGAGCAGGGTTCGAAGGATGGATCCCTGTACAGCATGCCTCGCATTCCCATTGGCTATTAGCGACAAGATATGTTTGATCTGCTGCCTCTGGAACACGCGACCCAGGGGGCTGAGTTGAAATGGCCTCTCCTGAGGATGCGTCATAATGTGCGTTTGGGTCCATGGAGACCTTGGAATGTGCTGGTTGTTCAGTGGCCCTGCGGAACTCTCCTACCTGAAGTGTTTGATACATCCCAGTAAGAAAGCTGCCCATGTGGAGATGAGAGCTGTTTGGTTTGGTGCCTCAGAAAAGCCCCATGTGCTGGTCTACGAAAACAGTCCTCTGAGAACGGAAACATGGAAACCAAAGCTAAGGTTCAGATTAGGGCCTGGGGGCCTGTCCATTTCAACCTTCTGTCTCTGGGGACACTGTCTGAGAGTCTAAGTGGAGATAGTTGCTCCGCTGGTGTCAGAGAGCCCCTCTTAGTCCAGGGGGGCCTACACTATTGATGGACTCAGGGGCCTTGGAGCTTTTCCCTAACCTGTAGTGTTGTGGTCAATGGACTGGGCACACTTTCCTTGGAGAGGGCAGGCAAAATCATTCGCTGTGGCCCTAGAGGCCCTAGCCTGGAGGTGTGTGGGTCCAGGCTGTGGGCACAGAAGTCTGAATACACAAACTCAGCTTATGAGTGGCGCCTAGGGTATGGCAGGCCGGATGTACAGCCCGAGAGGGAGCTCCTGGGCCTCTGAAACAAGGGCGAGTGGGAGGCGTTCCTTCAGGCTTTTGTCTCTGGATGTTGTGTCCGGGATAGCCGTGGATTGGAGCGGTGGCCTCAGGTTCTGTGGACGAGTATCCCTCTCTGGGGATTTGTCCCAGCTCCCAAGAGTTTGGGGTCATTTTGTGGGAAGGGAGGAGTCGTGTTGTCTGGCTCATGGGTCTCTCCAAGAAAGGGATTCCAGAGCAGAGCTCCAGGTAAGGGCGGGGCGACTGGAAAATTCAAACCGTGGTGAGGATTGGGTGCATAGGGGCTTGGCAAGCCCCATATGTGGGCTCTTGGTCCAGGCCCTGACAGGCCTTTCTTTGACATGGGGCTCATGCTGAGGATCACAGCGTGAATTTGTGCCCAAGCAGCACTCAAGTTTGGGCGTGGCATCAGGGGCCATGAAGGTTTCTCCCACCCTGAAGGTGTGACTCCATGCCAAGAGCAAGCTTGACAGCCATGGAGAAGGAGGAGTTCTGTTTTGTGCTTGCTATACCCAGCTGTGTGGAGAATTGATATAATGTCTAGGTTCAGATATCTGAAAACCAAGGTTAGGATGAGGTGACGGCATAAGACCATGGCGTGTCCGAAGTGCTGGGTGTGCGGCCAGCTGTCTCCTTGTCTGTCTGGACGTCTGGCTTCAGGCTGTGTCAGGCAGAGCATGAGTGCCCAGAGCAGCCTATCCAGTTCGGGTACCGTCGAGGCCCGAGCAGGTTGATCCTCATCTGGGTTTTCTGGAGAGCCCCACAGGGAAACGTTTTTCTTCCGTTGGGCAGACACTGGGCTGGGTTTTGGTTCCGGAGTTCCTAGTCCGGAGGGCTTGTTTGCCAGGAGTGTGAGGAAGGAAGTCTGAAAACACAAGCTAGCGTGTGGTTTGGGACCGAGGTCACGGCATGCCCACTCTGCAGAGGCTGAATCGGGATCTCCTGCACTGAGGTCATGTCAACTATGAGACGTGCCTCAGGCTAGAGTTCTTGTCCAGCATGGCCTCTTCCTGAAGGGTGTGGGGGCTTCATGAGGCCAGAAAGTTTTGCCTACGATGGGATTTGTGAACTGCTCCAAAACTGAAGGTTACCTTCTGCACGACAGTCGAGTCCTATTGGATGGTTCCAAGAGGCCCCATATGGAAAGACTCGAGAGCAGGTGTCTAAGCATGGATGCCTGGGAACGCCACCTCCTATTCCCACTCTTTAGTCAGGACAAGGCAGGCTCAATCTGCGGGCTCCTGGGTGAGCTACCCAGAGGGGAGAGTTGAAATGGACTCTCCTGAAGATGAGTCCTACTGTGGCATGGTGGCCTGGGAGACCTTGGAATGTGGAGGTGGCTCAGGGACTCTGCAGGATTCTCCAACATGAGGTGTTTGACACGGCTCCAACAAGGAAACTTCCCATGTGGAGACGAGAGGAGTTCTGTTCCGTGCCTCAGGAAAGCCCCATACCCTGTTCTTCGAACCAAAGCCTCTGAGGAGTGACACCTGGAAACCAAAGTAAGAGTTGAGACTACGGCCTAAAGGCCTGTCCGGCTCAACCTTCTATCTCTGTTGTCATCTGTGTGCATGCATTCATGGATGTAGCTGCTCAGCTTGTGTCCGAATGCCCCTGTGAGTCCAGTGAGGCTCCCAGTAGTGGGATGTCCTCGGAGGCCTTGAGGTTTCTCATATTCTGGAGGTGTGTGGCCAAAGGAATGGACACAGTTTCCCAGGAGAGAGCAGGCACGGTCCTGTGGTATGGCTCCAGAGGACCCAGCCTAGAGGCTCTGTTTGCCAGGGCTTTGGGGACAGATGTCTGAAAAAGCAAACTTGGCTCAGCTAGGGGCCAATGTAATGGCAGGCCTGATCTCTAGTCCGTGAGGGGAGATCCTCTGGAAATCAAAGTAGGGCAAGTGGGAGGCAGTCACTCAGGATTTTGTCTCTGGGTGTTGCGTTTACAGTGTCCGGTCAGGGTAGGGGTTGTCTCAGAGGCCGAGGAAGAGCCTTCCTCTCAGGGGATTGTCCAAGCTCCCAAGTGTTTGTGTTCATTCTGTGGGAATGAAGAGTACTGTTTCCTGCCACAGGGGAACCCCCAGGAGAGGGACTCTAGAGCACAGCAGTGGGTTCCCTCAACTGGAATACACACCATCTAGTTAGTCCTGGGTGCCTATGGGCATGGCAAGCCACATATGCGGGCTCTTGGTCCAGTCACTGAGAGGCGTTACTTGAATAAGGTACTCACGCTGAGGGTCACAATGTGTGTTTGTGCCCAAGGCGGCCCTCACGCTTGGGCGTGGCCTCATGGGCCATGCCGTTTTCTCCTACACTGAAGGTTTGACTCACTGCCAGCAGCAAGGTTTCTTGCCAGGGGGAAGGAGGGGTTCGGACTTGTGCATCAGGTTCCCCCCTGTGCAGGGATTGGAGATAAGGTCTAGGTTCCGATGACTGAAAACCCAGGTTGGGAATGGATGGTGGCCTAAGGCAGTGGCGGGTCCAATGTGCTGGGTGTGCAGCCAGCTGTGTCGGTGTCTGTTGGAAGGTCTGGGCTCAGGCTATTTGCGACAGAGCATCACTGTTTAAGGTAGCCTATGCAATTGGGGTGTTGCCGAGGGCCAAGCAGTTTGATCCTCATTTGGGGTTTCTGGGCAGCGCCATAGACAATGTTTTTCTCTTGGGAGGCAGGCACAGTGCTTCATTGTGGCCCCAGAATTCCCAGTAGGGAGGGTTTGTGGGCCAGGAGTGTGAGGACGGAAGTCTGAAAACACAAGCTAGTGTGAGGATTGGAACCAAGGGCAGAGCAGGCCCACTCTGCAGAGGCTGAATCAAAATCTCCTGCATCTGAAGTCAGGCCTAGGATCAGACGTTGGCTGAGGCTGGAGTATGTGTCCATGATGGCACCTTCATGAAGTGGGGGCCTCATGAGGCCAAGGAAGTTTTCCCACGCTGAGTTTGGAGGTTGCCCCAAACCACAAGGTTTCCTTCTGCGGGACATTCGAGTCCTGTTGCATGGCTCCAGGACATACCATACGGAAGGACTGGAGAGCAGGGTTCGAAGGATGGATCCCTGTACAGCATGCCTCGCATTCCCATTGGCTATTAGCGACAAGATATGTTTGATCTGCTGCCTCTGGAACACGCGACCCAGGGGGCTGAGTTGAAATGGCCTCTCCTGAGGATGCGTCATAATGTGCGTTTGGGTCCATGGAGACCTTGGAATGTGCTGGTTGTTCAGTGGCCCTGCGGAACTCTCCTACCTGAAGTGTTTGATACATCCCAGTAAGAAAGCTGCCCATGTGGAGATGAGAGCTGTTTGGTTTGGTGGTCAGAAAAGCCCCATGTGCTGGTCTACGAAAACAGTCCTCTGAGAACGGAAACATGGAAACCAAAGCTAAGGTTCAGATTAGGGCCTGGGGGCCTGTCCCTTTCAACCTTCTGTCTCTGGGGACACTGTCTGAGAGTCTAAGTGGAGATAGTTGCTCCGCTGGTGTCAGAGAGCCCCTCTTAGTCCAGGGGGGCCTACACTATTGATGGCCTCAGAGGCCTTGGAGATTTTCCCTAACCTGTAGTGTTGTGGTCAATGGACTGGGCACACTTTCCTTGGAGAAGGCAGGCACAATCTTTCGCTGTGGCCCTAGAGGCCCTAGCCTGGAGGTGTGTGGGTCCAGGCTGTGGGCACAGAAGTCTGAATACACAAACTCAGCTTATGAGTGGCGCCTAGGGTATGGCAGGCCGGATGTACAGCCCGAGAGGGAGCTCCTGGGCCTCTGAAACAAGGGCGAGTGGGAGGCGTTCCTTCAGGCTTTTGTCTCTGGATGTTGTGTCCGGGATAGCCGTGGATTGGAGCGGTGGCCTCAGGTTCTGTGGACGAGTATCCCTCTCTGGGGATTTGTCCCAGCTCCCAAGAGTTTGGGGTCATTTTGTGGGAAGGGTGGAGTCGTGTTGTCTGGCTCATGGGTCTCTCCAAGAAAGGGATTCCAGAGCAGAGCTCCAGGTACGGGCGGGGCGACTGGAAAATTCAAACCGTGGTGAGGATTGGGTGCATAGGGGCTTGGCAAGCCCCATATGTGGGCTCTTGGTCCAGGCCCTGACAGGCCTTTCTTTGACATGGGGCTCATGCTGAGGATCACAGTGTGAATTTGTGCCCAAGCAGCACTCAAGTTTGGGCGTGGCATCAGGGGCCATGAAGGTTTCTCCCACCCTGAAGGTGTGACTCCATGCCAAGAGCAAGCTTGACAGCCATGGGGAAGGAGGAGTTCTGTTTTGTGCTTGCTATACCCAGCTGTGTGGAGAATTGATATAATGTCTAGGTTTAGATATCTGAAAACCAAGGTTAGGATGAGGTGACGGCATAAGACCATGGCGTGTCCGAAGTGCTGGGTGTGCGGCCAGCTGTCTCCTTGTCTGTCTGGACGTCTGGCTTCAGGCTGTGTCAGGCAGAGCATGAGTGCCCAGAGCAGCCTATCCAGTTCGGGTACCGTCGAGGCCCGAGCAGGTTGATCCTCATCTGGGTTTTCTGGAGAGCCCCACAGGGAAACGTTTTTCTTCCGTTGGGCAGACACTGGGCTGGGTTTTGGTTCCGGAGTTCCTAGTCCGGAGGGCTTGTTTGCCAGGAGTGTGAGGAAGGAAGTCTGAAAACACAAGCTAGCGTGTGGTTTGGGACCGAGGTCACGGCATGCCCACTCTGCAGAGGCTGAATCGGGATCTCCTGCACTGAGGTCATGTCAACTATGAGACGTGCCTCAGGCTAGAGTTCTTGTCCAGCATGGCCTCTTCCTGAAGGGTGTGGGGGCTTCATGAGGCCAGAAAGTTTTGCCTACGATGGGATTTGTGAACTGCTCCAAAACTGAAGGTTACCTTCTGCACGACAGTCGAGTCCTATTGGATGGTTCCAAGAGGCCCCATATGGAAAGACTCGAGAGCAGGTGTCTAAGCATGGATGCCTGGGAACGCCACCTCCTATTCCCACTCTTTAGTCAGGACAAGGCAGGCTCAATCTGCGGGCTCCTGGGTGAGCTACCCAGAGGGGAGAGTTGAAATGGACTCTCCTGAAGATGAGTCCTACTGTGGCTTGGTGGCCTGGGAGACCTTGGAATGTGGAGGTGGCTCAGGGACTCTGCAGGATTCTCCAACATGAGGTGTTTGACACGGCTCCAACAAGGAAACTTCCCATGTGGAGACGAGAGGAGTTCTGTTCCGTGCCTCAGGAAAGCCCCATACCCTGTTCTTCGAACCAAAGCCTCTGAGGAGTGACACTGGAAACCAAAGTAAGAGTTGAGACTACGGCCTAAAGGCCTGTCCGGCTCAACCTTCTATCTCTGTTGTCATCTGTGTGCATGCATTCATGGATGTAGCTGCTCAGCTTGTGTCCGAATGCCCCTGTGAGTCCAGTGAGGCTCCCAGTAGTGGGATGTCCTCGGAGGCCTTGAGGTTTCTCATATTCTGGAGGTGTGTGGCCAAAGGAATGGACACAGTTTCCCAGGAGAGAGCAGGCACGGTCCTGTGGTATGGCTCCAGAGGACCCAGCCTAGAGGCTCTGTTTGCCAGGGCTGTGGGGACAGATGTCTGAAAAAGCAAACTTGGCTCAGCTAGGGGCCAATGTAATGGCAGGCCTGATCTCTAGTCCGTGAGGGGAGATCCTCTGGAAATCAAAGTAGGGCAAGTGGGAGGCAGTCACTCAGGATTTTGTCTCTGGGTGTTGCGTTTACAGTGTCCGGTCAGGGTAGGGGTTGTCTCAGGGGCCGAGGAAGAGCCTTCCTCTCAGGGGATTGTCCAAGCTCCCAAGTGTTTGTGTTCATTCTGTGGGAATGAAGAGTACTGTTTCCTGCCACAGGGGAACCCCCAGGAGAGGGACTCTAGAGCACAGCAGTGGGTTCCCTCTACTGGAATACACACCATCTAGTTAGTCCTGGGTGCCTATGGGCATGGCAAGCCACATATGCGGGCTCTTGGTCCAGTCACTGAGAGGCGTTACTTGAATAAGGTACTCACGCTGAGGGTCACAATGTGTGTTTGTGCCCAAGGCGGCCCTCACGCTTGGGCGTGGCCTCATGGGCCATGCCGTTTTCTCCTACACTGAAGGTTTGACTCACTGCCAGCAGCAAGGTTTCTTGCCAGGGGGAAGGAGGGGTTCTGACTTGTGCATCAGGTTCCCCCCTGTGCAGGGATTGGAGATAAGGTCTAGGTTCCGATGACTGAAAACCCAGGTTGGGAATGGATGGTGGCCTAAGGCAGTGGCGGGTCCAATGTGCTGGGTGTGCAGCCAGCTGTGTCGGTGTCTGTTGGAAGGTCTGGGCTCAGGCTATTTGCGACAGAGCATCACTGTTTAAGGTAGCCTATGCAATTGGGGTGTTGCCGAGGGCCAAGCAGTTTGATCCTCATTTGGGGTTTCTGGGCAGCGCCATAGACAATGTTTTTCTCTTGGGAGGCAGGCACAGAGCTTCATTGTGGCCCCAGAATTCCCAGTAGGGAGGGTTTGTGGGCCAGGAGTGTGAGGACGGAAGTCTGAAAACACAAGCTAGTGTGAGGATTGGAACCAAGGGCAGAGCAGGCCCACTCTGCAGAGGCTGAATCAAAATCTCCTGCATCTGAAGTCAGGCTGAGGATCAGACGTTGGCTGAGGCTGGAGTATGTGTCCATGATGGCACCTTCATGAAGTGGGGGCCTCATGAGGCCAAGGAAGTTTTCCCACGCTGAGTTTGGAGGTTGCCCCAAACCACAAGGTTTCCTTCTGCGGGACATTCGAGTCCTGTTGCATGGCTCCAGGACATACCATACGGAAGGACTGGAGAGCAGGGTTCGAAGGATGGATCCCTGTACAGCATGCCTCGCATTCCCATTGGCTATTAGCGACAAGATATGTTTGATCTGCTGCCTCTGGAACACGCGACCCAGGGGGCTGAGTTGAAATGGCCTCTCCTGAGGATGCGTCATAATGTGCGTTTGGGTCCATGGAGACCTTGGAATGTGCTGGTTGTTCAGTGGCCCTGCGGAAATTTCCTACCTGAAGTGTTTGATACATCCCAGTAAGAAAGCTGCCCATGTGGAGATGAGAGAGGTTTGGTTTGGTGCCTCAGAAAAGCCCCATGTGCTGGTCTATGAAAACAGTCCTCTGAGAACGGAAACATGGAAACCAAAGCTAAGGTTCAGACTAGGGCCTGGGGGCCTGTCCATTTCAACCTTCTGTCTCTGGGGACACTGTCTGAGAGTCTAAGTGGAGATAGTTGCTCCGCTGGTGTCAGAGAGCCCCTCTTAGTCCAGGGGAGCCTACACTATTGATGGCCTCAGGGGCCTTGGAGCTTTTCCCTAACCTGTAGTGTTGTGGTCAATGGACTGGGCACACTTTCCTTGGAGAGGGCAGGCACAATCTTTCGCTGTGGCCCTAGAGGCCCTAGCCTGGAGGTGTGTGGGTCCAGGCTGTGGGCACAGAAGTCTGAATACACAAACTCAGCTTATGAGTGGCGCCTAGGGTATGGCAGGCCGGATGTACAGCCCGAGAGGGAGCTCCTGGGCCTCTGAAACAAGGGCGAGTGGGAGGCGTTCCTTCAGGCTTTTGTCTCTGGATGTTGTGTCCGGGATAGCCGTGGATTGGAGCGGTGGCCTCAGGTACTGTGAACGAGTATCCCTCTCTGGGGATTTGTCCCAGCTCCCAAGAGTTTGGGGTCATTTTGTGGGAAGGGTGGAGTCGTGTTGTCTGACTCATGGGTCTCTCCAAGAAAGGGATTCCAGAGCAGAGCTCCAGGTACGGGCGGGGCGACTGGAAAATTCAAACCGTGGTGAGGATTGGGTGCATAGGGGCTTGGCAAGCCCCATATGTGGGCTCTTGGTCCAGGCCCTGACAGGCCTTTCTTTGACATGGGGCTCATGCTGAGGATCACAGTGTGAATTTGTGCCCAAGCAGCACTCAAGTTTGGGCGTGGCATCAGGGGCCATGAAGTTTTCTCCCACCCTGAAGGTGTGACTCCATGCCAAGAGCAAGCTTGACAGCATTGGGGAAGGGGGAGTTCTGTTTTGTGCTTGCTATACCCAGCTGTGTGGAGAATTGATATAATGTCTAGGTTCAGATATCTGAAAACCAAGGTTAGGATGAGGTGACGGCATAAGACCATGGCGTGTCCGAAGTGCTGGGTGTGCGGCCAGCTGTCTCCTTGTCTGTCTGGACGTCTGGCTTCAGGCTGTGTCAGGCAGAGCATGAGTGCCCAGAGCAGCCTATCCAGTTCGGGTACCGTCGAGGCCCGAGCAGGTTGATCCTCATCTGGGTTTTCTGGAGAGCCCCACAGGGAAACGTTTTTCTTCCGTTGGGCAGACACTGGGCTGGGTTTTGGTTCTGGAGTTCCTAGTCCGGAGGGCTTGTTTGCCAGGAGTGTGAGGAAGGAAGTCTGAAAACACAAGCTAGCGTGAGGTTTGGGACCGAGGTCACGGCATGCCCACTCTGCAGAGGCTGAATCGGGATCTCCTGCACTGAGGTCATGTCAACTATGAGACGTGCCTCAGGCTAGAGTTCTTGTCCAGCATGGCCTCTTCCTGAAGGGTGTGGGGGCTTCATGAGGCCAGAAAGTTTTGCCTACGATGGGATTTGTGAACTGCTCCAAAACTGAAGGTTACCTTCTGCACGACAGTCGAGTCCTATTGGATGGTTCCAAGAGGCCCCATATGGAAAGACTCGAGAGCAGGTGTCTAAGCATGGATGCCTGGGAACGCCACCTCCTATTCCCACTCTTTAGTCAGGACAAGGCAGGCTCAATCTGCGGGCTCCTGGGTGAGCTACCCAGAGGGGAGAGTTGAAATGGACTCTCCTGAAGATGAGTCCTACTGTGGCTTGGTGGCCTGGGAGACCTTGGAATGTGGAGGTGGCTCAGGGACTCTGCAGGATTCTCCAACATGAGGTGTTTGACACGGCTCCAACAAGGAAACTTCCCATGTGGAGACGAGAGGAGTTCTGTTCCGTGCCTCAGGAAAGCCCCATACCCTGTTCTTCGAACCAAAGCCTCTGAGGAGTGACACCTGGAAACCAAAGTAAGAGTTGAGACTACGGCCTAAAGGCCTGTCCGGCTCAACCTTCTATCTCTGTTGTCATCTGTGTGCATGCATTCATGGATGTAGCTGCTCAGCTTGTGTCCGAATGCCCCTGTGAGTCCAGTGAGGCTCCCAGTAGTGGGATGTCCTCGGAGGCCTTGAGGTTTCTCATATTCTGGAGGTGTGTGGCCAAAGGAATGGACACAGTTTCCCAGGAGAGAGCAGGCACGGTCCTGTGGTATGGATCCAGAGGACCCAGCCTAGAGGCTCTGTTTGCCAGGGCTCTGGGGACAGATGTCTGAAAAAGCAAACTTGGCTCAGCTAGGGGCCAATGTAATGGCAGGCCTGATCTCTAGTCCGTGAGGGGAGATCCTCTGGAAATCAAAGTAGGGCAAGTGGGAGGCAGTCACTCAGGATTTTGTCTCTGGGTGTTGCGTTTACAGTGTCCGGTCCGGGTAGGGGTTGTCTCAGAGGCCGAGGAAGAGCCTTCCTCTCAGGGGATTGTCCAAGCTCCCAAGTGTTTGTGTTCATTCTGTGTGAATGAAGAGTACTGTTTCCTGCCACAGGGGACCCCCCAGGAGAGGGACTCTAGAGCACAGCAGTGGGTTCCCTCAACTGGAATACCCACCATCTAGTTAGTCCTGGGTGCCTATGAGCATGGCAAGCCACATATGCGGGCTCTTGGTCCAGTCACTGAGAGGCGTTACTTGAATAAGGTACTCACGCTGAGGGTCACAATGTGTGTTTGTGCCCAAGGCGGCCCTCACGCTTGAGCGTGGCCTCATGGGCCATGCCGTTTTCTCCTACACTGAAGGTTTGACTCACTGCCAGCAGCAAGGTTTCTTGCCAGGGGGAAGGAGGGGTTCTGACTTGTGCATCAGGTTCCCCCCTGTGCAGGGATTGGAGATAAGGTCTAGGTTCCGATGACTGAAAACCCAGGTTGGGAATGGATGGTGGCCTAAGGCAGTGGCGTGTCCAATGTGCTGGGTGTGCAGCCAGCTGTGTCGGTGTCTGTTGGAAGGTCTGGGCTCAGGCTATTTGCGACAGAGCATCACTGTTTAAGGTAGCCTATGCAATTGGGGTGTTGCCGAGGGCCAAGCAGTTTGATCCTCATTTGGGGTTTCTGGGCAGCGCCATAGACAATGTTTTTCTCCTGGGAGGCAGGCACAGTGCTTCATTGTGGCCCCAGAATTCCCAGTAGGGAGGGTTTGTGGGCCAGGAGTGTGAGGACGGAAGTCTGAAAACACAAGCTAGTGTGAGGATTGGAACCAAGGGCAGAGCAGGCCCACTCTGCAGAGGCTGAATCAAAATCTCCTGCATCTGAAGTCAGGCTGAGGATCAGACGTTGGCTGAGGCTGGAGTATGTGTCCATGATGGCACCTTCATGATGTGGGGGCCTCATGAGGCCAAGGAAGTTTTCCCACGCTGAGTTTGGAGGTTGCCCCAAACCACAAGGTTTCCTTCTGCGGGACATTCGAGTCCTGTTGCATGGCTCCAGGACATACCATACGGAAGGACGTGAGAGCAGGGTTCGAAGGATGGATCCCTGTACAGCATGCCTCGCATTCCCATTGGCTATTAGCGACAAGATATGTTTGATCTGCTGCCTCTGGAACACGCGACCCAGGGGGCTGAGTTGAAATGGCCTCTCCTGAGGATGCGTCATAATGTGCGTTTGGGTCCATGGAGACCTTGGAATGTGCTGGTTGTTCAGTGGCCCTGCGGAACTCTCCTACCTGAAGTGTTTGATACATCCCAGTAAGAAAGCTGCCCATGTGGAGATGAGAGATGTTTGGTTTGGTGCCTCAGAAAAGCCCCATGTGCTGGTCTACGAAAACAGTCCTCTGAGAACGGAAACATGGAAACCAAAGCTAAGGTTCAGATTAGGGCCTGGGGGCCTGTCCATTTCAACCTTCTGTCTCTGGGGACACTTTCTGAGAGTCTAAGTGGAGATAGTTGCTCCGCTGGTGTCAGAGAGCCCCTCTTAGTCCAGGGTGGCCTACACTATTGATGGCCTAAGAGGCCTTGGAGCTTTTCCCTAACCTGTAGTG
This sequence comes from Mustela nivalis, assembly GCF_964662115.1. NCBI lineage: Eukaryota > Metazoa > Chordata > Mammalia > Carnivora > Mustelidae > Mustela > Mustela nivalis. Next base: position 405,917 of record NW_028136324.1, on the reverse strand, counting down.
TTGTGGTCAATGGACTGGGCACACTTTCCTTGGAGAAGGCAGGCACAATCTTTCGCTGTGGCCCTAGAGGCCCTAGCCTGGAGGTGTGTGGGTCCAGGCTGTGGGCACAGAAGTCTGAATACACAAACTCAGCTTATGAGTGTCGCCTAGGGTATGGCAGGCCGGATGTACAGCCCGAGAGGGAGCTCCTGGGCCTCTGAAACAAGGGCGAGTGGGAGGCGTTCCTTCAGGCTTTTGTCTCTGGATGTTGTGTCCGGGATAGCCGTGGATTGGAGCGGTGGCCTCAGGTTCTGTGGACGAGTATCCCTCTCTGGGGATTTGTCCCAGCTCCCAAGAGTTTGGGGTCATTTTGTGGGAAGGGTGGAGTCGTGTTGTCTGACTCATGGGTCTCTCCAAGAAAGGGATTCCAGAGCAGAGCTCCAGGTACGGGCGGGGCGACTGGAAAATTCAAACCGTGGTGAGGATTGGGTGCATAGGGGCTTGGCAAGCCCCATATGTGGGCTCTTGGTCCAGGCCCTGACAGGCCTTTCTTTGACATGGGGCTCATGCTGAGGATCACAGTGTGAATTTGTGCCCAAGCAGCACTCAAGTTTGGGCGTGGCATCAGGGGCCATGAAGGTTTCTCCCACCCTGAAGGTGTGACTCCATGCCAAGAGCAAACTTGACAGCCATGGGGAAGGAGGAGTTCTGTTTTGTGCTTGCTATACCCAGCTGTGTGGAGAATTGATATAATGTCTAGGTTCAGATATCTGAAAACCAAGGTTAGGATGAGGTGACGGCATAAGACCATGGCGTGTTCGAAGTGCTGGGTGTGCGGCCAGCTGTCTCCTTGTCTGTCTGGACGTCTGGCTTCAGGCTGTGTCAGGCAGAGCATGAGTGCCCAGAGCAGCCTATCCAGTTCGGGTACCGTCGAGGCCCGAGCAGGTTGATCCTCATCTGGGTTTTCTGGAGAGCCCCACAGGGAAACGTTTTTCTTCCGTTGGGCAGACACTGGGCTGGGTTTTGGTTCTGGAGTTCCTAGTCCGGAGGGCTTGTTTGCCAGGAGTGTGAGGAAGGAAGTCTGAAAACACAAGCTAGCGTGAGGTTTGGGACCGAGGTCACGGCAGGCCCACTCTGCAGAGGCTGAATCGGGATCTCCTGCACTGAGGTCATGTCAACTATGAGACGTGCCTCAGGCTAGAGTTCTTGTCCAGCATGGCCTCTTCCTGAAGGGTGTGGGGGCTTCATGAGGCCAGAAAGTTTTGCCTACGATGGGATTTGTGAACTGCTCCAAAACTGAAGGTTACCTTCTGCACGACAGTCGAGTCCTATTGGATGGTTCCAAGAGGCCCCATATGGAAAGACTCGAGAGCAGGTGTCTAAGCATGGATGCCTGGGAACGCCACCTCCTATTCCCACTCTTTAGTCAGGACAAGGCAGGCTCAATCTGCGGGCTCCTGGGTGAGCTACCCAGAGGGGAGAGTTGAAATGGACTCTCCTGAAGATGAGTCCTACTGTGGCTTGGTGGCCTGGGAGACCTTGGAATGTGGAGGTGGCTCAGGGACTCTGCAGGATTCTCCAATATGAGGTGTTTGACACGGCTCCAACAAGGAAACTTCCCATGTGGAGACGAGAGGAGTTCTGTTCCGTGCCTCAGGAAAGCCCCATACCCTGTTCTTCGAACCAAAGCCTCTGAGGAGTGACACCTGGAAACCAAAGTAAGAGTTGAGACTACGGCCTAAAGGCCTGTCCGGCTCAACCTTCTATCTCTGTTGTCATCTGTGTGCATGCATTCATGGATGTAGCTGCTCAGCTTGTGTCCGAATGCCCCTGTGAGTCCAGTGAGGCTCCCAGTAGTGGGATGTCCTCGGAGGCCTTGAGGTTTCTCATATTCTGGAGGTGTGTGGCCAAAGGAATGGACACAGTTTCCCAGGAGAGAGCAGGCACGGTCCTGTGGTATGGCTCCAGAGGACCCAGCCTAGAGGCTCTGTTTGCCAGGGCTGTGGGGACAGATGTCTGAAAAAGCAAACTTGGCTCAGCTAGGGGCCAATGTAATGGCAGGCCTGATCTCTAGTCCGTGAGGGGAGATCCTCTGGAAATCAAAGTAGGGCAAGTGGGAGGCAGTCACTCAGGATTTTGTCTCTGGGTGTTGCGTTTACAGTGTCCGGTCAGGGTAGGGGTTGTCTCAGAGGCCGAGGAAGAGCCTTCCTCTCAGGGGATTGTCCAAGCTCCCAAGTGTTTGTGTTCATTCTGTGGGAATGAAGAGTACTGTTTCCTGCCACAGGGGACCCCCCAGGAGAGGGACTCTAGAGCACAGCAGTGGGTTCCCTCAACTGGAATACACACCATCTAGTTAGTCCTGGGTGCCTATGGGCATGGCAAGCCACATATGCGGGCTCTTGGTCCAGTCACTGAGAGGCGTTACTTGAATAAGGTACTCACGCTGAGGGTCACAATGTGTGTTTGTGCCCAAGGCGGCCCTCACGCTTGGGCGTGGCCTCATGGGCCATGCCGTTTTCTCCTACACTGAAGGTTTGACTCACTGCCAGCAGCAAGGTTTCTTGCCAGGGGGAAGGAGGGGTTCGGACTTGTGCATCAGGTTCCCCCCTGTGCAGGGATTGGAGATAAGGTCTAGGTTCCGATGACTGAAAACACAGGTTGGGAATGGATGGTGGCCTAAGGCAGTGGCGGGTCCAATGTGCTGGGTGTGCAGCCAGCTGTGTCGGTGTCTGTTGGAAGGTCTGGGCTCAGGCTATTTGCGACAGAGCATCACTGTTTAAGGTAGCCTATGCAATTGGGGTGTTGCCGAGGGCCAAGCAGTTTGATCCTCATTTGGGGTTTCTGGGCAGCGCCATAGACAATGTTTTTCTCTTGGGAGGCAGGCACAGTGCTTCATTGTGGCCCCAGAACTCCCAGTAGGGAGGGTTTGTGGGCCAGGAGTGTGAGGACGGAAGTCTGAAAACACAAGCTAGTGTGAGGATTGGAACCAAGGGCAGAGCAGGCCCACTCTGCAGAGGCTGAATCAAAATCTCCTGCATCTGAAGTCAGGCTGAGGATCAGACGTTGGCTGAGGCTGGAGTATGTGTCCATGATGGCACCTTCATGAAGTGGGGGCCTCATGAGGCCAAGGAAGTTTTCCCACGCTGAGTTTGGAGGTTGCCCCAAACCACAAGGTTTCCTTCTGCGGGACATTCGAGTCCTGTTGCATGGCTCCAGGACATACCATACGGAAGGACTGGAGAGCAGGGTTCGAAGGATGGATCCCTGTACAGCATGCCTCGCATTCCCATTGGCTATTAGCGACAAGATATGTTTGATCTGCTGCCTCTGGAACACGCGACCCAGGGGGCTGAGTTGAAATGGCCTCTCCTGAGGATGCGTCATAATGTGCGTTTGGGTCCATGGAGACCTTGGAATGTGCTGGTTGTTCAGTGGCCCTGCGGAACTCTCCTACCTGAAGTGTTTGATACATCCCAGTAAGAAAGCTGCCCATGTGGAGATGAGAGCTGTTTGGTTTGGTGCCTCAGAAAAGCCCCATGTGCTGGTCTACGAAAACAGTCCTCTGAGAACGGAAACATGGAAACCAAAGCTAAGGTTCAGATTAGGGCCTGGGGGCCTGTCCCTTTCAACCTTCTGTCTCTGGGGACACTGTCTGAGAGTCTAAGTGGAGATAGTTGCTCCGCTGGTGTCAGAGAGCCCCTCTTAGTCCAGGGGGGCCTACACTATTGATGGCCTCAGGGGCCTTGGAGCTTTTCCCTAACCTGTAGTGTTGTGGTCAATGGACTGGGCACACTTTCCTTGGAGAAGGCAGGCACAATCTTTCGCTGTGGCCCTAGAGGCCCTAGCCTGGAGGTGTGTGGGTCCAGGCTGTGGGCACAGAAGTCTGAATACACAAACTCAGCTTATGAGTGGCGCCTAGGGTATGGCAGGCCGGATGTACAGCCCGAGAGGGAGCTCCTGGGCCTCTGAAACAAGGGCGAGTTGGAGGCGTTCCTTCAGGCTTTTGTCTCTGGATGTTGTGTCCGGGATAGCCGTGGATTGGAGCGGTGGCCTCAGGTTCTGTGGACGAGTATCCCTCTCTGGGGATTTGTCCCAGCTCCCAAGAGTTTTGGGTCATTTTGTGGGAAGCGTGGAGTCGTGTTGTCTGGCTCATGGGTCTCTCCAAGAAAGGGATTCCAGAGCAGAGCTCCAGGTACGGGCGGGGCGACTGGAAAATTCAAACCGTGGTGAGGATTGGGTGCATAGGGGCTTGGCAAGCCCCATATGTGGGCTCTTGGTCCAGGCCCTGACAGGCCTTTCTTTGACATGGGGCTCATGCTGAGGATCACAGTGTGAATTTGTGCCCAAGCAGCACTCAAGTTTGGGCGTGGCATCAGGGGCCATGAAGGTTTCTCCCACCCTGAAGGTGTGACTCCATGCCAAGAGCAAGCTTGACAGCCATGGGGAAGGAGGAGTTCTGTTTTGTGCTTGCTATACCCAGCTGTGTGGAGAATTGATATAATGTCTAGGTTCAGATATCTGAAAACCAAGGTTAGGATGAGGTGACGGCATAAGACCATGGCGTGTTCGAAGTGCTGGGTGTGCGGCCAGGTGTCTCCTTGTCTGTCTGGACGTCTGGCTTCAGGCTGTGTCAGGCAGAGCATGAGTGCCCAGAGCAGCCTATCCAGTTCGGGTACCGTCGAGGCCCGAGCAGGTTGATCCTCATCTGGGTTTTCTGGAGAGCCCCACAGGGAAACGTTTTTCTTCCGTTGGGCAGACACTGGGCTGGGTTTTGGTTCTGGAGTTCCTAGTCCGGAGGGCTTGTTTGCCAGGAGTGTGAGGAAGGAAGTCTGAAAACACAAGCTAGCGTGAGGTTTGGGACCGAGGTCACGGCAGGCCCACTCTGCAGAGGCTGAATCGGGATCTCCTGCACTGAGGTCATGTCAACTATGAGACGTGCCTCAGGCTAGAGTTCTTGTCCAGCATGGCCTCTTCCTGAAGGGTGTGGGGGCTTCATGAGGCCAGAAAGTTTTGCCTACGATGGGATTTGTGAACTGCTCCAAAACTGAAGGTTACCTTCTGCACGACAGTCGAGTCCTATTGGATGGTTCCAAGAGGCCCCATATGGAAAGACTCGAGAGCAGGTGTCTAAGCATGGATGCCTGGGAACGCCACCTCCTATTCCCACTCTTTAGTCAGGACAAGGCAGGCTCAATCTGCGGGCTCCTGGGTGAGCTACCCAGAGGGGAGAGTTGAAATGGACTCTCCTGAAGATGAGTCCTACTGTGGCTTGGTGGCCTGGGAGACCTTGGAATGTGGAGGTGGCTCAGGGACTCTGCAGGATTCTCCAACATGAGGTGTTTGACACGGCTCCAACAAGGAAACTTCCCATGTGGAGACGAGAGGAGTACTGTTCCGTGCCTCAGGAAAGCCCCATACCCTGTTCTTCGAACCAAAGCCTCTGAGGAGTGACACCTGGAAACCAAAGTAAGAGTTGAGACTACGGCCTAAAGGCCTGTCCGGCTCAACCTTCTATCTCTGTTGTCATCTGTGTGCATGCATTCATGGATGTAGCTGCTCAGCTTGTGTCCGAATGCCCCTGTGAGTCCAGTGAGGCTCCCAGTAGTGGGATGTCCTCGGAGGCCTTGAGGTTTCTCATATTCTGGAGGTGTGTGGCCAAAGGAATGGACACAGTTTCCCAGGAGAGAGCAGGCACGGTCCTGTGGTATGGCTCCAGAGGACCCAGCCTAGAGGCTCTGTTTGCCAGGGCTGTGGGGACAGATGTCTGAAAAAGCAAACTTGGCTCAGCTAGGGGCCAATGTAATGGCAGGCCTGATCTCTAGTCCGTGAGGGGAGATCCTCTGGAAATCAAAGTAGGGCAAGTGGGAGGCAGTCACTCAGGATTTTGTCTCTGGGTGTTGCGTTTACAGTGTCCGGTCAGGGTAGGGGTTGTCTCAGAGGCCGAGGAAGAGCCTTCCTCTCAGGGGATTGTCCAAGCTCCCAAGTGTTTGTGTTCATTCTGTGGGAATGAAGAGTACTGTTTCCTGCCACAGGGGACCCCCCAGGAGAGGGACTCTAGAGCACAGCAGTGGGTTCCCTCAACTGGAATACACACCATCTAGTTAGTCCTGGGTGCCTATGGGCATGGCAAGCCACATATGCGGGCTCTTGGTCCAGTCACTGAGAGGCGTTACTTGAATAAGGTACTCACGCTGAGGGTCACAATGTGTGTTTGTGCCCAAGGCGGCCCTCACGCTTGGGCGTGGCCTCATGGGCCATGCCGTTTTCTCCTACACTGAAGGTTTGACTCACTGCCAGCAGCAAGGTTTCTTGCCAGGGGGAAGGAGGGGTTCGGACTTGTGCATCAGGTTCCCCCCTGTGCAGGGATTGGAGATAAGGTCTAGGTTCCGATGACTGAAAACACAGGTTGGGAATGGATGGTGGCCTAAGGCAGTGGCGGGTCCAATGTGCTGGGTGTGCAGCCAGCTGTGTCGGTGTCTGTTGGAAGGTCTGGGCTCAGGCTATTTGCGACAGAGCATCACTGTTTAAGGTAGCCTATGCAATTGGGGTGTTGCCGAGGGCCAAGCAGTTTGATCCTCATTTGGGGTTTCTGGGCAGCGCCATAGACAATGTTTTTCTCTTGGGAGGCAGGCACAGTGCTTCATTGTGGCCCCAGAACTCCCAGTAGGGAGGGTTTGTGGGCCAGGAGTGTGAGGACGGAAGTCTGAAAACACAAGCTAGTGTGAGGATTGGAACCAAGGGCAGAGCAGGCCCACTCTGCAGAGGCTGAATCAAAATCTCCTGCATCTGAAGTCAGGCTGAGGATCAGACGTTGGCTGAGGCTGGAGTATGTGTCCATGATGGCACCTTCATGAAGTGGGGGCCTCATGAGGCCAAGGAAGTTTTCCCACGCTGAGTTTGGAGGTTGCCCCAAACCACAAGGTTTCCTTCTGCGGGACATTCGAGTCCTGTTGCATGGCTCCAGGACATACCATACGGAAGGACTGGAGAGCAGGGTTCTAAGGATGGATCCCTGTACATCATGCCTCGCATTCCCATTGGCTATTAGCGACAAGATATGTTTGATCTGCTGCCTCTGGAACACGCGACCCAGGGGGCTGAGTTGAAATGGCCTCTCCTGAGGATGCGTCATAATGTGCGTTTGGGTCCATGGAGACCTTGGAATGTGCTGGTTGTTCAGTGGCCCTGCGGAACTCTCCTACCTGAAGTGTTTGATACATCCCAGTAAGAAAGCTGCCCATGTGGAGATGAGAGCTGTTTGGTTTGGTGCCTCAGAAAAGCCCCATGTGCTGGTCTACGAAAACAGTCCTCTGAGAACGGAAACATGGAAACCAAAGCTAAGGTTCAGATTAGGGCCTGGGGGCCTGTCCATTTCAACCTTCTGTCTCTGGGGACACTGTCTGAGAGTCTAAGTGGAGATAGTTGCTCCGCTGGTGTCAGAGAGCCCCTCTTAGTCCAGGGTGGCCTACACTATTGATGGCCTCAGAGGCCTTGGAGCTTTTCCCTAACCTGTAGTGTTGTGGTCAATGGACTGGGCACACTTTCCTTGGAGAAGGCAGGCACAATCTTTCGCTGTGGCCCTAGAGGCCCTAGCCTGGAGGTGTGTGGGTCCAGGCTGTGGGCACAGAAGTCTGAATACACAAACTCAGCTTATGAGTGGCGCCTAGGGTATGGCAGGCCGGATGTACAGCCCGAGAGGGAGCTCCTGGGCCTCTGAAACAAGGGCGAGTGGGAGGCGTTCCTTCAGGCTTTTGTCTCTGGATGTTGTGTCCGGGATAGCCGTGGATTGGAGCGGTGGCCTCAGGTTCTGTGGACGAGTATCCCTCTCTGGGGATTTGTCCCAGCTCCCAAGAGTTTGGGGTCATTTAGTGGGAAGGGTGGAGTCGTGTTGTCTGGCTCATGGGTCTCTCCAAGAAAGGGATTCCAGAGCAGAGCTCCAGGTACGGGCGGGGCGACTGGAAAATTCAAACCGTGGTGAGGATTGGGTGCATAGGGGCTTGGCAAGCCCCATATGTGGGCTCTTGGTCCAGGCCCTGACAGGCCTTTCTTTGACATGGGGCTCATGCTGAGGGTCACAGTGTGAATTTGTGCCCAAGCAGCACTCAAGTTTGGGCGTGGCATCAGGGGCCATGAAGGTTTCTCCCACCCTGAAGGTGTGACTCCATGCCAAGAGCAAGCTTGACAGCCATGGGGAAGGAGGAGTTCTGTTTTGTGCTTGCTATACCCAGCTGTGTGGAGAATTGATATAATGTCTAGGTTCAGATATCTGAAAAGCAAGGTTAGGATGAGGTGACGGCATAAGACCATGGCGTGTCCGAAGTGCTGGGTGTGCGGCCAGCTGTCTCCTTGTCTGTCTGGACGTCTGGCTTCAGGCTGTGTCAGGCAGAGCATGAGTGCCCAGAGCAGCCTATCCAGTTCGGGTACCGTCGAGGCCCGAGCAGGTTGATCCTCATCTGGGTTTTCTGGAGAGCCCCACAGGGAAACGTTTTTCTTCCGTTGGGCAGACACTGGGCTGGGTTTTGGTTCCGGAGTTCCTAGTCCGGAGGGCTTGTTTGCCAGGAGTGTGAGGAAGGAAGTCTGAAAACACAAGCTAGCGTGTGGTTTGGGACCGAGGTCACGGCATGCCCACTCTGCAGAGGCTGAATCGGGATCTCCTGCACTGAGGTCATGTCAACTATGAGACGTGCCTCAGGCTAGAGTTCTTGTCCAGCATGGCCTCTTCCTGAAGGGTGTGGGGGCTTCATGAGGCCAGAAAGTTTTGCCTACGATGGGATTTGTGAACTGCTCCAAAACTGAAGGTTACCTTCTGCACGACAGTCGAGTCCTATTGGATGGTTCCAAGAGGCCCCATATGGAAAGACTCGAGAGCAGGTGTCTAAGCATGGATGCCTGGGAACGCCACCTCATATTCCCACTCTTTAGTCAGGACAAGGCAGGCTCAATCTGCGGGCTCCTGGGTGAGCTACCCAGAGGGGAGAGTTGAAATGGACTCTCCTGAAGATGAGTCCTACTGTGGCTTGGTGGCCTGGGAGACCCTGGAATGTGGAGGTGGCTCAGGGACTCTGCAGGATTCTCCAACATGAGGTGTTTGACACGGCTCCAACAAGGAAACTTCCCATGTGGAGACGAGAGGAGTTCTGTTCCGTGCCTCAGGAAAGCCCCATACCCTGTTCTTCGAACCAAAGCCTCTGAGGAGTGACACCTGGAAACCAAAGTAAGAGTTGAGACTACGGCCTAAAGGCCTGTCCGGCTCAACCTTCTATCTCTGTTGTCATCTGTGTGCATGCATTCATGGATGTAGCTGCTCAGCTTGTGTCCGAATGCCCCTGTGAGTCCAGTGAGGCTCCCAGTAGTGGGATGTCCTCGGAGGCCTTGAGGTTTCTCATATTCTGGAGGTGTGTGGCCAAAGGAATGGACACAGTTTCCCAGGAGAGAGCAGGCACGGTCCTGTGGTATGGCTCCAGAGGACCCAGCCTAGAGGCTCTGTTTGCCAGGGCTGTGGGGACAGATGTCTGAAAAAGCAAACTTGGCTCAGCTAGGGGCCAATGTAATGGCAGGCCTGATCTCTAGTCCGTGAGGGGAGATCCTCTGGAAATCAAAGTAGGGCAAGTGGGAGGCAGTCACTCAGGATTTTGTCTCTGGGTGTTGCGTTTACAGTGTCCGGTCAGGGTAGGGGTTGTCTCAGAGGCCGAGGAAGAGCCTTCCTCTCAGGGGATTGTCCAAGCTCCCAAGTGTTTGTGTTCATTCTGTGGGAATGAAGAGTACTGTTTCCTGCCACAGGGGACCCCCCAGGAGAGGGACTCTAGAGCACAGCAGTGGGTTCCCTCAACTGGAATACACACCATCTAGTTAGTCCTGGGTGCCTATGGGCATGGCAAGCCACATATGCGGGCTCTTGGTCCAGTCACTGAGAGGCGTTACTTGAATAAGGTACTCACGCTGAGGGTCACAATGTGTGTTTGTGCCCAAGGCGGCCCTCACGCTTGGGCGTGGCCTCATGGGCCATGCCGTTTTCTCCTACACTGAAGGTTTGACTCACTGCCAGCAGCAAGGTTTCTTGCCAGGGGGAAGGAGGGGTTCTGACTTGTGCATCAGGTTCCCCCCTGTGCAGGGATTGGAGATAAGGTCTAGGTTCTGATGACTGAAAACCCAGGTTGGGAATGGATGGTGGCCTAAGGCAGTGGCGGGTCCAATGTGCTGGGTGTGCAGCCAGCTGTGTCGGTGTCTGTTGGAAGGTCTGGGCTCAGGCTATTTGCGACAGAGCATCACTGTTTAAGGTAGCCTATGCAATTGGGGTGTTGCCGAGGGCCAAGCAGTTTGATCCTCATTTGGGGTTTCTGGGCAGCGCCATAGACAATGTTTTTCTCTTGGGAGGCAGGCACAGTGCTTCATTGTGGCCCCAGAATTCCCAGTAGGGAGGGTTTGTGGGCCAGGAGTGTGAGGACGGAAGTCTGAAAACACAAGCTAGTGTGAGGATTGGAACCAAGGGCAGAGCAGGCCCACTCTGCAGAGGCTGAATCAAAATCTCCTGCATCTGAAGTCAGGCTGAGGATCAGACGTTGGCTGAGGCTGGAGTATGTGTCCATGATGGCACCTTCATGAAGTGGGGGCCTCATGAGGCCAAGGAAGTTTTCCCACGCTGAGTTTGGAGGTTGCCCCAAACCACAAGGTTTCCTTCTGCGGGACATTCGAGTCCTGTTGCATGGCTCCAGGACATACCATACGGAAGGACTGGAGAGCAGGGTTCGAAGGATGGATCCCTGTACAGCATGCCTCGCATTCCCATTGGCTATTAGCGACAAGATATGTTTGATCTGCTGCCTCTGGAACACGCGACCCAGGGGGCTGAGTTGAAATGGCCTCTCCTGAGGATGCGTCATAATGTGCGTTTGGGTCCATGGAGACCTTGGAATGTGCTGGTTGTTCAGTGGCCCTGCGGAACTCTCCTACCTGAAGTGTTTGATACATCCCAGTAAGAAAGCTGCCCATGTGGAGATGAGAGCTGTTTGGTTTGGTGCCTCAGAAAAGCCCCATGTGCTGGTCTACGAAAACAGTCCTCTGAGAACGGAAACATGGAAACCAAAGCTAAGGTTCAGATTAGGGCCTGGGGGCCTGTCCATTTCAACCTTCTGTCTCTGGGGACACTGTCTGAGAGTCTAAGTGGAGATAGTTGCTCCGCTGGTGTCAGAGAGCCCCTCTTAGTCCAGGGTGGCCTACACTATTGATGGCCTCAGAGGCCTTGGAGCTTTTCCCTAACCTGTAGTGTTGTGGTCAATGGACTGGGCACACTTTCCTTGGAGAAGGCAGGCACAATCTTTCGCTGTGGCCCTAGAGGCCCTAGCCTGGAGGTGTGTGGGTCCAGGCTGTGGGCACAGAAGTCTGAATACACAAACTCAGCTTATGAGTGGCGCCTAGGGTATGGCAGGCCGGATGTACAGCCCGAGAGGGAGCTCCTGGGCCTCTGAAACAAGGGCGAGTGGGAGGCGTTCCTTCAGGCTTTTGTCTCTGGATGTTGTGTCCGGGATAGCCGTGGATTGGAGCGGTGGCCTCAGGTTCTGTGGACGAGTATCCCTCTCTGGGGATTTGTCCCAGCTCCCAAGAGTTTGGGGTCATTTAGTGGGAAGGGTGGAGTCGTGTTGTCTGGCTCATGGGTCTCTCCAAGAAAGGGATTCCAGAGCAGAGCTCCAGGTACGGGCGGGGCGACTGGAAAATTCAAACCGTGGTGAGGATTGGGTGCATAGGGGCTTGGCAAGCCCCATATGTGGGCTCTTGGTCCAGGCCCTGACAGGCCTTTCTTTGACATGGGGCTCATGCTGAGGGTCACAGTGTGAATTTGTGCCCAAGCAGCACTCAAGTTTGGGCGTGGCATCAGGGGCCATGAAGGTTTCTCCCACCCTGAAGGTGTGACTCCATGCCAAGAGCAAGCTTGACAGCCATGGGGAAGGAGGAGTTCTGTTTTGTGCTTGCTATACCCAGCTGTGTGGAGAATTGATATAATGTCTAGGTTCAGATATCTGAAAAGCAAGGTTAGGATGAGGTGACGGCATAAGACCATGGCGTGTCCGAAGTGCTGGGTGTGCGGCCAGCTGTCTCCTTGTCTGTCTGGACGTCTGGCTTCAGGCTGTGTCAGGCAGAGCATGAGTGCCCAGAGCAGCCTATCCAGTTCGGGTACCGTCGAGGCCCGAGCAGGTTGATCCTCATCTGGGTTTTCTGGAGAGCCCCACAGGGAAACGTTTTTCTTCCGTTGGGCAGACACTGGGCTGGGTTTTGGTTCCGGAGTTCCTAGTCCGGAGGGCTTGTTTGCCAGGAGTGTGAGGAAGGAAGTCTGAAAACACAAGCTAGCGTGTGGTTTGGGACCGAGGTCACGGCATGCCCACTCTGCAGAGGCTGAATCGGGATCTCCTGCACTGAGGTCATGTCAACTATGAGACGTGCCTCAGGCTAGAGTTCTTGTCCAGCATGGCCTCTTCCTGAAGGGTGTGGGGGCTTCATGAGGCCAGAAAGTTTTGCCTACGATGGGATTTGTGAACTGCTCCAAAACTGAAGGTTACCTTCTGCACGACAGTCGAGTCCTATTGGATGGTTCCAAGAGGCCCCATATGGAAAGACTCGAGAGCAGGTGTCTAAGCATGGATGCCTGGGAACGCCACCTCATATTCCCACTCTTTAGTCAGGACAAGGCAGGCTCAATCTGCGGGCTCCTGGGTGAGCTACCCAGAGGGGAGAGTTGAAATGGACTCTCCTGAAGATGAGTCCTACTGTGGCTTGGTGGCCTGGGAGACCCTGGAATGTGGAGGTGGCTCAGGGACTCTGCAGGATTCTCCAACATGAGGTGTTTGACACGGCTCCAACAAGGAAACTTCCCATGTGGAGACGAGAGGAGTTCTGTTCCGTGCCTCAGGAAAGCCCCATACCCTGTTCTTCGAACCAAAGCCTCTGAGGAGTGACACCTGGAAACCAAAGTAAGAGTTGAGACTACGGCCTAAAGGCCTGTCCGGCTCAACCTTCTATCTCTGTTGTCATCTGTGTGCATGCATTCATGGATGTAGCTGCTCAGCTTGTGTCCGAATGCCCCTGTGAGTCCAGTGAGGCTCCCAGTAGTGGGATGTCCTCGGAGGCCTTGAGGTTTCTCATATTCTGGAGGTGTGTGGCCAAAGGAATGGACACAGTTTCCCAGGAGAGAGCAGGCACGGTCCTGTGGTATGGCTCCAGAGGACCCAGCCTAGAGGCTCTGTTTGCCAGGGCTGTGGGGACAGATGTCTGAAAAAGCAAACTTGGCTCAGCTAGGGGCCAATGTAATGGCAGGCCTGATCTCTAGTCCGTGAGGGGAGATCCTCTGGAAATCAAAGTAGGGCAAGTGGGAGGCAGTCACTCAGGATTTTGTCTCTGGGTGTTGCGTTTACAGTGTCCGGTCAGGGTAGGGGTTGTCTCAGAGGCCGAGGAAGAGCCTTCCTCTCAGGGGATTGTCCAAGCTCCCAAGTGTTTGTGTTCATTCTGTGGGAATGAAGAGTACTGTTTCCTGCCACAGGGGACCCCCCAGGAGAGGGACTCTAGAGCACAGCAGTGGGTTCCCTCAACTGGAATACACACCATCTAGTTAGTCCTGGGTGCCTATGGGCATGGCAAGCCACATATGCGGGCTCTTGGTCCAGTCACTGAGAGGCGTTACTTGAATAAGGTACTCACGCTGAGGGTCACAATGTGTGTTTGTGCCCAAGGCGGCCCTCACGCTTGGGCGTGGCCTCATGGGCCATGCCGTTTTCTCCTACACTGAAGGTTTGACTCACTGCCAGCAGCAAGGTTTCTTGCCAGGGGGAAGGAGGGGTTCTGACTTGTGCATCAGGTTCCCCCCTGTGCAGGGATTGGAGATAAGGTCTAGGTTCTGATGACTGAAAACCCAGGTTGGGAATGGATGGTGGCCTAAGGCAGTGGCGGGTCCAATGTGCTGGGTGTGCAGCCAGCTGTGTCGGTGTCTGTTGGAAGGTCTGGGCTCAGGCTATTTGCGACAGAGCATCACTGTTTAAGGTAGCCTATGCAATTGGGGTGTTGCCGAGGGCCAAGCAGTTTGATCCTCATTTGGGGTTTCTGGGCAGCGCCATAGACAATGTTTTTCTCTTGGGAGGCAGGCACAGTGCTTCATTGTGGCCCCAGAATTCCCAGTAGGGAGGGTTTGTGGGCCAGGAGTGTGAGGACGGAAGTCTGAAAACACAAGCTAGTGTGAGGATTGGAACCAAGGGCAGAGCAGGCCCACTCTGCAGAGGCTGAATCAAAATCTCCTGCATCTGAAGTCAGGCTGAGGATCAGACGTTGGCTGAGGCTGGAGTATGTGTCCATGATGGCACCTTCATGAAGTGGGGGCCTCATGAGGCCAAGGAAGTTTTCCCACGCTGAGTTTGGAGGTTGCCCCAAACCACAAGGTTTCCTTCTGCGGGACATTCGAGTCCTGTTGCATGGCTCCAGGACATACCATACGGAAGGACTGGAGAGCAGGGTTCGAAGGATGGATCCCTGTACAGCATGCCTCGCATTCCCATTGGCTATTAGCGACAAGATATGTTTGATCTGCTGCCTCTGGAACACGCGACCCAGGGGGCTGAGTTGAAATGGCCTCTCCTGAGGATGCGTCATAATGTGCGTTTGGGTCCATGGAGACCTTGGAATGTGCTGGTTGTTCAGTGGCCCTGCGGAACTCTCCTACCTGAAGTGTTTGATACATCCCAGTAAGAAAGCTGCCCATGTGGAGATGAGAGCTGTTTGGTTTGGTGCCTCAGAAAAGCCCCATGTGCTGGTCTACGAAAACAGTCCTCTGAGAACGGAAACATGGAAACCAAAGCTAAGGTTCAGAATAGGGCCTGGGGGCCTGTCCCTTTCAACCTTCTGTCTCTGGGGACACTGTCTGAGAGTCTAAGTGGAGATAGTTGCTCCGCTGGTGTCAGAGAGCCCCTCTTAGTCCAGGGGGGCATACACGATTGATGGCCTCAGGGGCCTTGGAGCTTTTCCCTAACCTGTAGTGTTGTGGTCAATGGACTGGGCACACTTTCCTTGGAGAAGGCAGGCACAATCTTTCGCTGTGGCCCTAGAGGCCCTAGCCTGGAGGTGTGTGGGTCCAGGCTGTGGGCACAGAAGTCTGAATACACAAACTCAGCTTATGAGTGGCGCCTAGGGTATGGCAGGCCGGATGTACAGCCCGAGAGGGAGCTCCTGGGCCTCTGAAACAAGGGCGAGTGGGAGGCGTTCCTTCAGGCTTTTGTCTCTGGATGTTGTGTCCGGGATAGCCGTGGATTGGAGCGGTGGCCTCAGGTTCTGTGGACGAGTATCCCTCTCTGGGGATTTGTCCCAGCTCCCAAGAGTTTGGGGTCATTTAGTGGGAAGGGTGGAGTCGTGTTGTCTGGCTCATGGGTCTCTCCAAGAAAGGGATTCCAGAGCAGAGCTCCAGGTACGGGCGGGGCGACTGGAAAATTCAAACCGTGGTGAGGATTGGGTGCATAGGGGCTTGGCAAGCCCCATATGTGGGCTCTTGGTCCAGGCCCTGACAGGCCTTTCTTTGACATGGGGCTCATGCTGAGGATCACAGTGTGAATTTGTGCCCAAGCAGCACTCAAGTTTGGGCGTGGCATCAGGGGCCATGAAGGTTTCTCCCACCCTGAAGGTGTGACTCCATGCCAAGAGCAAGCTTGACAGCCATGGGGAAGGAGGAGTTCTGTTTTGTGCTCGCTATACCCAGCTGTGTGGAGAATTGATATAATGTCTAGGTTCAGATATCTGAAAACCAAGGTTAGGATGAGGTGACGGCATAAGACCATGGCGTGTCCGAAGTGCTGGGTGTGCGGCCAGCTGTCTCCTTGTCTGTCTGGACGTCTGGCTTCAGGCTGTGTCAGGCAGAGCATGAGTGCCCAGAGCAGCCTATCCAGTTCGGGTACCGCCGAGGCCCGAGCAGGTTGATCCTCATCTGGGTTTTCTGGAGAGCCCCACAGGGAAACGTTTTTCTTCCGTTGGGCAGACACTGGGCTGGGTTTTGGTTCCGGAGTTCCTAGTCCGGAGGGCTTGTTTGCCAGGAGTGTGAGGAAGGAAGTCTGAAAACATAAGCTAGCGTGTGGTTTGGGACCGAGGTCACGGCATGCCCACTCTGCAGAGGCTGAATCGGGATCTCCTGCACTGAGGTCATGTCAACTATGAGACGTGCCTCAGGCTAGAGTTCTTGTCCAGCATGGCCTCTTCCTGAAGGGTGTGGGGGCTTCATGAGGCCAGAAAGTTTTGCCTACGATGGGATTTGTGAACTGCTCCAAAACTGAAGGTTACCTTCTGCACGACAGTCGAGTCCTATTGGATGGTTCCAAGAGGCCCCATATGGAAAGACTCGAGAGCAGGTGTCTAAGCATGGATGCCTGGGAACGCCACCTCATATTCCCACTCTTTAGTCAGGACAAGGCAGGCTCAATCTGCGGGCTCCTGGGTGAGCTACCCAGAGGGGAGAGTTGAAATGGACTCTCCTGAAGATGAGTCCTACTGTGGCTTGGTGGCCTGGGAGACCTTGGAATGTGGAGGTGGCTCAGGGACTCTGCAGGATTCTCCAACATGAGGTGTTTGACACGGCTCCAACAAGGAAACTTCCCATGTGGAGACGAGAGGAGTTCTGTTCCGTGCCTCAGGAAAGCCCCATACCCTGTTCTTCGAACCAAAGCCTCTGAGGAGTGACACCTGGAAACCAAAGTAAGAGTTGAGACTACGGCCTAAAGGCCTGTCCGGCTCAACCTTCTATCTCTGTTGTCATCTGTGTGCATGCATTCATGGATGTAGCTGCTCAGCTTGTGTCCGAATGCCCCTGTGAGTCCAGTGAGGCTCCCAGTAGTGGGATGTCCTCGGAGGCCTTGAGGTTTCTCATATTCTGGAGGTGTGTGGCCAAAGGAATGGACACAGTTTCCCAGGAGAGAGCAGGCACGGTCCTGTGGTATGGCTCCAGAGGACCCAGCCTAGAGGCTCTGTTTGCCAGGGCTGTGGGGACAGATGTCTGAAAAAGCAAACTTGGCTCAGCTAGGGGCCAATGTAATGGCAGGCCTGATCTCTAGTCCGTGAGGGGAGATCCTCTGGAAATAAAGTAGGGCAAGTGGGAGGCAGTCACTCAGGATTTTGTCTCTGGGTGTTGCGTTTACAGTGTCCGGTCAGGGTAGGGGTTGTCTCAGGGGCCGAGGAAGAGCCTTCCTCTCAGGGGATTGTCCAAGCTCCCAAGTGTTTGTGTTCATTCTGTGGGAATGAAGAGTACTGTTTCCTGCCACAGGGGAACCCCCAGGAGAGGGACTCTAGAGCACAGCAGTGGGTTCCCTCAACTGGAATACACACCATCTAGTTAGTCCTGGGTGCCTATGGGCATGGCAAGCCACATATGCGGGCTCTTGGTCCAGTCACTGAGAGGCGTTACTTGAATAAGGTACTCACGCTGAGGGTCACAATGTGTGTTTGTGCCCAAGGCGGCCCTCACGCTTGGGCGTGGCCTCATGGGCCATGCCGTTTTCTCCTACACTGAAGGTTTGACTCACTGCCAGCAGCAAGGTTTCTTGCCAGGGGGAAGGAGGGGTTCTGACTTGTGCATCAGGTTCCCCCCTGTGCAGGGATTGGAGATAAGGTCTAGGTTCCGATGACTGAAAACCCAGGTTGGGAATGGATGGTGGCCTAAGGCAGTGGCGGGTCCAATGTGCTGGGTGTGCAGCCAGCTGTGTCGGTGTCTGTTGGAAGGTCTGGGCTCAGGCTATTTGCGACAGAGCATCACTGTTTAAGGTAGCCTATGCAATTGGGGTGTTGCCGAGGGCCAAGCAGTTTGATCCTCATTTGGGGTTTCTGGGCAGCGCCATAGACAATGTTTTTCTCTTGGGAGGCAGGCACAGTGCTTCATTGTGGCCCCAGAATTCCCAGTAGGGAGGGTTTGTGGGCCAGGAGTGTGAGGACGGAAGTCTGAAAACACAAGCTAGTGTGAGGATTGGAACCAAGGGCAGAGCAGGCCCACTCTGCAGAGGCTGAATCAAAATCTCCTGCATCTGAAGTCAGGCTGAGGATCAGACGTTGGCTGAGGCTGGAGTATGTGTCCATGATGGCACCTTCATGAAGTGGGGGCCTCATGAGGCCAAGGAAGTTTTCCCACGCTGAGTTTGGAGGTTGCCCCAAACCACAAGGTTTCCTTCTGCGGGACATTCGAGTCCTGTTGCATGGCTCCAGGACATACCATACGGAAGGACTGGAGAGCAGGGTTCGAAGGATGGATCCCTGTACAGCATGCCTCGCATTCCCATTGGCTATTAGCGACAAGATATGTTTGATCTGCTGCCTCTGGAACACGCGACCCAGGGGGCTGAGTTGAAATGGCCTCTCCTGAGGATGCGTCATAATGTGCGTTTGGGTCCATGGAGACCTTGGAATGTGCTGGTTGTTCAGTGGCCCTGCGGAACTCTCCTACCTGAAGTGTTTGATACATCCCAGTAAGAAAGCTGCCCATGTGGAGATGAGAGCTGTTTGGTTTGGTGCCTCAGAAAAGCCCCATGTGCTGGTCTACGAAAACAGTCCTCTGAGAACGGAAACATGGAAACCAAAGCTAAGGTTCAGAATAGGGCCTGGGGGCCTGTCCCTTTCAACCTTCTGTCTCTGGGGACACTGTCTGAGAGTCTAAGTGGAGATAGTTGCTCCGCTGGTGTCAGAGAGCCCCTCTTAGTCCAGGGGGGCATACACGATTGATGGCCTCAGGGGCCTTGGAGCTTTTCCCTAACCTGTAGTGTTGTGGTCAATGGACTGGGCACACTTTCCTTGGAGAAGGCAGGCACAATCTTTCGCTGTGGCCCTAGAGGCCCTAGCCTGGAGGTGTGTGGTTCCAGGCTGTGGGCACAGAAGTCTGAATACACAAACTCAGCTTATGAGTGGCGCCTAGGGTATGGCAGGCCGGATGTACAGCCCGAGAGGGAGCTCCTGGGCCTCTGAAACAAGGGCGAGTGGGAGGCGTTCCTTCAGGCTTTTGTCTCTGGATGTTGTGTCCGGGATAGCCGTGGATTGGAGCGGTGGCCTCAGGTTCTGTGGACGAGTATCCCTCTCTGGGGATTTGTCCCAGCTCCCAAGAGTTTGGGGTCATTTTGTGGGAAGGGTGGAGTCGTGTTGTCTGGCTCATGGGTCTCTCCAAGAAAGGGATTCCAGAGCAGAGCTCCAGGTACGGGCGGGGCGACTGGAAAATTCAAACCGTGGTGAGGATTGGGTGCATAGGGGCTTGGCAAGCCCCATATGTGGGCTCTTGGTCCAGGCCCTGACAGGCCTTTCTTTGACATGGGGCTCATGCTGAGGATCACAGTGTGAATTTGTGCCCAAGCAGCACTCAAGTTTGGGCGTGGCATCAGGGGCCATGAAGGTTTCTCCCACCCTGAAGGTGTGACTCCATGCCAAGAGCAAGCTTGACAGCCATGGGGAAGGAGGAGTTCTGTTTTGTGCTCGCTATACCCAGCTGTGTGGAGAATTGATATAATGTCTAGGTTCAGATATCTGAAAACCAAGGTTAGGATGAGGTGACGGCATAAGACCATGGCGTGTCCGAAGTGCTGGGTGTGCGGCCAGCTGTCTCCTTGTCTGTCTGGACGTCTGGCTTCAGGCTGTGTCAGGCAGAGCATGAGTGCCCAGAGCAGCCTATCCAGTTCGGGTACCGCCGAGGCCCGAGCAGGTTGATCCTCATCTGGGTTTTCTGGAGAGCCCCACAGGGAAACGTTTTTCTTCCGTTGGGCAGACACTGGGCTGGGTTTTGGTTCCGGAGTTCCTAGTCCGGAGGGCTTGTTTGCCAGGAGTGTGAGGAAGGAAGTCTGAAAACACAAGCTAGCGTGTGGTTTGGGACCGAGGTCACGGCATGCCCACTCTGCAGAGGCTGAATCGGGATCTCCTGCACTGAGGTCATGTCAACTATGAGACGTGCCTCAGGCTAGAGTTCTTGTCCAGCATGGCCTCTTCCTGAAGGGTGTGGGGGCTTCATGAGGCCAGAAAGTTTTGCCTACGATGGGATTTGTGAACTGCTCCAAAACTGAAGGTTACCTTCTGCACGACAGTCGAGTCCTATTGGATGGTTCCAAGAGGCCCCATATGGAAAGACTCGAGAGCAGGTGTCTAAGCATGGATGCCTGGGAACGCCACCTCATATTCCCACTCTTTAGTCAGGACAAGGCAGGCTCAATCTGCGGGCTCCTGGGTGAGCTACCCAGAGGGGAGAGTTGAAATGGACTCTCCTGAAGATGAGTCCTACTGTGGCTTGGTGGCCTGGGAGACCTTGGAATGTGGAGGTGGCTCAGGGACTCTGCAGGATTCTCCAACATGAGGTGTTTGACACGGCTCCAACAAGGAAACTTCCCATGTGGAGACGAGAGGAGTTCTGTTCCGTGCCTCAGGAAAGCCCCATACCCTGTTCTTCGAACCAAAGCCTCTGAGGAGTGACACCTGGAAACCAAAGTAAGAGTTGAGACTACGGCCTAAAGGCCTGTCCGGCTCAACCTTCTATCTCTGTTGTCATCTGTGTGCATGCATTCATGGATGTAGCTGCTCAGCTTGTGTCCGAATGCCCCTGTGAGTCCAGTGAGGCTCCCAGTAGTGGGATGTCCTCGGAGGCCTTGAGGTTTCTCATATTCTGGAGGTGTGTGGCCAAAGGAATGGACACAGTTTCCCAGGAGAGAGCAGGCACGGTCCTGTGGTATGGCTCCAGAGGACCCAGCCTAGAGGCTCTGTTTGCCAGGGCTGTGGGGACAGATGTCTGAAAAAGCAAACTTGGCTCAGCTAGGGGCCAATGTAATGGCAGGCCTGATCTCTAGTCCGTGAGGGGAGATCCTCTGGAAATAAAGTAGGGCAAGTGGGAGGCAGTCACTCAGGATTTTGTCTCTGGGTGTTGCGTTTACAGTGTCCGGTCAGGGTAGGGGTTGTCTCAGGGGCCGAGGAAGAGCCTTCCTCTCAGGGGATTGTCCAAGCTCCCAAGTGTTTGTGTTCATTCTGTGGGAATGAAGAGTACTGTTTCCTGCCACAGGGGACCCCCCAGGAGAGGGACTCTAGAGCACAGCAGTGGGTTCCCTCAACTGGAATACACACCATCTAGTTAGTCCTGGGTGCCTATGGGCATGGCAAGCCACATATGCGGGCTCTTGGTCCAGTCACTGAGAGGCGTTACTTGAATAAGGTACTCACGCTGAGGGTCACAATGTGTGTTTGTGCCCAAGGCGGCCCTCACGCTTGGGCGTGGCCTCATGGGCCATGCCGTTTTCTCCTACACTGAAGGTTTGACTCACTGCCAGCAGCAAGGTTTCTTGCCAGGGGGAAGGAGGGGTTCTGACTTGTGCATCAGGTTCCCCCCTGTGCAGGGATTGGAGATAAGGTCTAGGTTCCGATGACTGAAAACCCAGGTTGGGAATGGATGGTGGCCTAAGGCAGTGGCGGGTCCAATGTGCTGGGTGTGCAGCCAGCTGTGTCGGTGTCTGTTGGAAGGTCTGGGCTCAGGCTATTTGCGACAGAGCATCACTGTTTAAGGTAGCCTATGCAATTGGGGTGTTGCCGAGGGCCAAGCAGTTTGATCCTCATTTGGGGTTTCTGGGCAGCGCCATAGACAATGTTTTTCTCCTGGGA
Source organism: Mustela nivalis (assembly GCF_964662115.1). Lineage (NCBI taxonomy): Eukaryota > Metazoa > Chordata > Mammalia > Carnivora > Mustelidae > Mustela > Mustela nivalis. The sequence continues at coordinate 384,323 of NW_028136324.1, read as the reverse complement.
GGCAGGCACAGTGCTTCATTGTGGCCCCAGAACTCCCAGTAGGGAGGGTTTGTGGGCCAGGAGTGTGAGGACGGAAGTCTGAAAACACAAGCTAGTGTGAGGATTGGAACCAAGGGCAGAGCAGGCCCACTCTGCAGAGGCTGAATCAAAATCTCCTGCATCTGAAGTCAGGCTGAGGATCAGACGTTGGCTGAGGCTGGAGTATGTGTCCATGATGGCACCTTCATGAAGTGGGGGCCTCATGAGGCCAAGGAAGTTTTCCCACGCTGAGTTTGGAGGTTGCCCCAAACCACAAGGTTTCCTTCTGCGGGACATTCGAGTCCTGTTGCATGGCTCCAGGACATACCATACGGAAGGACTGGAGAGCAGGGTTCGAAGGATGGATCCCTGTACAGCATGCCTCGCATTCCCATTGGCTATTAGCGACAAGATATGTTTGATCTGCTGCCTCTGGAACACGCGACCCAGGGGGCTGAGTTGAAATGGCCTCTCCTGAGGATGCGTCATAATGTGCGTTTGGGTCCATGGAGACCTTGGAATGTGCTGGTTGTTCAGTGGCCCTGCGGAACTCTCCTACCTGAAGTGTTTGATACATCCCAGTAAGAAAGCTGCCCATGTGCAGATGAGAGAGGTTTGGTTTGGTGCCTCAGAAAAGCCCCATGTGCTGGTCTACGAAAACAGTCCTCTGAGAACGGAAACATGGAAACCAAAGCTAAGGTTCAGATTAGGGCCTGGGGGCCTGTCCATTTCAACCTTCTGTCTCTGGGGACACTGTCTGAGAGTCTAAGTGGAGATAGTTGCTCCGCTGGTGTCAGAGAGCCCCTCTTAGTCCAGGGGGGCCTACACTATTGATGGCCTCAGAGGCCTTGGAGCTTTTCCCTAACCTGTAGTGTTGTGGTCAATGGACTGGGCACACTTTCCTTGGAGAAGGCAGGCACAATCTTTCGCTGTGGCCCTAGAGGCCCTAGCCTGGAGGTGTGTGGGTCCAGGCTGTGGGCACAGAAGTCTGAATACACAAACTCAGCTTATGAGTGGCGCCTAGGGTATGGCAGGCCGGATGTACAGCCCGAGAGGGAGCTCCTGGGCCTCTGAAACAAGGGCGAGTTGGAGGCGTTCCTTCAGGCTTTTGTCTCTGGATGTTGTGTCCGGGATAGCCGTGGATTGGAGCGGTGGCCTCAGGTTCTGTGGACGAGTATCCCTCTCTGGGGATTTGTCCCAGCTCCCAAGAGTTTTGGGTCATTTTGTGGGAAGGGTGGAGTCGTGTTGTCTGGCTCATGGGTCTCTCCAAGAAAGGGATTCCAGAGCAGAGCTCCAGGTACGGGCGGGGCGACTGGAAAATTCAAACCGTGGTGAGGATTGGGTGCATAGGGGCTTGGCAAGCCCCATATGTGGGCTCTTGGTCCAGGCCCTGACAGGCCTTTCTTTGACATGGGGCTCATGCTGAGGATCACAGTGTGAATTTGTGCCCAAGCAGCACTCAAGTTTGGGCGTGGCATCAGGGGCCATGAAGGTTTCTCCCACCCTGAAGGTGTGACTCCATGCCAAGAGCAAGCTTGACAGCCATGGGGAAGGAGGAGTTCTGTTTTGTGCTTGCTATACCCAGCTGTGTGGAGAATTGATATAATGTCTAGGTTCAGATATCTGAAAACCAAGGTTAGGATGAGGTGACGGCATAAGACCATGGCGTGTTCGAAGTGCTGGGTGTGCGGCCAGCTGTCTCCTTGTCTGTCTGGACGTCTGGCTTCAGGCTGTGTCAGGCAGAGCATGAGTGCCCAGAGCAGCCTATCCAGTTCGGGTACCGTCGAGGCCCGAGCAGGTTGATCCTCATCTGGGTTTTCTGGAGAGCCCCACAGGGAAACGTTTTTCTTCCGTTGGGCAGACACTGGGCTGGGTTTTGGTTCTGGAGTTCCTAGTCCGGAGGGCTTGTTTGCCAGGAGTGTGAGGAAGGAAGTCTGAAAACACAAGCTAGCGTGAGGTTTGGGACCGAGGTCACGGCAGGCCCACTCTGCAGAGGCTGAATCGGGATCTCCTGCACTGAGGTCATGTCAACTATGAGACGTGCCTCAGGCTAGAGTTCTTGTCCAGCATGGCCTCTTCCTGAAGGGTGTGGGGGCTTCATGAGGCCAGAAAGTTTTGCCTACGATGGGATTTGTGAACTGCTCCAAAACTGAAGGTTACCTTCTGCACGACAGTCGAGTCCTATTGGATGGTTCCAAGAGGCCCCATATGGAAAGACTCGAGAGCAGGTGTCTAAGCATGGATGCCTGGGAACGCCACCTCATATTCCCACTCTTTAGTCAGGACAAGGCAGGCTCAATCTGCGGGCTCCTGGGTGAGCTACCCAGAGGGGAGAGTTGAAATGGACTCTCCTGAAGATGAGTCCTACTGTGGCTTGGTGGCCTGGGAGACCTTGGAATGTGGAGGTGGCTCAGGGACTCTGCAGGATTCTCAAACATGAGGTGTTTGACACGGCTCCAACAAGGAAACTTCCCATGTGGAGACGAGAGGAGTACTGTTCCGTGCCTCAGGAAAGCCCCATACCCTGTTCTTCGAACCAAAGCCTCTGAGGAGTGACACCTGGAAACCAAAGTAAGAGTTGAGACTACGGCCTAAAGGCCTGTCCGGCTCAACCTTCTATCTCTGTTGTCATCTGTGTGCATGCATTCATGGATGTAGCTGCTCAGCTTGTGTCCGAATGCCCCTGTGAGTCCAGTGAGGCTCCCAGTAGTGGGATGTCCTCGGAGGCCTTGAGGTTTCTCATATTCTGGAGGTGTGTGGCCAAAGGAATGGACACAGTTTCCCAGGAGAGAGCAGGCACGGTCCTGTGGTATGGCTCCAGAGGACCCAGCCTAGAGGCTCTGTTTGCCAGGGCTGTGGGGACAGATGTCTGAAAAAGCAAACTTGGCTCAGCTAGGGGCCAATGTAATGGCAGGCCTGATCTCTAGTCCGTGAGGGGAGATCCTCTGGAAATCAAAGTAGGGCAAGTGGGAGGCAGTCACTCAGGATTTTGTCTCTGGGTGTTGCGTTTACAGTGTCCGGTCAGGGTAGGGGTTGTCTCAGGGGCCGAGGAAGAGCCTTCCTCTCAGGGGATTGTCCAAGCTCCCAAGTGTTTGTGTTCATTCTGTGGGAATGAAGAGTACTGTTTCCTGCCACAGGGGAACCCCCAGGAGAGGGACTCTAGAGCACAGCAGTGGGTTCCCTCAACTGGAATACACACCATCTAGTTAGTCCTGGGTGCCTATGGGCATGGCAAGCCACATATGCGGGCTCTTGGTCCAGTCACTGAGAGGCGTTACTTGAATAAGGTACTCACGCTGAGGGTCACAATGTGTGTTTGTGCCCAAGGCGGCCCTCACGCTTGGGCGTGGCCTCATGGGCCATGCCGTTTTCTCCTACACTGAAGGTTTGACTCACTGCCAGCAGCAAGGTTTCTTGCCAGGGGGAAGGAGGGGTTCTGACTTGTGCATCAGGTTCCCCCCTGTGCAGGGATTGGAGATAAGGTCTAGGTTCCGATGACTGAAAACCCAGGTTGGGAATGGATGGTGGCCTAAGGCAGTGGCGGGTCCAATGTGCTGGGTGTGCAGCCAGCTGTGTCGGTGTCTGTTGGAAGGTCTGGGCTCAGGCTATTTGCGACAGAGCATCACTGTTTAAGGTAGCCTATGCAATTGGGGTGTTGCCGAGGGCCAAGCAGTTTGATCCTCATTTGGGGTTTCTGGGCAGCGCCATAGACAATGTTTTTCTCTTGGGAGGCAGGCACAGTGCTTCATTGTGGCCCCAGAATTCCCAGTAGGGAGGGTTTGTGGGCCAGGAGTGTGAGGACGGAAGTCTGAAAACACAAGCTAGTGTGAGGATTGGAACCAAGGGCAGAGAAGGCCCACTCTGCAGAGGCTGAATCAAAATCTCCTGCATCTGAAGTCAGGCTGAGGATCAGACGTTGGCTGAGGCTGGAGTATGTGTCCATGATGGCACCTTCATGAAGTGGGGGCCTCATGAGGCCAAGGAAGTTTTCCCACGCTGAGTTTGGAGGTTGCCCCAAACCACAAGGTTTCCTTCTGCGGGACATTCGAGTCCTGTTGCATGGCTCCAGGACATACCATACGGAAGGACTGGAGAGCAGGGTTCGAAGGATGGATCCCTGTACAGCATGCCTCGCATTCCCATTGGCTATTAGCGACAAGATATGTTTGATCTGCTGCCTCTGGAACACGCGACCCAGGGGGCTGAGTTGAAATGGCCTCTCCTGAGGATGCGTCATAATGTGCGTTTGGGTCCATGGAGACCTTGGAATGTGCTGGTTGTTCAGTGGCCCTGCGGAACTCTCCTACCTGAAGTGTTTGATACATCCCAGTAAGAAAGCTGCCCATGTGGAGATGAGAGCTGTTTGGTTTGGTGCCTCAGAAAAGCCCCATGTGCTGGTCTACGGAAACAGTCCTCTGAGAACGGAAACATGGAAACCAAAGCTAAGGTTCAGATTAGGGCCTAGGGGCCTGTCCCTTTCAACCTTCTGTCTCTGGGGACACTGTCTGAGAGTCTAAGTGGAGATAGTTGCTCCGCTGGTGTCAGAGAGCCCCTCTTAGTCCAGGGGGGCCTACACTATTGATCGCCTCAGAGGCCTTGGAGCTTTTCCCTAACCTGTAGTGTTGTGGTCAATGGACTGGGCACACTTTCCTTGGAGAAGGCAGGCACAATCTTTCGCTGTGGCCCTAGAGGCCCTAGCCTGGAGGTGTGTGGGTCCAGGCTGTGGGCACAGAAGTCTGAATACACAAACTCAGCTTATGAGTGGCGCCTAGGGTATGGCAGGCCGGATGTACAGCCCGAGAGGGAGCTCCTGGGCCTCTGAAACAAGGGCGAGTGGGAGGCGTTCCTTCAGGCTTTTGTCTCTGGATGTTGTGTCCGGGATAGCCGTGGATTGGAGCGGTGGCCTCAGGTTCTGTGGACGAGTATCCCTCTCTGGGGATTTGTCCCAGCTCCCAAGAGTTTGGGGTCATTTTGTGGGAAGGGTGGAGTCGTGTTGTCTGGCTCATGGGTCTCTCCAAGAAAGGGATTCCAGAGCAGAGCTCCAGGTACGGGCGGGGCGACTGGAAAATTCAAACCGTGGTGAGGATTGGGTGCATAGGGGCTTGGCAAGCCCCATATGTGGGCTCTTGGTCCAGGCCCTGACAGGCCTTTCTTTGACATGGGGCTCATGCTGAGGATCACAGTGTGAATTTGTGCCCAAGCAGCACTCAAGTTTGGGCGTGGCATCAGGGGCCATGAAGGTTTCTCCCACCCTGAAGGTGTGACTCCATGCCAAGAGCAAGCTTGACAGCCATGGGGAAGGAGGAGTTCTGTTTTGTGCTTGCTATACCCAGCTGTGTGGAGAATTGATATAATGTCTAGGTTCAGATATCTGAAAACCAAGGTTAGGATGAGGTGACGGCATAAGACCATGGCGTGTTCGAAGTGCTGGGTGTGCGGCCAGCTGTCTCCTTGTCTGTCTGGACGTCTGGCTTCAGGCTGTGTCAGGCAGAGCATGAGTGCCCAGAGCAGCCTATCCAGTTCGGGTACCGTCGAGGCCCGAGCAGGTTGATCCTCATCTGGGTTTTCTGGAGAGCCCCACAGGGAAACGTTTTTCTTCCGTTGGGCAGACACTGGGCTGGGTTTTGGTTCTGGAGTTCCTAGTCCGGAGGGCTTGTTTGCCAGGAGTGTGAGGAAGGAAGTCTGAAAACACAAGCTAGCGTGAGGTTTGGGACCGAGGTCACGGCAGGCCCACTCTGCAGAGGCTGAATCGGGATCTCCTGCACTGAGGTCATGTCAACTATGAGACGTGCCTCAGGCTAGAGTTCTTGTCCAGCATGGCCTCTTCCTGAAGGGTGTGGGGGCTTCATGAGGCCAGAAAGTTTTGCCTACGATGGGATTTGTGAACTGCTCCAAAACTGAAGGTTACCTTCTGCACGACAGTCGAGTCCTATTGGATGGTTCCAAGAGGCCCCATATGGAAAGACTCGAGAGCAGGTGTCTAAGCATGGATGCCTGGGAACGCCACCTCCTATTCCCACTCTTTAGTCAGGACAAGGCAGGCTCAATCTGCGGGCTCCTGGGTGAGCTACCCAGAGGGGAGAGTTGAAATGGACTCTCCTGAAGATGAGTCCTACTGTGGCTTGGTGGCCTGGGAGACCTTGGAATGTGGAGGTGGCTCAGGGACTCTGCAGGATTCTCCAACATGAGGTGTTTGACACGGCTCCAACAAGGAAACTTCCCATGTGGAGACGAGAGGAGTACTGTTCCTTGCCTCAGGAAAGCCCCATACCCTGTTCTTCGAACCAAAGCCTCTGAGGAGTGACACCTGGAAACCAAAGTAAGAGTTGAGACTACGGCCTAAAGGCCTGTCCGGCTCAACCTTCTATCTCTGTTGTCATCTGTGTGCATGCATTCATGGATGTAGCTGCTCAGCTTGTGTCCGAATGCCCCTGTGAGTCCAGTGAGGCTCCCAGTAGTGGGATGTCCTCGGAGGCCTTGAGGTTTCTCATATTCTGGAGGTGTGTGGCCAAAGGAATGGACACAGTTTCCCAGGAGAGAGCAGGCACGGTCCTGTGGTATGGCTCCAGAGGACCCAGCCTAGAGGCTCTGTTTGCCAGGGCTGTGGGGACAGATGTCTGAAAAAGCAAACTTGGCTCAGCTAGGGGCCAATGTAATGGCAGGCCTGATCTCTAGTCCGTGAGGGGAGATCCTCTGGAAATCAAAGTAGGGCAAGTGGGAGGCAGTCACTCAGGATTTTGTCTCTGGGTGTTGCGTTTACAGTGTCCGGTCAGGGTAGGGGTTGTCTCAGGGGCCGAGGAAGAGCCTTCCTCTCAGGGGATTGTCCAAGCTCCCAAGTGTTTGTGTTCATTCTGTGGGAATGAAGAGTACTGTTTCCTGCCACAGGGGAACCCCCAGGAGAGGGACTCTAGAGCACAGCAGTGGGTTCCCTCAACTGGAATACACACCATCTAGTTAGTCCTGGGTGCCTATGGGCATGGCAAGCCACATATGCGGGCTCTTGGTCCAGTCACTGAGAGGCGTTACTTGAATAAGGTACTCACGCTGAGGGTCACAATGTGTGTTTGTGCCCAAGGCGGCCCTCACGCTTGGGCGTGGCCTCATGGGCCATGCCGTTTTCTCCTACACTGAAGGTTTGACTCACTGCCAGCAGCAAGGTTTCTTGCCAGGGGGAAGGAGGGGTTCTGACTTGTGCATCAGGTTCCCCCCTGTGCAGGGATTGGAGATAAGGTCTAGGTTCCGATGACTGAAAACCCAGGTTGGGAATGGATGGTGGCCTAAGGCAGTGGCGGGTCCAATGTGCTGGGTGTGCAGCCAGCTGTGTCGGTGTCTGTTGGAAGGTCTGGGCTCAGGCTATTTGCGACAGAGCATCACTGTTTAAGGTAGCCTATGCAATTGGGGTGTTGCCGAGGGCCAAGCAGTTTGATCCTCATTTGGGGTTTCTGGGCAGCGCCATAGACAATGTTTTTCTCTTGGGAGGCAGGCACAGTGCTTCATTGTGGCCCCAGAACTCCCAGTAGGGAGGGTTTGTGGGCCAGGAGTGTGAGGACGGAAGTCTGAAAACACAAGCTAGTGTGAGGATTGGAACCAAGGGCAGAGCAGGCCCACTCTGCAGAGGCTGAATCAAAATCTCCTGCATCTGAAGTCAGGCTGAGGATCAGACGTTGGCTGAGGCTGGAGTATGTGTCCATGATGGCACCTTCATGAAGTGGGGGCCTCATGAGGCCAAGGAAGTTTTCCCACGCTGAGTTTGGAGGTTGCCCCAAACCACAAGGTTTCCTTCTGCGGGACATTCGAGTCCTGTTGCATGGCTCCAGGACATACCATACGGAAGGACTGGAGAGCAGGGTTCGAAGGATGGATCCCTGTACAGCATGCCTCGCATTCCCATTGGCTATTAGCGACAAGATATGTTTGATCTGCTGCCTCTGGAACACGCGACCCAGGGGGCTGAGTTGAAATGGCCTCTCCTGAGGATGCGTCATAATGTGCGTTTGGGTCCATGGAGACCTTGGAATGTGCTGGTTGTTCAGTGGCCCTGCGGAACTCTCCTACCTGAAGTGTTTGATACATCCCAGTAAGAAAGCTGCCCATGTGGAGATGAGAGCTGTTTGGTTTGGTGCCTCAGAAAAGCCCCATGTGCTGGTCTACGAAAACAGTCCTCTGAGAACGGAAACATGGAAACCAAAGCTAAGGTTCAGATTAGGGCCTAGGGGCCTGTCCCTTTCAACCTTCTGTCTCTGGGGACACTGTCTGAGAGTCTAAGTGGAGATAGTTGCTCCGCTGGTGTCAGAGAGCCCCTCTTAGTCCAGGGGGGCCTACACTATTGATGGCCTCAGAGGCCTTGGAGCTTTTCCCTAACCTGTAGTGTTGTGGTCAATGGACTGGGCACACTTTCCTTGGAGAAGGCAGGCACAATCTTTCGCTGTGGCCCTAGAGGCCCTAGCCTGGAGGTGTGTGGGTCCAGGCTGTGGGCACAGAAGTCTGAATACACAAACTCAGCTTATGAGTGGCGCCTAGGGTATGGCAGGCCGGATGTACAGCCCGAGAGGGAGCTCCTGGGCCTCTGAAACAAGGGCGAGTTGGAGGCGTTCCTTCAGGCTTTTGTCTCTGGATGTTGTGTCCGGGATAGCCGTGGATTGGAGCGGTGGCCTCAGGTTCTGTGGACGAGTATCCCTCTCTGGGGATTTGTCCCAGCTCCCAAGAGTTTTGGGTCATTTTGTGGGAAGGGTGGAGTCGTGTTGTCTGGCTCATGGGTCTCTCCAAGAAAGGGATTCCAGAGCAGAGCTCCAGGTACGGGCGGGGCGACTGGAAAATTCAAACCGTGGTGAGGATTGGGTGCATAGGGGCTTGGCAAGCCCCATATGTGGGCTCTTGGTCCAGGCCCTGACAGGCCTTTCTTTGACATGGGGCTCATGCTGAGGATCACAGTGTGAATTTGTGCCCAAGCAGCACTCAAGTTTGGGCGTGGCATCAGGGGCCATGAAGGTTTCTCCCACCCTGAAGGTGTGACTCCATGCCAAGAGCAAGCTTGACAGCCATGGGGAAGGAGGAGTTCTGTTTTGTGCTTGCTATACCCAGCTGTGTGGAGAATTGATATAATGTCTAGGTTCAGATATCTGAAAACCAAGGTTAGGATGAGGTGACGGCATAAGACCATGGCGTGTTCGAAGTGCTGGGTGTGCGGCCAGCTGTCTCCTTGTCTGTCTGGACGTCTGGCTTCAGGCTGTGTCAGGCAGAGCATGAGTGCCCAGAGCAGCCTATCCAGTTCGGGTACCGTCGAGGCCCGAGCAGGTTGATCCTCATCTGGGTTTTCTGGAGAGCCCCACAGGGAAACGTTTTTCTTCCGTTGGGCAGACACTGGGCTGGGTTTTGGTTCTGGAGTTCCTAGTCCGGAGGGCTTGTTTGCCAGGAGTGTGAGGAAGGAAGTCTGAAAACACAAGCTAGCGTGAGGTTTGGGACCGAGGTCACGGCAGGCCCACTCTGCAGAGGCTGAATCGGGATCTCCTGCACTGAGGTCATGTCAACTATGAGACGTGCCTCAGGCTAGAGTTCTTGTCCAGCATGGCCTCTTCCTGAAGGGTGTGGGGGCTTCATGAGGCCAGAAAGTTTTGCCTACGATGGGATTTGTGAACTGCTCCAAAACTGAAGGTTACCTTCTGCACGACAGTCGAGTCCTATTGGATGGTTCCAAGAGGCCCCATATGGAAAGACTCGAGAGCAGGTGTCTAAGCATGGATGCCTGGGAACGCCACCTCCTATTCCCACTCTTTAGTCAGGACAAGGCAGGCTCAATCTGCGGGCTCCTGGGTGAGCTACCCAGAGGGGAGAGTTGAAATGGACTCTCCTGAAGATGAGTCCTACTGTGGCTTGGTGGCCTGGGAGACCTTGGAATGTGGAGGTGGCTCAGGGACTCTGCAGGATTCTCCAACATGAGGTGTTTGACACGGCTCCAACAAGGAAACTTCCCATGTGGAGACGAGAGGAGTACTGTTCCGTGCCTCAGGAAAGCCCCATACCCTGTTCTTCGAACCAAAGCCTCTGAGGAGTGACACCTGGAAACCAAAGTAAGAGTTGAGACTACGGCCTAAAGGCCTGTCCGGCTCAACCTTCTATCTCTGTTGTCATCTGTGTGCATGCATTCATGGATGTAGCTGCTCAGCTTGTGTCCGAATGCCCCTGTGAGTCCAGTGAGGCTCCCAGTAGTGGGATGTCCTCGGAGGCCTTGAGGTTTCTCATATTCTGGAGGTGTGTGGCCAAAGGAATGGACACAGTTTCCCAGGAGAGAGCAGGCACGGTCCTGTGGTATGGCTCCAGAGGACCCAGCCTAGAGGCTCTGTTTGCCAGGGCTGTGGGGACAGATGTCTGAAAAAGCAAACTTGGCTCAGCTAGGGGCCAATGTAATGGCAGGCCTGATCTCTAGTCCGTGAGGGGAGATCCTCTGGAAATCAAAGTAGGGCAAGTGGGAGGCAGTCACTCAGGATTTTGTCTCTGGGTGTTGCGTTTACAGTGTCCGGTCAGGGTAGGGGTTGTCTCAGAGGCCGAGGAAGAGCCTTCCTCTCAGGGGATTGTCCAAGCTCCCAAGTGTTTGTGTTCATTCTGTGGGAATGAAGAGTACTGTTTCCTGCCACAGGGGACCCCCCAGGAGAGGGACTCTAGAGCACAGCAGTGGGTTCACTCAACTGGAATACACACCATCTAGTTAGTCCTGGGTGCCTATGGGCATGGCAAGCCACATATGCGGGCTCTTGGTCCAGTCACTGAGAGGCGTTACTTGAATAAGGTACTCACGCTGAGGGTCACAATGTGTGTTTGTGCCCAAGGCGGCCCTCACGCTTGGGCGTGGCCTCATGGGCCATGCCGTTTTCTCCTACACTGAAGGTTTGACTCACTGCCAGCAGCAAGGTTTCTTGCCAGGGGGAAGGAGGGGTTCGGACTTGTGCATCAGTTTCCCCCCTGTGCAGGGATTGGAGATAAGGTCTAGGTTCCGATGACTGAAAACACAGGTTGGGAATGGATGGTGGCCTAAGGCAGTGGCGGGTCCAATGTGCTGGGTGTGCAGCCAGCTGTGTCGGTGTCTGTTGGAAGGTCTGGGCTCAGGCTATTTGCGACAGAGCATCACTGTTTAAGGTAGCCTATGCAATTGGGGTGTTGCCGAGGGCCAAGCAGTTTGATCCTCATTTGGGGTTTCTGGGCAGCGCCATAGACAATGTTTTTCTCTTGGGAGGCAGGCACAGTGCTTCATTGTGGCCCCAGAACTCCCAGTAGGGAGGGTTTGTGGGCCAGGAGTGTGAGGACGGAAGTCTGAAAACACAAGCTAGTGTGAGGATTGGAACCAAGGGCAGAGCAGGCCCACTCTGCAGAGGCTGAATCAAAATCTCCTGCATCTGAAGTCAGGCTGAGGATCAGACGTTGGCTGAGGCTGGAGTATGTGTCCATGATGGCACCTTCATGAAGTGGGGGCCTCATGAGGCCAAGGAAGTTTTCCCACGCTGAGTTTGGAGGTTGCCCCAAACCACAAGGTTTCCTTCTGCGGGACATTCGAGTCCTGTTGCATGGCTCCAGGACATACCATACGGAAGGACTGGAGAGCAGGGTTCGAAGGATGGATCCCTGTACAGCATGCCTCGCATTCCCATTGGCTATTAGCGACAAGATATGTTTGATCTGCTGCCTCTGGAACACGCGACCCAGGGGGCTGAGTTGAAATGGCCTCTCCTGAGGATGCGTCATAATGTGCGTTTGGGTCCATGGAGACCTTGGAATGTGCTGGTTGTTCAGTGGCCCTGCGGAACTCTCCTACCTGAAGTGTTTGATACATCCCAGTAAGAAAGCTGCCCATGTGGAGATGAGAGCTGTTTGGTTTGGTGCCTCAGAAAAGCCCCATGTGCTGGTCTACGGAAACAGTCCTCTGAGAACGGAAACATGGAAACCAAAGCTAAGGTTCAGATTAGGGCCTGGGGGCCTGTCCATTTCAACCTTCTGTCTCTGGGGACACTGTCTGAGAGTCTAAGTGGAGATAGTTGCTCCGCTGGTGTCAGAGAGCCCCTCTTAGTCCAGGGTGGCCTACACTATTGATGGCCTCAGAGGCCTTGGAGCTTTTCCCTAACCTGTAGTGTTGTGGTCAATGGACTGGGCACACTTTCCTTGGAGAAGGCAGGCACAATCTTTCGCTGTGGCCCTAGAGGCCCTAGCCTGGAGGTGTGTGGGTCCAGGCTGTGGGCACAGAAGTCTGAATACACAAACTCAGCTTATGAGTGGCGCCTAGGGTATGGCAGGCCGGATGTACAGCCCGAGAGGGAGCTCCTGGGCCTCTGAAACAAGGGCGAGTGGGAGGCGTTCCTTCAGGCTTTTGTCTCTGGATGTTGTGTCCGGGATAGCCGTGGATTGGAGCGGTGGCCTCAGGTTCTGTGGACGAGTATCCCTCTCTGGGGATTTGTCCCAGCTCCCAAGAGTTTGGGGTCATTTAGTGGGAAGGGTGGAGTCGTGTTGTCTGGCTCATGGGTCTCTCCAAGAAAGGGATTCCAGAGCAGAGCTCCAGGTACGGGCGGGGCGACTGGAAAATTCAAACCGTGGTGAGGATTGGGTGCATAGGGGCTTGGCAAGCCCCATATGTGGGCTCTTGGTCCAGGCCCTGACAGGCCTTTCTTTGACATGGGGCTCATGCTGAGGGTCACAGTGTGAATTTGTGCCCAAGCAGCACTCAAGTTTGGGCGTGGCATCAGGGGCCATGAAGGTTTCTCCCACCCTGAAGGTGTGACTCCATGCCAAGAGCAAGCTTGACAGCCATGGGGAAGGAGGAGTTCTGTTTTGTGCTTGCTATACCCAGCTGTGTGGAGAATTGATATAATGTCTAGGTTCAGATATCTGAAAACCAAGGTTAGGATGAGGTGACGGCATAAGACCATGGCGTGTCCGAAGTGCTGGGTGTGCGGCCAGCTGTCTCCTTGTCTGTCTGGACGTCTGGCTTCAGGCTGTGTCAGGCAGAGCATGAGTGCCCAGAGCAGCCTATCCAGTTCGGGTACCGTCGAGGCCCGAGCAGGTTGATCCTCATCTGGGTTTTCTGGAGAGCCCCACAGGGAAACGTTTTTCTTCCGTTGGGCAGACACTGGGCTGGGTTTTGGTTCCGGAGTTCCTAGTCCGGAGGGCTTGTTTGCCAGGAGTGTGAGGAAGGAAGTCTGAAAACACAAGCTAGCGTGTGGTTTGGGACCGAGGTCACGGCATGCCCACTCTGCAGAGGCTGAATCGGGATCTCCTGCACTGAGGTCATGTCAACTATGAGACGTGCCTCAGGCTAGAGTTCTTGTCCAGCATGGCCTCTTCCTGAAGGGTGTGGGGGCTTCATGAGGCCAGAAAGTTTTGCCTACGATGGGATTTGTGAACTGCTCCAAAACTGAAGGTTACCTTCTGCACGACAGTCGAGTCCTATTGGATGGTTCCAAGAGGCCCCATATGGAAAGACTTGAGAGCAGGTGTCTAAGCATGGATGCCTGGGAACGCCACCTCATATTCCCACTCTTTAGTCAGGACAAGGCAGGCTCAATCTGCGGGCTCCTGGGTGAGCTACCCAGAGGGGAGAGTTGAAATAGACTCTCCTGAAGATGAGTCCTACTGTGGCTTGGTGGCCTGGGAGACCCTGGAATGTGGAGGTGGCTCAGGGACTCTGCAGGATTCTCCAACATGAGGTGTTTGACACGGCTCCAACAAGGAAACTTCTCATGTGGAGACGAGAGGAGTTCTGTTCCGTGCCTCAGGAAAGCCCCATACCCTGTTCTTCGAACCAAAGCCTCTGAGGAGTGACACCTGGAAACCAAAGTAAGAGTTGAGACTACGGCCTAAAGGCCTGTCCGGCTCAACCTTCTATCTCTGTTGTCATCTGTGTGCATGCATTCATGGATGTAGCTGCTCAGCTTGTGTCCGAATGCCCCTGTGAGTCCAGTGAGGCTCCCAGTAGTGGGATGTCCTCGGAGGCCTTGAGGTTTCTCATATTCTGGAGGTGTGTGGCCAAAGGAATGGACACAGTTTCCCAGGAGAGAGCAGGCACGGTCCTGTGGTATGGCTCCAGAGGACCCAGCCTAGAGGCTCTGTTTGCCAGGGCTGTGGGGACAGATGTCTGAAAAAGCAAACTTGGCTCAGCTAGGGGCCAATGTAATGGCAGGCCTGATCTCTAGTCCGTGAGGGGAGATCCTCTGGAAATCAAAGTAGGGCAAGTGGGAGGCAGTCACTCAGGATTTTGTCTCTGGGTGTTGCGTTTACAGTGTCCGGTCAGGGTAGGGGTTGTCTCAGAGGCCGAGGAAGAGCCTTCCTCTCAGGGGATTGTCCAAGCTCCCAAGTGTTTGTGTTCATTCTGTGGGAATGAAGAGTACTGTTTCCTGCCACAGGGGAACCCCCAGGAGAGGGACTCTAGAGCACAGCAGTGGGTTCCCTCAACTGGAATACACACCATCTAGTTAGTCCTGGGTGCCTATGGGCATGGCAAGCCACATATGCGGGCTCTTGGTCCAGTCACTGAGAGGCGTTACTTGAATAAGGTACTCACGCTGAGGGTCACAATGTGTGTTTGTGCCCAAGGCGGCCCTCACGCTTGGGCGTGGCCTCATGGGCCATGCCGTTTTCTCCTACACTGAAGGTTTGACTCACTGCCAGCAGCAAGGTTTCTTGCCAGGGGGAAGGAGGGGTTCTGACTTGTGCATCAGGTTCCCCCCTGTGCAGGGATTGGAGATAAGGTCTAGGTTCTGATGACTGAAAACCCAGGTTGGGAATGGATGGTGGCCTAAGGCAGTGGCGGGTCCAATGTGCTGGGTGTGCAGCCAGCTGTGTCGGTGTCTGTTGGAAGGTCTGGGCTCAGGCTATTTGCGACAGAGCATCACTGTTTAAGGTAGCCTATGCAATTGGGGTGTTGCCGAGGGCCAAGCAGTTTGATCCTCATTTGGGGTTTCTGGGCAGCGCCATAGACAATGTTTTTCTCTTGGGAGGCAGGCACAGTGCTTCATTGTGGCCCCAGAATTCCCAGTAGGGAGGGTTTGTGGGCCAGGAGTGTGAGGACGGAAGTCTGAAAACACAAGCTAGTGTGAGGATTGGAACCAAGGGCAGAGCAGGCCCACTCTGCAGAGGCTGAATCAAAATCTCCTGCATCTGAAGTCAGGCTGAGGATCAGACGTTGGCTGAGGCTGGAGTATGTGTCCATGATGGCACCTTCATGAAGTGGGGGCCTCATGAGGCCAAGGAAGTTTTCCCACGCTGAGTTTGGAGGTTGCCCCAAACCACAAGGTTTCCTTCTGCGGGACATTCGAGTCCTGTTGCATGGCTCCAGGACATACCATACGGAAGGACTGGAGAGCAGGGTTCGAAGGATGGATCCCTGTACAGCATGCCTCGCATTCCCATTGGCTATTAGCGACAAGATATGTTTGATCTGCTGCCTCTGGAACACGCGACCCAGGGGGCTGAGTTGAAATGGCCTCTCCTGAGGATGCGTCATAATGTGCGTTTGGGTCCATGGAGACCTTGGAATGTGCTGGTTGTTCAGTGGCCCTGCGGAACTCTCCTACCTGAAGTGTTTGATACATCCCAGTAAGAAAGCTGCCCATGTGGAGATGAGAGCTGTTTGGTTTGGTGCCTCAGAAAAGCCCCATGTGCTGGTCTACGAAAACAGTCCTCTGAGAACGGAAACATGGAAACCAAAGCTAAGGTTCAGAATAGGGCCTGGGGGCCTGTCCCTTTCAACCTTCTGTCTCTGGGGACACTGTCTGAGAGTCTAAGTGGAGATAGTTGCTCCGCTGGTGTCAGAGAGCCCCTCTTAGTCCAGGGGGGCATACACGATTGATGGCCTCAGGGGCCTTGGAGCTTTTCCCTAACCTGTAGTGTTGTGGTCAATGGACTGGGCACACTTTCCTTGGAGAAGGCAGGCACAATCTTTCGCTGTGGCCCTAGAGGCCCTAGCCTGGAGGTGTGTGGGTCCAGGCTGTGGGCACAGAAGTCTGAATACACAAACTCAGCTTATGAGTGGCGCCTAGGGTATGGCAGGCCGGATGTACAGCCCGAGAGGGAGCTCCTGGGCCTCTGAAACAAGGGCGAGTGGGAGGCGTTCCTTCAGGCTTTTGTCTCTGGATGTTGTGTCCGGGATAGCCGTGGATTGGAGCGGTGGCCTCAGGTTCTGTGGACGAGTATCCCTCTCTGGGGATTTGTCCCAGCTCCCAAGAGTTTGGGGTCATTTTGTGGGAAGGGTGGAGTCGTGTTGTCTGACTCATGGGTCTCTCCAAGAAAGGGATTCCAGAGCAGAGCTCCAAGTACGGGCGGGGCGACTGGAAAATTCAAACCGTGGTGAGGATTGGGTGCATAGGGGCTTGGCAAGCCCCATATGTGGGCTCTTGGTCCAGGCCCTGACAGGCCTTTCTTTGACATGGGGCTCATGCTGAGGATCACAGTGTGAATTTGTGCCCAAGCAGCACTCAAGTTTGGGCGTGGCATCAGGGGCCATGAAGGTTTCTCCCACCCTGAAGGTGTGACTCCATGCCAAGAGCAAGCTTGACAGCCATGGGGAAGGAGGAGTTCTGTTTTGTGCTCGCTATACCCAGCTGTGTGGAGAATTGATATAATGTCTAGGTTCAGATATCTGAAAACCAAGGTTAGGATGAGGTGACGGCATAAGACCATGGCGTGTCCGAAGTGCTGGGTGTGCGGCCAGCTGTCTCCTTGTCTGTCTGGACGTCTGGCTTCAGGCTGTGTCAGGCAGAGCATGAGTGCCCAGAGCAGCCTATCCAGTTCGGGTACCGCCGAGGCCCGAGCAGGTTGATCCTCATCTGGGTTTTCTGGAGAGCCCCACAGGGAAACGTTTTTCTTCCGTTGGGCAGACACTGGGCTGGGTTTTGGTTCCGGAGTTCCTAGTCCGGAGGGCTTGTTTGCCAGGAGTGTGAGGAAGGAAGTCTGAAAACACAAGCTAGCGTGTGGTTTGGGACCGAGGTCACGGCATGCCCACTCTGCAGAGGCTGAATCGGGATCTCCTGCACTGAGGTCATGTCAACTATGAGACGTGCCTCAGGCTAGAGTTCTTGTCCAGCATGGCCTCTTCCTGAAGGGTGTGGGGGCTTCATGAGGCCAGAAAGTTTTGCCTACGATGGGATTTGTGAACTGCTCCAAAACTGAAGGTTACCTTCTGCACGACAGTCGAGTCCTATTGGATGGTTCCAAGAGGCCCCATATGGAAAGACTCGAGAGCAGGTGTCTAAGCATGGATGCCTGGGAACGCCACCTCATATTCCCACTCTTTAGTCAGGACAAGGCAGGCTCAATCTGCGGGCTCCTGGGTGAGCTACCCAGAGGGGAGAGTTGAAATGGACTCTCCTGAAGATGAGTCCTACTGTGGCTTGGTGGCCTGGGAGACCTTGGAATGTGGAGGTGGCTCAGGGAATCTGCAGGATTCTCCAACATGAGGTGTTTGACACGGCTCCAACAAGGAAACTTCCCATGTGGAGACGAGAGGAGTTCTGTTCCGTGCCTCAGGAAAGCCCCATACCCTGTTCTTCGAACCAAAGCCTCTGAGGAGTGACAACTGGAAACCAAAGTAAGAGTTGAGACTACGGCCTAAAGGCCTGTCCGGCTCAACCTTCTATCTCTGTTGTCATCTGTGTGCATGCATTCATGGATGTAGCTGCTCAGCTTGTGTCCGAATGCCCCTGTGAGTCCAGTGAGGCTCCCAGTAGTGGGATGTCCTCGGAGGCCTTGAGGTTTCTCATATTCTGGAGGTGTGTGGCCAAAGGAATGGACACAGTTTCCCAGGAGAGAGCAGGCACGGTCCTGTGGTATGGCTCCAGAGGACCCAGCCTAGAGGCTCTGTTTGCCAGGGCTGTGGGGACAGATGTCTGAAAAAGCAAACTTGGCTCAGCTAGGGGCCAATGTAATGGCAGGCCTGATCTCTAGTCCGTGAGGGGAGATCCTCTGGAAATAAAGTAGGGCAAGTGGGAGGCAGTCACTCAGGATTTTGTCTCTGGGTGTTGCGTTTACAGTGTCCGGTCAGGGTAGGGGTTGTCTCAGGGGCCGAGGAAGAGCCTTCCTCTCAGGGGATTGTCCAAGCTCCCAAGTGTTTGTGTTCATTCTGTGGGAATGAAGAGTACTGTTTCCTGCCACAGGGGAACCCCCAGGAGAGGGACTCTAGAGCACAGCAGTGGGTTCCCTCAACTGGAATACACACCATCTAGTTAGTCCTGGGTGCCTATGGGCATGGCAAGCCACATATGCGGGCTCTTGGTCCAGTCACTGAGAGGCGTTACTTGAATAAGGTACTCACGCTGAGGGTCACAATGTGTGTTTGTGCCCAAGGCGGCCCTCACGCTTGGGCGTGGCCTCATGGGCCATGCCGTTTTCTCCTACACTGAAGGTTTGACTCACTGCCAGCAGCAAGGTTTCTTGCCAGGGGGAAGGAGGGGTTCTGACTTGTGCATCAGGTTCCCCCCTGTGCAGGGATTGGAGATAAGGTCTAGGTTCCGATGACTGAAAACCCAGGTTGGGAATGGATGGTGGCCTAAGGCAGTGGCGGGTCCAATGTGCTGGGTGTGCAGCCAGCTGTGTCGGTGTCTGTTGGAAGGTCTGGGCTCAGGCTATTTGCGACAGAGCATCACTGTTTAAGGTAGCCTATGCAATTGGGGTGTTGCCGAGGGCCAAGCAGTTTGATCCTCATTTGGGGTTTCTGGGCAGCGCCATAGACAATGTTTTTCTCTTGGGAGGCAGGCACAGTGCTTCATTGTGGCCCCAGAACTCCCAGTAGGGAGGGTTTGTGGGCCAGGAGTGTGAGGACGGAAGTCTGAAAACACAAGCTAGTGTGAGGATTGGAACCAAGGGCAGAGCAGGCCCACTCTGCAGAGGCTGAATCAAAATCTCCTGCATCTGAAGTCAGGCTGAGGATCAGACGTTGGCTGAGGCTGGAGTATGTGTCCATGATGGCACCTTCATGAAGTGGGGGCCTCATGAGGCCAAGGAAGTTTTCCCACGCTGAGTTTGGAGGTTGCCCCAAACCACAAGGTTTCCTTCTGCGGGACATTCGAGTCCTGTTGCATGGCTCCAGGACATACCATACGGAAGGACTGGAGAGCAGGGTTCGAAGGATGGATCCCTGTACAGCATGCCTCGCATTCCCATTGGCTATTAGCGACAAGATATGTTTGATCTGCTGCCTCTGGAACACGCGACCCAGGGGGCTGAGTTGAAATGGCCTCTCCTGAGGATGCGTCATAATGTGCGTTTGGGTCCATGGAGACCTTGGAATGTGCTGGTTGTTCAGTGGCCCTGCGGAACTCTCCTACCTGAAGTGTTTGATACATCCCAGTAAGAAAGCTGTTTTGTGGAGATGAGAGCTGTTTGGTTTGGTGCCTCAGAAAAGCCCCATGTGCTGGTCTACGAAAACAGTCCTCTGAGAACGGAAACATGGAAACCAAAGCTAAGGTTCAGATTAGGGCCTGGGGGCCTGTCCATTTCAACCTTCTGTCTCTGGGGACACTGTCTGAGAGTCTAAGTGGAGATAGTTGCTCCGCTGGTGTCAGAGAGCCCCTCTTAGTCCAGGGGGGCCTACACTATTGATGGCCTCAGAGGCCTTGGAGCTTTTCCCTAACCTGTAGTGTTGTGGTCAATGGACTGGGCACACTTTCCTTGGAGAAGGCAGGCACAATCTTTCGCTGTGGCCCTAGAGGCCCTAGCCTGGAGGTGTGTGGGTCCAGGCTGTGGGCACAGAAGTCTGAATACACAAACTCAGCTTATGAGTGGCGCCTAGGGTATGGCAGGCCGGATGTACAGCCCGAGAGGGAGCTCCTGGGCCTCTGAAACAAGGGCGAGTGGGAGGCGTTCCTTCAGGCTTTTGTCTCTGGATGTTGTGTCCGGGATAGCCGTGGATTGGAGCGGTGGCCTCAGGTTCTGTGGACGAGTATCCCTCTCTGGGGATTTGTCCCAGCTCCCAAGAGTTTGGGGTCATTTTGTGGGAAGGGTGGAGTCGTGTTGTCTGACTCATGGGTCTCTCCAAGAAAGGGATTCCAGAGCAGAGCTCCAGGTACGGGCGGGGCGACTGGAAAATTCAAACCGTGGTGAGGATTGGGTGCATAGGGGCTTGGCAAGCCCCATATGTGGGCTCTTGGTCCAGGCCCTGACAGGCCTTTCTTTGACATGGGGCTCATGCTGAGGATCACAGTGTGAATTTGTGCCCAAGCAGCACTCAAGTTTGGGCGTGGCATCAGGGGCCATGAAGGTTTCTCCCACCCTGAAGGTGTGACTCCATGCCAAGAGCAAGCTTGACAGCCATGGGGAAGGAGGAGTTCTGTTTTGTGCTTGCTATACCCAGCTGTGTGGAGAATTGATATAATGTCTAGGTTCAGATATCTGAAAACCAAGGTTAGGATGAGGTGACGGCATAAGACCATGGCGTGTTCGAAGTGCTGGGTGTGCGGCCAGCTGTCTCCTTGTCTGTCTGGACGTCTGGCTTCAGGCTGTGTCAGGCAGAGCATGAGTGCCCAGAGCAGCCTATCCAGTTCGGGTACCGTCGAGGCCCGAGCAGGTTGATCCTCATCTGGGTTTTCTGGAGAGCCCCACAGGGAAACGTTTTTCTTCCGTTGGGCAGACACTGGGCTGGGTTTTGGTTCTGGAGTTCCTAGTCCGGAGGGCTTGTTTGCCAGGAGTGTGAGGAAGGAAGTCTGAAAACACAAGCTAGCGTGAGGTTTGGGACCGAGGTCACGGCATGCCCACTCTGCAGAGGCTGAATCGGGATCTCCTGCACTGAGGTCATGTCAACTATGAGACGTGCCTCAGGCTAGAGTTCTTGTCCAGCATGGCCTCTTCCTGAAGGGTGTGGGGGCTTCATGAGGCCAGAAAGTTTTGCCTACGATGGGATTTGTGAACTGCTCCAAAACTGAAGGTTACCTTCTGCACGACAGTCGAGTCCTATTGGATGGTTCCAAGAGGCCCCATATGGAAAGACTCGAGAGCAGGTGTCTAAGCATGGATGCCTGGGAACGCCACCTCATATTCCCACTCTTTAGTCAGGACAAGGCAGGCTCAATCTGCGGGCTCCTGGGTGAGCTACCCAGAGGGGAGAGTTGAAATGGACTCTCCTGAAGATGAGTCCTACTGTGGCTTGGTGGCCTGGGAGACCTTGGAATGTGGAGGTGGCTCAGGGACTCTGCAGGATTCTCCAACATGAGGTGTTTGACACGGCTCCAACAAGGAAACTTCCCATGTGGAGACGAGAGGAGTACTGTTCCGTGCCTCAGGAAAGCCCCATACCCTGTTCTTCGAACCAAAGCCTCTGAGGAGTGACACCTGGAAACCAAAGTAAGAGTTGAGACTACGGCCTAAAGGCCTGTCCGGCTCAACCTTCTATCTCTGTTGTCATCTGTGTGCATGCATTCATGGATGTAGCTGCTCAGCTTGTGTCCGAATGCCCCTGTGAGTCCAGTGAGGCTCCCAGTAGTGGGATGTCCTCGGAGGCCTTGAGGTTTCTCATATTCTGGAGGTGTGTGGCCAAAGGAATAGACACAGTTTCCCAGGAGAGAGCAGGCACGGTCCTGTGGTATGGCTCCAGAGGACCCAGCCTAGAGGCTCTGTTTGCCAGGGCTGTGGGGACAGATTTCTGAAAAAGCAAACTTGGCTCAGCTAGGGGCCAATGTAATGGCAGGCCTGATCTCTAGTCCGTGAGGGGAGATCCTCTGGAAATCAAAGTAGGGCAAGTGGGAGGCAGTCACTCAGGATTTTGTCTCTGGGTGTTGCGTTTACAGTGTCCGGTCAGGGTAGGGGTTGTCTCAGGGGCCGAGGAAGAGCCTTCCTCTCAGGGGATTGTCCAAGCTCCCAAGTGTTTGTGTTCATTCTGTGGGAATGAAGAGTACTGTTTCCTGCCACAGGGGAACCCCCAGGAGAGGGACTCTAGAGCACAGCGTGGGTTCCCTCAACTGGAATACACACCATCTAGTTAGTCCTGGGTGCCTATGGGCATGGCAAGCCACATATGCGGGCTCTTGGTCCAGTCACTGAGAGGCGTTACTTGAATAAGGTACTCACGCTGAGGGTCACAATGTGTGTTTGTGCCCAAGGCGGCCCTCACGCTTGGGCGTGGCCTCATGGGCCATGCCGTTTTCTCCTACACTGAAGGTTTGACTCACTGCCAGCAGCAAGGTTTCTTGCCAGGGGGAAGGAGGGGTTCTGACTTGTGCATCAGGTTCCCCCCTGTGCAGGGATTGGAGATAAGGTCTAGGTTCCGATGACTGAAAACCCAGGTTGGGAATGGATGGTGGCCTAAGGCAGTGGCGGGTCCAATGTGCTGGGTGTGCAGCCAGCTGTGTCGGTGTCTGTTGGAAGGTCTGGGCTCAGGCTATTTGCGACAGAGCATCACTGTTTAAGGTAGCCTATGCAATTGGGGTGTTGCCGAGGGCCAAGCAGTTTGATCCTCATTTGGGGTTTCTGGGCAGCGCCATAGACAATGTTTTTCTCTTGGGAGGCAGGCACAGTGCTTCATTGTGGCCCCAGAATTCCCAGTAGGGAGGGTTTGTGGGCCAGGAGTGTGAGGACGGAAGTCTGAAAACACAAGCTAGTGTGAGGATTGGAACCAAGGGCAGAGAAGGCCCACTCTGCAGAGGCTGAATCAAAATCTCCTGCATCTGAAGTCAGGCTGAGGATCAGACGTTGGCTGAGGCTGGAGTATGTGTCCATGATGGCACCTTCATGAAGTGGGGGCCTCATGAGGCCAAGGAAGTTTTCCCACGCTGAGTTTGGAGGTTGCCCCAAACCACAAGGTTTCCTTCTGCGGGACATTCGAGTCCTGTTGCATGGCTCCAGGACATACCATACGGAAGGACTGGAGAGCAGGGTTCGAAGGATGGATCCCTGTACAGCATGCCTCGCATTCCCATTGGCTATTAGCGACAAGATATGTTTGATCTGCTGCCTCTGGAACACGCGACCCAGGGGGCTGAGTTGAAATGGCCTCTCCTGAGGATGCGTCATAATGTGCGTTTGGGTCCATGGAGACCTTGGAATGTGCTGGTTGTTCAGTGGCCCTGCGGAACTCTCCTACCTGAAGTGTTTGATACATCCCAGTAAGAAAGCTGTTTTGTGGAGATGAGAGCTGTTTGGTTTGGTGCCTCAGAAAAGCCCCATGTGCTGGTCTACGAAAACAGTCCTCTGAGAACGGAAACATGGAAACCAAAGCTAAGGTTCAGATTAGGGCCTGGGGGCCTGTCCATTTCAACCTTCTGTCTCTGGGGACACTGTCTGAGAGTCTAAGTGGAGATAGTTGCTCCGCTGGTGTCAGAGAGCCCCTCTTAGTCCAGGGGGGCCTACACTATTGATGGCCTCAGAGGCCTTGGAGCTTTTCCCTAACCTGTAGTGTTGTGGTCAATGGACTGGGCACACTTTCCTTGGAGAAGGCAGGCACAATCTTTCGCTGTGGCCCTAGAGGCCCTAGCCTGGAGGTGTGTGGGTCCAGGCTGTGGGCACAGAAGTCTGAATACACAAACTCAGCTTATGAGTGGCGCCTAGGGTATGGCAGGCCGGATGTACAGCCCGAGAGGGAGCTCCTGGGCCTCTGAAACAAGGGCGAGTGGGAGGCGTTCCTTCAGGCTTTTGTCTCTGGATGTTGTGTCCGGGATAGCCGTGGATTGGAGCGGTGGCCTCAGGTTCTGTGGACGAGTATCCCTCTCTGGGGATTTGTCCCAGCTCCCAAGAGTTTGGGGTCATTTTGTGGGAAGGGTGGAGTCGTGTTGTCTGACTCATGGGTCTCTCCAAGAAAGGGATTCCAGAGCAGAGCTCCAGGTACGGGCGGGGCGACTGGAAAATTCAAACCGTGGTGAGGATTGGGTGCATAGGGGCTTGGCAAGCCCCATATGTGGGCTCTTGGTCCAGGCCCTGACAGGCCTTTCTTTGACATGGGGCTCATGCTGAGGATCACAGTGTGAATTTGTGCCCAAGCAGCACTCAAGTTTGGGCGTGGCATCAGGGGCCATGAAGGTTTCTCCCACCCTGAAGGTGTGACTCCATGCCAAGAGCAAGCTTGACAGCCATGGGGAAGGAGGAGTTCTGTTTTGTGCTTGCTATACCCAGCTGTGTGGAGAATTGATATAATGTCTAGGTTCAGATATCTGAAAACCAAGGTTAGGATGAGGTGACGGCATAAGACCATGGCGTGTTCGAAGTGCTGGGTGTGCGGCCAGCTGTCTCCTTGTCTGTCTGGACGTCTGGCTTCAGGCTGTGTCAGGCAGAGCATGAGTGCCCAGAGCAGCCTATCCAGTTCGGGTACCGTCGAGGCCCGAGCAGGTTGATCCTCATCTGGGTTTTCTGGAGAGCCCCACAGGGAAACGTTTTTCTTCCGTTGGGCAGACACTGGGCTGGGTTTTGGTTCTGGAGTTCCTAGTCCGGAGGGCTTGTTTGCCAGGAGTGTGAGGAAGGAAGTCTGAAAACACAAGCTAGCGTGAGGTTTGGGACCGAGGTCACGGCAGGCCCACTCTGCAGAGGCTGAATCGGGATCTCCTGCACTGAGGTCATGTCAACTATGAGACGTGCCTCAGGCTAGAGTTCTTGTCCAGCATGGCCTCTTCCTGAAGGGTGTGGGGGCTTCATGAGGCCAGAAAGTTTTGCCTACGATGGGATTTGTGAACTGCTCCAAAACTGAAGGTTACCTTCTGCACGACAGTCGAGTCCTATTGGATGGTTCCAAGAGGCCCCATATGGAAAGACTCGAGAGCAGGTGTCTAAGCATGGATGCCTGGGAACGCCACCTCCTATTCCCACTCTTTAGTCAGGACAAGGCAGGCTCAATCTGCGGGCTCCTGGGTGAGCTACCCAGAGGGGAGAGTTGAAATGGACTCTCCTGAAGATGAGTCCTACTGTGGCTTGGTGGCCTGGGAGACCTTGGAATGTGGAGGTGGCTCAGGGACTCTGCAGGATTCTCCAACATGAGGTGTTTGACACGGCTCCAACAAGGAAACTTCCCATGTGGAGACGAGAGGAGTACTGTTCCTTGCCTCAGGAAAGCCCCATACCCTGTTCTTCGAACCAAAGCCTCTGAGGAGTGACACCTGGAAACCAAAGTAAGAGTTGAGACTACGGCCTAAAGGCCTGTCCGGCTCAACCTTCTATCTCTGTTGTCATCTGTGTGCATGCATTCATGGATGTAGCTGCTCAGCTTGTGTCCGAATGCCCCTGTGAGTCCAGTGAGGCTCCCAGTAGTGGGATGTCCTCGGAGGCCTTGAGGTTTCTCATATTCTGGAGGTGTGTGGCCAAAGGAATGGACACAGTTTCCCAGGAGAGAGCAGGCACGGTCCTGTGGTATGGCTCCAGAGGACCCAGCCTAGAGGCTCTGTTTGCCAGGGCTGTGGGGACAGATGTCTGAAAAAGCAAACTTGGCTCAGCTAGGGGCCAATGTAATGGCAGGCCTGATCTCTAGTCCGTGAGGGGAGATCCTCTGGAAATCAAAGTAGGGCAAGTGGGAGGCAGTCACTCAGGATTTTGTCTCTGGGTGTTGCGTTTACAGTGTCCGGTCAGGGTAGGGGTTGTCTCAGGGGCCGAGGAAGAGCCTTCCTCTCAGGGGATTGTCCAAGCTCCCAAGTGTTTGTGTTCATTCTGTGGGAATGAAGAGTACTGTTTCCTGCCACAGGGGAACCCCCAGGAGAGGGACTCTAGAGCACAGCAGTGGGTTCCCTCAACTGGAATACACACCATCTAGTTAGTCCTGGGTGCCTATGGGCATGGCAAGCCACATATGCGGGCTCTTGGTCCAGTCACTGAGAGGCGTTACTTGAATAAGGTACTCACGCTGAGGGTCACAATGTGTGTTTGTGCCCAAGGCGGCCCTCACGCTTGGGCGTGGCCTCATGGGCCATGCCGTTTTCTCCTACACTGAAGGTTTGACTCACTGCCAGCAGCAAGGTTTCTTGCCAGGGGGAAGGAGGGGTTCTGACTTGTGCATCAGGTTCCCCCCTGTGCAGGGATTGGAGATAAGGTCTAGGTTCCGATGACTGAAAACCCAGGTTGGGAATGGATGGTGGCCTAAGGCAGTGGCGGGTCCAATGTGCTGGGTGTGCAGCCAGCTGTGTCGGTGTCTGTTGGAAGGTCTGGGCTCAGGCTATTTGCGACAGAGCATCACTGTTTAAGGTAGCCTATGCAATTGGGGTGTTGCCGAGGGCCAAGCAGTTTGATCCTCATTTGGGGTTTCTGGGCAGCGCCATAGACAATGTTTTTCTCTTGGGAGGCAGGCACAGTGCTTCAATGTGGCCCCAGAACTCCCAGTAGGGAGGGTTTGTGGGCCAGGAGTGTGAGGACGGAAGTCTGAAAACACAAGCTAGTGTGAGGATTGGAACCAAGGGCAGAGCAGGCCCACTCTGCAGAGGCTGAATCAAAATCTCCTGCATCTGAAGTCAGGCTGAGGATCAGACGTTGGCTGAGGCTGGAGTATGTGTCCATGATGGCACCTTCATGAAGTGGGGGCCTCATGAGGCCAAGGAAGTTTTCCCACGCTGAGTTTGGAGGTTGCCACAAACCACAAGGTTTCCTTCTGCGGGACATTCGAGTCCTGTTGCATGGCTCCAGGACATACCATACGGAAGGACTGGAGAGCAGGGTTCGAAGGATGGATCCCTGTACAGCATGCCTCGCATTCCCATTGGCTATTAGCGACAAGATATGTTTGATCTGCTGCCTCTGGAACACGCGACCCAGGGGGCTGAGTTGAAATGGCCTCTCCTGAGGATGCGTCATAATGTGCGTTTGGGTCCATGGAGACCTTGGAATGTGCTGGTTGTTCAGTGGCCCTGCGGAACTCTCCTACCTGAAGTGTTTGATACATCCCAGTAAGAAAGCTGCCCATGTGGAGATGAGAGCTGTTTGGTTTGGTGCCTCAGAAAAGCCCCATGTGCTGGTCTACGAAAACAATCCTCTGAGAACGGAAACATGGAAACCAAAGCTAAGGTTCAGATTAGGGCCTGGGGGCCTGTCCCTTTCAACCTTCTGTCTCTGGGGACACTGTCTGAGAGTCTAAGTGGAGATAGTTGCTCCGCTGGTGTCAGAGAGCCCCTCTTAGTCCAGGGGGGCCTACACTATTGATGGCCTCAGAGGCCTTGGAGCTTTTCCCTAACCTGTAGTGTTGTGGTCAATGGACTGGGCACACTTTCCTTGGAGAAGGCAGGCACAATCTTTCGCTGTGGCCCTAGAGGCCCTAGCCTGGAGGTGTGTGGGTCCAGGCTGTGGGCACAGAAGTCTGAATACACAAACTCAGCTTATGAGTGGCGCCTAGGGTATGGCAGGCCGGATGTACAGCCCGAGAGGGAGCTCCTGGGCCTCTGAAACAAGGGCGAGTGGGAGGCGTTCCTTCAGGCTTTTGTCTCTGGATGTTGTGTCCGGGATAGCCGTGGATTGGAGCGGTGGCCTCAGGTTCTGTGGACGAGTATCCCTCTCTGGGGATTTGTCCCAGCTCCCAAGAGTTTGGGGTCATTTTGTGGGAAGGGTGGAGTCGTGTTGTCTGGCTCATGGGTCTCTCCAAGAAAGGGATTCCAGAGCAGAGCTCCAGGTACGGGCGGGGCGACTGGAAAATTCAAACCGTGGTGAGGATTGGGTGCATAGGGGCTTGGCAAGCCCCATATGTGGGCTCTTGGTCCAGGCCCTGACAGGCCTTTCTTTGACATGGGGCTCATGCTGAGGGTCACAGTGTGAATTTGTGCCCAAGCAGCACTCAAGTTTGGGCGTGGCATCAGGGGCCATGAAGGTTTCTCCCACCCTGAAGGTGTGACTCCATGCCAAGAGCAAGCTTGACAGCCATGGGGAAGGAGGAGTTCTGTTTTGTGCTTGCTATACCCAGCTGTGTGGAGAATTGATATAATGTCTAGGTTCAGATATCTGAAAACCAAGGTTAGGATGAGGTGACGGCATAAGACCATGGCGTGTCCGAAGTGCTGGGTGTGCGGCCAGCTGTCTCCTTGTCTGTCTGGACGTCTGGCTTCAGGCTGTGTCAGGCAGAGCATGAGTGCCCAGAGCAGCCTATCCAGTTCGGGTACCGTCGAGGCCCGAGCAGGTTGATCCTCATCTGGGTTTTCTGGAGAGCCCCACAGGGAAACGTTTTTCTTCCGTTGGGCAGACACTGGGCTGGATTTTGGTTCCGGAGTTCCTAGTCCGGAGGGCTTGTTTGCCAGGAGTGTGAGGAAGGAAGTCTGAAAACACAAGCTAGCGTGTGGTTTGGGACCGAGGTCACGGCATGCCCACTCTGCAGAGGCTGAATCGGGATCTCCTGCACTGAGGTCATGTCAACTATGAGACGTGCCTCAGGCTAGAGTTCTTGTCCAGCATGGCCTCTTCCTGAAGGGTGTGGGGGCTTCATGAGGCCAGAAAGTTTTGCCTACGATGGGATTTGTGAACTGCTCCAAAACTGAAGGTTACCTTCTGCACGACAGTCGAGTCCTATTGGATGGTTCCAAGAGGCCCCATATGGAAGACTCGAGAGCAGGTGTCTAAGCATGGATGCCTGGGAACGCCACCTCATATTCCCACTCTTTAGTCAGGACAAGGCAGGCTCAATCTGCGGGCTCCTGGGTGAGCTACCCAGAGGGGAGAGTTGAAATGGACTCTCCTGAAGATGAGTCCTACTGTGGCTTGGTAGCCTGGGAGACCTTGGAATGTGGAGGTGGCTCAGGGACTCTGCAGGATTCTCCAACATGAGGTGTTTGACACGGCTCCAACAAGGAAACTTCCCATGTGGAGACGAGAGGAGTTCTGTTCCGTGCCTCAGGAAAGCCCCATACCCTGTTCTTCGAACCAAAGCCTCTGAGGAGTGACACCTGGAAACCAAAGTAAGAGTTGAGACTACGGCCTAAAGGCCTGTCCGGCTCAACCTTCTATCTCTGTTGTCATCTGTGTGCATGCATTCATGGATGTAGCTGCTCAGCTTGTGTCCGAATGCCCCTGTGAGTCCAGTGAGGCTCCCAGTAGTGGGATGTCCTCGGAGGCCTTGAGGTTTCTCATATTCTGGAGGTGTGTGGCCAAAGGAATGGACACAGTTTCCCAGGAGAGAGCAGGCACGGTCCTGTGGTATGGCTCCAGAGGACCCAGCCTAGAGGCTCTGTTTGCCAGGGCTGTGGGGACAGATGTCTGAAAAAGCAAACTTGGCTCAGCTAGGGGCCAATGTAATGGCAGGCCTGATCTCTAGTCCGTGAGGGGAGATCCTCTGGAAATCAAAGTAGGGCAAGTGGGAGGCAGTCACTCAGGATTTTGTCTCTGGGTGTTGCGTTTACAGTGTCCGGTCCGGGTAGGGGTTGTCTCAGAGGCCGAGGAAGAGCCTTCCTCTCAGGGGATTGTCCAAGCTCCCAAGTGTTTGTGTTCATTCTGTGGGAATGAAGAGTACTGTTTCCTGCCACAGGGGACCCCCCAGGAGAGGGACTCTAGAGCACAGCAGTGGGTTCCCTCAACTGGAATACACACCATCTAGTTAGTCCTGGGTGCCTATGGGCATGGCAAGCCACATATGCGGGCTCTTGGTCCAGTCACTGAGAGGCATTACTTGAATAAGGTACTCACGCTGAGGGTCACAATGTGTGTTTGTGCCCAAGGCGGCCCTCACGCTTGGGCGTGGCCTCATGGGCCATGCCGTTTTCTCCAACACTGAAGGTTTGACTCACTGCCAGCAGCAAGGTTTCTTGCCAGGGGGAAGGAGGGGTTCGGACTTGTGCATCAGGTTCCCCCCTGTGCAGGGATTGGAGATAAGGTCTAGGTTCCGATGACTGAAAACCCAGGTTGGGAATGGATGGTGGCCTAAGGCAGTGGCGGGTCCAATGTGCTGGGTGTGCAGCCAGCTGTGTCGGTGTCTGTTGGAAGGTCTGGGCTCAGGCTATTTGCGACAGAGCATCACTGTTTAAGGTAGCCTATGCAATTGGGGTGTTGCCGAGGGCCAAGCAGTTTGATCCTCATTTGGGGTTTCTGGGCAGCGCCATAGACAATGTTTTTCTCTTGGGAGGCAGGCACAGTGCTTCATTGTGGCCCCAGAATTCCCAGTAGGGAGGGTTTGTGGGCCAGGAGTGTGAGGACGGAAGTCTGAAAACACAAGCTAGTGTGAGGATTGGAACCAAGGGCAGAGCAGGCCCACTCTGCAGAGGCTGAATCAAAATCTCCTGCATCTGAAGTCAGGCTGAGGATCAGACGTTGGCTGAGGCTGGAGTATGTGTCCATGATGGCACCTTCATGAAGTGGGGGCCTCATGAGGCCAAGGAAGTTTTCCCACGCTGAGTTTGGAGGTTGCCCCAAACCACAAGGTTTCCTTCTGCGGGACATTCGAGTCCTGTTGCATGGCTCCAGGACATACCATACGGAAGGACTGGAGAGCAGGGTTCGAAGGATGGATCCCTGTACAGCATGCCTCGCATTCCCATTGGCTATTAGCGACAAGATATGTTTGATCTGCTGCCTCTGGAACACGCGACCCAGGGGGCTGAGTTGAAATGGCCTCTCCTGAGGATGCGTCATAATGTGCGTTTGGGTCCATGGAGACCTTGGAATGTGCTGGTTGTTCAGTGGCCCTGCGGAACTCTCCTACCTGAAGTGTTTGATACATCCCAGTAAGAAAGCTGCCCATGTGGAGATGAGAGCTGTTTGGTTTGGTGCCTCAGAAAAGCCCCATGTGCTGGTCTACGAAAACAGTCCTCTGAGAACGGAAACATGGAAACCAAAGCTAAGGTTCAGATTAGGGCCTGGGGGCCTGTCCATTTCAACCTTCTGTCTCTGGGGACACTGTCTGAGAGTCTAAGTGGAGATAGTTGCTCCGCTGGTGTCAGAGAGCCCCTCTTAGTCCAGGGGGGCCTACACTATTGATGGCCTCAGAGGCCTTGGAGCTTTTCCCTAACCTGTAGTGTTGTGGTCAATGGACTGGGCACACTTTCCTTGGAGAAGGCAGGCACAATCTTTCGCTGTGGCCCTAGAGGCCCTAGCCTGGAGGTGTGTGGGTCCAGGCTGTGGGCACAGAAGTCTGAATACACAAACTCAGCTTATGAGTGGCGCCTAGGGTATGGCAGGCCGGATGTACAGCCCGAGAGGGAGCTCCTGGGCCTCTGAAACAAGGGCGAGTGGGAGGCGTTCCTTCAGGCTTTTGTCTCTGGATGTTGTGTCCGGGATAGCCGTGGATTGGAGCGGTGGCCTCAGGTTCTGTGGACGAGTATCCCTCTCTGGGGATTTGTCCCAGCTCCCAAGAGTTTGGGGTCATTTTGTGGGAAGGGTGGAGTCGTGTTGTCTGGCTCATGGGTCTCTCCAAGAAAGGGATTCCAGAGCAGAGCTCCAGGTACGGGCGGGGCGACTGGAAAATTCAAACCGTGGTGAGGATTGGGTGCATAGGGGCTTGGCAAGCCCCATATGTGGGCTCTTGGTCCAGGCCCTGACAGGCCTTTCTTTGACATGGGGCTCATGCTGAGGGTCACAGTGTGAATTTGTGCCCAAGCAGCACTCAAGTTTGGGCGTGGCATCAGGGGCCATGAAGGTTTCTCCCACCCTGAAGGTGTGACTCCATGCCAAGAGCAAGCTTGACAGCCATGGGGAAGGAGGAGTTCTGTTTTGTGCTTGCTATACCCAGCTGTGTGGAGAATTGATATAATGTCTAGGTTCAGATATCTGAAAACCAAGGTTAGGATGAGGTGACGGCATAAGACCATGGCGTGTCCGAAGTGCTGGGTGTGCGGCCAGCTGTCTCCTTGTCTGTCTGGACGTCTGGCTTCAGGCTGTGTCAGGCAGAGCATGAGTGCCCAGAGCAGCCTATCCAGTTCGGGTACCGTCGAGGCCCGAGCAGGTTGATCCTCATCTGGGTTTTCTGGAGAGCCCCACAGGGAAACGTTTTTCTTCCGTTGGGCAGACACTGGGCTGGGTTTTGGTTCCGGAGTTCCTAGTCCGGAGGGCTTGTTTGCCAGGAGTGTGAGGAAGGAAGTCTGAAAACACAAGCTAGCGTGTGGTTTGGGACCGAGGTCACGGCATGCCCACTCTGCAGAGGCTGAATCGGGATCTCCTGCACTGAGGTCATGTCAACTATGAGACGTGCCTCAGGCTAGAGTTCTTGTCCAGCATGGCCTCTTCCTGAAGGGTGTGGGGGCTTCATGAGGCCAGAAAGTTTTGCCTACGATGGGATTTGTGAACCTCTCCAAAACTGAAGGTTACCTTCTGCACGACAGTCGAGTCCTATTGGATGGTTCCAAGAGGCCCCATATGGAAAGACTCGAGAGCAGGTGTCTAAGCATGGATGCCTGGGAACGCCACCTCCTATTCCCACTCTTTAGTCAGGACAAGGCAGGCTCAATCTGCGGGCTCCTGGGTGAGCTACCCAGAGGGGAGAGTTGAAATGGACTCTCCTGAAGATGAGTCCTACTGTGGCTTGGTGGCCTGGGAGACCTTGGAATGTGGAGGTGGCTCAGGGACTCTGCAGGATTCTCCAACATGAGGTGTTTGACACGGCTCCAACAAGGAAACTTCCCATGTGGAGACGAGAGGAGTTCTGTTCCGTGCCTCAGGAAAGCCCCATACCCTGTTCTTCGAACCAAAGCCTCTGAGGAGTGACACCTGGAAACCAAAGTAAGAGTTGAGACTACGGCCTAAAGGCCTGTCCGGCTCAACCTTCTATCTCTGTTGTCATCTGTGTGCATGCATTCATGGATGTAGCTGCTCAGCTTGTGTCCGAATGCCCCTGTGAGTCCAGTGAGGCTCCCAGTAGTGGGATGTCCTCGGAGGCCTTGAGGTTTCTCATATTCTGGAGGTGTGTGGCCAAAGGAATGGACACAGTTTCCCAGGAGAGAGCAGGCACGGTCCTGTGGTATGGCTCCAGAGGACCCAGCCTAGAGGCTCTGTTTGCCAGGGCTGTGGGGACAGATGTCTGAAAAAGCAAACTTGGCTCAGCTAGGGGCCAATGTAATGGCAGGCCTGATCTCTAGTCCGTGAGGGGAGATCCTCTGGAAATCAAAGTAGGGCAAGTGGGAGGCAGTCACTCAGGATTTTGTCTCTGGGTGTTGCGTTTACAGTGTCCGGTCAGGGTAGGGGTTGTCTCAGGGGCCGAGGAAGAGCCTTCTACTCAGGGGATTGTCCAAGCTCCCAAGTGTTTGTGTTCATTCTGTGGGAATGAAGAGTACTGTTTCCTGCCACAGGGGAACCCCCAGGAGAGGGACTCTAGAGCACAGCAGTGGGTTCCCTCAACTGGAATACACACCATCTAGTTAGTCCTGGGTGCCTATGGGCATGGCAAGCCACATATGCGGGCTCTTGGTCCAGTCACTGAGAGGCGTTACTTGAATAAGGTACTCACGCTGAGGGTCACAATGTGTGTTTGTGCCCAAGGCGGCCCTCACGCTTGGGCGTGGCCTCATGGGCCATGCCGTTTTCTCCTACACTGAAGGTTTGACTCACTGCCAGCAGCAAGGTTTCTTGCCAGGGGGAAGGAGGGGTTCGGACTTGTGCATCAGGTTCCCCCCTGTGCAGGGATTGGAGATAAGGTCTAGGTTCCGATGACTGAAAACCCAGGTTGGGAATGGATGGTGGCCTAAGGCAGTGGCGGGTCCAATGTGCTGGGTGTGCAGCCAGCTGTGTCGGTGTCTGTTGGAAGGTCTGGGCTCAGGCTATTTGCGACAGAGCATCACTGTTTAAGGTAGCCTATGCAATTGGGGTGTTGCCGAGGGCCAAGCAGTTTGATCCTCATTTGGGGTTTCTGGGCAGCGCCATAGACAATGTTTTTCTCTTGGGAGGCAGGCACAGTGCTTCATTGTGGCCCCAGAATTCCCAGTAGGGAGGGTTTGTGGGCCAGGAGTGTGAGGACGGAAGTCTGAAAACACAAGCTAGTGTGAGGATTGGAACCAAGGGCAGAGCAGGCCCACTCTGCAGAGGCTGAATCAAAATCTCCTGCATCTGAAGTCAGGCTGAGGATCAGACGTTGGCTGAGGCTGGAGTATGTGTCCATGATGGCACCTTCATGAAGTGGGGGCCTCATGAGGCCAAGGAAGTTTTCCCACGCTGAGTTTGGAGGTTGCCCCAAACCACAAGGTTTCCTTCTGCGGGACATTCGAGTCCTGTTGCATGGCTCCAGGACATACCATACGGAAGGACTGGAGAGCAGGGTTCGAAGGATGGATCCCTGTACAGCATGCCTCGCATTCCCATTGGCTATTAGCGACAAGATATGTTTGATCTGCTGCCTCTGGAACACGCGACCCAGGGGGCTGAGTTGAAATGGCCTCTCCTGAGGATGCGTCATAATGTGCGTTTGGGTCCATGGAGACCTTGGAATGTGCTGGTTGTTCAGTGGCCCTGCGGAACTCTCCTACCTGAAGTGTTTGATACATCCCAGTAAGAAAGCTGCCCATGTGGAGATGAGAGCTGTTTGGTTTGGTGCCTCAGAAAAGCCCCATGTGCTGGTCTACGAAAACAGTCCTCTGAGAACGGAAACATGGAAACCAAAGCTAAGGTTCAGATTAGGGCCTGGGGGCCTGTCCCTTTCAACCTTCTGTCTCTGGGGACACTGTCTGAGAGTCTAAGTGGAGATAGTTGCTCCGCTGGTGTCAGAGAGCCCCTCTTAGTCCAGGGGGGCCTACACTATTGATGGCCTCAGAGGCCTTGGAGCTTTTCCCTAACCTGTAGTGTTGTGGTCAATGGACTGGGCACACTTTCCTTGGAGAAGGCAGGCACAATCTTTCGCTGTGGCCCTAGAGGCCCTAGCCTGGAGGTGTGTGGGTCCAGGCTGTGGGCACAGAAGTCTGAATACACAAACTCAGCTTATGAGTGGCGCCTAGGGTATGGCAGGCCGGATGTACAGCCCGAGAGGGAGCTCCTGGGCCTCTGAAACAAGGGCGAGTGGGAGGCGTTCCTTCAGGCTTTTGTCTCTGGATGTTGTGTCCGGGATAGCCGTGGATTGGAGCGGTGGCCTCAGGTTCTGTGGACGAGTATCCCTCTCTGGGGATTTGTCCCAGCTCCCAAGAGTTTGGGGTCATTTTGTGGGAAGGGTGGAGTCGTGTTGTCTGGCTCATGGGTCTCTCCAAGAAAGGGATTCCAGAGCAGAGCTCCAGGTACGGGCGGGGCGACTGGAAAATTCAAACCGTGGTGAGGATTGGGTGCATAGGGGCTTGGCAAGCCCCATATGTGGGCTCTTGGTCCAGGCCCTGACAGGCCTTTCTTTGACATGGGGCTCATGCTGAGGATCACAGTGTGAATTTGTGCCCAAGCAGCACTCAAGTTTGGGCGTGGCATCAGGGGCCATGAAGGTTTCTCCCACCCTGAAGGTGTGACTCCATGCCAAGAGCAAGCTTGACAGCCATGGGGAAGGAGGAGTTCTGTTTTGTGCTTGCTATACCCAGCTGTGTGGAGAATTGATATAATGTCTAGGTTCAGATATCTGAAAACCAAGGTTAGGATGAGGTGACGGCATAAGACCATGGCGTGTCCGAAGTGCTGGGTGTGCGGCCAGCTGTCTCCTTGTCTGTCTGGACGTCTGGCTTCAGGCTGTGTCAGGCAGAGCATGAGTGCCCAGAGCAGCCTATCCAGTTCGGGTACCGTCGAGGCCCGAGCAGGTTGATCCTCATCTGGGTTTTCTGGAGAGCCCCACAGGGAAACGTTTTTCTTCCGTTGGGCAGACACTGGGCTGGGTTTTGGTTCCGGAGTTCCTAGTCCGGAGGGCTTGTTTGCCAGGAGTGTGAGGAAGGAAGTCTGAAAACACAAGCTAGCGTGTGGTTTGGGACCGAGGTCACGGCATGCCCACTCTGCAGAGGCTGAATCGGGATCTCCTGCACTGAGGTCATGTCAACTATGAGACGTGCCTCAGGCTAGAGTTCTTGTCCAGCATGGCCTCTTCCTGAAGGGTGTGGGGGCTTCATGAGGCCAGAAAGTTTTGCCTACGATGGGATTTGTGAACCTCTCCAAAACTGAAGGTTACCTTCTGCACGACAGTCGAGTCCTATTGGATGGTTCCAAGAGGCCCCATATGGAAAGACTCGAGAGCAGGTGTCTAAGCATGGATGCCTGGGAACGCCACCTCCTATTCCCACTCTTTAGTCAGGACAAGGCAGGCTCAATCTGCGGGCTCCTGGGTGAGCTACCCAGAGGGGAGAGTTGAAATGGACTCTCCTGAAGATGAGTCCTACTGTGGCTTGGTGGCCTGGGAGACCTTGGAATGTGGAGGTGGCTCAGGGACTCTGCAGGATTCTCCAACATGAGGTGTTTGACACGGCTCCAACAAGGAAACTTCCCATGTGGAGACGAGAGGAGTTCTGTTCCGTGCCTCAGGAAAGCCCCATACCCTGTTCTTCGAACCAAAGCCTCTGAGGAGTGACACCTGGAAACCAAAGTAAGAGTTGAGACTACGGCCTAAAGGCCTGTCCGGCTCAACCTTCTATCTCTGTTGTCATCTGTGTGCATGCATTCATGGATGTAGCTGCTCAGCTTGTGTCCGAATGCCCCTGTGAGTCCAGTGAGGCTCCCAGTAGTGGGATGTCCTCGGAGGCCTTGAGGTTTCTCATATTCTGGAGGTGTGTGGCCAAAGGAATGGACACAGTTTCCCAGGAGAGAGCAGGCACGGTCCTGTGGTATGGCTCCAGAGGACCCAGCCTAGAGGCTCTGTTTGCCAGGGCTGTGGGGACAGATGTCTGAAAAAGCAAACTTGGCTCAGCTAGGGGCCAATGTAATGGCAGGCCTGATCTCTAGTCCGTGAGGGGAGATCCTCTGGAAATCAAAGTAGGGCAAGTGGGAGGCAGTCACTCAGGATTTTGTCTCTGGGTGTTGCGTTTACAGTGTCCGGTCAGGGTAGGGGTTGTCTCAGGGGCCGAGGAAGAGCCTTCTACTCAGGGGATTGTCCAAGCTCCCAAGTGTTTGTGTTCATTCTGTGGGAATGAAGAGTACTGTTTCCTGCCACAGGGGAACCCCCAGGAGAGGGACTCTAGAGCACAGCAGTGGGTTCCCTCAACTGGAATACACACCATCTAGTTAGTCCTGGGTGCCTATGGGCATGGCAAGCCACATATGCGGGCTCTTGGTCCAGTCACTGAGAGGCGTTACTTGAATAAGGTACTCACGCTGAGGGTCACAATGTGTGTTTGTGCCCAAGGCGGCCCTCACGCTTGGGCGTGGCCTCATGGGCCATGCCGTTTTCTCCTACACTGAAGGTTTGACTCACTGCCAGCAGCAAGGTTTCTTGCCAGGGGGAAGGAGGGGTTCGGACTTGTGCATCAGGTTCCCCCCTGTGCAGGGATTGGAGATAAGGTCTAGGTTCCGATGACTGAAAACCCAGGTTGGGAATGGATGGTGGCCTAAGGCAGTGGCGGGTCCAATGTGCTGGGTGTGCAGCCAGCTGTGTCGGTGTCTGTTGGAAGGTCTGGGCTCAGGCTATTTGCGACAGAGCATCACTGTTTAAGGTAGCCTATGCAATTGGGGTGTTGCCGAGGGCCAAGCAGTTTGATCCTCATTTGGGGTTTCTGGGCAGCGCCATAGACAATGTTTTTCTCTTGGGAGGCAGGCACAGTGCTTCATTGTGGCCCCAGAATTCCCAGTAGGGAGGGTTTGTGGGCCAGGAGTGTGAGGACGGAAGTCTGAAAACACAAGCTAGTGTGAGGATTGGAACCAAGGGCAGAGCAGGCCCACTCTGCAGAGGCTGAATCAAAATCTCCTGCATCTGAAGTCAGGCTGAGGATCAGACGTTGGCTGAGGCTGGAGTATGTGTCCATGATGGCACCTTCATGAAGTGGGGGCCTCATGAGGCCAAGGAAGTTTTCCCACGCTGAGTTTGGAGGTTGCCCCAAACCACAAGGTTTCCTTCTGCGGGACATTCGAGTCCTGTTGCATGGCTCCAGGACATACCATACGGAAGGACTGGAGAGCAGGGTTCGAAGGATGGATCCCTGTACAGCATGCCTCGCATTCCCATTGGCTATTAGCGACAAGATATGTTTGATCTGCTGCCTCTGGAACACGCGACCCAGGGGGCTGAGTTGAAATGGCCTCTCCTGAGGATGCGTCATAATGTGCGTTTGGGTCCATGGAGACCTTGGAATGTGCTGGTTGTTCAGTGGCCCTGCGGAACTCTCCTACCTGAAGTGTTTGATACATCCCAGTAAGAAAGCTGCCCATGTGGAGATGAGAGCTGTTTGGTTTGGTGCCTCAGAAAAGCCCCATGTGCTGGTCTACGAAAACAGTCCTCTGAGAACGGAAACATGGAAACCAAAGCTAAGGTTCAGATTAGGGCCTGGGGGCCTGTCCCTTTCAACCTTCTGTCTCTGGGGACACTGTCTGAGAGTCTAAGTGGAGATAGTTGCTCCGCTGGTGTCAGAGAGCCCCTCTTAGTCCAGGGGGGCCTACACTATTGATGGCCTCAGAGGCCTTGGAGCTTTTCCCTAACCTGTAGTGTTGTGGTCAATGGACTGGGCACACTTTCCTTGGAGAAGGCAGGCACAATCTTTCGCTGTGGCCCTAGAGGCCCTAGCCTGGAGGTGTGTGGGTCCAGGCTGTGGGCACAGAAGTCTGAATACACAAACTCAGCTTATGAGTGGCGCCTAGGGTATGGCAGGCCGGATGTACAGCCCGAGAGGGAGCTCCTGGGCCTCTGAAACAAGGGCGAGTGGGAGGCGTTCCTTCAGGCTTTTGTCTCTGGATGTTGTGTCCGGGATAGCCGTGGATTGGAGCGGTGGCCTCAGGTTCTGTGGACGAGTATCCCTCTCTGGGGATTTGTCCCAGCTCCCAAGAGTTTGGGGTCATTTTGTGGGAAGGGTGGAGTCGTGTTGTCTGGCTCATGGGTCTCTCCAAGAAAGGGATTCCAGAGCAGAGCTCCAGGTACGGGCGGGGCGACTGGAAAATTCAAACCGTGGTGAGGATTGGGTGCATAGGGGCTTGGCAAGCCCCATATGTGGGCTCTTGGTCCAGGCCCTGACAGGCCTTTCTTTGACATGGGGCTCATGCTGAGGATCACAGTGTGAATTTGTGCCCAAGCAGCACTCAAGTTTGGGCGTGGCATCAGGGGCCATGAAGGTTTCTCCCACCCTGAAGGTGTGACTCCATGCCAAGAGCAAGCTTGACAGCCATGGGGAAGGAGGAGTTCTGTTTTGTGCTTGCTATACCCAGCTGTGTGGAGAATTGATATAATGTCTAGGTTCAGATATCTGAAAACCAAGGTTAGGATGAGGTGACGGCATAAGACCATGGCGTGTCCGAAGTGCTGGGTGTGCGGCCAGCTGTCTCCTTGTCTGTCTGGACGTCTGGCTTCAGGCTGTGTCAGGCAGAGCATGAGTGCCCAGAGCAGCCTATCCAGTTCGGGTACCGTCGAGGCCCGAGCAGGTTGATCCTCATCTGGGTTTTCTGGAGAGCCCCACAGGGAAACGTTTTTCTTCCGTTGGGCAGACACTGGGCTGGGTTTTGGTTCCGGAGTTCCTAGTCCGGAGGGCTTGTTTGCCAGGAGTGTGAGGAAGGAAGTCTGAAAACACAAGCTAGCGTGTGGTTTGGGACCGAGGTCACGGCATGCCCACTCTGCAGAGGCTGAATCGGGATCTCCTGCACTGAGGTCATGTCAACTATGAGACGTGCCTCAGGCTAGAGTTCTTGTCCAGCATGGCCTCTTCCTGAAGGGTGTGGGGGCTTCATGAGGCCAGAAAGTTTTGCCTACGATGGGATTTGTGAACCTCTCCAAAACTGAAGGTTACCTTCTGCACGACAGTCGAGTCCTATTGGATGGTTCCAAGAGGCCCCATATGGAAAGACTCGAGAGCAGGTGTCTAAGCATGGATGCCTGGGAACGCCACCTCCTATTCCCACTCTTTAGTCAGGACAAGGCAGGCTCAATCTGCGGGCTCCTGGGTGAGCTACCCAGAGGGGAGAGTTGAAATGGACTCTCCTGAAGATGAGTCCTACTGTGGCTTGGTGGCCTGGGAGACCTTGGAATGTGGAGGTGGCTCAGGGACTCTGCAGGATTCTCCAACATGAGGTGTTTGACACGGCTCCAACAAGGAAACTTCCCATGTGGAGACGAGAGGAGTTCTGTTCCGTGCCTCAGGAAAGCCCCATACCCTGTTCTTCGAACCAAAGCCTCTGAGGAGTGACACCTGGAAACCAAAGTAAGAGTTGAGACTACGGCCTAAAGGCCTGTCCGGCTCAACCTTCTATCTCTGTTGTCATCTGTGTGCATGCATTCATGGATGTAGCTGCTCAGCTTGTGTCCGAATGCCCCTGTGAGTCCAGTGAGGCTCCCAGTAGTGGGATGTCCTCGGAGGCCTTGAGGTTTCTCATATTCTGGAGGTGTGTGGCCAAAGGAATGGACACAGTTTCCCAGGAGAGAGCAGGCACGGTCCTGTGGTATGGCTCCAGAGGACCCAGCCTAGAGGCTCTGTTTGCCAGGGCTGTGGGGACAGATGTCTGAAAAAGCAAACTTGGCTCAGCTAGGGGCCAATGTAATGGCAGGCCTGATCTCTAGTCCGTGAGGGGAGATCCTCTGGAAATCAAAGTAGGGCAAGTGGGAGGCAGTCACTCAGGATTTTGTCTCTGGGTGTTGCGTTTACAGTGTCCGGTCAGGGTAGGGGTTGTCTCAGGGGCCGAGGAAGAGCCTTCTACTCAGGGGATTGTCCAAGCTCCCAAGTGTTTGTGTTCATTCTGTGGGAATGAAGAGTACTGTTTCCTGCCACAGGGGAACCCCCAGGAGAGGGACTCTAGAGCACAGCAGTGGGTTCCCTCAACTGGAATACACACCATCTAGTTAGTCCTGGGTGCCTATGGGCATGGCAAGCCACATATGCGGGCTCTTGGTCCAGTCACTGAGAGGCGTTACTTGAATAAGGTACTCACGCTGAGGGTCACAATGTGTGTTTGTGCCCAAGGCGGCCCTCACGCTTGGGCGTGGCCTCATGGGCCATGCCGTTTTCTCCTACACTGAAGGTTTGACTCACTGCCAGCAGCAAGGTTTCTTGCCAGGGGGAAGGAGGGGTTCGGACTTGTGCATCAGGTTCCCCCCTGTGCAGGGATTGGAGATAAGGTCTAGGTTCCGATGACTGAAAACCCAGGTTGGGAATGGATGGTGGCCTAAGGCAGTGGCGGGTCCAATGTGCTGGGTGTGCAGCCAGCTGTGTCGGTGTCTGTTGGAAGGTCTGGGCTCAGGCTATTTGCGACAGAGCATCACTGTTTAAGGTAGCCTATGCAATTGGGGTGTTGCCGAGGGCCAAGCAGTTTGATCCTCATTTGGGGTTTCTGGGCAGCGCCATAGACAATGTTTTTCTCTTGGGAGGCAGGCACAGTGCTTCATTGTGGCCCCAGAATTCCCAGTAGGGAGGGTTTGTGGGCCAGGAGTGTGAGGACGGAAGTCTGAAAACACAAGCTAGTGTGAGGATTGGAACCAAGGGCAGAGCAGGCCCACTCTGCAGAGGCTGAATCAAAATCTCCTGCATCTGAAGTCAGGCTGAGGATCAGACGTTGGCTGAGGCTGGAGTATGTGTCCATGATGGCACCTTCATGAAGTGGGGGCCTCATGAGGCCAAGGAAGTTTTCCCACGCTGAGTTTGGAGGTTGCCCCAAACCACAAGGTTTCCTTCTGCGGGACATTCGAGTCCTGTTGCATGGCTCCAGGACATACCATACGGAAGGACTGGAGAGCAGGGTTCGAAGGATGGATCCCTGTACAGCATGCCTCGCATTCCCATTGGCTATTAGCGACAAGATATGTTTGATCTGCTGCCTCTGGAACACGCGACCCAGGGGGCTGAGTTGAAATGGCCTCGCCTGAGGATGCGTCATAATGTGCGTTTGGGTCCATGGAGACCTTGGAATGTGCTGGTTGTTCAGTGGCCCTGCGGAAATCTCCTACCTGAAGTGTTTGATACATCCCAGTAAGAAAGCTGCCCATGTGGAGATGAGAGCTGTTTGGTTTGGTGCCTCAGAAAAGCCCCATGTGCTGGTCTACGAAAACAGTCCTCTGAGAACGGAAACATGGAAACCAAAGCTAAGGTTCAGATTAGGGCCTGGGGGCCTGTCCATTTCAACCTTCTGTCTCTGGGGACACTGTCTGAGAGTCTAAGTGGAGATAGTTGCTCCGCTGGTGTCAGAGAGCCCCTCTTAGTCCAGGGGGGCCTACACTATTGATGGCCTCAGGGGCCTTGGAGCTTTTCCCTAACCTGTAGTGTTGTGGTCAATGGACTGGGCACACTTTCCTTGGAGAGGGCAGGCACAATCATTCGCTGTGGCCCTAGAGGCCCTAGCCTGGAGGTGTGTGGGTCCAGGCTGTGGGCACAGAAGTCTGAATACACAAACTCAGCTTATGAGTGGCGCCTAGGGTATGGCAGGCCGGATGTACAGCCCGAGAGGGAGCTCCTGGGCCTCTGAAACAAGGGCGAGTGGGAGGCGTTCCTTCAGGCTTTTGTCTCTGGATGTTGTGTCCGGGATAGCCGTGGATTGGAGCGGTGGCCTCAGGTTCTGTGGACGAGTATCCCTCTCTGGGGATTTGTCCCAGCTCCCAAGAGTTTGGGGTCATTTTGTGGGAAGGGTGGAGTCGTGTTGTCTGGCTCATGGGTCTCTCCAAGAAAGGGATTCCAGAGCAGAGCTCCAGGTACGGGCGGGGCGACTGGAAAATTCAAACCGTGGTGAGGATTGGGTGCATAGGGGCTTGGCAAGCCCCATATGTGGGCTCTTGGTCCAGGCCCTGACAGGCCTTTCTTTG
Organism: Mustela nivalis; assembly: GCF_964662115.1. NCBI lineage: Eukaryota > Metazoa > Chordata > Mammalia > Carnivora > Mustelidae > Mustela > Mustela nivalis. Next base: position 341,674 of record NW_028136324.1, on the reverse strand, counting down.
ACATGGGGCTCATGCTGAGGGTCACAGTGTGAATTTGTGCCCAAGCAGCACTCAAGTTTGGGCGTGGCATCAGGGGCCATGAAGGTTTCTCCCACCCTGAAGGTGTGACTCCATGCCAAGAGCAAGCTTGACAGCCATGGGGAAGGAGGAGTTCTGTTTTGTGCTTGCTATACCCAGCTGTGTGGAGAATTGATATAATGTCTAGGTTCAGATATCTGAAAACCAAGGTTAGGATGAGGTGACGGCATAAGACCATGGCGTGTCCGAAGTGCTGGGTGTGCGGCCAGCTGTCTCCTTGTCTGTCTGGACGTCTGGCTTCAGGCTGTGTCAGGCAGAGCATGAGTGCCCAGAGCAGCCTATCCAGTTCGGGTACCGTCGAGGCCCGAGCAGGTTGATCCTCATCTGGGTTTTCTGGAGAGCCCCACAGGGAAACGTTTTTCTTCCGTTGGGCAGACACTGGGCTGGGTTTTGGTTCCGGAGTTCCTAGTCCGGAGGGCTTGTTTGCCAGGAGTGTGAGGAAGGAAGTCTGAAAACACAAGCTAGCGTGTGGTTTGGGACCGAGGTCACGGCATGCCCACTCTGCAGAGGCTGAATCGGGATCTCCTGCACTGAGGTCATGTCAACTATGAGACGTGCCTCAGGCTAGAGTTCTTGTCCAGCATGGCCTCTTCCTGAAGGGTGTGGGGGCTTCATGAGGCCAGAAAGTTTTGCCTACGATGGGATTTGTGAACTGCTCCAAAACTGAAGGTTACCTTCTGCACGACAGTCGAGTCCTATTGGATGGTTCCAAGAGGCCCCATATGGAAAGACTCGAGAGCAGGTGTCTAAGCATGGATGCCTGGGAACGCCACCTCCTATTCCCACTCTTTAGTCAGGACAAGGCAGGCTCAATCTGCGGGCTCCTGGGTGAGCTACCCAGAGGGGAGAGTTGAAATGGACTCTCCTGAAGATGAGTCCTACTGTGGCTTGGTGGCCTGGGAGACCTTGGAATGTGGAGGTGGCTCAGGGACTCTGCAGGATTCTCCAACATGAGGTGTTTGACACGGCTCCAACAAGGAAACTTCCCATGTGGAGACGAGAGGAGTTCTGTTCCGTGCCTCAGGAAAGCCCCATACCCTGTTCTTCGAACCAAAGCCTCTGAGGAGTGACACCTGGAAACCAAAGCAAGAGTTGAGACTACGGCCTAAAGGCCTGTCCGGCTCAACCTTCTATCTCTGTTGACATCTGTGTGCATGCATTCATGGATGTAGCTGCTCAGCTTGTGTCCGAATGCCCCTGTGAGTCCAGTGAGGCTCCCAGTAGTGGGATGTCCTCGGAGGCCTTGAGGTTTCTCATATTCTGGAGGTGTGTGGCCAAAGGAATGGACACAGTTTCCCAGGAGAGAGCAGGCACGGTCCTGTGGTATGGCTCCAGAGGACCCAGCCTAGAGGCTCTGTTTGCCAGGGCTGTGGGGACAGATGTCTGAAAAAGCAAACTTGGCTCAGCTAGGGGCCAATGTAATGGCAGGCCTGATCTCTAGTCCGTGAGGGGAGATCCTCTGGAAATCAAAGTAGGGCAAGTGGGAGGCAGTCACTCAGGATTTTGTCTCTGGGTGTTGCGTTTACAGTGTCCGGTCAGGGTAGGGGTTGTCTCAGGGGCCGAGGAAGAGCCTTCTACTCAGGGGATTGTCCAAGCTCCCAAGTGTTTGTGTTCATTCTGTGGGAATGAAGAGTACTGTTTCCTGCCACAGGGGAACCCCCAGGAGAGGGACTCTAGAGCACAGCAGTGGGTTCCCTCAACTGGAATACACACCATCTAGTTAGTCCTGGGTGCCTATGGGCATGGCAAGCCACATATGCGGGCTCTTGGTCCAGTCACTGAGAGGCGTTACTTGAATAAGGTACTCACGCTGAGGGTCACAATGTGTGTTTGTGCCCAAGGCGGCCCTCACGCTTGGGCGTGGCCTCATGGGCCATGCCGTTTTCTCCTACACTGAAGGTTTGACTCACTGCCAGCAGCAAGGTTTCTTGCCAGGGGGAAGGAGGGGTTCTGACTTGTGCATCAGGTTCCCCCCTGTGCAGGGATTGGAGATAAGGTCTAGGTTCCGATGACTGAAAACCCAGGTTGGGAATGGATGGTGGCCTAAGGCAGTGGCGGGTCCAATGTGCTGGGTGTGCAGCCAGCTGTGTCGGTGTCTGTTGGAAGGTCTGGGCTCAGGCTATTTGCGACAGAGCATCACTGTTTAAGGTAGCCTATGCAATTGGGGTGTTGCCGAGGGCCAAGCAGTTTGATCCTCATTTGGGGTTTCTGGGCAGCGCCATAGACAATGTTTTTCTCTTGGGAGGCAGGCACAGTGCTTCATTGTGGCCCCAGAATTCCCAGTAGGGAGGGTTTGTGGGCCAGGAGTGTGAGGACGGAAGTCTGAAAACACAAGCTAGTGTGAGGATTGGAACCAAGGGCAGAGCAGGCCCACTCTGCAGAGGCTGAATCAAAATCTCCTGCATCTGAAGTCAGGCTGAGGATCAGACGTTGGCTGAGGCTGGAGTATGTGTCCATGATGGCACCTTCATGAAGTGGGGGCCTCATGAGGCCAAGGAAGTTTTCCCACGCTGAGTTTGGAGGTTGCCCCAAACCACAAGGTTTCCTTCTGCGGGACATTCGAGTCCTGTTGCATGGCTCCAGGACATACCATACGGAAGGACTGGAGAGCAGGGTTCGAAGGATGGATCCCTGTACAGCATGCCTCGCATTCCCATTGGCTATTAGCGACAAGATATGTTTGATCTGCTGCCTCTGGAACACGCGACCCAGGGGGCTGAGTTGAAATGGCCTCTCCTGAGGATGCGTCATAATGTGCGTTTGGGTCCATGGAGACCTTGGAATGTGCTGGTTGTTCAGTGGCCCTGCGGAAATCTCCTACCTGAAGTGTTTGATACATCCCAGTAAGAAAGCTGCCCATGTGGAGATGAGAGAGGTTTGGTTTGGTGCCTCAGAAAAGCCCCATGTGCTGGTCTACGAAAACAGTCCTCTGAGAACGGAAACATGGAAACCAAAGCTAAGGTTCAGATTAGGGCCTGGGGGCCTGTCCATTTCAACTTTCTGTCTCTGGGGACACTGTCTGAGAGTCTAAGTGGAGATAGTTGCTCCGCTGGTGTCAGAGAGCCCCTCTTAGTCCAGGGGGGCCTACAATATTGATGGCCTCAGGGGCCTTGGAGCTTTTCCCTAACCTGTAGTGTTGTGGTCAATGGACTGGGCACACTTTCCTTGGAGAGGGCAGGCACAATCATTCGCTGTGGCCCTAGAGGCCCTAGCCTGGAGGTGTGTGGGTCCAGGCTGTGGGCACAGAAGTCTGAATACACAAACTCAGCTTATGAGTGGCGCCTAGGGTATGGCAGGCCGGATGTACAGCCCGAGAGGGAGCTCCTGGGCCTCTGAAACAAGGGCGAGTGGGAGGCGTTCCTTCAGGCTTTTGTCTCTGGATGTTGTGTCCGGGATAGCCGTGGATTGGAGCGGTGGCCTCAGGTTCTGTGGACGAGTATCCCTCTCTGGGGATTTGTCCCAGCTCCCAAGAGTTTGGGGTCATTTTGTGGGAAGGGTGGAGTCGTGTTGTCTGGCTCATGGGTCTCTCCAAGAAAGGGATTCCAGAGCAGAGCTCCAGGTACGGGCGGGGCGACTGGAAAATTCAAACCGTGGTGAGGATTGGGTGCATAGGGGCTTGGCAAGCCCCATATGTGGGCTCTTGGTCCAGGCCCTGACAGGCCTTTCTTTGACATGGGGCTCATGCTGAGGGTCACAGTGTGAATTTGTGCCCAAGCAGCACTCAAGTTTGGGCGTGGCATCAGGGGCCATGAAGGTTTCTCCCACCCTGAAGGTGTGACTCCATGCCAAGAGCAAGCTTGACAGCCATGGGGAAGGAGGAGTTCTGTTTTGTGCTTGCTATACCCAGCTGTGTGGAGAATTGATATAATGTCTAGGTTCAGATATCTGAAAACCAAGGTTAGGATGAGGTGACGGCATAAGACCATGGCGTGTCCGAAGTGCTGGGTGTGCGGCCAGCTGTCTCCTTGTCTGTCTGGACGTCTGGCTTCAGGCTGTGTCAGGCAGAGCATGAGTGCCCAGAGCAGCCTATCCAGTTCGGGTACCGTCGAGGCCCGAGCAGGTTGATCCTCATCTGGGTTTTCTGGAGAGCCCCACAGGGAAACGTTTTTCTTCCGTTGGGCAGACACTGGGCTGGGTTTTGGTTCCGGAGTTCCTAGTCCGGAGGGCTTGTTTGCCAGGAGTGTGAGGAAGGAAGTCTGAAAACACAAGCTAGCGTGTGGTTTGGGACCGAGGTCACGGCATGACCACTCTGCAGAGGCTGAATCGGGATCTCCTGCACTGAGGTCATGTCAACTATGAGACGTGCCTCAGGCTAGAGTTCTTGTCCAGCATGGCCTCTTCCTGAAGGGTGTGGGGGCTTCATGAGGCCAGAAAGTTTTGCCTACGATGGGATTTGTGAACTGCTCCAAAACTGAAGGTTACCTTCTGCACGACAGTCGAGTCCTATTGGATGGTTCCAAGAGGCCCCATATGGAAAGACTCGAGAGCAGGTGTCTAAGCATGGATGCCTGGGAACGCCACCTCCTATTCCCACTCTTTAGTCAGGACAAGGCAGGCTCAATCTGCGGGCTCCTGGGTGAGCTACCCAGAGGGGAGAGTTGAAATGGACTCTCCTGAAGATGAGTCCTACTGTGGCTTGGTGGCCTGGGAGACCTTGGAATGTGGAGGTGGCTCAGGGACTCTGCAGGATTCTCCAACATGAGGTGTTTGACACGGCTCCAACAAGGAAACTTCCCATGTGGAGACGAGAGGAGTTCTGTTCCGTGCCTCAGGAAAGCCCCATACCCTGTTCTTCGAACCAAAGCCTCTGAGGAGTGAAACCTGGAAACCAAAGCAAGAGTTGAGACTACGGCCTAAAGGCCTGTCCGGCTCAACCTTCTATCTCTGTTGACATCTGTGTGCATGCATTCATGGATGTAGCTGCTCAGCTTGTGTCCGAATGCCCCTGTGAGTCCAGTGAGGCTCCCAGTAGTGGGATGTCCTCGGAGGCCTTGAGGTTTCTCATATTCTGGAGGTGTGTGGCCAAAGGAATGGACACAGTTTCCCAGGAGAGAGCAGGCACGGTCCTGTGGTATGGCTCCAGAGGACCCAGCCTAGAGGCTCTGTTTGCCAGGGCTGTGGGGACAGATGTCTGAAAAAGCAAACTTGGCTCAGCTAGGGGCCAATGTAATGGCAGGCCTGATCTCTAGTCCGTGAGGGGAGATCCTCTGGAAATCAAAGTAGGGCAAGTGGGAGGCAGTCACTCAGGATTTTGTCTCTGGGTGTTGCGTTTACAGTGTCCGGTCAGGGTAGGGGTTGTCTCAGGGGCCGAGGAAGAGCCTTCCTCTCAGGGGATTGTCCAAGCTCCCAAGTGTTTGTGTTCATTCTGTGGGAATGAAGAGTACTGTTTCCTGCCACAGGGGAACCCCCAGGAGAGGGACTCTAGAGCACAGCAGTGGGTTCCCTCAACTGGAATACACACCATCTAGTTAGTCCTGGGTGCCTATGGGCATGGCAAGCCACATATGCGGGCTCTTGGTCCAGTCACTGAGAGGCGTTACTTGAATAAGGTACTCACGCTGAGGGTCACAATGTGTGTTTGTGCCCAAGGCGGCCCTCACGCTTGGGCGTGGCCTCATGGGCCATGCCGTTTTCTCCTACACTGAAGGTTTGACTCACTGCCAGCAGCAAGGTTTCTTGCCAGGGGGAAGGAGGGGTTCTGACTTGTGCATCAGGTTCCCCCCTGTGCAGGGATTGGAGATAAGGTCTAGGTTCCGATGACTGAAAACCCAGGTTGGGAATGGATGGTGGCCTAAGGCAGTGGCGGGTCCAATGTGCTGGGTGTGCAGCCAGCTGTGTCGGTGTCTGTTGGAAGGTCTGGGCTCAGGCTATTTGCGACAGAGCATCACTGTTTAAGGTAGCCTATGCAATTGGGGTGTTGCCGAGGGCCAAGCAGTTTGATCCTCATTTGGGGTTTCTGGGCAGCGCCATAGACAATGTTTTTCTCTTGGGAGGCAGGCACAGTGCTTCATTGTGGCCCCAGAATTCCCAGTAGGGAGGGTTTGTGGGCCAGGAGTGTGAGGACGGAAGTCTGAAAACACAAGCTAGTGTGAGGATTGGAACCAAGGGCAGAGCAGGCCCACTCTGCAGAGGCTGAATCAAAATCTCCTGCATCTGAAGTCAGGCTGAGGATCAGACGTTGGCTGAGGCTGGAGTATGTGTCCATGATGGCACCTTCATGAAGTGGGGGCCTCATGAGGCCAAGGAAGTTTTCCCACGCTGAGTTTGGAGGTTGCCCCAAACCACAAGGTTTCCTTCTGCGGGACATTCGAGTCCTGTTGCATGGCTCCAGGACATACCATACGGAAGGACTGGAGAGCAGGGTTCGAAGGATGGATCCCTGTACAGCATGCCTCGCATTCCCATTGGCTATTAGCGACAAGATATGTTTGATCTGCTGCCTCTGGAACACGCGACCCAGGGGGCTGAGTTGAAATGGCCTCTCCTGAGGATGCGTCATAATGTGCGTTTGGGTCCATGGAGACCTTGGAATGTGCTGGTTGTTCAGTGGCCCTGCGGAACTCTCCTACCTGAAGTGTTTGATACATCCCAGTAAGAAAGCTGCCCATGTGGAGATGAGAGCTGTTTGGTTTGGTGCCTCAGAAAAGCCCCATGTGCTGGTCTACGAAAACAGTCCTCTGAGAACGGAAACATGGAAACCAAAGCTAAGGTTCAGATTAGGGCCTGGGGGCCTGTCCCTTTCAACCTTCTGTCTCTGGGGACACTGTCTGAGAGTCTAAGTGGAGATAGTTGCTCCGCTGGTGTCAGAGAGCCCCTCTTAGTCCAGGGGGGCCTACACTATTGATGGCCTCAGAGGCCTTGGAGCTTTTCCCTAACCTGTAGTGTTGTGGTCAATGGACTGGGCACACTTTCCTTGGAGAGGGCAGGCACAATCTTTCGCTGTGGCCCTAGAGGCCCTAGCCTGGAGGTCTGTGGGTCCAGGCTGTGGGCACAGAAGTCTGAATACACAAACTCAGCTTATGAGTGGCGCCTAGGGTATGGCAGGCCGGATGTACAGCCCGAGAGGGAGCTCCTGGGCCTCTGAAACAAGGGCGAGTGGGAGGCGTTCCTTCAGGCTTTTGTCTCTGGATGTTGTGTCCGGGATAGCCGTGGATTGGAGCGGTGGCCTCAGGTACTGTGTACGAGTATCCCTCTCTGGGGATTTGTCCCAGCTCCCAAGAGTTTGGGGTCATTTTGTGGGAAGGGAGGAGTCGTGTTGTCTGGCTCATGGGTCTCTCCAAGAAAGGGATTCCAGAGCAGAGCTCCAGGTAAGGGCGGGGCGACTGGAAAATTCAAACCGTGGTGAGGATTGGGTGCATAGGGGCTTGGCAAGCCCCATATGTGGGCTCTTGGTCCAGGCCCTGACAGGCCTTTCTTTGACATGGGGCTCATGCTGAGGATCACAGTGTGAATTTGTGCCCAAGCAGCACTCAAGTTTGGGCGTGGCATCAGGGGCCATGAAGGTTTCTCCCACCCTGAAGGTGTGACTCCATGCCAAGTGCAAGCTTGACAGCCATGGGGAAGGAGGAGTTCTGTTTTGTGCTTGCTATACCCAGCTGTGTGGAGAATTGATATAATGTCTAGGTTCAGATATCTGAAAACCAAGGTTAGGATGAGGTGACGGCATAAGACCATGGCGTGTCCGAAGTGCTGGGTGTGCGGCCAGCTGTCTCCTTGTCTGTCTGGACGTCTGGCTTCAGGCTGTGTCAGGCAGAGCATGAGTGCCCAGAGCAGCCTATCCAGTTCGGGTACCGTCGAGGCCCGAGCAGGTTGATCCTCATCTGGGTTTTCTGGAGAGCCCCACAGGGAAACGTTTTTCTTCCGTTGGGCAGACACTGGGCTGGGTTTTGGTTCCGGAGTTCCTAGTCCGGAGGGCTTGTTTGCCAGGAGTGTGAGGAAGGAAGTCTGAAAACACAAGCTAGCGTGTGGTTTGGGACCGAGGTCACGGCATGCCCACTCTGCAGAGGCTGAATCGGGATCTCCTGCACTGAGGTCATGTCAACTATGAGACGTGCCTCAGGCTAGAGTTCTTGTCCAGCATGGCCTCTTCCTGAAGGGTGTGGGGGCTTCATGAGGCCAGAAAGTTTTGCCTACGATGGGATTTGTGAACTGCTCCAAAACTGAAGGTTACCTTCTGCACGACAGTCGAGTCCTATTGGATGGTTCCAAGAGGCCCCATATGGAAAGACTCGAGAGCAGGTGTCTAAGCATGGATGCCTGGGAACGCCACCTCCTATTCCCACTCTTTAGTCAGGACAAGGCAGGCTCAATCTGCGGGCTCCTGGGTGAGCTACCCAGAGGGGAGAGTTGAAATGGACTCTCCTGAAGATGAGTCCTACTGTGGCTTGGTGGCCTGGGAGACCTTGGAATGTGGAGGTGGCTCAGGGACTCTGCAGGATTCTCCAGCATGAGGTGTTTGACACGGCTCCAACAAGGAAACTTCCCATGTGGAGACGAGAGGAGTTCTGTTCCGTGCCTCAGGAAAGCCCCATACCCTGTTCTTCGAACCAAAGCCTCTGAGGAGTGACACCTGGAAACCAAAGTAAGAGTTGAGACTACGGCCTAAAGGCCTGTCCGGCTCAACCTTCTATCTCTGTTGTCATCTGTGTGCATGCATTCATGGATGTAGCTGCTCAGCTTGTGTCCGAATGCCCCTGTGAGTCCAGTGAGGCTCCCAGTAGTGGGATGTCCTCGGAGGCCTTGAGGTTTCTCATATTCTGGAGGTGTGTGGCCAAAGGAATGGACACAGTTTCCCAGGAGAGAGCAGGCACGGTCCTGTGGTATGGCTCCAGAGGACCCAGCCTAGAGGCTCTGTTTGCCAGGGCTGTGGGGACAGATGTCTGAAAAAGCAAACTTGGCTCAGCTAGGGGCCAATGTAATGGCAGGCCTGATCTCTAGTCCGTGAGGGGAGATCCTCTGGAAATCAAAGTAGGGCAAGTGGGAGGCAGTCACTCAGGATTTTGTCTCTGGGTGTTGCGTTTACAGTGTCCGGTCAGGGTAGGGGTTGTCTCAGGGGCCGAGGAAGAGCCTTCCTCTCAGGGGATTGTCCAAGCTCCCAAGTGTTTGTGTTCATTCTGTGGGAATGAAGTGTACTGTTTCCTGCCACAGGGGAACCCCCAGGAGAGGGACTCTAGAGCACAGCAGTGGGTTCCCTCAACTGGAATACACACCATCTAGTTAGTCCTGGGTGCCTATGGGCATGGCAAGCCACATATGCGGGCTCTTGGTCCAGTCACTGAGAGGCGTTACTTGAATAAGGTACTCACGCTGAGGGTCACAATGTGTGTTTGTGCCCAAGGCGGCCCTCACGCTTGGGCGTGGCCTCATGGGCCATGCCGTTTTCTCCTACACTGAAGGTTTGACTCACTGCCAGCAGCAAGGTTTCTTGCCAGGGGGAAGGAGGGGTTCTGACTTGTGCATCAGGTTCCCCCCTGTGCAGGGATTGGAGATAAGGTCTAGGTTCCGATGACTGAAAACCCAGGTTGGGAATGGATGGTGGCCTAAGGCAGTGGCGGGTCCAATGTGCTGGGTGTGCAGCCAGCTGTGTCGGTGTCTGTTGGAAGGTCTGGGCTCAGGCTATTTGCGACAGAGCATCACTGTTTAAGGTAGCCTATGCAATTGGGGTGTTGCCGAGGGCCAAGCAGTTTGATCCTCATTTGGGGTTTCTGGGCAGCGCCATAGACAATGTTTTTCTCTTGGGAGGCAGGCACAGTGCTTCATTGTGGCCCCAGAATTCCCAGTAGGGAGGGTTTGTGGGCCAGGAGTGTGAGGACGGAAGTCTGAAAACACAAGCTAGTGTGAGGATTGGAACCAAGGGCAGAGCAGGCCCACTCTGCAGAGGCTGAATCAAAATCTCCTGCATCTGAAGTCAGGCTGAGGATCAGACGTTGGCTGAGGCTGGAGTATGTGTCCATGATGGCACCTTCATGAAGTGGGGGCCTCATGAGGCCAAGGAAGTTTTCCCACGCTGAGTTTGGAGGTTGCCCCAAACCACAAGGTTTCCTTCTGCGGGACATTCGAGTCCTGTTGCATGGCTCCAGGACATACCATACGGAAGGACTGGAGAGCAGGGTTCGAAGGATGGATCCCTGTACAGCATGCCTCGCATTCCCATTGGCTATTAGCGACAAGATATGTTTGATCTGCTGCCTCTGGAACACGCGACCCAGGGGGCTGAGTTGAAATGGCCTCTCCTGAGGATGCGTCATAATGTGCGTTTGGGTCCATGGAGACCTTGGAATGTGCTGGTTGTTCAGTGGCCCTGCGGAAATCTCCTACCTGAAGTGTTTGATACATCCCAGTAAGAAAGCTGCCCATGTGGAGATGAGAGAGGTTTGGTTTGGTGCCTCAGAAAAGCCCCATGTGCTGGTCTACGAAAACAGTCCTCTGAGAACGGAAACATGGAAACCAAAGCTAAGGTTCAGATTAGGGCCTGGGGGCCTGTCCCTTTCAACCTTCTGTCTCTGGGGACACTGTCTGAGAGTCTAAGTGGAGATAGTTGCTCCGCTGGTGTCAGAGAGCCCCTCTTAGTCCAGGGGGGCCTACACTATTGATGGCCTCAGAGGCCTTGGAGCTTTTCCCTAACCTGTAGTGTTGTGGTCAATGGACTGGGCACACTTTCCTTGGAGAAGGCAGGCACAATCTTTCGCTGTGGCCCTAGAGGCCCTAGCCTGGAGGTGTGTGGGTCCAGGCTGTGGGCACAGAAGTCTGAATACACAAACTCAGCTTATGAGTGGCGCCTAGGGTATGGCAGGCCGGATGTACAGCCCGAGAGGGAGCTCCTGGGCCTCTGAAACAAGGGCGAGTGGGAGGAGTTCCTTCAGGCTTTTGTCTCTGGATGTTGTGTCCGGGATAGCCGTGGATTGGCGCGGTGGCCTCAGGTACTGTGGACGAGTATCCCTCTCTGGGGATTTGTCCCAGCTCCCAAGAGTTTGGGGTCATTTTGTGGGAAGGGAGGAGTCGTGTTGTCTGGCTCATGGGTCTCTCCAAGAAAGGGATTCCAGAGCAGAGCTCCAGGTAAGGGCGGGGCGACTGGAAAATTCAAACCGTGGTGAGGATTGGGTGCATAGGGGCTTGGCAAGCCCCATATGTGGGCTCTTGGTCCAGGCCCTGACAGGCCTTTCTTTGACATGGGGCTCATGCTGAGGATCACAGTGTGAATTTGTGCCCAAGCAGCACTCAAGTTTGGGCGTGGCATCAGGGGCCATGAAGGTTTCTCCCACCCTGAAGGTGTGACTCCATGCCAAGAGCAAGCTTGACAGCCATGGGTAAGGAGGAGTTCTGTTTTGTGCTTGCTATACCCAGCTGTGTGGAGAATTGATATAATGTCTAGGTTCAGATATCTGAAAACCAAGGTTAGGATGAGGTGACGGCATAAGACCATGGCGTGTCCGAAGTGCTGGGTGTGCGGCCAGCTGTCTCCTTGTCTGTCTGGACGTCTGGCTTCAGGCTGTGTCAGGCAGAGCATGAGTGCCCAGAGCAGCCTATCCAGTTCGGGTACCGTCGAGGCCCGAGCAGGTTGATCCTCATCTGGGTTTTCTGGAGAGCCCCACAGGGAAACGTTTTTCTTCCGTTGGGCAGACACTGGGCTGGGTTTTGGTTCCGGAGTTCCTAGTCCGGAGGGCTTGTTTGCCAGGAGTGTGAGGAAGGAAGTCTGAAAACACAAGCTAGCGTGTGGTTTGGGACCGAGGTCACGGCATGCCCACTCTGCAGAGGCTGAATCGGGATCTCCTGCACTGAGGTCATGTCAACTATGAGACGTGCCTCAGGCTAGAGTTCTTGTCCAGCATGGCCTCTTCCTGAAGGGTGTGGGGGCTTCATGAGGCCAGAAAGTTTTGCCTACGATGGGATTTGTGAACTGCTCCAAAACTGAAGGTTACCTTCTGCACGACAGTCGAGTCCTATTGGATGGTTCCAAGAGGCCCCATATGGAAAGACTCGAGAGCAGGTGTCTAAGCATGGATGCCTGGGAACGCCACCTCCTATTCCCACTCTTTAGTCAGGACAAGGCAGGCTCAATCTGCGGGCTCCTGGGTGAGCTACCCAGAGGGGAGAGTTGAAATGGACTCTCCTGAAGATGAGTCCTACTGTGGCTTGGTGGCCTGGGAGACCTTGGAATGTGGAGGTGGCTCAGGGACTCTGCAGGATTCTCCAGCATGAGGTGTTTGACACGGCTCCAACAAGGAAACTTCCCATGTGGAGACGAGAGGAGTTCTGTTCCGTGCCTCAGGAAAGCCCCATACCCTGTTCTTCGAACCAAAGCCTCTGAGGAGTGACACCTGGAAACCAAAGTAAGAGTTGAGACTACGGCCTAAAGGCCTGTCCGGCTCAACCTTCTATCTCTGTTGTCATCTGTGTGCATGCATTCATGGATGTAGCTGCTCAGCTTGTGTCCGAATGCCCCTGTGAGTCCAGTGAGGCTCCCAGTAGTGGGATGTCCTCGGAGGCCTTGAGGTTTCTCATATTCTGGAGGTGTGTGGCCAAAGGAATGGACACAGTTTCCCAGGAGAGAGCAGGCACGGTCCTGTGGTATGGCTCCAGAGGACCCAGCCTAGAGGCTCTGTTTGCCAGGGCTGTGGGGACAGATGTCTGAAAAAGCAAACTTGGCTCAGCTAGGGGCCAATGTAATGGCAGGCCTGATCTCTAGTCCGTGAGGGGAGATCCTCTGGAAATCAAAGTAGGGCAAGTGGGAGGCAGTCACTCAGGATTTTGTCTCTGGGTGTTGCGTTTACAGTGTCCGGTCAGGGTAGGGGTTGTCTCAGGGGCCGAGGAAGAGCCTTCCTCTCAGGGGATTGTCCAAGCTCCCAAGTGTTTGTGTTCATTCTGTGGGAATGAAGTGTACTGTTTCCTGCCACAGGGGAACCCCCAGGAGAGGGACTCTAGAGCACAGCAGTGGGTTCCCTCAACTGGAATACACACCATCTAGTTAGTCCTGGGTGCCTATGGGCATGGCAAGCCACATATGCGGGCTCTTGGTCCAGTCACTGAGAGGCGTTACTTGAATAAGGTACTCACGCTGAGGGTCACAATGTGTGTTTGTGCCCAAGGCGGCCCTCACGCTTGGGCGTGGCCTCATGGGCCATGCCGTTTTCTCCTACACTGAAGGTTTGACTCACTGCCAGCAGCAAGGTTTCTTGCCAGGGGGAAGGAGGGGTTCTGACTTGTGCATCAGGTTCCCCCCTGTGCAGGGATTGGAGATAAGGTCTAGGTTCCGATGACTGAAAACCCAGGTTGGGAATGGATGGTGGCCTAAGGCAGTGGCGGGTCCAATGTGCTGGGTGTGCAGCCAGCTGTGTCGGTGTCTGTTGGAAGGTCTGGGCTCAGGCTATTTGCGACAGAGCATCACTGTTTAAGGTAGCCTATGCAATTGGGGTGTTGCCGAGGGCCAAGCAGTTTGATCCTCATTTGGGGTTTCTGGGCAGCGCCATAGACAATGTTTTTCTCTTGGGAGGCAGGCACAGTGCTTCATTGTGGCCCCAGAATTCCCAGTAGGGAGGGTTTGTGGGCCAGGAGTGTGAGGACGGAAGTCTGAAAACACAAGCTAGTGTGAGGATTGGAACCAAGGGCAGAGCAGGCCCACTCTGCAGAGGCTGAATCAAAATCTCCTGCATCTGAAGTCAGGCTGAGGATCAGACGTTGGCTGAGGCTGGAGTATGTGTCCATGATGGCACCTTCATGAAGTGGGGGCCTCATGAGGCCAAGGAAGTTTTCCCACGCTGAGTTTGGAGGTTGCCCCAAACCACAAGGTTTCCTTCTGCGGGACATTCGAGTCCTGTTGCATGGCTCCAGGACATACCATACGGAAGGACTGGAGAGCAGGGTTCGAAGGATGGATCCCTGTACAGCATGCCTCGCATTCCCATTGGCTATTAGCGACAAGATATGTTTGATCTGCTGCCTCTGGAACACGCGACCCAGGGGGCTGAGTTGAAATGGCCTCTCCTGAGGATGCGTCATAATGTGCGTTTGGGTCCATGGAGACCTTGGAATGTGCTGGTTGTTCAGTGGCCCTGCGGAAATCTCCTACCTGAAGTGTTTGATACATCCCAGTAAGAAAGCTGCCCATGTGGAGATGAGAGAGGTTTGGTTTGGTGCCTCAGAAAAGCCCCATGTGCTGGTCTACGAAAACAGTCCTCTGAGAACGGAAACATGGAAACCAAAGCTAAGGTTCAGATTAGGGCCTGGGGGCCTGTCCCTTTCAACCTTCTGTCTCTGGGGACACTGTCTGAGAGTCTAAGTGGAGATAGTTGCTCCGCTGGTGTCAGAGAGCCCCTCTTAGTCCAGGGGGGCCTACACTATTGATGGCCTCAGAGGCCTTGGAGCTTTTCCCTAACCTGTAGTGTTGTGGTCAATGGACTGGGCACACTTTCCTTGGAGAAGGCAGGCACAATCTTTCGCTGTGGCCCTAGAGGCCCTAGCCTGGAGGTGTGTGGGTCCAGGCTGTGGGCACAGAAGTCTGAATACACAAACTCAGCTTATGAGTGGCGCCTAGGGTATGGCAGGCCGGATGTACAGCCCGAGAGGGAGCTCCTGGGCCTCTGAAACAAGGGCGAGTGGGAGGAGTTCCTTCAGGCTTTTGTCTCTGGATGTTGTGTCCGGGATAGCCGTGGATTGGCGCGGTGGCCTCAGGTACTGTGGACGAGTATCCCTCTCTGGGGATTTGTCCCAGCTCCCAAGAGTTTGGGGTCATTTTGTGGGAAGGGAGGAGTCGTGTTGTCTGGCTCATGGGTCTCTCCAAGAAAGGGATTCCAGAGCAGAGCTCCAGGTAAGGGCGGGGCGACTGGAAAATTCAAACCGTGGTGAGGATTGGGTGCATAGGGGCTTGGCAAGCCCCATATGTGGGCTCTTGGTCCAGGCCCTGACAGGCCTTTCTTTGACATGGGGCTCATGCTGAGGATCACAGTGTGAATTTGTGCCCAAGCAGCACTCAAGTTTGGGCGTGGCATCAGGGGCCATGAAGGTTTCTCCCACCCTGAAGGTGTGACTCCATGCCAAGAGCAAGCTTGACAGCCATGGGTAAGGAGGAGTTCTGTTTTGTGCTTGCTATACCCAGCTGTGTGGAGAATTGATATAATGTCTAGGTTCAGATATCTGAAAACCAAGGTTAGGATGAGGTGACGGCATAAGACCATGGCGTGTCCGAAGTGCTGGGTGTGCGGCCAGCTGTCTCCTTGTCTGTCTGGACGTCTGGCTTCAGGCTGTGTCAGGCAGAGCATGAGTGCCCAGAGCAGCCTATCCAGTTCGGGTACCGTCGAGGCCCGAGCAGGTTGATCCTCATCTGGGTTTTCTGGAGAGCCCCACAGGGAAACGTTTTTCTTCCGTTGGGCAGACACTGGGCTGGGTTTTGGTTCCGGAGTTCCTAGTCCGGAGGGCTTGTTTGCCAGGAGTGTGAGGAAGGAAGTCTGAAAACACAAGCTAGCGTGTGGTTTGGGACCGAGGTCACGGCATGCCCACTCTGCAGAGGCTGAATCGGGATCTCCTGCACTGAGGTCATGTCAACTATGAGACGTGCCTCAGGCTAGAGTTCTTGTCCAGCATGGCCTCTTCCTGAAGGGTGTGGGGGCTTCATGAGGCCAGAAATTTTTGCCTACGATGGGATTTGTGAACTGCTCCAAAACTGAAGGTTACCTTCTGCACGAAGTCGAGTCCTATTGGATGGATCCAAGAGGCCCCATATGGAAAGACTCGAGAGCAGGTGTCTAAGCATGGATGCCTGGGAACGCCACCTCATATTCCCACTCTTTAGTCAGGACAAGGCAGGCTCAATCTGCGGGCTCCTGGGTGAGCTACCCAGAGGGGAGAGTTGAAATGGACTCTCCTGAAGATGAGTCCTACTGTGGCATGGTGGCCTGGGAGACCTTGGAATGTGGAGGTGGCTCAGGGACTCTGCAGGATTCTCCAACATGAGGTGTTTGACACGGCTCCAACAAGGAAACTTCCCATGTGGAGACGAGAGGAGTTCTGTTCCGTGCCTCAGGAAAGCCCCATACCCTGTTCTTCGAACCAAAGCCTCTGAGGAGTGACACCTGGAAACCAAAGTAAGAGTTGAGACTACGGCCTAAAGGCCTGTCCGGCTCAACCTTCTATCTCTGTTGTCATCTGTGTGCATGCATTCATGGATGTAGCTGCTCAGCTTGTGTCCGAATGCCCCTGTGAGTCCAGTGAGGCTCCCAGTAGTGGGATGTCCTCGGAGGCCTTGAGGTTTCTCATATTCTGGAGGTGTGTGGCCAAAGGAATGGACACAGTTTCCCAGGAGAGAGCAGGCACGGTCCTGTGGTATGGCTCCAGAGGACCCAGCCTAGAGGCTCTGTTTGCCAGGGCTGTGGGGACAGATGTCTGAAAAAGCAAACTTGGCTCAGCTAGGGGCCAATGTAATGGCAGGCCTGATCTCTAGTCCGTGAGGGGAGATCCTCTGGAAATCAAAGTAGGGCAAGTGGGAGGCAGTCACTCAGGATTTTGTCTCTGGGTGTTGCGTTTACAGTGTCCGGTCAGGGTAGGGGTTGTCTCAGGGGCCGAGGAAGAGCCTTCCTCTCAGGGGATTGTCCAAGCTCCCAAGTGTTTGTGTTCATTCTGTGGGAATGAAGAGTACTGTTTCCTGCCACAGGGGAACCCCCAGGAGAGGGACTCTAGAGCACAGCAGTGGGTTCCCTCAACTGGAATACACACCATCTAGTTAGTCCTGGGTGCCTATGGGCATGGCAAGCCACATATGCGGGCTCTTGGTCCAGTCACTGAGAGGCGTTACTTGAATAAGGTACTCACGCTGAGGGTCACAATGTGTGTTTGTGCCCAAGGCGGCCCTCACGCTTGGGCGTGGCCTCATGGGCCATGCCGTTTTCTCCTACACTGAAGGTTTGACTCACTGCCAGCAGCAAGGTTTCTTGCCAGGGGGAAGGAGGGGTTCTGACTTGTGCATCAGGTTCCCCCCTGTGCAGGGATTGGAGATAAGGTCTAGGTTCCGATGACTGAAAACCCAGGTTGGGAATGGATGGTGGCCTAAGGCAGTGGCGGGTCCAATGTGCTGGGTGTGCAGCCAGCTGTGTCGGTGTCTGTTGGAAGGTCTGGGCTCAGGCTATTTGCGACAGAGCATCACTGTTTAAGGTAGCCTATGCAATTGGGGTGTTGCCGAGGGCCAAGCAGTTTGATCCTCATTTGGGGTTTCTGGGCAGCGCCATAGACAATGTTTTTCTCTTGGGAGGCAGGCACAGTGCTTCATTGTGGCCCCAGAATTCCCAGTAGGGAGGGTTTGTGGGCCAGGAGTGTGAGGACGGAAGTCTGAAAACACAAGCTAGTGTGAGGATTGGAACCAAGGGCAGAGCAGGCCCACTCTGCAGAGGCTGAATCAAAATCTCCTGCATCTGAAGTCAGGCTGAGGATCAGACGTTGGCTGAGGCTGGAGTATGTGTCCATGATGGCACCTTCATGAAGTGGGGGCCTCATGAGGCCAAGGAAGTTTTCCCACGCTGAGTTTGGAGGTTGCCCCAAACCACAAGGTTTCCTTCTGCGGGACATTCGAGTCCTGTTGCATGGCTCCAGGACATACCATACGGAAGGACTGGAGAGCAGGGTTCGAAGGATGGATCCCTGTACAGCATGCCTCGCATTCCCATTGGCTATTAGCGACAAGATATGTTTGATCTGCTGCCTCTGGAACACGCGACCCAGGGGGCTGAGTTGAAATGGCCTCGCCTGAGGATGCGTCATAATGTGCGTTTGGGTCCATGGAGACCTTGGAATGTGCTGGTTGTTCAGTGGCCCTGCGGAACTCTCCTACCTGAAGTGTTTGATACATCCCAGTAAGAAAGCTGCCCATGTGGAGATGAGAGCTGTTTGGTTTGGTGCCTCAGAAAAGCCCCATGTGCTGGTCTACGAAAACAGTCCTCTGAGAACGGAAACATGGAAACCAAAGCTAAGGTTCAGATTAGGGCCTGGGGGCCTGTCCCTTTCAACCTTCTGTCTCTGGGGACACTGTCTGAGAGTCTAAGTGGAGATAGTTGCTCCGCTGGTGTCAGAGAGCCCCTCGTAGTCCAGGGGGGCCTACACTATTGATGGCCTCAGAGGCCTTGGAGCTTTTCCCTAACCTGTAGTGTTGTGGTCAATGGACTGGGCACACTTTCCTTGGAGAAGGCAGGCACAATCTTTCGCTGTGGCCCTAGAGGCCCTAGCCTGGAGGTCTGTGGGTCCAGGCTGTGGGCACAGAAGTCTGAATACACAAACTCAGCTTATGAGTGGCGCCTAGGGTATGGCAGGCCGGATGTACAGCCCGAGAGGGAGCTCCTGGGCCTCTGAAACAAGGGCGAGTGGGAGGCGTTCCTTCAGGCTTTTGTCTCTGGATGTTGTGTCCGGGATAGCCGTGGATTGGAGCGGTGGCCTCAGGTACTGTGGACGAGTATCCCTCTCTGGGGATTTGTCCCAGCTCCCAAGAGTTTGGGGTCATTTTGTGGGAAGGGAGGAGTCGTGTTGTCTGGCTCATGGGTCTCTCCAAGAAAGGGATTCCAGAGCAGAGCTCCAGGTAAGGGCGGGGCGACTGGAAAATTCAAACCGTGGTGAGGATTGGGTGCATAGGTGCTTGGCAAGCCCCATATGTGGGCTCTTGGTCCAGGCCCTGACAGGCCTTTCTTTGACATGGGGCTCATGCTGAGGATCACAGTGTGAATTTGTGCCCAAGCAGCACTCAAGTTTGGGCGTGGCATCAGGGGCCATGAAGGTTTCTCCCACCCTGAAGGTGTGACTCCATGCCAAGTGCAAGCTTGACAGCCATGGGGAAGGAGGAGTTCTGTTTTGTGCTTGCTATACCCAGCTGTGTGGAGAATTGATATAATGTCTAGGTTCAGATATCTGAAAACCAAGGTTAGGATGAGGTGACGGCATAAGACCATGGCGTGTCCGAAGTGCTGGGTGTGCGGCCAGCTGTCTCCTTGTCTGTCTGGACGTCTGGCTTCAGGCTGTGTCAGGCAGAGCATGAGTGCCCAGAGCAGCCTATCCAGTTCGGGTACCGTCGAGGCCCGAGCAGGTTGATCCTCATCTGGGATTTCTGGAGAGCCCCACAGGGAAACGTTTTTCTTCCGTTGGGCAGACACTGGGCTGGGTTTTGGTTCCGGAGTTCCTAGTCCGGAGGGCTTGTTTGCCAGGAGTGTGAGGAAGGAAGTCTGAAAACACAAGCTAGCGTGTGGTTTGGGACCGAGGTCACGGCATGCCCACTCTGCAGAGGCTGAATCGGGATCTCCTGCACTGAGGTCATGTCAACTATGAGACGTGCCTCAGGCTAGAGTTCTTGTCCAGCATGGCCTCTTCCTGAAGGGTGTGGGGGCTTCATGAGGCCAGAAAGTTTTGCCTACGATGGGATTTGTGAACTGCTCCAAAACTGAAGGTTACCTTCTGCACGACAGTCGAGTCCTATTGGATGGTTCCAAGAGGCCCCATATGGAAAGACTCGAGAGCAGGTGTCTAAGCATGGATGCCTGGGAACGCCACCTCCTATTCCCACTCTTTAGTCAGGACAAGGCAGGCTCAATCTGCGGGCTCCTGGGTGAGCTACCCAGAGGGGAGAGTTGAAATGGACTCTCCTGAAGATGAGTCCTACTGTGGCTTGGTGGCCTGGGAGACCTTGGAATGTGGAGGTGGCTCAGGGACTCTGCAGGATTCTCCAACATGAGGTGTTTGACACGGCTCCAACAAGGAAACTTCCCATGTGGAGACGAGAGGAGTTCTGTTCCGTGCCTCAGGAAAGCCCCATACCCTGTTCTTCGAACCAAAGCCTCTGAGGAGTGACACCTGGAAACCAAAGTAAGAGTTGAGACTACGGCCTAAAGGCCTGTCCGGCTCAACCTTCTATCTCTGTTGTCATCTGTGTGCATGCATTCATGGATGTAGCTGCTCAGCTTGTGTCCGAATGCCCCTGTGAGTCCAGTGAGGCTCCCAGTAGTGGGATGTCCTCGGAGGCCTTGAGGTTTCTCATATTCTGGAGGTGTGTGGCCAAAGGAATGGACACAGTTTCCCAGGAGAGAGCAGGCACGGTCCTGTGGTATGGCTCCAGAGGACCCAGCCTAGAGGCTCTGTTTGCCAGGGCTGTGGGGACAGATGTCTGAAAAAGCAAACTTGGCTCAGCTAGGGGCCAATGTAATGGCAGGCCTGATCTCTAGTCCGTGAGGGGAGATCCTCTGGAAATCAAAGTAGGGCAAGTGGGAGGCAGTCACTCAGGATTTTGTCTCTGGGTGTTGCGTTTACAGTGTCCGGTCAGGGTAGGGGTTGTCTCAGGGGCCGAGGAAGAGCCTTCCTCTCAGGGGATTGTCCAAGCTCCCAAGTGTTTGTGTTCATTCTGTGGGAATGAAGAGTACTGTTTCCTGCCACAGGGGAACCCCCAGGAGAGGGACTCTAGAGCACAGCAGTGGGTTCCCTCAACTGGAATACACACCATCTAGTTAGTCCTGGGTGCCTATGGGCATGGCAAGCCACATATGCGGGCTCTTGGTCCAGTCACTGAGAGGCGTTACTTGAATAAGGTACTCACGCTGAGGGTCACAATGTGTGTTTGTGCCCAAGGCGGCCCTCACGCTTGGGCGTGGCCTCATGGGCCATGCCGTTTTCTCCTACACTGAAGGTTTGACTCACTGCCAGCAGCAAGGTTTCTTGCCAGGGGGAAGGAGGGGTTCGGACTTGTGCATCAGGTTCCCCCCTGTGCAGGGATTGGAGATAAGGTCTAGGTTCCGATGACTGAAAACCCAGGTTGGGAATGGATGGTGGCCTAAGGCAGTGGCGGGTCCAATGTGCTGGGTGTGCAGCCAGCTGTGTCGGTGTCTGTTGGAAGGTCTGGGCTCAGGCTATTTGCGACAGAGCATCACTGTTTAAGGTAGCCTATGCAATTGGGGTGTTGCCGAGGGCCAAGCAGTTTGATCCTCATTTGGGGTTTCTGGGCAGCGCCATAGACAATGTTTTTCTCTTGGGAGGCAGGCACAGTGCTTCATTGTGGCCCCAGAATTCCCAGTAGGGAGGGTTTGTGGGCCAGGAGTGTGAGGACGGAAGTCTGAAAACACAAGCTAGTGTGAGGATTGGAACCAAGGGCAGAGCAGGCCCACTCTGCAGAGGCTGAATCAAAATCTCCTGCATCTGAAGTCAGGCTGAGGATCAGACGTTGGCTGAGGCTGGAGTATGTGTCCATGATGGCACCTTCATGAAGTGGGGGCCTCATGAGGCCAAGGAAGTTTTCCCACGCTGAGTTTGGAGGTTGCCCCAAACCACAAGGTTTCCTTCTGCGGGACATTCGAGTCCTGTTGCATGGCTCCAGGACATACCATACGGAAGGACTGGAGAGCAGGGTTCGAAGGATGGATCCCTGTACAGCATGCCTCGCATTCCCATTGGCTATTAGCGACAAGATATGTTTGATCTGCTGCCTCTGGAACACGCGACCCAGGGGGCTGAGTTGAAATGGCCTCGCCTGAGGATGCGTCATAATGTGCGTTTGGGTCCATGGAGACCTTGGAATGTGCTGGTTGTTCAGTGGCCCTGCGGAAATCTCCTACCTGAAGTGTTTGATACATCCCAGTAAGAAAGCTGCCCATGTGGAGATGAGAGCTGTTTGGTTTGGTGCCTCAGAAAAGCCCCATGTGCTGGTCTACGAAAACAGTCCTCTGAGAACGGAAACATGGAAACCAAAGCTAAGGTTCAGATTAGGGCCTGGGGGCCTGTCCATTTCAACCTTCTGTCTCTGGGGACACTGTCTGAGAGTCTAAGTGGAGATAGTTGCTCCGCTGGTGTCAGAGAGCCCCTCTTAGTCCAGGGGGGCCTACACTATTGATGGCCTCAGGGGCCTTGGAGCTTTTCCCTAACCTGTAGTGTTGTGGTCAATGGACTGGGCACACTTTCCTTGGAGAGGGCAGGCACAATCATTCGCTGTGGCCCTAGAGGCCCTAGCCTGGAGGTGTGTGGGTCCAGGCTGTGGGCACAGAAGTCTGAATACACAAACTCAGCTTATGAGTGGCGCCTAGGGTATGGCAGGCCGGATGTACAGCCCGAGAGGGAGCTCCTGGGCCTCTGAAACAAGGGCGAGTGGGAGGCGTTCCTTCAGGCTTTTGTCTCTGGATGTTGTGTCCAGGATAGCCGTGGATTGGAGCGGTGGCCTCAGGTTCTGTGGACGAGTATCCCTCTCTGGGGATTTGTCCCAGCTCCCAAGAGTTTGGGGTCATTTTGTGGGAAGGGAGGAGTCGTGTTGTCTGGCTCATGGGTCTCTCCAAGAAAGGGATTCCAGAGCAGAGCTCCAGGTAAGGGCGGGGCGACTGGAAAATTCAAACCGTGGTGAGGATTGGGTGCATAGGGGCTTGGCAAGCCCCATATGTGGGCTCTTGGTCCAGGCCCTGACAGGCCTTTCTTTGACATGGGGCTCATGCTGAGGATCACAGTGTGAATTTGTGCCCAAGCAGCACTCAAGTTTGGGCGTGGCATCAGGGGCCATGAAGGTTTCTCCCACCCTGAAGGTGTGACTCCATGCCAAGAGCAAGCTTGACAGCCATGGGGAAGGAGGAGTTCTGTTTTGTGCTTGCTATACCCAGCTGTGTGGAGAATTGATATAATGTCTAGGTTCAGATATCTGAAAACCAAGGTTAGGATGAGGTGACGGCATAAGACCATGGCGTGTCCGAAGTGCTGGGTGTGCGGCCAGCTGTCTCCTTGTCTGTCTGGACGTCTGGCTTCAGGCTGTGTCAGGCAGAGCATGAGTGCCCAGAGCAGCCTATCCAGTTCGGGTATCGTCGAGGCCCGAGCAGGTTGATCCTCATCTGGGTTTTCTGGAGAGCCCCACAGGGAAACGTTTTTCTTCCGTTGGGCAGACACTGGGCTGGGTTTTGGTTCCGGAGTTCCTAGTCCGGAGGGCTTGTTTGCCAGGAGTGTGAGGAAGGAAGACTGAAAACACAAGCTAGCGTGTGGTTTGGGACCGAGGTCACGGCATGCCCACTCTGCAGAGGCTGAATCGGGATCTCCTGCACTGAGGTCATGTCAACTATGAGACGTTCCTCAGGCTAGCGTTCTTGTCCAGCATGGCCTCTTCCTGAAGGGTGTGGGGGCTTCATGAGGCCAGAAAGTTTTGCCTACGATGGGATTTGTGAACTGCTCCAAAACTGAAGGTTACCTTCTGCACGACAGTCGAGTCCTATTGGATGGTTCCAAGAGGCCCCATATGGAAAGACTCGAGAGCAGGTGTCTAAGCATGGATGCCTGGGAACGCCACCTCATATTCCCACTCTTTAGTCAGGACAAGGCAGGCTCAATCTGCGGGCTCCTGGGTGAGCTACCCAGAGGGGAGAGTTGAAATGGACTCTCCTGAAGATGAGTCCTACTGTGGCATGGTGGCCTGGGAGACCTTGGAATGTGGAGGTGGCTCAGGGACTCTGCAGGATTCTCCAACATGAGGTGTTTGACACGGCTCCAACAAGGAAACTTCCCATGTGGAGACGAGATGAGTTCTGTTCCGTGCCTCAGGAAAGCCCCATACCCTGTTCTTCGAACCAAAGCCTCTGAGGAGTGACACCTGGAAACCAAAGTAAGAGTTGAGACTACGGCCTAAAGGCCTGTCCGGCTCAACCTTCTATCTCTGTTGTCATCTGTGTGCATGCATTCATGGATGTAGCTGCTCAGCTTGTGTCCGAATGCCCCTGTGAGTCCAGTGAGGCTCCCAGTAGTGGGATGTCCTCGGAGGCCTTGAGGTTTCTCATATTCTGGAGGTGTGTGGCCAAAGGAATGGACACAGTTTCCCAGGAGAGAGCAGGCACGGTCCTGTGGTATGGCTCCAGAGGACCCAGCCTAGAGGCTCTGTTTGCCAGGGCTGTGGGGACAGATGTCTGAAAAAGCAAACTTGGCTCAGCTAGGGGCCAATGTAATGGCAGGCCTGATCTCTAGTCCGTGAGGGGAGATCCTCTGGAAATCAAAGTAGGGCAAGTGGGAGGCAGTCACTCAGGATTTTGTCTCTGGGTGTTGCGTTTACAGTGTCCGGTCAGGGTAGGGGTTGTCTCAGAGGCCGAGGAAGAGCCTTCCTCTCGGGGGATTGTCCAAGCTCCCAAGTGTTGGTGTTCATTCTGTGGGAATGAAGAGTACTGTTTTCTGCCACAGGGGACCCCCCAGGAGAGGGACTCTAGAGCACAGCAGTGGGTTCCCTCAACTGGAATACACACCATCTAGTTAGTCCTGGGTGCCTATGGGCATGGCAAGCCACATATGCGGGCTCTTGGTCCAGTCACTGAGAGGCGTTACTTGAATAAGGTACTCACGCTGAGGGTCACAATGTGTGTTTGTGCCCAAGGCGGCCCTCACGCTTGGGCGTGGCCTCATGGGCCATGCCGTTTTCTCCTACACTGAAGGTTTGACTCACTGCCAGCAGCAAGGTTTCTTGCCAGGGGGAAGGAGGGGTTCTGACTTGTGCATCAGGTTCCCCCCTGTGCAGGGATTGGAGATAAGGTCTAGGTTCCGATGACTGAAAACCCAGGTTGGGAATGGATGGTGGCCTAAGGCAGTGGCGGGTCCAATGTGCTGGGTGTGCAGCCAGCTGGGTCGGTGTCTGTTGGAAGGTCTGGGCTCAGGCTATTTGCGACAGAGCATCACTGTTTAAGGTAGCCTATGCAATTGGGGTGTTGCCGAGGGCCAAGCAGTTTGATCCTCATTTGGGGTTTCTGGGCAGCGCCATAGACAATGTTTTTCTCTTGGGAGGCAGGCACAGTGCTTCATTGTGGCCCCAGAATTCCCAGTAGGGAGGGTTTGTGGGCCAGGAGTGTGAGGACGGAAGTCTGAAAACACAAGCTAGTGTGAGGATTGGAACCAAGGGCAGAGCAGGCCCACTCTGCAGAGGCTGAATCAAAATCTCCTGCATCTGAAGTCAGGCTGAGGATCAGACGTTGGCTGAGGCTGGAGTATGTGTCCATGATGGCACCTTCATGAAGTGGGGGCCTCATGAGGCCAAGGAAGTTTTCCCACGCTGAGTTTGGAGGTTGCCCCAAACCACAAGGTTTCCTTCTGCGGGACATTCGAGTCCTGTTGCATGGCTCCAGGACATACCATACGGAAGGACTGGAGAGCAGGGTTCGAAGGATGGATCCCTGTACAGCATGCCTCGCATTCCCATTGGCTATTAGCGACAAGATATGTTTGATCTGCTGCCTCTGGAACACGCGACCCAGGGGGCTGAGTTGAAATGGCCTCGCCTGAGGATGCGTCATAATGTGCGTTTGGGTCCATGGAGACCTTGGAATGTGCTGGTTGTTCAGTGGCCCTGCGGAACTCTCCTACCTGAAGTATTTGATACATCCCAGTAAGAAAGCTGCCCATGTGGAGATGAGAGCTGTTTGGTTTGGTGCCTCAGAAAAGCCCCATGTGCTGGTCTACGAAAACAGTCCTCTGAGAACGGAAACATGGAAACCAAAGCTAAGGTTCAGATTAGGGCCTGGGGGCCTGTCCCTTTCAACCTTCTGTCTCTGGGGACACTGTCTGAGAGTCTAAGTGGAGATAGTTGCTCCGCTGGTGTCAGAGAGCCCCTCTTAGTCCAGGGGGGCCTACACTATTGATGGCCTCAGAGGCCTTGGAGCTTTTCCCTAACCTGTAGTGTTGTGGTCAATGGACTGGGCACACTTTCCTTGGAGAAGGCAGGCACAATCTTTCGCTGTGGCCCTAGAGGCCCTAGCCTGGAGGTGTGTGGGTCCAGGCTGTGGGCACAGAAGTCTGAATACACAAACTCAGCTTATGAGTGGCGCCTAGGGTATGGCAGGCCGGATGTACAGCCCGAGAGGGAGCTCCTGGGCCTCTGAAACAAGGGCGAGTGGGAGGAGTTCCTTCAGGCTTTTGTCTCTGGATGTTGTGTCCGGGATAGCCGTGGATTGGCGCGGTGGCCTCAGGTACTGTGGACGAGTATCCCTCTCTGGGGATTTGTCCCAGCTCCCAAGAGTTTGGGGTCATTTTGTGGGAAGGGAGGAGTCGTGTTGTCTGGCTCATGGGTCTCTCCAAGAAAGGGATTCCAGAGCAGAGCTCCAGGTAAGGGCGGGGCGACTGGAAAATTCAAACCATGGTGAGGATTGGGTGCATAGGGGCTTGGCAAGCCCCATATGTGGGCTCTTGGTCCAGGCCCTGACAGGCCTTTCTTTGACATGGGGCTCATGCTGAGGATCACAGTGTGAATTTGTGCCCAAGCAGCACTCAAGTTTGGGCGTGGCATCAGGGGCCATGAAGGTTTCTCCCACCCTGAAGGTGTGACTCCATGCCAAGAGCAAGCTTGACAGCCATGGGGAAGGAGGAGTTCTGTTTTGTGCTTGCTATACCCAGCTGTGTGGAGAATTGATATAATGTCTAGGTTCAGATATCTGAAAACCAAGGTTAGGATGAGGTGACGGCATAAGACCATGGCGTGTCCGAAGTGCTGGGTGTGCGGCCAGCTGTCTCCTTGTCTGTCTGGACGTCTGGCTTCAGGCTGTGTCAGGCAGAGCATGAGTGCCCAGAGCAGCCTATCCAGTTCGGGTACCGTCGAGGCCCGAGCAGGTTGATCCTCATCTGGGTTTTCTGGAGAGCCCCACAGGGAAACGTTTTTCTTCCGTTGGGCAGACACTGGGCTGGGTTTTGGTTCCGGAGTTCCTAGTCCGGAGGGCTTGTTTGCCAGGAGTGTGAGGAAGGAAGTCTGAAAACACAAGCTAGCGTGTGGTTTGGGACGAGGTCACGGCATGCCCACTCTGCAGAGGCTGAATCGGGATCTCCTGCACTGAGGTCATGTCAACTATGAGACGTGCCTCAGGCTAGAGTTCTTGTCCAGCATGGCCTCTTCCTGAAGGGTGTGGGGGCTTCATGAGGCCAGAAAGTTTTGCCTACGATGGGATTTGTGAACTGCTCCAAAACTGAAGGTTACCTTCTGCACGACAGTCGAGTCCTATTGGATGGTTCCAAGAGGCCCCATATGGAAAGACTCGAGAGCAGGTGTCTAAGCATGGATGCCTGGGAACGCCACCTCCTATTCCCACTCTTTAGTCAGGACAAGGCAGGCTCAATCTGCGGGCTCCTGGGTGAGCTACCCAGAGGGGAGAGTTGAAATGGACTCTCCTGAAGATGAGTCCTACTGTGGCTTGGTGGCCTGGGAGACCTTGGAATGTGGAGGTGGCTCAGGGACTCTGCAGGATTCTCCAACATGAGGTGTTTGACACGGCTCCAACAAGGAAACTTCCCATGTGGAGACGAGAGGAGTTCTGTTCCGTGCCTCAGGAAAGCCCCATACCCTGTTCTTCGAACCAAAGCCTCTGAGGAGTGACACCTGGAAACCAAAGTAAGAGTTGAGACTACGGCCTAAAGGCCTGTCCGGCTCAACCTTCTATCTCTGTTGTCATCTGTGTGCATGCATTCATGGATGTAGCTGCTCAGCTTGTGTCCGAATGCCCCTGTGAGTCCAGTGAGGCTCCCAGTAGTGGGATGTCCTCGGAGGCCTTGAGGTTTCTCATATTCTGGAGGTGTGTGGCCAAAGGAATGGACACAGTTTCCCAGGAGAGAGCAGGCACGGTCCTGTGGTATGGCTCCAGAGGACCCAGCCTAGAGGCTCTGTTTGCCAGGGCTGTGGGGACAGATGTCTGAAAAAGCAAACTTGGCTCAGCTAGGGGCCAATGTAATGGCAGGCCTGATCTCTAGTCCGTGAGGGGAGATCCTCTGGAAATCAAAGTAGGGCAAGTGGGAGGCAGTCACTCAGGATTTTGTCTCTGGGTGTTGCGTTTACAGTGTCCGGTCAGGGTAGGGGTTGTCTCAGGGGCCGAGGAAGAGCCTTCCTCTCAGGGGATTGTCCAAGCTCCCAAGTGTTTGTGTTCATTCTGTGGGAATGAAGAGTACTGTTTCCTGCCACAGGGGAAGCCCCAGGAGAGGGACTCTAGAGCACAGCAGTGGGTTCCCTCAACTGGAATACACACCATCTAGTTAGTCCTGGGTGCCTATGGGCATGGCAAGCCACATATGCGGGCTCTTGGTCCAGTCACTGAGAGGCGTTACTTGAATAAGGTACTCACGCTGAGGGTCACAATGTGTGTTTGTGCCCAAGGCGGCCCTCACGCTTGGGCGTGGCCTCATGGGCCATGCCGTTTTCTCCTACACTGAAGGTTTGACTCACTGCCAGCAGCAAGGTTTCTTGCCAGGGGGAAGGAGGGGTTCTGACTTGTGCATCAGGTTCCCCCCTGTGCAGGGATTGGAGATAAGGTCTAGGTTCCGATGACTGAAAACCCAGGTTGGGAATGGATGGTGGCCTAAGGCAGTGGCGGGTCCAATGTGCTGGGTGTGCAGCCAGCTGTGTCGGTGTCTGTTGGAAGGTCTGGGCTCAGGCTATTTGCGACAGAGCATCACTGTTTAAGGTAGCCTATGCAATTGGGGTGTTGCCGAGGGCCAAGCAGTTTGATCCTCATTTGGGGTTTCTGGGCAGCGCCATAGACAATGTTTTTCTCTTGGGAGGCAGGCACAGTGCTTCATTGTGGCCCCAGAATTCCCAGTAGGGAGGGTTTGTGGGCCAGGAGTGTGAGGACGGAAGTCTGAAAACACAAGCTAGTGTGAGGATTGGAACCAAGGGCAGAGCAGGCCCACTCTGCAGAGGCTGAATCAAAATCTCCTGCATCTGAAGTCAGGCTGAGGATCAGACGTTGGCTGAGGCTGGAGTATGTGTCCATGATGGCACCTTCATGAAGTGGGGGCCTCATGAGGCCAAGGAAGTTTTCCCACGCTGAGTTTGGAGGTTGCCCCAAACCACAAGGTTTCCTTCTGCGGGACATTCGAGTCCTGTTGCATGGCTCCAGGACATACCATACGGAAGGACTGGAGAGCAGGGTTCGAAGGATGGATCCCTGTACAGCATGCCTCGCATTCCCATTGGCTATTAGCGACAAGATATGTTTGATCTGCTGCCTCTGGAACACGCGACCCAGGGGGCTGAGTTGAAATGGCCTCGCCTGAGGATGCGTCATAATGTGCGTTTGGGTCCATGGAGACCTTGGAATGTGCTGGTTGTTCAGTGGCCCTGCGGAACTCTCCTACCTGAAGTGTTTGATACATCCCAGTAAGAAAGCTGCCCATGTGGAGATGAGAGATGTTTGGTTTGGTGCCTCAGAAAAGCCCCATGTGCTGGTCTACGAAAACAGTCCTCTGAGAACGGAAACATGGAAACCAAAGCTAAGGTTCAGATTAGGGCCTGGGGGCCTGTCCCTTTCAACCTTCTGTCTCTGGGGACACTGTCTGAGAGTCTAAGTGGAGATAGTTGCTCCGCTGGTGTCAGAGAGCCCCTCTTAGTCCAGGGGGGCCTACACTATTGATGGCCTCAGGGGCCTTGGAGCTTTTCCCTAACCTGTAGTGTTGTGGTCAATGGACTGGGCACACTTTCCTTGGAGAGGGCAGGCACAATCATTCGCTGTGGCCCTAGAGGCCCTAGCCTGGAGGTGCGTGGGTCCAGGCTGTGGGCACAGAAGTCTGAATACACAAACTCAGCTTATGAGTGGCGCCTAGGGTATGGCAGGCCGGATGTACAGCCCGAGAGGGAGCTCCTGGGCCTCTGAAACAAGGGCGAGTGGGAGGCGTTCCTTCAGGCTTTTGTCTCTGGATGTTGTGTCCGGGATAGCCGTGGATTGGCGCGGTGGCCTCAGGTACTGTGGACGAGTATCCCTCTCTGGGGATTTGTCCCAGCTCCCAAGAGTTTGGGGTCATTTTGTGGGAAGGGAGGAGTCGTGTTGTCTGGCTCATGGGTCTCTCCAAGAAAGGGATTCCAGAGCAGAGCTCCAGGTAAGGGCGGGGCGACTGGAAAATTCAAACCGTGGTGAGGATTGGGTGCATAGGGGCTTGGCAAGCCCCATATGTGGGCTCTTGGTCCAGGCCCTGACAGGCCTTTCTTTGACATGGGGCTCATGCTGAGGATCACAGTGTGAATTTGTGCCCAAGCAGCACTCAAGTTTGGGCGTGGCATCAGGGGCCATGAAGGTTTCTCCCACCCTGAAGGTGTGACTCCATGCCAAGAGCAAGCTTGACAGCCATGGGGAAGGAGGAGTTCTGTTTTGTGCTTGCTATACCCAGCTGTGTGGAGAATTGATATAATGTCTAGGTTCAGATATCTGAAAACCAAGGTTAGGATGAGGTGACGGCATAAGACCATGGCGTGTCCGAAGTGCTGGGTGTGCGGCCAGCTGTCTCCTTGTCTGTCTGGACGTCTGGCTTCAGGCTGTGTCAGGCAGAGCATGAGTGCCCAGAGCAGCCTATCCAGTTCGGGTACCGTCGAGGCCCGAGCAGGTTGATCCTCATCTGGGATTTCTGGAGAGCCCCACAGGGAAACGTTTTTCTTCCGTTGGGCAGACACTGGGCTGGGTTTTGGTTCCGGAGTTCCTAGTCCGGAGGGCTTGTTTGCCAGGAGTGTGAGGAAGGAAGTCTGAAAACACAAGCTAGCGTGTGGTTTGGGACCGAGGTCACGGCATGCCCACTCTGCAGAGGCTGAATCGGGATCTCCTGCACTGAGGTCATGTCAACTATGAGACGTGCCTCAGGCTAGAGTTCTTGTCCAGCATGGCCTCTTCCTGAAGGGTGTGGGGGCTTCATGAGGCCAGAAAGTTTTGCCTACGATGGGATTTGTGAACTGCTCCAAAACTGAAGGTTACCTTCTGCACGACAGTCGAGTCCTATTGGATGGTTCCAAGAGGCCCCATATGGAAAGACTCGAGAGCAGGTGTCTAAGCATGGATGCCTGGGAACGCCACCTCCTATTCCCACTCTTTAGTCAGGACGAGGCAGGCTCAATCTGCGGGCTCCTGGGTGAGCTACCCAGAGGGGAGAGTTGAAATGGACTCTCCTGAAGATGAGTCCTACTGTGGCTTGGTGGCCTGGGAGACCTTGGAATGTGGAGGTGGCTCAGGGACTCTGCAGGATTCTCCAACATGAGGTGTTTGACACGGCTCCAACAAGGAAACTTCCCATGTGGAGACGAGAGGAGTTCTGTTCCGTGCCTCAGGAAAGCCCCATACCCTGTTCTTCGAACCAAAGCCTCTGAGGAGTGACACCTGGAAACCAAAGTAAGAGTTGAGACTACGGCCTAAAGGCCTGTCCGGCTCAACCTTCTATCTCTGTTGTCATCTGTGTGCATGCATTCATGGATGTAGCTGCTCAGCTTGTGTCCGAATGCCCCTGTGAGTCCAGTGAGGCTCCCAGTAGTGGGATGTCCTCGGAGGCCTTGAGGTTTCTCATATTCTGGAGGTGTGTGGCCAAAGGAATGGACACAGTTTCCCAGGAGAGAGCAGGCACGGTCCTGTGGTATGGCTCCAGAGGACCCAGCCTAGAGGCTCTGTTTGCCAGGGCTGTGGGGACAGATGTCTGAAAAAGCAAACTTGGCTCAGCTAGGGGCCAATGTAATGGCAGGCCTGATCTCTAGTCCGTGAGGGGAGATCCTCTGGAAATCAAAGTAGGGCAAGTGGGAGGCAGTCACTCAGGATTTTGTCTCTGGGTGTTGCGTTTACAGTGTCCATTCAGGGTAGGGGTTGTCTCAGAGGCCGAGGAAGAGCCTTCCTCTCAGGGGATTGTCAAAGCTCCCAAGTGTTTGTGTTCATTCTGTGGGAATGAAGAGTACTGTTTCCTGCCACAGGGGACCCCCCAGGAGAGGGACTCTAGAGCACAGCAGTGGGTTCCCTCAACTGGAATACACACCATCTAGTTAGTCCTGGGTGCCTATGGGCATGGCAAGCCACATATGCGGGCTCTTGGTCCAGTCACTGAGAGGCGTTACTTGAATAAGGTACTCACGCTGAGGGTCACAATGTGTGTTTGTGCCCAAGGCGGCCCTCACGCTTGGGCGTGGCCTCATGGGCCATGCCGTTTTCTCCTACACTGAAGGTTTGACTCACTGCCAGCAGCAAGGTTTCTTGCCAGGGGGAAGGAGGGGTTCGGACTTGTGCATCAGGTTCCCCCCTGTGCAGGGATTGGAGATAAGGTCTAGGTTCCGATGACTGAAAACCCAGGTTGGGAATGGATGGTGGCCTAAGGCAGTGGCGGGTCCAATGTGCTGGGTGTGCAGCCAGCTGTGTCGGTGTCTGTTGGAAGGTCTGGGCTCAGGCTATTTGCGACAGAGCATCACTGTTTAAGGTAGCCTATGCAATTGGGGTGTTGCCGAGGGCCAAGCAGTTTGATCCTCATTTGGGGTTTCTGGGCAGCGCCATAGACAATGTTTTTCTCTTGGGAGGCAGGCACAGTGCTTCATTGTGGCCCCAGAATTCCCAGTAGGGAGGGTTTGTGGGCCAGGAGTGTGAGGACGGAAGTCTGAAAACACAAGCTAGTGTGAGGATTGGAACCAAGGGCAGAGCAGGCCCACTCTGCAGAGGCTGAATCAAAATCTCCTGCATCTGAAGTCAGGCTGAGGATCAGACGTTGGCTGAGGCTGGAGTATGTGTCCATGATGGCACCTTCATGAAGTGGGGGCCTCATGAGGCCAAGGAAGTTTTCCCACGCTGAGTTTGGAGGTTGCCCCAAACCACAAGGTTTCCTTCTGCGGGACATTCGAGTCCTGTTGCATGGCTCCAGGACATACCATACGGAAGGACTGGAGAGCAGGGTTCGAAGGATGGATCCCTGTACAGCATGCCTCGCATTCCCATTGGCTATTAGCGACAAGATATGTTTGATCTGCTGCCTCTGGAACACGCGACCCAGGGGGCTGAGTTGAAATGGCCTCTCCTGAGGATGCGTCATAATGTGCGTTTGGGTCCATGGAGACCTTGGAATGTGCTGGTTGTTCAGTGGCCCTGCGGAACTCTCCTACCTGAAGTGTTTGATACATCCCAGTAAGAAAGCTGCCCATGTGGAGATGAGAGCTGTTTGGTTTGGTGCCTCAGAAAAGCCCCATGTGCTGGTCTACGAAAACAGTCCTCTGAGAACGGAAACATGGAAACCAAAGCTAAGGTTCAGATTAGGGCCTGGGGGCCTGTCCCTTTCAACCTTCTGTCTCTGGGGACACTGTCTGAGAGTCTAAGTGGAGATAGTTGCTCCGCTGGTGTCAGAGAGCCCCTCTTAGTCCAGGGGGGCCTACACTATTGATGGCCTCAGAGGCCTTGGAGCTTTTCCCTAACCTGTAGTGTTGTGGTCAATGGACTGGGCACACTTTCCTTGGAGAAGGCAGGCACAATCTTTCGCTGTGGCCCTAGAGGCCCTAGCCTGGAGGTGTGTGGGTCCAGGCTGTGGGCACAGAAGTCTGAATACACAAACTCAGCTTATGAGTGGCGCCTAGGGTATGGCAGGCCGGATGTACAGCCCGAGAGGGAGCTCCTGGGCCTCTGAAACAAGGGCGAGTGGGAGGCGTTCCTTCAGGCTTTTGTCTCTGGATGTTGTGTCCGGGATAGCCGTGGATTGGAGCGGTGGCCTCAGGTACTGTGGACGAGTATGGCTCTCTGGGGATTTGTCCCAGCTCCCAAGAGTTTGGGGTCATTTTGTGGGAAGGGTGGAGTCGTGTTGTCTGGCTCATGGGTCTCTCCAAGAAAGGGATTCCAGAGCAGAGCTCCAGGTACGGGCGGGGCGACTGGAAAATTCAAACCGTGGTGAGGATTGGGTGCATAGGGGCTTGGCAAGCCCCATATGTGGGCTCTTGGTCCAGGCCCTGACAGGCCTTTCTTTGACATGGGGCTCATGCTGAGGATCACAGTGTGAATTTGTGCCCAAGCAGCACTCAAGTTTGGGCGTGGCATCAGGGGCCATGAAGGTTTCTCCCACCCTGAAGGTGTGACTCCATGCCAAGAGCAAGCTTGACAGCCATGGGGAAGGAGGAGTTCTGTTTTGTGCTTGCTATACCCAGCTGTGTGGAGAATTGATATAATGTCTAGGTTCAGATATCTGAAAACCAAGGTTAGGATGAGGTGACGGCATAAGACCATGGCGTGTCCGAAGTGCTGGGTGTGCGGCCAGCTGTCTCCTTGTCTGTCTGGACGTCTGGCTTCAGGCTGTGTCAGGCAGAGCATGAGTGCCCAGAGCAGCCTATCCAGTTCGGGTACCGTCGAGGCCCGAGCAGGTTGATCCTCATGTGGGTTTTCTGGAGAGCCCCACAGGGAAACGTTTTTCTTCCGTTGGGCAGACACTGGGCTGGGTTTTGGTTCCGGAGTTCCTAGTCCGTAGGGCTTGTTTGCCAGGAGTGTGAGGAAGGAAGTCTGAAAACACAAGCTAGCGTGAGGTTTGGGACCGAGGTCACGGCATGCCCACTCTGCAGAGGCTGAATCGGGATCTCCTGCACTGAGGTCATGTCAACTATGAGACGTGCCTCAGGCTAGAGTTCTTGTCCAGCATGGCCTCTTCCTGAAGGGTGTGGGGGCTTCATGAGGCCAGAAATTTTTGCCTACGATGGGATTTGTGAACTGCTCCAAAACTGAAGGTTACCTTCTGCACGACAGTCGAGTCCTATTGGATGGTTCCAAGAGGCCCCATATGGAAAGACTCGAGAGCAGGTGTCTAAGCATGGATGCCTGGGAACGCCACCTCCTATTCCCACTCTTTAGTCAGGACAAGGCAGGCTCAATCTGCGGGCTCCTGGGTGAGCTACCCAGAGGGGAGAGTTGAAATGGACTCTCCTGAAGATGAGTCCTACTGTGGCTTGGTGGCCTGGGAGACCTTGGAATGTGCAGGTGGCTCAGGGACTCTGCAGGATTCTCCAACATGAGGTGTTTGACACGGCTCCAACAAGGAAACTTCCCATGTGGAGACGAGAGGAGTTCTGTTCCGTGCCTCAGGAAAGCCCCATACCCTGTTCTTCGAACCAAAGCCTCTGAGGAGTGACACCTGGAAACCAAAGTAAGAGTTGAGACTACGGCCTAAAGGCCTGTCCGGCTCAACCTTCTATCTCTGTTGTCATCTGTGTGCATGCATTCATGGATGTAGCTGCTCAGCTTGTGTCCGAATGCCCCTGTGAGTCCAGTGAGGCTCCCAGTAGTGGGATGTCCTCGGAGGCCTTGAGGTTTCTCATATTCTGGAGGTGTGTGGCCAAAGGAATGGACACAGTTTCCCAGGAGAGAGCAGGCACGGTCCTGTGGTATGGCTCCAGAGGACCCAGCCTAGAGGCTCTGTTTGCCAGGGCTGTGGGGACAGATGTCTGAAAAAGCAAACTTGGCTCAGCTAGGGGCCAATGTAATGGCAGGCCTGATCTCTAGTCCGTGAGGGGAGATCCTCTGGAAATCAAAGTAGGGCAAGTGGGAGGCAGTCACTCAGGATTTTGTCTCTGGGTGTTGCGTTTACAGTGTCCGGTCAGGGTAGGGGTTGTCTCAGAGGCCGAGGAAGAGCCTTCCTCTCGGGGGATTGTCCAAGCTCCCAAGTGTTGGTGTTCATTCTGTGGGAATGAAGAGTACTGTTTTCTGCCACAGGGGACCCCCCAGGAGAGGGACTCTAGAGCACAGCAGTGGGTTCCCTCAACTGGAATACACACCATCTAGTTAGTCCTGGGTGCCTATGGGCATGGCAAGCCACATATGCGGGCTCTTGGTCCAGTCACTGAGAGGCGTTACTTGAATAAGGTACTCACGCTGAGGGTCACAATGTGTGTTTGTGCCCAAGGCGGCCCTCACGCTTGGGCGTGGCCTCATGGGCCATGCCGTTTTCTCCTACACTGAAGGTTTGACTCACTGCCAGCAGCAAGGTTTCTTGCCAGGGGGAAGGAGGGGTTCTGACTTGTGCATCAGGTTCCCCCCTGTGCAGGGATTGGAGATAAGGTCTAGGTTCCGATGACTGAAAACCCAGGTTGGGAATGGATGGTGGCCTAAGGCAGTGGCGGGTCCAATGTGCTGGGTGTGCAGCCAGCTGGGTCGGTGTCTGTTGGAAGGTCTGGGCTCAGGCTATTTGCGACAGAGCATCACTGTTTAAGGTAGCCTATGCAATTGGGGTGTTGCCGAGGGCCAAGCAGTTTGATCCTCATTTGGGGTTTCTGGGCAGCGCCATAGACAATGTTTTTCTCTTGGGAGGCAGGCACAGTGCTTCATTGTGGCCCCAGAATTCCCAGTAGGGAGGGTTTGTGGGCCAGGAGTGTGAGGACGGAAGTCTGAAAACACAAGCTAGTGTGAGGATTGGAACCAAGGGCAGAGCAGGCCCACTCTGCAGAGGCTGAATCAAAATCTCCTGCATCTGAAGTCAGGCTGAGGATCAGACGTTGGCTGAGGCTGGAGTATGTGTCCATGATGGCACCTTCATGAAGTGGGGGCCTCATGAGGCCAAGGAAGTTTTCCCACGCTGAGTTTGGAGGTTGCCCCAAACCACAAGGTTTCCTTCTGCGGGACATTCGAGTCCTGTTGCATGGCTCCAGGACATACCATACGGAAGGACTGGAGAGCAGGGTTCGAAGGATGGATCCCTGTACAGCATGCCTCGCATTCCCATTGGCTATTAGCGACAAGATATGTTTGATCTGCTGCCTCTGGAACACGCGACCCAGGGGGCTGAGTTGAAATGGCCTCTCCTGAGGATGCGTCATAATGTGCGTTTGGGTCCATGGAGACCTTGGAATGTGCTGGTTGTTCAGTGGCCCTGCGGAACTCTCCTACCTGAAGTGTTTGATACATCCCAGTAAGAAAGCTGCCCATGTGGAGATGAGAGATGTTTGGTTTGGTGCCTCAGAAAAGCCCCATGTGCTGGTCTACGAAAACAGTCCTCTGAGAACGGAAAACGGGAAACCAAAGCTAAGGTTCAGATTAGGGCCTGGGGGCCTGTCCATTTCAACCTTCTGTCTCTGGGGACACTGTCTGAGAGTCTAAGTGGAGATAGTTGCTCCGCTGGTGTCAGAGAGCCCCTCTTAGTCAAGGGGGGCCTACACTATTGATGGCCTCAGGGGCCTTGGAGCTTTTCCCTAACCTGTAGTGTTGTGGTCAATGGACTGGGCACACTTTCCTTGGAGAGGGCAGGCACAATCTTTCGCTGTGGCCCTAGAGGCCCTAGCCTGGAGGTGTGTGGGTCCAGGCTGTGGGCACAGAAGTCTGAATACACAAACTCAGCTTATGAGTGGCGCCTAGGGTATGGCAGGCCGGATGTACAGCCCGAGAGGGAGCTCCTGGGCCTCTGAAACAAGGGCGAGTGGGAGGCGTTCCTTCAGGCTTTTGTCTCTGGATGTTGTGTCCGGGATAGCCGTGGATTGGAGCGGTGGCCTCAGGTACTGTGGACGAGTATGGCTCTCTGGGGATTTGTCCCAGCTCCCAAGAGTTTGGGGTCATTTTGTGGGAAGGGTGGAGTCGTGTTGTCTGGCTCATGGGTCTCTCCAAGAAAGGGATTCCAGAGCAGAGCTCCAGGTACGGGCGGGGCGACTGGAAAATTCAAACCGTGGTGAGGATTGGGTGCATAGGGGCTTGGCAAGCCCCATATGTGGGCTCTTGGTCCAGGCCCTGACAGGCCTTTCTTTGACATGGGGCTCATGCTGAGGATCACAGTGTGAATTTGTGCCCAAGCAGCACTCAAGTTTGGGCGTGGCATCAGGGGCCATGAAGGTTTCTCCCACCCTGAAGGTGTGACTCCATGCCAAGAGCAAGCTTGACAGCCATGGGGAAGGAGGAGTTCTGTTTTGTGCTTGCTATACCCAGCTGTGTGGAGAATTGATATAATGTCTAGGTTCAGATATCTGAAAACCAAGGTTAGGATGAGGTGACGGCATAAGACCATGGCGTGTCCGAAGTGCTGGGTGTGCGGCCAGCTGTCTCCTTGTCTGTCTGGACGTCTGGCTTCAGGCTGTGTCAGGCAGAGCATGAGTGCCCAGAGCAGCCTATCCAGTTCGGGTACCGTCGAGGCCCGAGCAGGTTGATCCTCATCTGGGTTTTCTGGAGAGCCCCACAGGGAAACGTTTTTCTTCCGTTGGGCAGACACTGGGCTGGGTTTTGGTTCCGGAGTTCCTAGTCCGTAGGGCTTGTTTGCCAGGAGTGTGAGGAAGGAAGTCTGAAAACACAAGCTAGCGTGAGGTTTGGGACCGAGGTCACGGCATGCCCACTCTGCAGAGGCTGAATCGGGATCACCTGCACTGAGGTCATGTCAACTATGAGACGTGCCTCAGGCTAGAGTTCTTGTCCAGCATGGCCTCTTCCTGAAGGGTGTGGGGGCTTCATGAGGCCAGAAAGTTTTGCCTACGATGGGATTTGTGAACTGCTCCAAAACTGAAGGTTACCTTCTGCACGACAGTCGAGTCCTATTGGATGGTTCCAAGAGGCCCCATATGGAAAGACTCGAGAGCAGGTGTCTAAGCATGGATGCCTGGGAACGCCACCTCCTATTCCCACTCTTTAGTCAGGACAAGGCAGGCTCAATCTGCGGGCTCCTGGGTGAGCTACCCAGAGGGGAGAGTTGAAATGGACTCTCCTGAAGATGAGTCCTACTGTGGCTTGGTGGCCTGGGAGACCTTGGAATGTGCAGGTGGCTCAGGGACTCTGCAGGATTCTCCAACATGAGGTGTTTGACACGGCTCCAACAAGGAAACTTCCCATGTGGAGACGAGAGGAGTTCTGTTCCGTGCCTCAGGAAAGCCCCATACCGTGTTCTTCGAACCAAAGCCTCTGAGGAGTGACACCTGGAAACCAAAGTAAGAGTTGAGACTACGGCCTAAAGGCCTGTCCGGCTCAACCTTCTATCTCTGTTGTCATCTGTGTGCATGCATTCATGGATGTAGCTGCTCAGCTTGTGTCCGAATGCCCCTGTGAGTCCAGTGAGGCTCCCAGTAGTGGGATGTCCTCGGAGGCCTTGAGGTTTCTCATATTCTGGAGGTGTGTGGCCAAAGGAATGGACACAGTTTCCCAGGAGAGAGCAGGCACGGTCCTGTGGTATGGCTCCAGAGGACCCAGCCTAGAGGCTCTGTTTGCCAGGGCTGTGGGGACAGATGTCTGAAAAAGCAAACTTGGCTCAGCTAGGGGCCAATGTAATGGCAGGCCTGATCTCTAGTCCGTGAGGGGAGATCCTCTGGAAATCAAAGTAGGGCAAGTGGGAGGCAGTCACTCAGGATTTTGTCTCTGGGTGTTGCGTTTACAGTGTCCGGTCAGGGTAGGGGTTGTCTCAGAGGCCGAGGAAGAGCCTTCCTCTCGGGGGATTGTCCAAGCTCCCAAGTGTTGGTGTTCATTCTGTGGGAATGAAGAGTACTGTTTTCTGCCACAGGGGACCCCCCAGGAGAGGGACTCTAGAGCACAGCAGTGGGTTCCCTCAACTGGAATACACACCATCTAGTTAGTCCTGGGTGCCTATGGGCATGGCAAGCCACATATGCGGGCTCTTGGTCCAGTCACTGAGAGGCGTTACTTGAATAAGGTACTCACCCTGAGGGTCACAATGTGTGTTTGTGCCCAAGGCGGCCCTCACGCTTGGGCGTGGCCTCATGGGCCATGCCGTTTTCTCCTACACTGAAGGTTTGACTCACTGCCAGCAGCAAGGTTTCTTGCCAGGGGGAAGGAGGGGTTCTGACTTGTGCATCAGGTTCCCCCCTGTGCAGGGATTGGAGATAAGGTCTAGGTTCCGATGACTGAAAACCCAGGTTGGGAATGGATGGTGGCCTAAGGCAGTGGCGGGTCCAATGTGCTGGGTGTGCAGCCAGCTGGGTCGGTGTCTGTTGGAAGGTCTGGGCTCAGGCTATTTGCGACAGAGCATCACTGTTTAAGGTAGCCTATGCAATTGGGGTGTTGCCGAGGGCCAAGCAGTTTGATCCTCATTTGGGGTTTCTGGGCAGCGCCATAGACAATGTTTTTCTCTTGGGAGGCAGGCACAGTGCTTCATTGTGGCCCCAGAATTCCCAGTAGGGAGGGTTTGTGGGCCAGGAGTGTGAGGACGGAAGTCTGAAAACACAAGCTAGTGTGAGGATTGGAACCAAGGGCAGAGCAGGCCCACTCTGCAGAGGCTGAATCAAAATCTCCTGCATCTGAAGTCAGGCTGAGGATCAGACGTTGGCTGAGGCTGGAGTATGTGTCCATGATGGCACCTTCATGAAGTGGGGGCCTCATGAGGCCAAGGAAGTTTTCCCACGCTGAGTTTGGAGGTTGCCCCAAACCACAAGGTTTCCTTCTGCGGGACATTCGAGTCCTGTTGCATGGCTCCAGGACATACCATACGGAAGGACTGGAGAGCAGGGTTCGAAGGATGGATCCCTGTACAGCATGCCTCGCATTCCCATTGGCTATTAGCGACAAGATATGTTTGATCTGCTGCCTCTGGAACACGCGACCCAGGGGGCTGAGTTGAAATGGCCTCTCCTGAGGATGCGTCATAATGTGCGTTTGGGTCCATGGAGACCTTGGAATGTGCTGGTTGTTCAGTGGCCCTGCGGAACTCTCCTACCTGAAGTGTTTGATACATCCCAGTAAGAAAGCTGCCCATGTGGAGATGAGAGATGTTTGGTTTGGTGCCTCAGAAAAGCCCCATGTGCTGGTCTACGAAAACAGTCCTCTGAGAACGGAAAACGGGAAACCAAAGCTAAGGTTCAGATTAGGGCCTGGGGGCCTGTCCATTTCAACTTTCTGTCTCTGGGGACACTGTCTGAGAGTCTAAGTGGAGATAGTTGCTCCGCTGGTGTCAGAGAGCCCCTCTTAGTCCAGGGGGGCCTACACTATTGATGGCCTCAGGGGCCTTGGAGCTTTTCCCTAACCTGTAGTGTTGTGGTCAATGGACTGGGCACACTTTCCTTGGAGAGGGCAGGCACAATCTTTCGCTGTGGCCCTAGAGGCCCTAGCCTGGAGGTGTGTGGGTCCAGGCTGTGGGCACAGAAGTCTGAATACACAAACTCAGCTTATGAGTGGCGCCTAGGGTATGGCAGGCCGGATGTACAGCCCGAGAGGGAGCTCCTGGGCCTCTGAAACAAGGGCGAGTGGGAGGCGTTCCTTCAGGCTTTTGTCTCTGGATGTTGTGTCCGGGATAGCCGTGGATTGGAGCGGTGGCCTCAGGTACTGTGGACGAGTATGGCTCTCTGGGGATTTGTCCCAGCTCCCAAGAGTTTGGGGTCATTTTGTGGGAAGGGTGGAGTCGTGTTGTCTGGCTCATGGGTCTCTCCAAGAAAGGGATTCCAGAGCAGAGCTCCAGGTACGGGCGGGGCGACTGGAAAATTCAAACCGTGGTGAGGATTGGGTGCATAGGGGCTTGGCAAGCCCCATATGTGGGCTCTTGGTCCAGGCCCTGACAGGCCTTTCTTTGACATGGGGCTCATGCTGAGGATCACAGTGTGAATTTGTGCCCAAGCAGCACTCAAGTTTGGGCGTGGCATCAGGGGCCATGAAGGTTTCTCCCACCCTGAAGGTGTGACTCCATGCCAAGAGCAAGCTTGACAGCCATGGGGAAGGGGGAGTTCTGTTTTGTGCTTGCTATACCCAGCTGTGTGGAGAATTGATATAATGTCTAGGTTCAGATATCTGAAAACCAAGGTTAGGATGAGGTGACGGCATAAGACCATGGCGTGTCCGAAGTGCTGGGTGTGCGGCCAGCTGTCTCCTTGTCTGTCTGGACGTCTGGCTTCAGGCTGTGTCAGGCAGAGCATGAGTGCCCAGAGCAGCCTATCCAGTTCGGGTACCGTCAAGGCCCGAGCAGGTTGATCCTCATCTGGGTTTTCTGGAGAGCCCCACAGGGAAACGTTTTTCTTCCGTTGGGCAGACACTGGGCTGGGTTTTGGTTCCGGAGTTCCTAGTCCGGAGGGCTTGTTTGCCAGGAGTGTGAGGAAGGAAGTCTGAAAACACAAGCTAGCGTGAGGTTTGGGACCGAGGTCACGGCAGGCCCACTCTGCAGAGGCTGAATCGGGATCTCCTGCACTGAGGTCATGTCAACTATGAGACGTGCCTCAGGCTAGAGTTCTTGTCCAGCATGGCCTCTTCCTGAAGGGTGTGGGGGCTTCATGAGGCCAGAAAGTTTTGCCTACGATGGGATTTGTGAACTGCTCCAAAACTGAAGGTTACCTTCTGCACGACAGTCGAGTCCTATTGGATGGTTCCTAGAGGCCCCATATGGAAAGACTCGAGAGCAGGTGTCTAAGCATGGATGCCTGGGAACGCCACCTCCTATTCCCACTCTTTAGTCAGGACAAGGCAGGCTCAATCTGCGGGCTCCTGGGTGAGCTACCCAGAGGGGAGAGTTGAAATGGACTCTCCTGAAGATGAGTCCTACTGTGGCTTGGTGGCCTGGGAGACCTTGGAATGTGCAGGTGGCTCAGGGACTCTGCAGGATTCTCCAACATGAGGTGTTTGACACGGCTCCAACAAGGAAACTTCCCATGTGGAGACGAGAGGAGTTCTGTTCCGTGCCTCAGGAAAGCCCCATACCCTGTTCTTCGAACCAAAGCCTCTGAGGAGTGACACCTGGAAACCAAAGTAAGAGTTGAGACTACGGCCTAAAGGCCTGTCCGGCTCAACCTTCTATCTCTGTTGTCATCTGTGTGCATGCATTCATGGATGTAGCTGCTCAGCTTGTGTCCGAATGCCCCTGTGAGTCCAGTGAGGCTCCCAGTAGTGGGATGTCCTCGGAGGCCTTGAGGTTTCTCATATTCTGGAGGTGTGTGGCCAAAGGAATGGACACAGTTTCCCAGGAGAGAGCAGGCACGGTCCTGTGGTATGGCTCCAGAGGACCCAGCCTAGAGGCTCTGTTTGCCAGGGCTGTGGGGACAGATGTCTGAAAAAGCAAACTTGGCTCAGCTAGGGGCCAATGTAATGGCAGGCCTGATCTCTAGTCCGTGAGGGGAGATCCTCTGGAAATCAAAGTAGGGCAAGTGGGAGGCAGTCACTCAGGATTTTGTCTCTGGGTGTTGCGTTTACAGTGTCCGGTCAGGGTAGGGGTTGTCTCAGGGGCCGAGGAAGAGCCTTCCTCTCAGGGGATTGTCCAAGCTCCCAAGTGTTTGTGTTCATTCTGTGGGAATGAAGAGTACTGTTTCCTGCCACAGGGGAACCCCCAGGAGAGGGACTCTAGAGCACAGCAGTGGGTTCCCTCAACTGGAATACACACCATCTAGTTAGTCCTGGGTGCCTATGGGCATGGCAAGCCACATATGCGGGCTCTTGGTCCAGTCACTGAGAGGCGTTACTTGAATAAGGTACTCACGCTGAGGGACACAATGTGTGTTTGTGCCCAAGGCGGCTCTCACGCTTGGGCGTGGCCTCATGGGCCATTCCGTTTTCTCCTACACTGAAGGTTTGACTCACTGCCAGCAGCAAGGTTTCTTGCCAGGGGGAAGGAGGGGTTCTGACTTGTGCATCAGGTTCCCCCCTGTGCAGGGATTGGAGATAAGGTCTAGGTTCCGATGACTGAAAACCCAGGTTGGGAATGGATGGTGGCCTAAGGCAGTGGCGTGTCCAATGTGCTGGGTGTGCAGCCAGCTGTGTCGGTGTCTGTTGGAAGGTCTGGGCTCAGGCTATTTGCGACAGAGCATCACTGTTTAAGGTAGCCTATGCAATTGGGGTGTTGCCGAGGGCCAAGCAGTTTGATCCTCATTTGGGGTTTCTGGGCAGCGCCATAGACAATGTTTTTCTCTTGGGAGGCAGGCACAGTGCTTCATTGTGGCCCCAGAATTCCCAGTAGGGAGGGTTTGTGGGCCAGGAGTGTGAGGACGGAAGTCTGAAAACACAAGCTAGTGTGAGGATTGGAACCAAGGGCAGAGCAGGCCCACTCTGCAGAGGCTGAATCAAAATCTCCTGCATCTGGGGCTTGCCATGTTCTTAGGTCCCAATGTTAACCAGAGGTCTGGTTGTCCAGTTGCCCCAACCCACGACTCTGCTCTGGAATCCCTCATTTGGTGGTCCACCTGAGGTAAAAACAAAACAAAACAAAAACAAAAACAAAAAAAAATAAACAAAAAAATACAGAAAGGCCTCTTCCCTTCCCACAGAATGACCCCAAACTCTTGGGATCAGGTCAAATCCCCAGAAAGGGAGCCTCATCGATGGCCCATGAGGACACCCCGACATTCCATGGCAATCGGTGACACATTTCCAGAAAAAAAAAAAAAAAAAAAGCATGAGCAAGCACCTCACATTCGCCCTTTGT
Organism: Mustela nivalis; assembly: GCF_964662115.1. Classification (NCBI taxonomy): domain Eukaryota; kingdom Metazoa; phylum Chordata; class Mammalia; order Carnivora; family Mustelidae; genus Mustela; species Mustela nivalis. The sequence goes on along the minus strand of NW_028136324.1, from coordinate 297,619 downwards.
TCATATCCCGAAGAGTTCTCCTCACGGTCTATAGATCGGGCCGGCCATACCTACATCCCCCAACCTAAGTGGAGTTTGCGTTTTAGACTTTTGTCCAAATAGCCCTGGACCACACACGCTCCACACTTGGGTCCTTGGAGCCACACCTCATGACTGTACTTCCCTTTCAAGGGAATTCTTCCCATTCCATTGGCCACAACCTTGCAAATGAGGAAAAACCTCCAAAGTCACCGAGGCCATCCCAATAGTGTAGGCCGCCCAGGACCAACAGGGGTGATCTCAAACCAGCTGAGCAACTACCTCCACTCAGACAACAGATGTCCCCAGAGAAGAATATTGAACCGGACAGGCCCCTAGGCCCTAATCAGATCCATTGCTTTGGTTTCCAGGCATCTCTCCTCAGAGGCCTCGTTTCCAATACCAGCATATGGTGGTTTCCTGAGGCACCATTAAAAACAAATCTCGTATCCCCATGGAAAACTTGCTCATTGGAGCTTTGTCATAACCTCTGGTTAGGAGAATCCTTCAGGGCCCTGGTGCCACTGCCCCATACCAAGGTCTCCATGGACTCAAACCAACGTTAAGACCATTCTCAGGAAAGTCCATTTCAACTCAGCCCCCTCTGTTGCTACCCCAAGACAGCAGATCAAACGTTGCTTGTTGCTAGGAGACAATTGGAATGTGAGGCTGGCTGCCCAGGCATCCATACTTAGAACCCTGTTCTGGAAAAATACCTTATAAGACGTCCTGGAGCCATCCAACAAATCTTAATTGTCCCACAGAAGGAATCCTTGCGGTTTGGATCATCTCACAACTCCAATAGTGGGAAAACCCCCATGGCCTCATAATGCCCCCCCTTCCTGGGGGGCGAACATGGACAGAAACTCAAACCTGAGCCAAAGTCTGAACCTCGACCTGACTTCAGACCCATGAGATCTCAATTCAGCTCTGCAGAGTGTGCCTGCCATGTCCTTGCCCCGAAACCTAAGCCTAGCTTGTGTTCTCAGACTTCCGTCCTCACTCTCCTGGCCCACAAGCCCTCCAGTTTGGGAATTCCGAAGCCACAATGCAGCACTCTGCCTGCCCTCCAGAAGAAAAACTTTGCCCTATGCTGCTAATAAGAAACCCCAAATGATTTTCTAATGCATGCCACTCGATTGTAAAGCAATTATACAGCCCACACTGTATTCTAATGCACTGTCTGGCACAGCCTGAGACAAGACTTCCCAAACGACACCCAGACAGCTGGCCCCAACCTGGACACATAGGAACCGCTATGGCTGTAGGTCGTCATCTCTTCCCAACCTCGGTTTTCAGGCTTCAGAACCTAGACCTTATCTCCAATCACAGCCCAGGGGTGAACGTGATGCAGAAATTAGAATTCCTCCTTCCCCATGGCCAGAAACCTTGTGGTTGGCATGTTGTCCAACGTTCTATGTGGGAAAACCTACATTGTCCGAAAGGCCACGCCAGTGCTTGAGGGCCGCCTAGGGCACAGACATGCATTGTGACCTGTAGCGTGAGTCCCGTATTAAAGTAACGCCTCTCAGTGGCTGGACCAAGATCCTGCATATGGGGCTTGTCATATCCATAGGCCCCCACGCTTAACCAGAGGGCGAGTATTCCAGTTGTCAGTACCCACTGCTATGCTCTAGAATCCCTCTACTGGGGGGACACATGAAGCAGAAAACAGGACACTTCCCTTCCCACAGAATGACCCCAAACTCTTGGGGGCTGGACAAACTACCAGAGAGGGAGACTTCTACGACCCATGAGGCAACTCCTACATTAAACGGCCATTGTGGACAAAACATCCAGAGACAAAAGCCTGAGCGACTGCCTCCCTCTCACCCTTCTTTCATATCCAGAGGAGCTCCCCTCATGGTCTGTAGATCAGGCCTGACGTAACCTCGGCCCCAAACCTGAGCTGAGTTAGGGTTTTTGGATGTCTGTCTGCACAGCCATGGCCCACACAGCCTCCAGGCTGGGGTCTCTGGAGCCACACCACAGAACTGTGCCTGCTCTCTCCTAAGAATCTGCCCATTCCATTGGCCACAACTCTACAAAATAGTAGAAACCTCAAGGTCCCCAAGGACATCCCACTACCGCAAGCCGCACTGGACAAATAGGGGCATTATGACACAAGCTGAGCAACTACTACCTCCATGCAGACACACAGACAGATATCCGCAGAGACAGAAGATTGAACCAGACAGGCCCCTAGGCCCTATTATGAACTCTTGCTTTGGTGTCAAGGTATCACTCCTCAGAGGCCTGGGTTCGAAGACCAGCATACGGGGCTTTCCTGAGGCACCAGACAGAAGACCTCTCATCTCCACATGGGAAGCTTCCTTGTTGGAGTTGTGTCAAGCCCTTCGGGTTGGAGAATCCTGCCGAGTCCCTTAGCTACTGCCACATTCCAAGGTCTCCATGGCCACCAACCCACATTATGACTCATTTTCAGGAGAGTCCATTTAAACTCAGCCTTCTGGGTAGCTCACCCAAGAGCCCGCAGATTGAGCATGCCTTGCCTCGACCAAGCAATGGGAAGGTGAGTTGGCGTGTCTCGGCATCCATGCTTAGGCCCCTGCTCTCGAGTCTTTCTGTATGGGGCATCCTGGAACCATCCAATAGTACTCGACTGTCCTGAAGAAGGAAACTTTGAAGTTTGGAGCAGCTCACAACTCCCAGCGTAGGGAAACCTCCCTGGCCTCATGACGCCCCCACCCCCTTCAGGAAGGGGCCGTCATGGACACAAACTCCAGCTTGAGGCAACATCTGATATTCGCCCTGCCCTCACCTGCAGGAGATCTCGATTCAGCCTCTGCAGAGTGGGCCTGCCATGCTCTTGGCCCCAAAACTCGTGCTAGCTTGTGTTTTCAGACTTCCTTCCTCACAATCCTGGCCACACCCCTCCAGTTTGGCAATTCTGGAGACACAATGCAGCACTCTGCCTGCCCTCCAGAAGAAAAATGTTGCCCTATAGGGCTAACCGGAAATGCCAAATGAGTAACAACCTGCATGCCACGCGACCATACCCCAATTATACAGTCTAACCTGTGCACTAAAGCCCTGTCTGACACAGCCTGAGGGCAGACCTCCAGTCCAACACCCAGAAAGCTGGCCGTACACAGAGCATATCACACCCACAATGGCTTTAGGCCATCATCTCTACCCAACCTCAGTTTTCACCTTCAGAACCTAGGCCTTATCTCCACTCACTGCTCAGGAGTGAACGTGATGCAAGAATCAGAACTTCTCCTTCGCCTTGGCAAGTAACCTAGTGGTTGGCATGTTGTCCATTGTTCATAGTAGGAGAAAGCAGCATGGACTATGAGGCCCCACCTATCCCTGAGGGCCACAATTTGCACAAACACACATTGTGACCCTCAGCGTGAGCCCTATCCTCATGTAAAGCCTCTTAGTGACTGGAACAACAGCCCACATATGGGGCTTGCCAAGCCCCTAGTCCCCCAATCTCAACCAGAGTTCGAGATGTCTAGTCACCCCTACTCAGGTCTCTACTCTGGAATCCCTCTTTGGTGGAACACCTGAGGTAAAAAAAAAAAAATACAGAAAGGACTCTTCCCATCCACAGAATGATCCCAACCCCTTGGGATCAGGCCAAATCACCAGAGAAAGAATTGTCCATGGCCCTTGAGGGCACCCCGACATTCCACGGCCACCGTTGACACAAAATCCAGAGACAAAAGCTTGAGCAAGCGCCACATACTCGCCCTTTGTTCATAGCACGGAAAATTCTTACTGTCTGTAGATCGAGCCTTCATACATACATCCCCAAACCTAAGCTGAGTTTGTGTTTTCAGACTTCTGTCCCCACAGTCCTGGCCCACACACCGTCCAAGCTGGGGACCCTGGAGACACACCTCAGGACTGTGGCTTCCCTCTCCAGGGGAATTCTGCCATTTCCATTGGCCACAACCCTATAGATTAGGAGAATCTTCCAAACTCCCCGAGGCCATCCCAATAGTGTTGGCTGCCCAGGACAAACAGGGATGATCTTTCACAAGTTAGGAAACTACCTCCGCTCAGACCCAGAGACAGATATCCCCATAGAATAAGATTGAACTGGACAGGCACTTAGGCTCTAATCAGATCCATTGCTTTTGTTTCCAGGCATCTCTCCTCAGAGGCCTGGTTTCCAATACCAGAATACGGGGGATTACTGAGGCACTCATCAGAAAAATCTCGTCTCCACATAGGAAATGTACTCTTTGGAGCTCTATAAAAACCTCTGTTTAGGAGAATCTTTCAGAGCCCCGGATCAAGCGCCCCATTCCAAGGTCTCCATGGACTTAAACCCACATTATGATCTATTGTCGGGAGAGTCCATGTCAACTCAACCCCCTTGGTTTCTCCCCCAGGGCCTGCAGATCAAACCTGCCTTGTTGCTAGGAGACAACTAGAATGGGAGGCGGGCTGCCCAGGCATCCATCCTTAGAACCCTACTCTGGAGTCGTTCCACATGGGACATCCTAGAGCCATCCAACAGGTCTCAAGTGTCCCACAGAAGGAATCTTTGCAGTCTGGAGCATCTCACAACTCCCATTGTGGGAAAATCTACATGGCCTCTTGAGACGCTCTACTTTATAAAGGGGCCATCATGGACAGAAACTCCAACCTGAGCAAACGTCTGATATTCGCCCTGACTTCAGGTGCATGAGACCTTGATTCAGCTCTGCAGAGTGTGCCTTCTGTGCACTCACCCCCCAAAACTAAGCCTAGCTTGTGTTCTCAGACTACCGTCCTCACACCCCTGCCCCAAAAGCCCTACAGATTGACAATACTGGGGCCATAATGCAGCACACTGCCTGCCCTCCAGAAGAAAAACGTTGCCTTATGGAGCTACCTAGAAACCCGAATAAGGATCAACTGAACGCCACTCGACTGCACCCCAAATATGCAGTCTACCCTGTCTAATGCCTTGTCTGACACAGCATGAGCCCACACCTCCAGACCTACGCTCAACAGCTGGCCGCACACTGAGCTCATTGGACCCATCAGGTCCTTAGGTCTTCATCCCTTCCCAACCTCATTTTTCGGGTTTCAGAACCTAGACCTAAACTCCAAACACTGTCCAGGGGTGAACGTGATGCAGAAATCACAACTCTTCCTTCGCCATGGCTGGAAACCTTGTGGTTGGCATATTCTCCAACGTTCAGTGTAGAAGAATCTAGCGTGGCCCATGAGGCACTTCCCATGCTTGAGGGCCTTGTTGGGCACAAATAGGCATTGTGAACCTCAGCATGAGCCCTGTCCTCAAGGAAGGCCTCTCAGTGTCTGTATCAAGAGCCCGCCTATTGGACTTGCCATGCCCCTAGGCCCCCAAACTTAAACAGAGGTGGGGATATCCAGTTGTCCCTCCCAAGGACTCTGCTCTGGAATCCCTCTTTTATTGGGACACTTGAGGTACATAAAATAAAATATAAAATAAAATAAAATAAAAAACAGAAAAGACTCCCCCCATCCCACAGAATGTACCCAAACTCTTGGGATCGGGTCAAATCCTCAGAGAAGGAAAGCCATCCACAACCCATGAGGCCACGCCAGCATTCCACCCACATTGTTGACACAAATCCAAAGACAAAACCTGAGCAAGCACCTCAAACTCACCCTTTTTCATATCACTAAGTGTTATCACAGTCTGTAGATTGGGCGTGCCATACCTATGTCCCCAATCCTAAGCAGAGTTTGTGTTTTCAGACTTTTGTCCCCACAGGCCTGGCCCACACAGCCTCAAGGCTGGGCCCCTAGAGCCAAACTCAGAACTGTGCCTGCCCTCTCCAGGGGATTTCTGCCCATTCCCTTGGCCACAACCCTATAGATTAGGAGAAACTCCAAAGTCCCGAAGCCATCCCAATATTATAGGCTGCCCAGGACAAACAGGGGCGATCTGACACAAGCTGAGCAACTACATCCCCTCAGATCCTTAGACACGTATCCTCAGGAAAGAGATTGAACCGGACAGGCACCTATGCCCTATTCATCTCGATTGCTTTTGTTTCCAGTCATCTCTCCTCAGAGGCCTGGTTTCCAATACCAGCATATGGGAGATTCCTTAGGCACTCATCAAAACAATTGTCTTCTATACATAGGAAACGTACTCTTTAGAGCCCATCAAAACCTCCGGTTATGAACATCCCTCAAGGCCCCGGATCAAGCACCCCATTCCAAGGTCTACATGGACACAAATGCACATTATGACCCATCCTCAACTCACCCATTTCAACACACCCGCCTCGGTTGCTCCCCTAGATCCAGCAGATCGAACTTGCCTTGGCGCTATGAGACACCTGGAATGGGAGGCAGGCTGCCCAGGCATCCATCCTTAGAACCCTGCTCTGGATAACTTCCTTATGGGATGTCCTGGAGCCATCCAACAGGTCTCGACTGTCCCACAGAAGGAATCATTGCGGTTTGGAGCATCTCACAATTCCCACCGTGGGAAAACCTCCATGTCCTCGTGACACCGTCCCCTTCATGAAGGGGCCGTCATGGACAGAAACTCCGACGTAAGCCAACGTCTGATCCTAGCTCTGTCTTCAGGCATACGGGATCTCGAATCATCTCTGCAGAGGGTGCCTGCCGTCCCCTCACCCCGAAATCTAAGTCTGGCTCTTGTTCTCAGAATTTTTTCCTCACACTCCTGGCCCACAAGCCTTCCAGTTTGGGAATTCTGGAGCCACTATGTGGCACTGTGTCTTCCCTCCAGAAGAAAAACGTTGCCCTCTGGGGCTACCCAGTAACCACAAATGAGTACCATCCTGCACGAAACTCGACTGCACCCCAATGATACAGTCTAGCCAGGGCACTAATTCCCTGTCTGCCACAGCCTGAGCCTGCACCTCCCAACCCACACTCAACAGCTGGCCGAACACTGAGCACATCGGACACACCATGGCCTTAGGGCTTCATCTCTTCCCAACCTCAGTTTTCAGGCTTCAGAACCTAGACCTTAAATCCAATCACAGTCCAGGAGTGAAAGTTTTGCAGAAATTAGAACTCCATCTTCCCCATGGCCAGAAAACTTGTGGTTGCCATATTGTGCAACGTTCAGTGTAGGAGAAACCAGCATGGTACATTAGGCCACGTCCTGACATGAGGGGCTCCTTGGGCACAAAAACACATTGTGAAACTCAGTGTGAGACCTATCCTCAAGGAAGGCCTCTCAGTGTCTGGACCAAGAGCCCACATATGGGAATTGCCATGTTCTTTTTTATTTTTTTTTTTATTTTTTTTTAATTTATTTTTTATTTTCAGCATAACAGTATTCATTATTTTTCACCACACCCAGTGCTCCATGCAATTCGTGCCCTTTATAATACCCACCACCTAGTACCCCAACCTCCCACCCCCCACCCCTTCAAAACCCTCAGATTGTTTTTCAGAGTCCATAGTCTCTCATGGTTCACCTCCCCTTCCAATTTCCCCCAACTCCCTTCTCCTCTCTAACTCCCCATGTCCTCCATGCTATTTGTTATGCTCCACAAATAAGTGAAACCATATGATAATTGACTCTCTCTGCTTGACTTATTTCACTCAGCATAATAATCTCTTCCAGTCCCGTCCATGTTGCTACAAAAGTTGGGTATTTTTTTTTTATAAACATATATTTTTATCCCCAGGGGTACAGGTCTGTGAATCACCAGGTTTACACACTTCACAGCACTCACCAAAGCACATACCCTCCCCAATGTCCATAATCCCACCCCCTTCTCCCAAACCCCCTCCCCCCAGCAACCCTCAGTTTGTTTTGTGAGATTAAGAGTCACTTATGGTTTGTCTCCCTCCCAATCCCATCTTGTTTCATTTATTCTTCTCCTACCCACTTAAGCCTCCATGTTGCATCACCACTTCCTCATATCAGGGAGATCATATGATAGTTGTCTTTCTCTGCTTGACTTATTTCGCTAAGCATGATACGCTCTAGTTCCATCCATGTTGTCGCAAATGGCAAGATTTCATTTCTTTTGATGGCTGCATAGTATTCTATTGTGTATATATACCACATCTTCTTGATCCATTCATCTGTGGATGGACATCTAGGTTCTTTCCATAGTTTGGCTATTGTGGACATTGCTGCTATAAACATTCGGGTGCATGTGCCCCTTTGGATCACTACATTTGTATCTTTAGGGTAAATACCCAATAGTGCAATTGCTGGGTCATAGGGCAGTTCTATTTTCAACATTCTGAGGAACCTCCATGCTGTTTTCCAGAGTGGCTGCACCAGCTTGCATTCCCACCAACAGTGTAGGAGGGTTCCCCTTTCTCCACATCCTCGCCAGCATCTGTCATTTCCTGACTTGTTGATTTTAGCCATTCTGACTGGTGTGAGGTGATATCTCATTGTGGTTTTGATTTGTATTTCCCTGATGCCGAGTGATATGGAGCACTTTTTCATGTGTCTGTTGGCCATCTGGATGTCTTCTTTGCAGAAATGTCTGTTCATGTCCTCTGCCCATTTCTTGATTGGATTATTTGTTCTTTGGGTGTTGAGTTTGCTAAGTTCTTTATAGATTCTGGACACTAGTCCTTTATCTGATATGTCGTTTGCAAATATCTTCTCCCATTCTGTCAGTTGTCTTTTGATTTTGTTAACTGTTTCCTTTGCTGTGCAAAAGCTTTTGATCTTGATGAAATCCCAATAGTTCATTTTTGCCCTTGCTTCCCTTGCCTTTTGCGTTGTTCCTAGGAAGATGTTGCTGCGGCAGAGGTCGAAGAGGTTGCTGACTGTGTTCTCCTCAAGGATTTTGATGGATTCCTTTCGCACATTGAGGTCCTTCATCCATTTTGAGTCTATTTTTGTGTGTGGTGTAAGGAAATGGTCCAATTTCATTTTTCTGCATGTGGCTGTCCAATTTTCCCAGCACCATTTATTGAAGAGGCTGTCTTTTTTCCATTGGACATTCTTTCCTGCTTTGTCGAAGATGAGTTGACCTTAGAAACTATTATAAGAACATACTATGAGCAACTCTACGGCAATAAATTTGACAATCTGGAAGAAATGGATGCATTCCTAGAAACATATAAACTACCACAACTGAACCAGGAAGAAATAGAAAGCCTGAACAGACCCATAACCAGTAAGGAGATTGAAACAGTCATTAAAAATCTCCAAACAAACAAAAGCCCAGGGCCAGATGGCTTCCCGGGGGAATTCTACCAAACATTTAAAGAAGAACTAATTCCTATTCTCCTGAAACTGTTCCAAAAAATAGAAATGGAAGGAAAACTTCCAAACTCATTTTATGAGGCCAGCATCACCTTGATCCCAAAACCAGACAAGGATCCCACCAAAAAAGAGAGCTATAGACCGATATCCTTGATGAACACAGATGCGAAAATACTCAACAAAATACTAGCCAATAGGATTCAACAGTACATTAAAAAGATTATTCAACACAACCAAGTGGGATTTATTCCAGGGCTGCAAGGTTGGTTCAACATCCGCAAATCAGTCAATGTGATACAACACATCAATAAAAGAAAGAACAAGAGGAGAGGAGTCAAGATGGCGGAGAAGTAGCAAGCTGAGACTGCTTCAGCTAGCCGGAGATCAGCTAGATAGCTTATCTAAAGATTGCAAACACCTACAAATCCATCGGCAGACCGAAGAGAAGAAGAACAGCAATTCTGGAAACAGAAAAACAACCGCTTTCTGAAAGGTAGGACCGGCGGAGAAGTGAATCCAAAGCGACGGGAAGATAGACCCCGGGGGGAGGGGCCGGCTCCCGGCAAGCGGCGGAGCAACCGCGCACAAAATCAGGACTTTTAAAGGTCTGTTCCGCTGAGGGACATCGCTCCAGAGGCTAAACCGGGGCGAAGCCCACGCGGGGTCAGCGTGGCCTCAGGTCCCGCAGGGTCACAGAAGGATCGGGGGTGTCTGAGTGTCACAGAGCTTGCGGGTATTGGAACGGGAAAGCCGGCTACAGAGACAGAGCCGACAGTAAGCTCACAGCTCAGAGTTACCTTGAACCGATCGCAGGCTCGGTGAGCTCGGAGCGCGGCCAGAGGTCAGGCAGACGGGAATAACTGGGCGCTGTTCTCTGAGGGCGCACTGAGGAGTGGGGCCCTGGGCTCTCGGCTCCTCCGGGCCGGAGACCAGGAGGCCGCCATTTGTGTTCCCGTCCTCCGGAACTCTACGGAAAGCGCTCAGGGAACAAAAGCTCCTGAAAGCAAACCCGAGCGGATTACTCACCCCGGCCCTGGGTAAGGGCGGTGTAATTCCGCCTGGGGCAAAGACACTTGAGAATCACTACAACAGGCCCCTCCCCCAGAAGATCAACAAGAAATCCAGCCGAGACCAAGTTCACCTACCAAGGAGTGCGGTTTCAATACCAAGGAGAGCAGCAGAATTCCAGAGGAGGAGAAAGCCAAGCACGGAACTCATGGCTTTTTTCCTGTGATTTTTTTTTAGTCTTGCAGTTAATTTAATTTTTTCTTTTTCATTTTTTTTTTCTTTTTTTCTTTTTCTTCTCGCCTTCGGGTAAATTTTTTTTTTTTTTTAACTGTTACCTTTTTCTTTTTTAACGATTTTTTACTAGTTTATCTAATATATATATTTTTTCTTTTTTACATTTTTCTCAGGTGTTTTCTTTTTTTTTTTAATTTTTTTTTCTTTTCTTTTTTTTTCTTTCTTCCTTTTTGAACCTCTTTTTATCCCCTTTCTCCCCACTCACGATTTTGGATCTCTTCTAATTTAGTTAAAGCATATTTTCCTGGGGTTGTTGCCACCCTTTTAGTATTTTACTTGCCCCTTCATTTACTCTTATCTGGCCAAAATGACAAGACGTAAAAATTCAACGCAAAAAAAAGAACAAGAGGCAGTACCAAAGGCTAGGGACCTAATCAATACAGACATCGGTAATATGTCAGATCTAGAGTTCAGAATGACAATTCTCAAGGTTCTAGCCGGGCTCGAAAAAGGCATGGAAGATATTAGAGAAACCCTCTCGAGAGATATAAAAGCCCTTTCTGGAGAAATAAAAGAACTAAAATCTAACCAAGTTGAAATCAAAAAAGCTATTAATGAGGTGCAATCAAAAATGGAGGCTCTCACTGCTAGGATAAATGAGGCAGAAGAAAGAATTAGTGATATAGAAGACCAAATGACAGAGAATAAAGAAGCTGAGCAAAAGAGGGACAAACAGCTACTGGACCACGAGGGGAGAATTCGAGAATTAAGTGACACCATAAGACGAAACAACATTAGAATAATTGGGATTCCAGAAGAAGAAGAAAGAGAGAGGGGAGCAGAAGGTATACTGGAGAGAATTATTGGGGAGAATTTCCCCAATATGGCAAAGGGAACGAGCATCAAAATTCAGGAGGTTCAGAGAACGCCCCTCAAAATCAATAAGAATAGGCCCACACCCCGTCACCTAATAGTAAAATTTACAAGTCTCAGTGACAAAGAGAAAATCCTGAAAGCAGCCCGGGAAAAGAAGTCTGTAACATACAATGGTAAAAATATTAGATTGGCAGCTGACTTATCCACAGAGACCTGGCAGGCCAGAAAGAGCTGGCATGATATTTTTAGAGCACTAAACGAGAAAAACATGCAGCCCAGAATACTATATCCAGCTAGGCTATCATTGAAAATAGAAGGAGAGATTAAAAGCTTCCAGGACAAACAACAACTGAAAGAATTTGCAAATACCAAACCAGCTCTACAGGAAATATTGAAAGGGGTCCTCTAAGCAAAGAGAGAGCCTACAAGTGGTAGATCAGAAAGGAACAGAGACCATATACAGTAACAGTCACCTTACAGGCAATACAATGGCACTAAATTCATATCTCTCAATAGTTACCCTGAATGTGAATGGGCTAAATGCCCCTGTCAAAAGACACAGGGTATCAGAATGGATAAAAAAACAAAACCCATCTATATGTTGCCTCCAAGAAACTCATTTTAAGCCCGAAGACACCTCCAGATTTAAAGTGAGGGGGTGGAAAAGAATTTACCATGCTAATGGACATCAGAAGAAAGCAGGAGTGGCAATCCTTATATCAGATCAATTAGATTTTAAGCCAAAGACTATAATAAGAGATGAGGAAGGACACTATATCATACTCAAAGGGTCTGTCCAACAAGAAGATTTAACAATTTTAAATATCTATGCCCCCAACGTGGGAGCAGCCAACTATATAAACCAATTAATAACAAAATCAAAGAAACACATCAACAACAATACAATAATAGTAGGGGACTTTAACACTCCCCTCACTGAAATGGACAGGTCATCCAAGCAAAAGATCAGCAAGGAAATAAAGGCCTTAAACGACACACTGGACCAGATGGACATCACAGATATATTCAGAATATTTCATCCCAAAGCAACAGAATACACATTCTTCTCTAGTGCACATGGAACATTCTCCAGAATAGATCACATCCTCGGTCCTAAATCAGGACTCAACCGGTATCAAAAGATTGGGATCATTCCCTGCATATTTTCAGATCACAATGCTCTAAAGCTAGAACTCAACCACAAAAGGAAGTTTGGAAAGAACCCAAATACATGGAGACTAAACAGTATCCTTCTAAAGAATGAATGGGTCAACCGGGAAATTAAAGAAGAATTGAAAAAAATCATGGAAACAAATGATAATGAAAATACAACAGTTCAAAATCTGTGGGACACAATAAAGGCAGTCCTGAGAGGAAAATATATAGCGGTACAAGCCTTTCTCAAGAAACAAGAAAGGTCTCAGGTACACAACCTAACCCTACACCTAAAGGAGCTGGAGAAAGAACAAGAAAGAAACCCTAAGCCCAGCAGGAGAAGAGAAATCATAAAGATCAGAGCAGAAATCAATGAAATAGAAACCAAAAAAACAATAGAAAAAATCAACGAAAGTAGGAGCTGGTTCTTTGAAAGAATTAATAAAATTGATAAACCCCTGGCCCGACTTATCAAAAAGAAAAGAGAAAGGACCCAAATAAATAAAATCATGAATGAAAGAGCAGAGATCACAACTAACACCAAAGAAATACAAACTATTATAAGAACATACTATGAGCAACTCTACGGCAATAAATTTGACAATCTGGAAGAAATGGATGCATTCCTAGAAACATATAAACTACCACAACTGAACCAGGAAGAAATAGAAAGCCTGAACAGACCCATAACCAGTAAGGAGATTGAAACAGTCATTAAAAATCTCCAAACAAACAAAAGCCCAGGGCCAGATGGCTTCCCGGGGGAATTCTACCAAACATTTAAAGAAGAACTAATTCCTATTCTCCTGAAACTGTTCCAAAAAATAGAAATGGAAGGAAAACTTCCAAACTCATTTTATGAGGCCAGCATCACCTTGATCCCAAAACCAGACAAGGATCCCACCAAAAAAGAGAGCTATAGACCGATATCCTTGATGAACACAGATGCGAAAATACTCAACAAAATACTAGCCAATAGGATTCAACAGTACATTAAAAAGATTATTCACCACGACCAAGTGGGATTTATTCCAGGGCTGCAAGGTTGGTTCAACATCCGCAAATCAGTCAATGTGATACAACACATCAATAAAAGAAAGAACAAGAACCATATGATACTTTCAATAGATGCTGAAAAAGCATTTGACAAAGTACAGCATCCCTTCCTGATCAAAACTCTTCAAAGTGTAGGGATAGAGGGCACATACCTCAATATCATCAAAACCATCTATGAAAAACCCACCGCAAATATCATTCTCAATGGAGAAAAACTGAAAGCTTTTCCACTAAGGTCAGGAACACGGCAGGGATGTCCATTATCACCACTGCTATTCAACATAGTACTAGAGGTCCTAGCCTCAGTAATCAGACAACAAAAGGAAATTAAAGGCATCCAAATCGGCAAAGAAGAAGTCAAATTATCACTCTTCGCAGATGATATGATACTATATGTGGAAAACCCAAAAGACTCCACTCCAAAACTGCTAGAACTTATACAGGAATTCAGTAAAGTGTCAGGATATAAAATCAATGCACAGAAATCAGTTGCATTTCTCTACACCAACAGCAAGACAGAAGAAAGAGATATTAAGGAGTCAATCCCATTTACAATTGCATCCAAAACCATAAGATACCTAGGAATAAACCTAACCAAAGAGACACAGAATCTATACTCAGAAAACTATAAAGTACTCATGAAAGAAATTGAGGAAGACACAAAGAAATGGAAAAATGTTCCATGCTCCTGGATTGGAAGAATAAATATTGTGAAAATGTCTATGCTACCTAAAGCAATCTACACATTTAATGCAATTCCTATCAAAGTACCATCCATCTTTTTCAAAGAAATGGAACAAATAATGCTAAAATTTATATGGAACCAGAAAAGACCTCGAATAGCCAAAGGGATATTGAAAAAGAAAGCCAACGTTGGTGGCATCACAATTCCGGACTTCAAGCTCTATTACAAAGCTGTCATCATCAAGACAGCATGGTACTGGCACAAAAACAGACACATAGATCAATGGAACAGAATAGAGAGCCCAGAAATAGACCCTCAAATGTATGGTCAACTCATCTTCGACAAAGCAGGAAAGAATGTCCAATGGAAAAAAGACAGCCTCTTCAATAAATGGTGCTGGGAAAATTGGACAGCCACATGCAGAAAAATGAAATTGGACCATTTCCTTACACCACACACAAAAATAGACTCAAAATGGATGAAGGACCTCAATGTGCGAAAGGAATCCATCAAAATTCTTGAGGAGAACACGGGCAGCAACCTCTTCGACCTCTGCCGCAGCAACATCTTCCTAGGAACAACGCAAAAGGCAAGGGAAGCAAGGGAAAAAATGAAGTATTGGGATTTCATCAAGATCAAAAGCTTTTGCACAGCAAAGGAAACAGTTAACAAAATCAAAAGACAACTGACAGAATGGGAGAAGATATTTGCAAACGACATATCAGATAAAGGACTAGTGTCCAGAATCTATAAAGAACTTAGCAAACTCAACACCCAAAGAACAAATAATCCAATCAAGAAATGGGCAGAGGACATGAACAGACATTTCTGCAAAGAAGACATCCAGATGGCGAACAGACACATGAAAAAGTGCTCCATATCACTCGGCATCAGGGAAATACAAATCAAAACCACAATGAGATATCACCTCACACCAGTCAGAATGGCTAAAATCAACAAGTCAGGAAATGACAGATGCTGGCGAGGATGTGGAGAAAGGGGAACCCTCCTACACTGTTGGTGGGAATGCAAGCTGGTGCAGCCACTCTGGAAAACAGCATGGAGGTTCCTCAGAATGTTGAAAATAGAACTGCCCTATGACCCAGCAATTGCACTATTGGGTATTTACCCTAAAGATACAAATGTAGTGATCCAAAGGGGCACATGCACCCGAATGTTTATAGCAGCAATGTCCACAATAGCCAAACTATGGAAAGAACCTAGATGTCCATCCACAGATGAATGGATCAAGAAGATGTGGTATATATACACAATGGAATACTATGCAGCCATCAAAAGAAATGAAATCTTGCCATTTGCGACAACATGGATGGAACTAGAGCGTATCATGCTTAGCGAAATAAGTCAAGCAGAGAAAGACAACTATCATATGATCTCCCTGATATGAGGAAGTGGTGATGCAACATGGAGGCTTAAGTGGGTAGGAGAAGAATAAATGAAACAAGATGGGATTGGGAGGGAGACAAACCATAAGTGACTCTTAATCTCACAAAACAAACTGAGGGTTGCTGGGGGGAGGGGGTTTGGGAGAAGGGGGTGGGATTATGGACATTGGGGAGGGTATGTGCTTTGGTGAGTGCTGTGAAGTGTGTAAACCTGGTGATTCACAGACCTGTACCCCTGGGGATAAAAAATATATGTTTATAAAAAAAAAAAAAAAAGAAAGGACCAATACCCAACTTTTGTAGCAACATGGACGGGACTGGAAGAGATTATTATGCTGAGTGAAATAAGTCAAGCAGAGAGAGTCAATTATCATATGGTTTCACTTATTTGTGGAGCATAACAAATAACATGGAGGACATGGGGAGTTAGAGAGGAGAAGGGAGTTGGGGGAAATTGGAAGGGGAGGTGAACCATGAGAGACTATGGACTCTGAAAAACAATCTGAGGGTTTTGAAGGGGTGGGGGGTGGGAGGTTGGGGTACTAGGTGGTGGGTATTATAAAGGGCACGAATTGCATGGAGCACTGGGTGTGGTGAAAAATAATGAATACTGTTATGCTGAAAAATAAAAAATAAATTTGAGTTTAAAAAAAAAAAAAAAAAAAAGAAAGAAAGAACAAGAACCATATGATACTTTCAATAGATGCTGAAAAAGCATTTGACAAAGTACAGCATCCCTTCCTGATCAAAACTCTTCAAAGTGTAGGGATAGAGGGCACATACCTCAATATCATCAAAACCATCTATGAAAAACCCACCGCAAATATCATTCTCAATGGAGAAAAACTGAAAGCTTTTCCACTAAGGTCAGGAACACGGCAGGGATGTCCATTATCACCACTGCTATTCAACATAGTACTAGAGGTCCTAGCCTCAGCAATCAGACAACAAAAGGAAATTAAAGGCATCCAAATTGGCAAAGAAGAAGTCAAATTATCACTCTTCGCAGATGATATGATACTATATGTGGAAAACCCAAAAGACTCCACTCCAAAACTGCTAGAACTTATACAGGAATTCAGTAAAGTGTCAGGATATAAAATCAATGCACAGAAATCAGTTGCATTTCTCTACACCAACAGCAAGACAGAAGAAAGAGATATTAAGGAGTCAATCCCATTTACAATTGCATCCAAAACCATAAGATACCTAGGAATAAACCTAACCAAAGAGACACAGAATCTATACTCAGAAAACTATAAAGTACTCATGAAAGAAATTGAGGAAGACACAAAGAAATGGAAAAATGTTCCATGCTCCTGGATTGGAAGAATAAATATTGTGAAAATGTCTATGCTACCTAAAGCAATCTACACATTTAATGCAATTCCTATCAAAGTACCATCCATCTTTTTCAAAGAAATGGAACAAATAATGCTAAAATTTATATGGAACCAGAAAAGACCTCGAATAGCCAAAGGGATATTGAAAAAGAAAGCCAACGTTGGTGGCATCACAATTCCGGACTTCAAGCTCTATTACAAAGCTGTCATCATCAAGACAGCATGGTACTGGCACAAAAACAGACACATAGATCAATGGAACAGAATAGAGAGCCCAGAAATAGACCCTCAAATCTATGGGAATTGCCATGTTCTTAAGTCCCAATGTTAACCAGAGTTCTGGTTGTCCAGTTGCCCCAACCCACGACTCTGCTCTGGAATCCCTATTTTGGTGGGCCACCTGAGGTAAAAAAAATAAATAAATAAATAAACAAAAAAACCAGAAAGGCCTCCTCCCTTACCACAGAATGACCTCAAACTCTTGGGATCAGGTCAAATCCCCAGAAAAGGAGCCTCATCGATGGCGCATGAGGACACCTCGACATTCCATGGCAATCGGTGACACATTTCCAGAAAAAAAAAAAAAAAAAGCATGAGCAAGCACCTCACATTCACCCTTTGTTCATATCCCGAAAAGTTCTCCTCACGGTCTATAGATCGGGCCGGCCATACCTACATCCCCCAACCTAAGTGGAGTTTGTGTTTTCAGACTTTTGTCCAAATAGCCCTGGACCACACACGCTCCACACTTGGGTCCCTGGAGCCACACCTCAGGACTGTGCTTCCCTTTCAAGGGAATTCTTCCCATTCCATTGGCCACAACCTTGCAAATGAGGAAAAACCTCCAAAGTCACCGAGGCCATCCCAATAGTGTAGGCCGCCCAGGACAAACAGGGGTGATCTCAAACCAGCTGAGCAACTACCTCTACTCAGACAACAGATGTCCCCAGAGAAGAATATTGAACCGGACAGGCCCCTAGGCCCTAATCAGATCCATTGCTTTGGTTTCCAGGCATCTCTCCTCAGAGGCCTCGTTTCCAATACCAGCATATGGTGGTTTCCTGAGGCACCATTAAGAACAAATCTCGTCTCCCCATGGAAAACTTGCTCATTGGAGCTTTGTCATAACCTCTGGTTAGGAGAATCCTTCAGGGCCCTGGTGCCACTGCCCCATACCAAGGTCTCCATGGACTCAAACCAACATTAAGACCATTCTCAGGAAAGTCCATTTCAACTCAGCCCCCTCTGTTGCTACCCCAAGCCAGCAGATCAAACGTTTCTTGTTGCTAGGAGACAATTGGAATGTGAGGCTGGCTGCCCAGGCATCCATACTTAGAACCCTGTTCTGGAAAAATACATTATAAGACGTCCTGGAGCCATCCAACAAATCTTAATTGTCCCACAGAAGGAATCCTTGCGGTTTGGAGCATCTCACAACTCCAAAAGTGGGAAAACCCCCATGGCCTCATAATGCCCCCCTTCCTGAAGGGGCCCACATGGACAGAAACTGAAACCTGAGCCAAAGTCTGAACCTCGACCTGACTTCAGACGCATGAGATCTCAATTCAGCTCTGCAGAGTGTGCCTGCCATGTCCTTGCCCCGAAACCTAAGCCTAGCTTGTGTTCTCAGACTTCCGTCCTCACTCTCCTGGCCGACAAGCCCTCCAGTTTGGGAATTCCGAAGCCACAATGCAGCACTCTGCCTGCCCTCCAGAAGAAAAACTTTGCCCTATGCTGCTAATAAGAAACCCCAAATGATTTTCTAATGCATGCCACTCGATTGTAAAGCAATTATACAGCCCACACTGTATTCTAATGCACTGTCTGGCACAGCCTGAGACAAGACTTCCCAAACGACACCCAGACAGCTGGCCCCAACCTGGACACATAGGAACCGCTATGGCTGTAGGTCGTCATCTCTTCCCAACCTCGGTTTTCAGGCTTCAGAACCTAGACCTTATCTCCAATCACAGCCCAGGGGTGAACGTGATGCAGAAATTAGAATTCCTCCTTCCCCATGGCCAGAAACCTTGTGGTTGGCATGTTGTCCAACGTTCTATGTGGGAAAACCTACATTGTCCGAAAGGCCACGCCAGTGCTTGAGGGCCGCCTAGGGCACAGACATGCATTGTGACCTGTAGCGTGAGTCCCGTATTAAAGTAACGCCTCTCAGTGGCTGGACCAAGATCCTGCATATGGGGCTTGTCATATCCATAGGCCCCCACGCTTAACCAGAGGGCGAGTATTCCAGTTGTCAGTACCCACTGCTATGCTCTAGAATCCCTCTACTGGGGGGACACATGAAGCAGAAAACAGGACACTTCCCTTCCCACAGAATGACCCCAAACTCTTGGGGGCTGGACAAACTACCAGAGAGGGAGACTTCTACGACCCATGAGGCAACTCCTACATTAAACGGCCATTGTGGACAAAACATCCAGAGACAAAAGCCTGAGCGACTGCCTCCCTCTCACCCTTCTTTCATATCCAGAGGAGCTCCCCTCATGGTCTGTAGATCAGGCCTGACGTAACCTCGGCCCCAAACCTGAGCTGAGTTAGGGTTTTTGGATGTCTGTCTGCACAGCCATGGCCCACACAGCCTCCAGGCTGGGGTCTCTGGAGCCACACCACAGAACTGTGCCTGCTCTCTCCTAAGAATCTGCCCATTCCATTGGCCACAACTCTACAAAATAGTAGAAACCTCAAGGTCCCCAAGGACATCCCACTACCGCAAGCCGCACTGGACAAATAGGGGCATTATGACACAAGCTGAGCAACTACTACCTCCATGCAGACACACAGACAGATATCCGCAGAGACAGAAGATTGAACCAGACAGGCCCCTAGGCCCTATTATGAACTCTTGCTTTGGTGTCAAGGTATCACTCCTCAGAGGCCTGGGTTCGAAGACCAGCATACGGGGCTTTCCTGAGGCACCAGACAGAAGACCTCTCATCTCCACATGGGAAGCTTCCTTGTTGGAGTTGTGTCAAGCTTTTCGGGTTGGAGAATCCTGCCGAGTCCCTTAGCTACTGCCACATTCCAAGGTATCCATGGCCACCAACCCACATTATGACTCATTTTCAGGAGAGTCCATTTAAACTCAGCCTTCTGGGTAGCTCACCCAAGAGCCCGCAGATTGAGCATGCCTTGCCTCGACCAAGCAATGGGAAGGTGAGTTGGCGTGTCTCGGCATCCATGCTTAGGCCCCTGCTCTCGAGTCTTTCTGTATGGGGCATCCTGGAACCATCCAATAGTACTCGACTGTCCTGAAGAAGGAAACTTTGAAGTTTGGAGCAGCTCACAACTCCCAGCGTAGGGAAACCTCCCTGGCCTCATGACGCCCACACCCCCTTCAGGAAGGGGCCGTCATGGACACAAACTCCAGCTTGAGGCAACATCTGATATTCGCCCTGACCTCACCTGCAGGAGATCTCGATTCAGCCTCTGCAGAGTGGGCCTGCCATGCTCTTGGCCCCAAAACTCGTGCTAGCTTGTGTTTTCAGACTTCCTTCCTCACAATCCTGGCCACACCCCTCCAGTTTGGCAATTCTGGAGACACAATGCAGCACTCTGCCTGCCCTCCAGAAGAAAAATGTTGCCCTATAGGGCTAACCGGAAATGCCAAATGAGTAACAACCTGCATGCCACGCGACCATACCCCAATTATACAGTCTAACCTGTGCACTAAAGCCCTGTCTGACACAGCCTGAGGGCAGACCTCCAGTCCAACACCCAGACAGCTGGCCGTACACAGAGCATATCACACCCACAATGGCTTTAGGCCATCATCTCTACCCAACCTCAGTTTTCACCTTCAGAACCTAGGCCTTATCTCCACTCACTGCTCAGGAGTGAACGTGATGCAAGAATCAGAACTTCTCCTTCGCCTTGGCAAGTAACCTAGTGGTTGGCATGTTGTCCAATGTTCATAGTAGGAGAAAGCAGCATGGACTATGAGGCCCCACCTATCCCTGAGGGCCACAATTTGCACAAACACACATTGTGACCCTCAGTGTGAGCCCTATCCTCATGTAAAGCCTCTTAGTGACTGGAACAACAGCCCACATATGGGGCTTGCCAAGCCCCTAGTCCCCCAATCTCAACCAGAGTTCGAGATGTCTAGTCACCCCTACTCAGGTCTCTACTCTGGAATCCCTCTTTGGTGGAACACCTGAGGTAAAAAAAAAAATACAGAAAGGACTCTTCCCATCCACAGAATGATCCCAACCCCTTGGGATCAGGCCAAATCACCAGAGAAAGAATTGTCCATGGCCCTTGAGGGCACCCCGACATTCCACGGCCACCGTTGACACAAAATCCAGAGACAAAAGCTTGAGCAAGCGCCACATACTCGCCCTTTGTTCATAGCACGGAAAATTCTTACTGTCTGTAGATCGAGCCTTCATACATACATCCCCAAACCTAAGCTGAGTTTGTGTTTTCAGACTTCTGTCCCCACAGTCCTGGCCCACACACCGTCCAAGCTGGGGACCCTGGAGACACACCTCAGGACTGTGGCTTCCCTCTCCAGGGGAATTCTGCCATTTCCATTGGCCACAACCCTATAGATTAGGAGAATCTTCCAAACTCCCCGAGGCCATCCCAATAGTGTTGGCTGCCCAGGACAAACAGGGATGATCTTTCACAAGTTAGGAAACTACCTCCGCTCAGACCCAGAGACAGATATCCCCATAGAATAAGATTGAACTGGACAGGCACTTAGGCTCTAATCAGATCCATTGCTTTTGTTTCCAGGCATCTCTCCTCAGAGGCCTGGTTTCCAATACCAGAATACGGGGGATTACTGAGGCACTCATCAGAAAAATCTCGTCTCCACATAGGAAATGTACTCTTTGGAGCTCTATAAAAACCTCTGTTTAGGAGAATCTTTCAGAGCCCCGGATCAAGCGCCCCATTCCAAGGTCTCCATGGACTTAAACCCACATTATGATCTATTGTCGGGAGAGTCCATGTCAACTCAACCCCCTTGGTTTCTCCCCCAGGGCCTGCAGATCAAACCTGCCTTGTTGCTAGGAGACAACTAGAATGGGAGGCGGGCTGCCCAGGCATCCATCCTTAGAACCCTACTCTGGAGTCGTTCCACATGGGACATCCTAGAGCCATCCAACAGGTCTCAAGTGTCCCACAGAAGGAATCTTTGCAGTCTGGAGCATCTCACAACTCCCATTGTGGGAAAATCTACATGGCCTCTTGAGACGCTCTACTTTATAAAGGGGCCATCATGGACAGAAACTCCAACCTGAGCAAACGTCTGATATTCGCCCTGACTTCAGGTGCATGAGACCTTGATTCAGCTCTGCAGAGTGTGCCTTCTGTGCACTCACCCCCCAAAACTAAGCCTAGCTTGTGTTCTCAGACTACCGTCCTCACACCCCTGCCCCAAAAGCCCTACAGATTGGCAATACTGGGGCCATAATGCAGCACACTGCCTGCCCTCCAGAAGAAAAACGTTGCCTTATGGAGCTACCTAGAAACCCGAATAAGGATCAACTGAACGCCACTCGACTGCACCCCAAATATGCAGTCTACCCTGTCTAATGCCTTGTCTGACACAGCATGAGCCCACACCTCCAGACCTACGCTCAACAGCTGGCCGCACACTGAGCTCATTGGACCCATCAGGTCCTTAGGTCTTCATCCCTTCCCAACCTCATTTTTCGGGTTTCAGAACCTAGACCTAAACTCCAAACACTGTCCAGGGGTGAACGTGATGCAGAAATCACAACTCTTCCTTCGCCATGGCTGGAAACCTTGTGGTTGGCATATTCTCCAACGTTCAGTGTAGAAGAATCTAGCGTGGCCCATGAGGCACTTCCCATGCTTGAGGGCCTTGTTGGGCACAAATAGGCATTGTGAACCTCAGCATGAGCCCTGTCCTCAAGGAAGGCCTCTCAGTGTCTGTATCAAGAGCCCGCCTATTGGACTTGCCATGCCCCTAGGCCCCCAAACTTAAACAGAGGTGGGGATATCCAGTTGTCCCTCCCAAGGACTCTGCTCTGGAATCCCTCTTTTATTGGGACACTTGAGGTACATAAAATAAAATATAAAATAAAATAAAATAAAAAACAGAAAAGACTCCCCCCATCCCACAGAATGTACCCAAACTCTTGGGATCGGGTCAAATCCTCAGAGAAGGAAAGCCATCCACAACCCATGAGGCCACGCCAGCATTCCACCCACATTGTTGACACAAATCCAAAGACAAAACCTGAGCAAGCACCTCAAACTCACCCTTTTTCATATCCCTAAGTGTTATCACAGTCTGTAGATTGGGCGTGCCATACCTATGTCCCCAATCCTAAGCAGAGTTTGTGTTTTCAGACTTTTGTCCCCACAGGCCTGGCCCACACAGCCTCAAGGCTGGGCCCCTAGAGCCAAACTCAGAACTGTGCCTGACCTCTCCAGGGGATTTCTGCCCATTCCATTGGCCACAACCCTATAGATTAGGAGAAACTCCAAAGTCCCGAAGCCATCCCAATATTATAGGCTGCCCAGGACAAACAGGGGCGATCTGACACAAGCTGAGCAACTACATCCCCTCAGATCCTTAGACACGTATCCTCAGGAAAGAGATTGAACCGGACAGGCACCTATGCCCTATTCATCTCGATTGCTTTTGTTTCCAGTCATCTCTCCTCAGAGGCCTGGTTTCCAATACCAGCATATGGGAGATTCCTTAGGCACTCATCAAAACAATTGTCTTCTATACATAGGAAACGTACTCTTTAGAGCCCATCAAAACCTCCGGTTATGAACATCCCTCAAGGCCCCGGATCAAGCACCCCATTCCAAGGTCTACATGGACACAAATGCACATTATGACCCATCCTCAACTCACCCATTTCAACACACCCGCCTCGGTTGCTCCCCTAGATCCAGCAGATCGAACTTGCCTTGGCGTTATGAGACACCTGGAATGGGAGGCAGGCTGCCCAGGCATCCATCCTTAGAACCCTGCTCTGGATAACTTCCTTATGGGATGTCCTGGAGCCATCCAACAGGTCTCGACTGTCCCACAGAAGGAATCATTGCGGTTTGGAGCATCTCACAATTCCCACCGTGGGAAAACCTCCATGTCCTCGTGACACCGTCCCCTTCATGAAGGGGCCGTCATGGACAGAAACTCCGATGTAAGCCAACGTCTGATCCTAGCTCTGTCTTCAGGCATACGGGATCTCGAATCATCTCTGCAGAGGGTGCCTGCCGTCCCCTCACCCCGAAATCTAAGTCTGGCTCTTGTTCTCAGAATTTTTTCCTCACACTCCTGGCCCACAAGCCTTCCAGTTTGGGAATTCTGGAGCCACTATGTGGCACTGTGTCTTCCCTCCAGAAGAAAAACGTTGCCCTCTGGGGCTACCCAGTAACCACAAATGAGTACCATCCTGCACGAAACTCGACTGCACCCCAATGATACAGTCTAGCCAGGGCACTAATTCCCTGTCTGCCACAGCCTGAGCCTGCACCTCCCAACCCACACTCAACAGCTGGCCGAACACTGAGCACATCGGACACACCATGGCCTTAGGGCTTCATCTCTTCCCAACCTCAGTTTTCAGGCTTCAGAACCTAGACCTTAAATCCAATCACAGTCCAGGAGTGAAAGTGTTGCAGAAATTAGAACTCCATCTTCCCCATGGCCAGAAAACTTGTGGTTGCCATATTGTGCAACGTTCAGTGTAGGAGAAACCAGCATGGTACATTAGGCCACGTCCTGACATGAGGGGCTCCTTGGGCACAAAAACACATTGTGAAACTCAGTGTGAGACCTATCCTCAAGGAAGGCCTCTCAGTGTCTGGACCAAGAGCCCACATATGGGAATTGCCATGTTCTTTTTTATTTTTTTTTTATTTTTTTTTTAATTTATTTTTTATTTTCAGCATAACAGTATTCATTATTTTTCACCACACCCAGTGCTCCATGCAATTCGTGCCCTTTATAATACCCACCACCTAGTACCCCAACCTCCCACCCCCCACCCCTTCAAAACCCTCAGATTGTTTTTCAGAGTCCATAGTCTCTCATGGTTCACCTCCCCTTCCAATTTCCCCCAACTCCCTTCTCCTCTCTAACTCCCCATGTCCTCCATGCTATTTGTTATGCTCCACAAATAAGTGAAACCATATGATAATTGACTCTCTCTGCTTGACTTATTTCACTCAGCATAATAATCTCTTCCAGTCCCGTCCATGTTGCTACAAAAGTTGGGTATTTTTTTTTTATAAACATATATTTTTATCCCCAGGGGTACAGGTCTGTGAATCACCAGGTTTACACACTTCACAGCACTCACCAAAGCACATACCCTCCCCAATGTCCATAATCCCACCCCTTTCTCCCAAACCCCCTCCCCCCAGCAACCCTCAGTTTGTTTTGTGAGATTAAGAGTCACTTATGGTTTGTCTCCCTCCCAATCCCATCTTGTTTCATTTATTCTTCTCCTACCCACTTAAGCCTCCATGTTGCATCACCACTTCCTCATATCAGGGAGATCATATGATAGTTGTCTTTCTCTGCTTGACTTATTTCGCTAAGCATGATACGCTCTAGTTCCATCCATGTTGTCGCAAATGGCAAGATTTCATTTCTTTTGATGGCTGCATAGTATTCCATTGTGTATATATACCACATCTTCTTGATCCATTCATCTGTGGATGGACATCTAGGTTCTTTCCATAGTTTGGCTATTGTGGACATTGCTGCTATAAACATTCGGGTGCATGTGCCCCTTTGGATCACTACATTTGTATCTTTAGGGTAAATACCCAATAGTGCAATTGCTGGGTCATAGGGCAGTTCTATTTTCAACATTCTGAGGAACCTCCATGCTGTTTTCCAGAGTGGCTGCACCAGCTTGCATTCCCACCAACAGTGTAGGAGGGTTCCCCTTTCTCCACATCCTCGCCAGCATCTGTCATTTCCTGACTTGTTGATTTTAGCCATTCTGACTGGTGTGAGATGATATCTCATTGTGGTTTTGATTTGTATTTCCCTGATGCCGAGTGATATGGAGCACTTTTTCATGTGTCTGTTGGCCATCTGGATGTCTTCTTTGCAGAAATGTCTGTTCATGTCCTCTGCCCATTTCTTGATTGGATTATTTGTTCTTTGGGTGTTGAGTTTGCTAAGTTCTTTATAGATTCTGGACACTAGTCCTTTATCTGATATGTCGTTTGCAAATATCTTCTCCCATTCTGTCAGTTGTCTTTTGATTTTGTTAACTGTTTCCTTTGCTGTGCAAAAGCTTTTGATCTTGATGAAATCCCAATAGTTCATTTTTGCCCTTGCTTCCCTTGCCTTTTGCGTTGTTCCTAGGAAGATGTTGCTGCGGCAGAGGTCGAAGAGGTTGCTGCCTGTGTTCTCCTCAAGGATTTTGATGGATTCCTTTCGCACATTGAGGTCCTTCATCCATTTTGAGTCTATTTTTGTGTGTGGTGTAAGGAAATGGTCCAATTTCATTTTTCTGCATGTGGCTGTCCAATTTTCCCAGCACCATTTATTGAAGAGGCTGTCTTTTTTCCATTGGACATTCTTTCCTGCTTTGTCGAAGATGAGTTGACCTTAGAAACTATTATAAGAACATACTATGAGCAACTCTACGGCAATAAATTTGACAATCTGGAAGAAATGGATGCATTCCTAGAAACATATAAACTACCACAACTGAACCAGGAAGAAATAGAAAGCCTGAACAGACCCATAACCAGTAAGGAGATTGAAACAGTCATTAAAAATCTCCAAACAAACAAAAGCCCAGGGCCAGATGGCTTCCCGGGGGAATTCTACCAAACATTTAAAGAAGAACTAATTCCTATTCTCCTGAAACTGTTCCAAAAAATAGAAATGGAAGGAAAACTTCCAAACTCATTTTATGAGGCCAGCATCACCTTGATCCCAAAACCAGACAAGGATCCCACCAAAAAAGAGAGCTATAGACCGATATCCTTGATGAACACAGATGCGAAAATACTCAACAAAATACTAGCCAATAGGATTCAACAGTACATTAAAAAGATTATTCAACACAACCAAGTGGGATTTATTCCAGGGCTGCAAGGTTGGTTCAACATCCGCAAATCAGTCAATGTGATACAACACATCAATAAAAGAAAGAACAAGAACCATATGATACTTTCAATAGATGCTGAAAAAGCATTTGACAAAGTACAGCATCCCTTCCTGATCAAAACTCTTCAAAGTGTAGGGATAGAGGGCACATACCTCAATATCATCAAAACCATCTATGAAAAACCCACCGCAAATATCATTCTCAATGGAGAAAAACTGAAAGCTTTTCCACTAAGGTCAGGAACACGGCAGGGATGTCCATTATCACCACTGCTATTCAACATAGTACTAGAGGTCCTAGCCTCAGCAATCAGACAACAAAAGGAAATTAAAGGCATCCAAATCGGCAAAGAAGAAGTCAAATTATCACTCTTCGCAGATGATATGATACTATATGTGGAAAACCCAAAAGACTCCACTCCAAAACTGCTAGAACTTATACAGGAATTCAGTAAAGTGTCAGGATATAAAATCAATGCACAGAAATCAGTTGCATTTCTCTACACCAACAGCAAGACAGAAGAAAGAGATATTAAGGAGTCAATCCCATTTACAATTGCATCCAAAACCATAAGATACCTAGGAATAAACCTAACCAAAGAGACACAGAATCTATACTCAGAAAACTATAAAGTACTCATGAAAGAAATTGAGGAAGACACAAAGAAATGGAAAAATGTTCCATGCTCCTGGATTGGAAGAATAAATATTGTGAAAATGTCTATGCTACCTAAAGCAATCTACACATTTAATGCAATTCCTATCAAAGTACCATCCATCTTTTTCAAAGAAATGGAACAAATAATGCTAAAATTTATATGGAACCAGAAAAGACCTCGAATAGCCAAAGGGATATTGAAAAAGAAAGCCAACGTTGGTGGCATCACAATTCCGGACTTCAAGCTCTATTACAAAGCTGTCATCATCAAGACAGCATGGTACTGGCACAAAAACAGACACATAGATCAATGGAACAGAATAGAGAGCCCAGAAATAGACCCTCAAATCTATGGGAATTGCCATGTTCTTAAGTCCCAATGTTAACCAGAGGTCTGGTTGTCCAGTTGCCCCAACCCACGACTCTGCTCTGGAATCCCTATTTTGGTGGGCCACCTGAGGTAAAATAAATAAATAAATAAATAAACAAAAAAACCAGAAAGGCCTCCTCCCTTACCACAGAATGACCTCAAACTCTTGGGATCAGGTCAAATCCCCAGAAAAGGAGCCTCATCGATGGCGCATGAGGACACCTCGACATTCCATGGCAATCGGTGACACATTTCCAGAAAAAAAAAAAAAAAAAGCATGAGCAAGCACCTCACATTCGCCCTTTGTTCATATCCCGAAAAGTTCTCCTCACGGTCTATAGATCGGGCCGGCCATACCTACATCCCCCAACCTAAGTGGAGTTTGTGTTTTCAGACTTTTGTCCAAATAGCCCTGGACCACACACGCTCCACACTTGGGTCCCTGGAGCCACACCTCAGGACTGTGCTTCCCTTTCAAGGGAATTCTTCCCATTCCATTGGCCACAACCTTGCAAATGAGGAAAAACCTCCAAAGTCACCGAGGCCATCCCAATAGTGTAGGCCGCCCAGGACAAACAGGGGTGATCTCAAACCAGCTGAGCAACTACCTCTACTCAGACAACAGATGTCCCCAGAGAAGAATATTGAACCGGACAGGCCCCTAGGCCCTAATCAGATCCATTGCTTTGGTTTCCAGGCATCTCTCCTCAGAGGCCTCGTTTCCAATACCAGCATATGGTGGTTTCCTGAGGCACCATTAAGAACAAATCTCGTCTCCCCATGGAAAACTTGCTCATTGGAGCTTTGTCATAACCTCTGGTTAGGAGAATCCTTCAGGGCCCTGGTGCCACTGCCCCATACCAAGGTCTCCATGGACTCAAACCAACATTAAGACCATTCTCAGGAAAGTCCATTTCAACTCAGCCCCCTCTGTTGCTACCCCAAGCCAGCAGATCAAACGTTTCTTGTTGCTAGGAGACAATTGGAATGTGAGGCTGGCTGCCCAGGCATCCATACTTAGAACCCTGTTCTGGAAAAATACATTATAAGACGTCCTGGAGCCATCCAACAAATCTTAATTGTCCCACAGAAGGAATCCTTGCGGTTTGGAGCATCTCACAACTCCAATAGTGGGAAAACCCCCATGGCCTCATAATGCCCCCCTTCCTGAAGGGGCCCACATGGACAGAAACTGAAACCTGAGCCAAAGTCTGAACCTCGACCTGACTTCAGACGCATGAGATCTCAATTCAGCTCTGCAGAGTGTGCCTGCCATGTCCTTGCCCCGAAACCTAAGCCTAGCTTGTGTTCTCAGACTTCCGTCCTCACTCTCCTGGCCGACAAGCCCTCCAGTTTGGGAATTCCGATGCCACAATGCAGCACTCTGCCTGTCCTCCAGAAGAAAAACTTTGCCCTATGCTGCTAATAAGAAACCCCAAATGATTTTCTAATGCATGCCACTCGATTGTAAAGCAATTATACAGCCCACCCTGTATTCTAATGCCCTGTCTGGCACAGGCTGAGACAAGACATCCCAAACGACACCCAGACAGCTGGCCCCAACCTGGACACATAGGACCCGCTATGGCTGTAGGTTGTCATCTCTTCCCAACCTCGGTTTTCAGGCTTCAGAACCTAGACCTTTTCTCCAATCACTGCCCAGGGGTGAACGTGATGTAGAAATTAGAATTCCTCCTTCCCCATGGCCAGAAACCTTGTGGTTGGCATGTTGTCCAACGTTCAATGTGGGAAAACCTGCATTGTCCGAAAGGCCACGCCAGTGCTTCAGGGCCGCCTAGGGCACAGACATGCATTGTGAGCTGCAGCGTGAGTCCCGTATTAAAATAACGCCTTTCAGTGGCTGGACCAAGATCCTCCATATGGGGCTTGTCATATCCATAGGCCCCCAGGCTTAACAAGAGGGCAAGTATTCCAGTTGTCAGTACCCACTGCTATGCTCTAGAATCCCTCTACTGGGGGGACACATGAAGCAGAAAACAGGACACTTCCCTTCCCACAGAATGACCCCAAACACTTGGCGGCTGGACAAACTACCAGAGAGGGAGACTTCTACGACCCATGAGGCAACTCCTACATTAAACGGCCATTGTGGACAAAACATCCAGAGACAAAAGCCTGAGCGACTGCCTCCCTCTCACCCTTCTTTCATATCCAGAGGAGCTCCCCTCATGGACTGAAGATCAGGCCTGCCGTAACCTCGGCCCCAAACCTGAGCTGAGTTAGGGTTTTTGGATGTCTGTCTGCACAGCCATGGCCCACACAGCCTCCAGGCTGGGGTCTCTGGAGCCACACCACAGAACTGTGCCTGCTCTCTCCTAAGAAACTGCCCATTCCATTGGCCACAACTCTACAAAATAGTAGAAACCTCAAGGTCCCCAAGGACATCCCACTACCGCAAGCCCCACTGGATAAATACGGGCATTATGACACAAGCTGAGCAACTACTACCTCCATGCAGACACACAGACAGATATCCGCAGAGACAGAAGATTGAACCAGACAGGCCCCTAGGCCCTATTATGAACTCTTGCTTTGGTGTCAAGGTATCACTCCTCAGAGGCCTGGGTTTGAAGACCAGCATACGGGGCTTTCCTGAGGCACCAGACAGAAGACCTCTCATCTCCACATGGGAAGCTTCCTTTTTGGAGTTGTGTCAAGCCCTTTGGGTTGGAGAATCCTGCCGATTCCCTTAGCTACTGCCACATTCCAAGGTCTCCATGGCCACCAACCCACATTATGACTCATCCTCAAGAGAGTCCATTTAAACTCAGCCTTCTGGGTAGCTCACCCAAGAGCCCGCAGATTGAGCGTGCCTTGTCTCCACCAGGCAATGGGAAGGTGAGTTGGCGTGTCTCGACATCCATACTTAGGCCCCTGCTCTCGAGTCTTTCTGTATGGGGCATCAAGGGACCATCCAATAGTACTCGACTGTCCTGAAGAAGGAAACTTTGAAGTTTGGAGCAGCTCACAACTCCCAGCGTAGGGAAACCTCCCTGGCCTCATGACGCCCCCAACCCCTTCAGGAAGGGGCCGTCATGGACACAAACTCCAGCTTGAGGCAACATCTGATACTCGCCCTGACCTCACCTGCAGGAGATCTCGATTCAGCCTCTGCAGAGTGGGCCTGCCATGGTCTTGGCCCCAAAACTCGTGCTAGCTTGTGTTTTCAGACTTCCTTCCTCACAATCCTGGCCACACCCCTCCAGTTTGGCAATTCTGGAGACACAATGCAGCACTCTGCCTGCCCTCCAGAAGAAAAATGTTGCCCTATAGGGCTAACCGGAAATGCCAAATGAGTAACAACCTGCATGCCACGCGACCATACCCCAATTATACAGTCTTGCCTGTGCACTAAAGCCCTATCTGACACAGCCTGAGGGCAGACCTCCAGTCCAACACCCAGAAAGCTGGCCGTACACAGAGCATATCACACCCACAATGGCTTTAGGCCATCATCTCTACCCAACCTCAGTTTTCACCTTCAGAACCTAGGCCTTATCTCCACTCACTGCTCAGGAGTGAACGTGATGCAAGAATCAGAACTTCTCCTTCGCCTTGGCAAGTAACCTAGTGGTTGGCATGTTGTCCATTGTTCATAGTAGGAGAAAGCAGCATGGACTATGAGGCCCCACCTATCCCTGAGGGCCACAATTTGCACAAACACACATTGTGACCCTCAGCGTGAGCCCTATCCTCATGTAAAGCCTCTTAGTGACTGGAACAACAGCCCACATATGGGGCTTGCCAAGCCCCTAGTCCCCCAATCTCAACCAGAGTTCGAGATGTCTAGTCACCCCTACTCAGGGCTCTATTCTGGAATCCCTATTTGGTGGAACACCTGAGGTAAAAAAAAAAAATACAGAAAGGACTCTTCCCATCCACAGAATGATCCCAACCACTTGGGATTAGGCCATATCACCAGAGAAAGAATTGTCCATGGCCCTTGAGGACACCCCGACATTCCACGGCCACCGTTGACACAAAATCCAGAGACAAAAGCTTGAGCAAGCGCCACATACTCGCCCTTTGTTCATAGCACGGAAAATTCTTACTGTCTGTAGATCGAGCCTTCATACATACATCCCCAAACCTAAGCTGAGTTTGTGTTTTCAGACTTCTGTCCCCACAGTCCTGGCCCACACACCGTCCAAGCTGGGGACCCTGGAGACACACCTCAGGACTGTGGCTTCCCTCTCCAGGGGAATTCTGCCATTTCCATTGGCCACAACCCTATAGATTAGGAGAATCCTCCAAACTCCCCGAGGCCATCCCAATAGTGTTGGCTGCCCAGGACAAACAGGGATGATCTTTCACAAGTTAGGAAACTACCTCCGCTCAGACCCAGAGACAGATATCCCCATAGAATAAGATTGAACTGGACAGGCACTTAGGCTCTAATCAGATCCATTGCTTTTGTTTCCAGGCATCTCTCCTCAGAGGCCTGGTTTCCAATACCAGAATACGGGGGATTACTGAGGCACTCATCAGAAAAATCTCGTCTCCACATAGGAAATGTACTCTTTGGAGCTCTATAAAAACCTCTGTTTAGGAGAATCTTTCAGGGCCCCGGATCAAGCGCCCCATTCCAAGGTCTCCATGGACTTAAACCCACATTATGATCTATTGTTGGGAGAGTCCATGTCAACTCAACCCCCTTGGTTTCTCCCCCAGGGCCTGCAGATCAAACCTGCCTTGTTGCTAGGAGACAACTAGAATGGGAGGCGGGCTGCCCAGGCATCCATCCTTAGAACCCTACTCTGGAGTCGTTCCACATGGGACATCCTAGAGCCATCCAACAGGTCTCAAGTGTCCCACAGAAGGAATCTTTGCAGTCTGGAGCATCTCACAACTCCCATTGTGGGAAAATCTACATGGCCTCTTGAGACGCTCCACTTTATAAAGGGGCCATCATGGACAGAAACTCCAATCTGAGCAAACGTCTGATATTCGCCCTGACTTCAGGTGCATGAGATCTTGATTCAGCTCTGCAGAGTGTGCCTTCTGTGCCCTCACCCCAAAAACTAAGCCTAGCTTGTGTTCTCAGACTACCGTCCTCACACCCCTGCCCCAAAAGCCCTACAGATTGGCAATACTGGGGCCATAATGCAGCACACTGCCTGCCCTCCAGAAGAAAAACGTTGCCTTATGGAGCTACCTAGAAACCCGAATAAGGATCAACTGAACGCCACTCGACTGCACCCCAAATATGCAGTCTACCCTGTCTAATGCCTTGTCTGACACAGCATGAGCCCACACCTCCAGACCTACGCTCAACAGCTGGCCGCACACTGAGCCCATTGGACCCATCAGGTCCTTAGGTCTTCATCCCTTCCCAACCTCAGTTTTCGGGTTTCAGAACCTAGACCTAAACTCCAAACACTGTCCAGGGGTGAACGTGATGCAGAAATCACAACTCTTCCTTCGCCATGGCTGGAAACCTTGTGGTTGGCATATTCTCCAACGTTCAGTGTAGAAGAATCTAGCGTGGCCCATGAGGCACTTCCCATGCTTGAGGGCCTTGTTGGGCACAAATAGGCATTGTGACCCTCAGCATGAGCCCTGTCCTCAAGGAAGGCCTCTCAGTGTCTGAATCAAGAGCCCGCCTATTGGACTTGCCATGCCCCTAGGCCCCCAAACTTAAACAGAGGTGGGGATATCCAGTTGTCCCTCCCAAGGACTCTGCTCTGGAATCCCTCTTTTATTGGGACACTTGAGGTACATAAAATAAAATATAAAATAAAATAAAATAAAAAAACAGAAAAGACTCCCCCCATCCCACAGAATGTACCCAAACTCTTGGGATCGGGTCAAATCCTCAGAGAAGAAAAGCCATCCACAACCCATGAGGCCACGCCAGCATTCCACCCACATTGTTGACACAAATCCAGAGACAAAACCTGAGCAAGCACCTCAAACTCACCCTTTTTCATATCCCTAAGTGTTATCACAGTCTGTAGATTGGGCGTGCCATGCCTATGTCCCCCATCCTAAGCAGAGTTTGTGTTTGCAGACTTTTGTCCCCACAGGCCTGGCCCACACAGCCTCAAGGCTGGGCCCCTAGAGCCAAACTCAGAACTGTGCCTGACCTCTCCAGGGGATTTCTGCCCATTCCCTTGGCCACAACCCTATAGATTAGGAGAAACTCCAAAGTCCCGAAGCCATCCCAATATTATAGGCTGCCCAGGACAAACAGGGGCGATCTGACACAAGCTGAGCAACTACATCCCCTCAGATCCTTAGACACGTATCCTCAGGAAAGAGATTGAACCGGACAGGCACCTATGCCCTATTCATCTCGATTGCTTTTGTTTCCAGTCATCTCTCCACAGAGGCCTGGTTTCCAATACCAGCATATGGGAGATTCCTTAGGCACTCATCAAAACAATTGTCTTCTATACATAGGAAACGTACTCTTTAGAGCCCATCAAAACCTCCGGTTATGAACATCCCTCAAGGCCCCGGATCAAGCACCCCATTCCAAGGTCTACATGGACACAAATGCACATTATGACCCATCCTCAACTCACCCATTTCAACACACCCGCCTCGGTTGCTCCCCTAGATCCAGCAGATCGAACTTGCCTTGGCGCTATGAGACACCTGGAATGGGAGGCAGGCTGCCCAGGCATCCATCCTTAGAACCCTGCTCTGAATAACTTCCTTATGGGATGTCCTGGAGCCATCCAACAGGTCTCGACTGTCCCACAGAAGGAATCATTACGGTTTGGAGCATCTCACAATTCCCATCGTGGGAAAACCTCCATGTCCTCGTGACACCGTCCCCTTCATGAAGGGGCCGTCATGGACAGAAACTCCGACGTAAGCCAACGTCTGATCCTAGCTCTGTCTTCAGGCATACGGGATCTCGAATCATCTCTGCAGAGGGTGCCTGCCGTCCCCTCACCCCGAAATCTAAGTCTGGCTCTTGTTCTCAGAATTTTTTCCTCACACTCCTGGCCCACAAGCCTTCCAGTTTGGGAATTCTGGAGCCACTATGTGGCACTGTGTCTTCCCTCCAGAAGAAAAACGTTGCCCTCTGGGGCTACCCAGTAACCACAAATGAGTACCATCTTGCACGAAACTCGACTGCACCCCAATGATACAGTCTAGCCAGGGCACTAATTCCCTGTCTGCCACAGCCTGAGCCTGCACCTCCCAACCCACACTCAACAGCTGGCCGAACACTGAGCACATCGGACACACCATGGCCTTAGGGCTTCATCTCTTCCCAACCTCAGTTTTCAGGCTTCAGAACCTAGACCTTAAATCCAATCACAGTCCAGGAGTGAAAGTGTTGCAGAAATTAGAACTCCATCTTCCCCATGGCCAGAAAACTTGTGGTTGCCATATTGTGCAACGTTCAGTGTAGGAGAAACCAGCATGGTACATTAGGCCACGTCCTGACATGAGGGGCTCCTTGGGCACAAAAACACATTGTGAAACTCAGTGTGAGACCTATCCTCAAGGAAGGTCTCTCAGTGTCTGGACCAAGAGCCCACATATGGGGATTGCCATGTTCTTTTTTTTTTTTTTTTTTTTTTTTTTTTTTTTTTTTTAAAGATTTTATTTATTTATTTGACAGACAGAGATCACAGGTAGGCAGAGAGGCAAGCAGAGAGAGAGGAGGAAGCAGGCTCCCTGCTGAGCAGAGAGCCCGATGCGGGGCTCGATCCCAGGACCCTGGGATCATGACCTGAGCCGAAGGCAGAGGCTTTAACCTACTGAGCCACCCAGGCGCCCCAAGGATTGCCATGTTCTTAAGTCCCAATGTTAACCAGAGGTCTGGTTGTCCAGTTGCCCCAACCCACGACTCTGCTCTGGAATCCCTATTTTGGTGGGCCACCTGAGGTAAAAAAAAATAAATAAATAAATAAACAAAAAAACCAGAAAGGCCTCCTCCCTTACCACAGAATGACCCCAAACTCTTGGGATCAGGTCAAATCCCAAGAAAAGGAGCCTCATCGATGGCCCATGAGGACACCCCGACATTCAATGGCAATCGGTGACACATTTCCAGAAAAAAAAAAAAAAAAGCATGAGCAAGCACCTCACATTCGCCCTTTGTTCATATCCCGAAGAGTTCTCCTCACGGCCTATAGATCGGACCGGCCATACCTACATCCCCCAAACTAAGTGGAGTTTGTGTTTTCAGACTTTTGTCCAAATAACCCTGGACCACACACGCTCCACACTTGGGTCCCTGGAGCCACACCTCAGGACTGTGCTTCCCTTTCAAGGGAATTCTTCCCATTCCATTGGCCACAACCTTGCAAATGAGAAAAAACCTCCAAAGTCACCGAGGCCATCCCAATAGTGTAGGCCGCCCAGGACAAACAGGGGTGATCTCAAACCAGCTGAGCAACTACCTCCACTCAGACAACAGATGTCCCCAGAGAAGAATATTGAACCGGACAGGCCCCTAGGCCCTAATCAGATCCATTGCTTTGGTTTTCAGGCATCTCTCCTCAGAGGCCTCGTTTCCAATACCAGCATATGGTGGTTTCCTGAGGCACCAATAAGAACAAATCTCGTCTCTCCATGGAAAACTTGCTCATTGGAGCTTTGTCATAACCTCTGGTTAGGAGAATCCTTCAGGGCCCTGGTGCCACTGCCCCATACCAAGGTCTCCATGGACTCAAACCAACATTAAGACCATCCTCAGGAAAGTCCATTTCAACTCAGCCCCCTCTGTTGCTACCCCAAGCCAGCAGATCAAACGTTTCTTGTTGCTAGGAGACAATTGGAATGTGAGGCTGGCTGCCCAGGCATCCATACTTAGAACCCTGTTCTGGAAAAATACCTTATAAGACGTCCTGGAGCCATCCAACAAATCTTAATTGTCCCACAGAAGGAATCCTTGCGGTTTGGAGCATCTCACAACTCCAATAGTGGGAAAACCCCCATGGGCTCATAATATCCCCCCTTCATGAAGAGACCAACATGGACAGAAACTCAAACCTGAGCCAAAGTCTGATCCTCGACCTGACTTCAGACGCATGAGATCTCAATTCAGCTCTGCAGAGTGTGCCTGCCATGTCCTTGCCCTGAAACCTAAGCCTAGCTTGTGTTCTCAGACTTCCGTCCTCACTCTCCTGGCCCACAAGCCCTCCAGTTTGGGAATTCCGATGCCACAATGCAGCACTCTGCCTGCCCTCCAGAAGAAAAACTTTGCCCTATGCTGCTAATAAGAAACCCCAAATGATTTTCTAATGCATGCCACTCGATTGTAAAGCAATTATACAGCCTACCCTGTATACTAATGCCCTGTCTGGCACAGCCTGAGACAAGACATTCCAAACGACACCCAGACAGCTGGCCCCAACCTGGACACATAGGACCCGCTATGGCTGTAGGTCGTCATCTCTTCCCAACCTCGGTTTTCAGGCTTCAGCAATGTGGGAAAACCTGCATTGTCCGAAAGGCCATGCCAGTGCTTGAGGGCCGCCTAGGGCACAGACATACATTGTGACCTGCAGCGTGAGTCCCGTATTAAAGTAACGCCTCTCAGTGGCTGGACCAAGATCCTGCATATGGGGCTTGTCATATCCATAGGCCCCCAGGCTTAACCAGAGGGCGAGTATTCCAGTTGTCAGTACCCACTGCTATGCTCTAGAATCCCTCTACTGGTGGGACACATGAAGCAGAAAACAGGACACTTCCCTTCCCACAGAATGACCACAAACACTTGGCGGCTGGACAAACTACCAGAGAGGGAGACTTCTACGACCCATGAGGCAACTCCTACATTAAACGGCCATTGTGGACAAAACATCCAGAGACAAAAGCCTGAGCGACTGCCTCCCTCTCACCCTTCTTTCATATCCAGAGGAGCTCTCCTCATGGACTGTAGATCAGGCCTGCCGTAACCTCGACCCCAAACCTGAGCTGAGTTAGGGTTTTTGGATGTCTGTCTGCACAGCCATGGCCCACACAGCCTCCAGGCTGGGGTCTCTGGAGCCACACCACAGAACTGTGCCTGCTCTCTCCTAAGAAACTGCCCATTCCATTGGCCACAACTCAACAAAATAGTAGAAACCTCAAGGTCCCTAAGGACATCCCACTACCACAAGCCGCACTGGACAAATAGGGGCATTATGACACAAGCTGAGCAACTACTACCTCCATGCAGACACACAGACAGATATCCGCAGAGACAGAAGATTGAACCAGACAGGCCCCTAGGCCCTATTATGAACTCTTGCTTTGGTGTCCAGGTATCACTCCTCAGATGCCTGGGTTCGAAGACCAGCATACGGGGCTTTCCTGAGGCACCAGACAGAAGACCTCTCATCTCCACATGGGAAGCTTCCTTGTTGGAGTTGTGTCAAGCCCTTCGGGTTGGAAAATCCTGCAGAGTCCCTTAGCTACTGCCACATTCCAAGGTCTCCATGGCCACCAACCCACATTATGACTCATCCTGAGGAGAGTCCATTTAAACTCAGCCTTCTGGGTAGCTCACACAAGAGCCCGCAGATTGAGCGTGCCTTGTCTCCACCAGGCAATGGGAAGGTGAGTAGGCGTTTCTCGGCATCCATGCTTAGGCCCCTGCTCTCGAGTCTTTCTGTATGGGGAATCAAGGGACCATCCAATAGTACTCGACTGTCCTGAAGAAGGAAACTTTGAAGTTTGGAGCAGCTCACAACTCCCAGCGTAGGGAAACCTCCCTGGCCTCATGACGCCCCCACCCCCTTCATGTAAGGGCCGTCGTGGACACAAACTCCAGCTTGAGGCAACATCTGATAATCGCCCTGACCTCACCTGCAGGAGATCTCGATTCAGCCTCTGCAGAGTGGACCTGCCATGCTCTTGGTCCCAAAACTCGTGTTTTCAGACTTCCTTCCTCACAATCCTGGCCACACCCCTCCAGTTTGGCAATTCTGGAGACACAATGCAGCACTCTGCCTGCCCTCCAGAAGAAAAATGTTGCCCTATAGGCCTAACCAGAAACGCCAAATGAGTAACAACCTGCATGCCACTCGACCATACCCCAATTATACTGTCTAGCCTGTGCACTAAAGCCCTGTCTGAAACAGCCTGAGGGCAGACCTCCAGTCCAACACCCAGACAGCTGGCCATAAACAGAGCATATCACACCCACAATGGATTTAGGCCATCAACTCTACCCAACCTCCGTTTTCACCTTCAGAACCTAGACCTTATCTCCACTCACTGCTCAGGAGTGAACGTGATACAAGAATCAGAACTTCTCCTTCGCCTTGGCAAGAAACCTAGTGGTTGGCATGTTTTTCCAAAGTTCAGTGTAGTTGAAACCAGTGTGGCCCATGAGGCCCCGCCCATGTTTATAGGCCACATTGGTCACAAACACACATTGTGTCCCTCAGCCTGATCCCAGGCCTCAGGTAAGGCCTCTCAGTGGTTGGATGAAGAGTCAGCATATTCGGCTTGCCATGCCCCTAGGCCCCAAATTTTACCCATAGTTCGGGTTCTCCCTTCACTTTTCCCCAGGGCTCATCTTTGGAATTCCTAGTTTGGTGGGACACCTGAGGTAACAAACCTGAAAGGAGTCCTCCCATTCCACAGATTGACGAAAAACAATTGGGATCGGGCCAAATCCACAGAGAGGAAGATTGGTCCATGGCCCATGAGGCCTCCCCGACATTCCACGGCCATCTCTGATACAAAATCCAGAGACAAAAGCCTGAGCAAGTGCCTCAGACTCGCTCTTTCTTTATATCCGGAAGAGTTCTTCTCATGGTTTATAGATCGGGCCTGCTATACCTACCTCCCCAAGGCTAAGCTGAGTTTGTGTTTTCAGACTTCTGTCCCCAAAGTCCTGGGCCACACACCTTCCAGGCTGGGGCCCCAGGTGTCACACATTAGGACTGTGTCTACCCAATCCATGGGAATTCTGCCCATTCCATTGTCCAAATCCGTAAAATTAGGAGAACCCTCCAAATCCCTGAGGCCATCCCAATAGTGCAGGTCGCCCGGGACAAACAAGGGCGGTCTGATACCAGCTGAGCATCTACCTCCACTCATACCATAGATGGATGTCCCCTGAGAAGAAGATTGAACCAGACAGGACCCTAGGCCATAATCGGATACATTGCTTTGGTTTACAGGCATGTCTCCTCAAAAGCCTGGATTCCAATACCAGCATAGGTGTTTTTCTGAGGCACCCATCAGAACAAATCTCGTCTACACAAGGAGACTTTTGCATCGAGCTATGTCAAAAGCTTAGGAGAATACTTCAGGGTCCCGGTGCCACCGCCCCATTTTAAGGCCCTCATGGACACAAACACACATTAGGACGCATCCTCAGGAAAGTCCATTTCAAGTCAGTCACTCCTGTTGCTCACGCAGAATCATCAGATCTAAACTCTCTTGTTGCTAGGAGAAAATTGGAATGCGAGGCCTGCTTCCCAGTCATCCATCCTCGAATGGTGCCCTGGAGTCATCCCATATGGGATGTCCTGAAGCTGCCCAACAGGTCTCAATTGTCCCGCAGAAGGTATCCTTGAAGGGGGCATCCCACAACACCCAACGTGGGAAAACCTCCATGGCCTCGAGATTCCGCTCCCTTCATGAAGGGGCCGTCATGCACATAAACTCCAACGTGAGCCAACGTCTGATCCTCGCCCTGATTTCAGATGCATGAGATATTGGTTCAGATCTACAGTGGTCCCTGCCGTGTCCTCGCCCTGATACACAAGTCTAGCTTGTGTTCTCAGAATTCCGTGCTCACACTCCTGGACACGAAGCCCTCAAGTTTGGCAATTCCGGACCGACAATGAAGCACTCTGCCTGCCCTCTAGAAAACAAATTTTGCCTAATGAGCTGCCCAGACAACTTATATGAGGATAAATCTACATGGCACTCGACTTTACCCAAATTATATAGTCTACGGGGGCACTAATGCACTGTCTGACACAACCTGAGCCCGGACCTCCTGACCAACACCCAGACAGTTGACCGCACACTGAGCACATCAGACCCGCCATGGCCTTAGGTTATCATCTCTTCCCTACCTCCGTTTTCAGGCTTCAGAATCTAGACCTTATCTCCAATCACTGCCCAAGGGTGACTGTGATGCAGAAATCAGAACTCTTCCTTACCCATGGCAAGAAATCTTGTCGTTGGCAGGTTGTCCAACGTTCAGTGTAGGAGAAACCAGGATTCACCATGAGGCCCCGCCCATTCTTGTTTGCGAAGTGGGCATAAACACGCATTGTGACCCTCAGTGTGAGTCCTGTCCTCTAGTAAGTCCTCTCAGTCACTCGACCATTAGATGTCATAATGGGCTTGACATGTCCCTAGGCCACAATTTTTAACCAGATTTCTGGTTGTACAGTCGGCCCCCCCCCAGGGCTCTACTCTGGAATCCCTCATTTGGTGGAACACCTGAGGTTAAAAAACAAAACAAGGCAAATCACAACAACAAAACGGACTTCTTCCATCCCACAGAATGACCCCAAAATCTTGCGATGGGGACAAACCCCCAGATAGTAAGACTCATCCATTTCCCATGAAGTCAACCGGAAATTTCATGACCATGAGTGACACGATATCCAGAGACAAAAACTTGAGCAAGAGCCTAGCACTCGCCCTTTTTTCATATCCCGAAGAGTTCTCCTCATGGTCTGTAGATCAATCATGCCATACTTATTACCCGAAACATAAGCCGCGTTTGTGTTTTCAGACAACTGTCCAAACAGCTCTGCCTACACACCCTACAGGCTCAGGCCCCTGGAGCCAAACCTGAGGACAGTACTTGCCCTCTCCAAGGGAATTGTATGTGCCCATTCCAATGGCCACAACCTACTAATAAGATAAACCTCCAAACTCTTTGAGGCCATCCCAATAGTGGTGGCTCTCCAGGAGAAACAGGAGCAATCTGAGCCCATCTGACACCTACATGCACTCAGATGCATAGACT
The DNA here is from genome assembly GCF_964662115.1 of Mustela nivalis. Taxonomy (NCBI): domain Eukaryota; kingdom Metazoa; phylum Chordata; class Mammalia; order Carnivora; family Mustelidae; genus Mustela; species Mustela nivalis. The sequence continues at coordinate 255,624 of NW_028136324.1, read as the reverse complement.
GATGTCCCCAGAGGTAAAAAGGTACGAACAGGCCCCTAGGCACTATTGGATTCATTGTTGTGCTATCCAGTCATCTCTCCTCAGAGGCCTGGATTTCAATACCAGCTGTTTCCTGACTCATCCTCAGAACAAATCTCATCTACATATGGGAAACTTGCACGTTGGAGCTGTGTCAAAGCCTCTGTTTGAAAAAACCCTTCAGGGCCCCAGTGCCACCGCTTCATTCCAAGATCTCCATAGACACAAAAACATATTAGGATCCATCCACAGGAGAGTCCATTTCAACTCAGCCTCCTGGATTGCTCCCCCAGATCCAGCAGATCTAATCTGTCTTGTTGCTAGGACACAATTGGAATGCGAGGTGGGCTACCCAGCCATCCATCCTTAGAACCCTGCTCGGAATCGTTGCCCTGGAGCCAACCAACAGGTCTCAATTGTCCTGCAGAAGAATCTTTGCAGTTTGGAGCTTCTCACAACTAACATCGTGGGAAAACCCCCACGGCCTCGTGACCACCCCGCCCCTTCATGAAGGGCCATCAGGGACAGAAACACCAAACTGAGCGATCTTCTGATCCTCGCCCTTACATCATAAGCACGAGATCTCGATTCAGGTCTGTAGATTGTTCCTGCCTTGTCCTCACCCAGAAACCTAAGCCTAGCTTGTTCTCAGATTTCCTTCCTCAGACTACTGGCCCACAAGCCTCCAGTTTGAAAACCAGAACTATAATGCAGCACTCTTCCTGTCCTCAGGAAGAAAAACATTGCCCTCTGGGGCTACCCAGAAACTCCAAAAGAGGATCAACCTGCACGCCATTTGACTGTACCCCAAATATATAGGCTGACCTGGGCCCTATTGCCCTTTTTGACACAGCCTGAGCCTGGATTACCTGGCCCCACACAGAAAGCTGGCCGCTCACTGAGCATATCGGACCCGCCATGGTCTTAGGTCGTCATCTCTTCCCAACCTCGGTTGTCAAGTTTCAGAACCTAGACCTTATCTCCAATCACTGCCCAGGCTTGAAAGTGATGCAGAAATCACAACTCCTTTCCCGTGGCAACAAACCATGTGGTTGGCATGTTGTCCAACGTTCAGTGTAGTTGAAACCAGTGTGGCCCATCAGGCCCCGCTCATGTTTGCGGGCCACATTGGTCTAAACCACACATTGTGACCCTCACCCTGATCCCAGTCCTCAATAAGGCCTCTCAGATGCTAGATGAAGAGATAGCATATTGGGCTTGCCATGCCCCTAGGCCCCAAATTTTACCCAGAGTTCGGGTTCTCCCTTCACTTTTCCTTAGGGCTCTTCTTTGGAATTCCTCTTTTGGCGGGACACCTGAGGTAACAAACCTGAAAGGAGTCCTCCCTTTCCACAGATTGACGAAAAACAATTGGGATCGGGCCAAATCCACAGAGAGGAAGATTCGTCCATGGCCCATGAGGCCTCCCCGACATTCCACGGCCATCTCTGATACAAAATCCAGAGACAAAAGCCTGAGCAAGCGCCTCAGACTCGCTCTTTCTTCATATCCGGAAGAGTTCTTCTCATGGTTTATAGATCGGGCCTGCCATACTTACGTCCCCAAACCTAAGCTGAGTTTGTGTTTTCAGACTTCTGTCCTTAAAGTCCTGGGCCACACACACTCCAGGCTGGGGCCCCTGGAGTCACACATTAGGACTGTGCCTACCCAATTCATGGGAATTCTGCCGATGCCATTGTCCAAAACAGTAAAATTTGGAGAACCCTACAAATCCCTGAGGCCATCCCAATAGTGCAGGTCGCCTGGGACAAACAAGGGCGGTCTGATACCAGCTGAGCATCTACCTCCACTCATACCATAGATGGATGTCCCCTGAGAAGAAGATTGAACCAGACAGGACCCTAGGCCATAATCGGATACATTGCTTTGGATTACAGGCTTGTCTCCTCAAAAGCCTGGATTCCAATACCAGCATAGAGGTTTTCCTGAGGCACCCATCAAAACAAATCTCGTCTCCACAAGGAACCTTGTGCATCGAGCTATGTCAAAAGCTTAGGAGAATACTTCAGTGTCCCGGTGCCACCGCCCCATTTTAAGGCCCTCATGGACACAAACACACATTAGGACCCATCCTCAGGAAAGTCCATTTCAAGTCAGCCACCCCGGTTTCTCCCGCAGAGCCATCAGAACTAAACTGTCTTGTTGCAAGGAGACAATTGGAATGCGAGGCGGGCTTCCCAGGCATCCATCCTCGAACGGTGCCCTGGAGTCATTCCATATGGGATGTCCTGGAGCTGCCCAACAAGTCTCAATTGTCCCGCAGAAGGAATCCTTGAAGGGGGCATCCCACAACTCCCAACGTGGGAAAACCTCCATGGCCTCGAGATTCCGCTCCCTTCATGAAGGGGCCGTCATGCACAGAAACCCCAACCTGAGCCAACGTCTGATCCTCGCCCTGACTTCAGATGCATGAGATATAGGTTCAGATCTACAGGTGTACCTGCCGTGCCCTGGCCCTGAAACCCAAGTCTAGCTTGTGTTTTCAGACTTCCCTCCTCACACTCCCGGCCCCGAAGCCCAGAAGTTTTGCAATTCCAGACCCACAATGCAGCACTCTGCCTGCCCTCTAGAAAAAAAATTTGGCCTAATGAGCTTCCCAGTCACCTTATATGAGGATAAATCTACATGGCATTCGACTGTACCCAAAGTATATAGTCTAACCTGGGCACTAATGCACTGACACAACCTGAGCTCGGACCTCCTGACCAACACCCAGACAGCTGACCGCACACTGAGCACATCAGAACCGCCATGGCCTTAGGTCATCATCTATTCCCAACTGCGGTTTTTCAGGCTTCAGAACCTAGACCTTATCTCCAACCACTGCCCAGGGGTGCCTGTGATGCAGAAATCAGAACTCGTCCTTACCCATGGCAAGAAACCTTGTGGTTGGCATGTTGTCCAACGTTCAGTGTAGGAGAAACCAGCATTCACCCGCAGGCCCCGCCAATTCTTGAGTGCGAAGAGGGCATAAACACGCATTGTGACCCTCAGCGTGAGTCCTGTGCTCTAATAAGTCCTCTAAGTGGCTCGACCATTAGATGTCATAATGGGCTTGACATGTCCCTAGGCCACAATTTTTAACCAGATTTCTGGTTGTCCGGTCGGCCCTCCCCAGGACTCTACTCTGGAATACCTCATTTGGTGAAACACCTGCGGTTAAAAAACAAAACAAAGCAAATCAACTACAACAACAAAACGGACTTCTTCCATTCCCAGAATGACCCAAAAATCTTGGGACGGGGCAAAACCCCAGAGAGTAAGACTCGTCCATTTCCCATGAAGTCACCCGGAAATTTCACGACCATGAGCACTTGAGCACGAGCCTCACACTCGCCCTTTTTTCATATCCTGAAGAGTTCTCCTCATGGTCTGTAGATCAGTCCTGCCATACCTATGACCCGAAACATAAGCCGCGTTTGTGTTTTCAGACAACTGTCCAAACAGCTCTGGCCTACACACCCTACAGGCTCAGGCCCCTGGAGCCAAACCTGAGGACTGTACTTGCCCTCTCCAAGGGAATTGTAAGTGCCCATTCCAATGGCCACAACCCTACTAATAGGATAAACCTCCAAACTGCCGGAGGCCATCCCAACAGTGGTGGCTTCCCAGGACAAACAGGGGCAATCTGAGCTCATCTGAGCACCTACCTGCCCTCAGACGCATAGACTGATGTCCCCAGAGGTAAAAAGGAACGAACAGGCCCCTAGGCACTAAACGGATCCATTGCTGTGGTATCCAGTCATCTCTCCTCAGAGGCCTGGATTCCAATACCAGCGTATGGCTGTTTCTTGACTCACCCATCAGAAAACATCTCATCTACATATGGGAAACTTGCACGATGGAGCTGTGTCAAAGCCTCTGTTTGGAAAAACCCTTCAGGACCCCAGTGCCACCGCTACATTCCAAGGTCTCCATAGACACAAAAAGACATTAGGACCCATCCACAGGAGAGTCCATTTCAACTCAGCCTCCTGGGTTGCTCCCCCAGATGCAGCAGATCTAACCTGTCTTGTTGCTAGGACACAATTGGAATGCGAGGTGGGCTACCCAGCCATCCATCCTTAGAACCCTGCTCGGAATCGTTGCCCTGGAGCCAACAAACAGGTCTCAATTGTCCTGCAGAAGAATCTTTGCAGTTTGGAGCTTCTCACAACTAACATCGTGGGAAAACCCCCACGGCCTCGTGACCACCCCGCCCCTTCATGAAGGGCCATCAGGGACAGAAACACCAAACTGAGCGATCTTCTGATCCTCGCCCTTACATCATAAGCACGAGATCTCGATTCAGGTCTGTAGATTGTTCCTGCCTTGTCCTCACCCAGAAACCTAAGCCTAGCTTGTTCTCAGATTTCCTTCCTCAGACTACTGGCCCACAAGCCTCCAGTTTGAAAACCAGAACTATAATGCAGCACTCTTCCTGCCCTCAGGAAGAAAAACATTGCCCTCTGGGGCTACCCAGAAACTCCAAATGAGGATCAACCTGCACGCCATTTGACTGTACCCCAAATATATAGGCTGACCTGGGCCCTATTGCCCTTTTTGACACAGCCTGAGCCTGGATTACCTGGCCCCACACAGAAAGCTGGCCGCTCACTGAGCACATCGGACCCGCCATGGTCTTAGGTCGTCATCTCTTCCCAACCTCGGTTGTCAAGTTTCAGAACCTAGACCTTATCTCCAATCACTGCCCAGGCTTGAAAGTGATGCAGAAATCACAACTCCTTTCCCGTGGCAACAAACCATGTGGTTGGCATGTTGTCCAACGTTCAGTGTAGATGAATCCAATGTGGCTCATGAGGCCCCGCTCATGTTTGCGGGCCACATTGGTCAAAACCACACATTGTGACCCTCACCCTGATCCCAGTCCTCAATAAGGCCTCTCAGTGGCTGGATGAAGAGATAGCATATTGGGTTTGCCATGCCCCTAGGCCCCAAATTTTACCCATAGTTCGGGTTCTCCTTTCACTTTTCCCCAGGGCTCTTCTTTGGAATTCCTCTTTTGGCGGGACACCTGAGGTAACAAACCTGAAAGGAGTCCTCCCATTCCACAGATTGACGAAAAACAATTGGGATCGGGCCAAATCCACAGAGAGGAAGATTCGTCCATGGCCCATGAGGCCTCCCCGACATTGCACGGCCATCTCTGATACAAAATCCAGAGACAAAAGCCTGAGCAAGCACCTCAGACTCGCTCTTTCTTCATATCCGGAAGAGTTCTTCTCATGGTTTATAGATTGGGCCTGCCATACCTACCTCCCCAAACCTAAGCTGAGTTTGTGTTTTCAGACTTCTGTCCTCAAAGTCCTGGGCCACACACACTCCAGGCTCGGGCCCCTGGAATCACACATTAGGACTGTGCCTACCCAATCCATGGGAATTCTGCCGATGCCATTGTCCAAAACAGTAAAATTTGGAGAATCCTACAAATCCCTGAGGCCATCCCAATAGTGCAGGTCGCCTGGGACAAACAAGGGCGGTCTGATACCAGCTGAGCATCTACCTCCACTCATACCATAGATGGATGTCCCCTGAGAAGAAGATTGAACCAGACAGGACCCTAGGCCATAATCGGATACATTGCTTTGGATTACAGGCATGTCTCCTCAAAAGCCTGGATTGCAATACCAGCATCGAGGTTTTCCTGAGGCACCCATCAAAACAAATCTCGTCTCCACAAGGAACGTTGTGCATCGAGCTATGTCAAAAGCTTAGGAGAACACTTCAGCGTCTCGGTGCCACCGCCCCGTTTTAAGGCCCTCATGGACACAAACACACATTAGGACCCATCCTCAGGAAAGTCCATTTCAAGTCAGCCACCCCGGTTTCTCTCGCAGAGCCATTAGATCTAAACGGTCTTGTTGCTGGGAGACAATTGGAATGCGAGGCCGGCTTCCCAGGCATCCATCCTCGAACAGTGCCCTGGAGTCATTCCATATGGGATGTCCTGAAGCTGCCCAACAGGTCTCAATTGTCCCGCAGAAGGTATCCTTGAAGGGGGCATCCCACAACACCCAACGTGGGAAAACCTCCATGGCCTCGAGATTCCGCTCCCTTCATGAAGGGGCCGTCATGCACAGAAACTCCAACCTGAGCCAAAATCTGATCCTCGCCCTGACTTCAGATGCATGAGATATAGGTTCAGATCTACAGTGGTACCTGCCGTGTCCTCGCCCTGAAACCCAAGTCTAGCTTGTGTTCTCAGACTTCCGTCCTCACACTCCTGGACACGAATCCCTCAAGTTTAAAATTCCGGACCGACAATTAAGCACTGTACCCAAAGTATATAGTCTAACCTGGGCACTAATGCACTGTCTGACACAACCTGAGCTCGGACCTCCTGACCAACACCCAGACAGCTGACCGCACACTGAGCACATCAGAACCGCCATGGCCTTAGGTCATCATCTCTTCCCAACTGCTGTTTTTCAGGCTTCAGAACCTAGACCTTATCTCCAACCACTGCCCAGGGGTGCTTGTGATGTAGAAATCAGAACTCGTCCTTACCCATGGCAAGAAACCTTGTGGTTGGCATGTTGTCCAACGTTCAGTGTAGGAGAAACAAGCATTCACCCGGAGGCCCCGCCAATTCTTGAGTGCGAAGAGGGCATAAACACGCATTGTGACCCTCAGCGTGAGTCCTGTGCTCTAGTAAGTCCTCTCAGTGGCTCGACCATTAGATGTCATAATGGGCTTGACATGTCCCTAGGCCACAATTTTAAACCAGATTTCTGGTTGTCCGGTCGGCCCTCCCCTGGCTCTACTCTGGAATACCTCATTTGGTGAGACACCTGAGGTTAAAAAACAAAACAAAGCAAATCAACAACAACAACAAAACGGATTTCTTCCATCCCCAGAATGACCCAAAACTCTTGGGACGGGGCAAAACCCCAGAGAGTAAGACTCGTCCATTTCCCATGAAGTCACCCGGAAATTTCACGACCATGAGTGACACGATATCCAGAGACAAAAACTTGAGCACGAGCCTCACGCTCGCCCTTTTTTCATATCCTGAAGAGTTCTCCTCATAGTCTGTAGATCAGTCCTGCCATACCTATGACCCGAAACATAAGCCGCGTTTGTGTTTTCAGAAAACTGTCCAAACAGCCCTGGCCTACACACCCCAAAGGCTCAGGCCCTTGGAGCCAAACCTGAGGACTGTACTTGCCCTCTCCAAGGGAATTGTGTGTACCCATTCCAATGGCCACTATCCTACTAATAGGATAAACCTCCAAAGTTCCTTAGGCCATCCCAATATTGGTGGCTTCCCAGGACAAACAGGAGCAATCTGAGCACATCAGAGCACCTTCCTGCACTCAGACCCATAGACTGATGTCCCCAGAGGAAAAAAGGAATGAGCAGACCACTAGGCACTAATCGGATCTATTGCTATGGTTTCCAGGCATTTCTCCTCAGAGGCCTGGATTTCAATACCAGCATATGGCTGTTTCTTGACTTACCCATCAGAACAAATCTCATCTACCTATGGGAAACTTGCACGGTGGAGCTGTGTCAAAGTCTCTGTTTAGAAGAACCCATCAGGGACCCAGTGCCACTGCTTCATTCCAAGGTCTCCATAGACACAAAAACATATTAGGACACATCCACAGGAGAGTCAATTTCAACTCAGCCTCCTCAGTTGCTCCCCCAGATCCAGCAGATCTAACCTTTCTTGTAGCTAGGAGAAAATTGGAATGCCAGGTGGGGTACCTAGCCATCCATCCTCAGAACCATGCTTGGAATCCTTGGCCTGGCACCAACTAACAGGTCTCAATTGTCCTGGAGAAGAATCTTTGTAGTTTGGAGCTTCTCACAACTCCCATCGTGCGAAAACCCCCATGGCCTCGTGATTCCCCCCCTTCATGAAGGGGCCATCAGGGACAGAAAGTCCAACCTGAAGATCGTCTGATCCTCACCCTGACTTCAGATGCACGAGATCTCGATTCAGGTCTGTAGATTGTGCCTGCCATGTCCTCACCCATAAAAACTAAGCCTAGCTTGTGTTCTCAGACTTCAGTCCTCAGACTACTGGCCCACAAGCCCTCCAGTTTGGCAATCCAGAAGTACAATGCGGCACTCTGCCTGCTCCCTGGAAGAAGAACATTGCCCTCTGGGGCTACCCAGAAACCCCAAATGAGGATCAACCTGCACGCCATTTGGCTGTACACCAAATATATAGGCTGAAGTGGGCACAATTGCCCATTCTGACACAGCCTGAGCCTGGAAGTCCTGGCCCCACCCAGACAGCTGGCCGCACACTGAGCACATCGGACCCGCCATGGCCTTAGGTCGTCATCTCTACCCAACCTCGGTTTTCAGGTTTCAGAACCTTGACCTTATCTCCAATCACTGCCCAGGTTTGAAAATGTTGCAGAAATCCGAACTCGTTCCCTTGGCAAGAAACCTCGTGGTTGGCATGTTGTCCAACGTTCAGTGTAGTTGAAACCAGTGTGGCACTTGAGACCCAGCCCATGCTTGAGGGCCACATTGGTCTCAAACACACATTGTGACCCTCAGCCTGAGCCCGGTCCTCAGGCAAGGCCTCTCAGTGGCTGCATGAAGAAACAGCATATTGGGCTTGCCATGCCCCTAGACCCTAATTTTTAACCATATTTCGGGTTGTCCCTTCACTCTTGCGCAGGGCTCTGCTTTGGAATTCCTCTTTTGGTGGGACACCTCAGGTAACAAACCCTAAAGGAGTCCTCCCATCCCACAGATTCACGAAAAAGAATTGGGATAGGGCCAAATCCACAGAGAGGAAGATTCGTCCATGGCCCATGAGGCCTCCCCGACTTTCCACGGCCATCGCTGATACAAAATCCAGAGACAAAAGCCTAACTAAGCGCCTCAGACTCGCTCTTTCTTCATATCCTGAAGAGTTCTTCTCATGATTTGTAGTTCGGCCGTGCCATACCTACGTTCCCAAACCTAAGCTGAGTTTGTGTTTTTTGAGTTCTGTCCTCAAAGTCCTGGGCCACACACCCTCCAGGCTGGGCCCCTGGAACCACACATTAGGACTGGGCCTAACCAATCCATGGGAATTCTGCCCATTCCATTATCCAAAACCATACAAATTAGGAGAAACCTCCAAATTCCCTGAGGCCATACCAATGGTGTAGGTTGTCCGGGACAAAAAAGGGCCGTCTGACACCAGCTGAGCATCTACCTCCACTCATACCATAGATGGATGTCCCCAGAGAAGAAGATTGACCAGACAGGACCCCAGGCCATAATGGGATCCATAGCTTTGGTTTACAGGCATGTCTCCTCAAAAGCCTGGTTTCCAATACCAGCTGAGGGCTTCTCCTGAGGCACCCATCAGAACAAATCTCGTCTACACATGGGAAACTTGCATGTTGGAGCTCTCTCAAAGCCTCTGGTTAGAAGGACATTTCAGGTTCCCGGTGCCAGCGCCTCATTCCAAGGTCTCCATGGAGACACACCCACATTAGGACCCATCCTCAGGAGAGTCCATTTCAACTCAGCCCCCTCAGGTGCTCCCCCTGATCCAGCAGATCTAACCCGTCTTGTCGCTAGGAGATGATTGGAATGAGAGGCAGGCTTCCCAGACATCCATACTTAGAACCATTCTCAGAATTATGCTGTATGGGAAGTCCTGTAGCCAACCAACAGGTCTCAATAGTCCCGCAGAAGAATCTTTACTGTTTGGAGCATCTCACAACTCCCATCGTGGGCAAACCTCCATGGCCTCGTGATCCCGCCCCCTGTGCTTCATGAAGGGGCCATCAGGGACAGAAGCTCCAACCTGATCGATCGTCTGATCCTCGCCCTAACTTCAGATGCAGGACATCTTGATTCAGCTCTGCAGAGTGTGTCTGCCGTGCCCTTGCCCAGAAACGTAAGTCTAGTTTGTGTTCTCAACTTCCATCCTCACATTCCTGGCCCACAAGCCCTCCAGTTTGGCAATTCCAGAACTACAAGGCAGCACTCTGCCTGCTTTCCGGAAGAAAAACATTGCCCTCTGGGGCTACCCAGATTCCCCAAATGAGGATCAACCTGCATGCCACTTGACTGGACCCCAATTATACAGGCTGCCCTGGGCACTACTGCCCTTTCTGGCACAGCCTGAGACTGAACCTCCTGGCTCGCACCCACCCAGCTAGCCACACACTGAGCACATCAGACCCGCCATGGCCTTAGGTCATCATCTCTTTCCAACCTCGGTTTTCAGGCTTCAGAACCTAAACCTTATCTCCAGTCACCACCCAGGGTTGAACATGATGCAGGAATCAGAACTCCTTCCCCATGGCAAGAAACCTTGTGGTTGGCATGTTGTCCAACGTAAAATGTAGTTGAAACCAGTGTGGCCCATGAGGCCCTGCAGATGCTTGAGGACCAAGTCGTTCACAAACATGCATTCTGACCCTCAACGTGAGCCCAGTTCTCAAGTAAGGCCTCTCAGTGGCTGGACCAAAAGACAGCATATTGGGCTTGTCATGCCCCTAGGCCCCAATTTTTAACCAGATTTCTGGTTGTCCAGTCTCCCCTCCCCAGGGCTCGGCTTTGGAATCCCTCTTTTGGTGGGACACCTGAGGTAACAAAACTGAAAGGACTCCTCCCATCCCACAGTTTGACCCAAAACAATTGGAATCGGGCCAAATCCACAGAGCGGAAGACTCGTCCATGGCCCATGAGGCCTCCCTGACATTCCACGCCCATCGTTGACACAAAATCCAGAAACAAAAGCCTGAACGAGTGCCTCACAATCTCTCTTTCTTCATATCTGGAAGAATTCTCCTCACGGTCTGTAGATCGGGCCTGCCATACCTACGTCCCTAAACCTAAACTGAGTTTGTGTTTTAGACTTCTGTCTCCACAGTCCTGAGGCACACACCCTGCAGGCTGGGGCCCCTGGAGCCACATCAAAACTGTGCGTTCCCTCTCCACGGGAATTCTGCCCATTCCATTGTCCATAATCATAAAATTAGGAGAAACCTCCAAAGTCCCCAAGGCCTTCACAATAGTGTAGGCCGCCTGGGACAAACAAGGGCCATCTGACACCAGCTGAGCATCTAACTCCACTAATACCTTAGATGGATGTACACAGAGAAGAAGATTCAACCGGACAGGCCCCTAGGCTCTAAACGGAGCCATTGCTTTGGCTTCCAGTTATCTCTCTTCAGAGGCCTATATTCCAATAACAGTATATGGGGGTTTCCTGAGGCACGAATTAGAACAAATCTCGTCTCCACATGGGAAACTTGTCCTTTGGAGATGTCTCAAAACCACAGGTTAGGAGAATCCTTCAGGGCCCATGCACCAACGCCCCATTCCAAGGTCTCCATGGACACAAACCCACATTAGCATCCATCCTCAGGAGAGTCCATTTCAACTCAGCCCCCTTGGTTGCTCTGACAGAGCCAGCATATCAAACCTGTCTATTTGCTAGGAGACAACTGCAATGTGAGGCGGGCTTCCCATGCATCCATCCTAAGATCCCTGCTCTGGTGTCATTCTGTATGGTATGTACTGGAGTGATACAAAAGGTCTCAATTGTTGATCAGAAGGAATCTTTGTTGTTTGGAGCATCTCACAACTTCCATTGTGGGTAAACCTCCATGGACTGGAGATGCTGTCCCCTTCATAAAGTGGCCAGAATGGACAGAAATTCAAACCTAAGCCTAGGTTTGAACCTCGCCCTGACTTCAGATTCATGATATCCCGATTCAGATCTGCAGAGGGTGCCTGCCGTGCCCTCGCCCAGAACCTACGCCTAACATGTGTTCTCAGACTTCCGTCCTCACACTCCCCGTCCACAAGGCATCCACTTTGGAAATTCCGGAGCCACAATGCAGCACTCTGCCTGTTCTCCAGAAGAAAAACATTGCCCTTGGGGCTACCCAGAAATGCCAAATAAAGATCAACCTGCACGGCACTCAGTTGTACCCCAATTATACAATCTACCCTGGGCACTAATGCCCTGTCTGACACAGCCCAAGCTTGGACCTCCCGACCAACACCCAGACAGCTGGCTCCACGCTGAGCATATCGGACCCAACATGGTCTTAGGTCGTCATCTCTTCCCAACCTCGGTTTTCAGACTTCACAACCTAGACCTTATCTCCAATCACTGCCCAAGAGTGAATGACATGCAGAAATCAGAATTAATGCTTCCCCATGGCAAGAACTCATGTGGTTGACATGTTGACTATCATTCAGTGTAGGAGAAACAAGCATGCACCATGAGTCCCCACCCATGCTTGAGTACCACGAGGGCATAAACACGCATTGTGACCCTCAGCATGAGTTCTGTCCTCAATGAAGGCCTCTCAGTGGCTGGACCATTAGAAGGCATATTGGGCTTGCCATGCCCCTAGGCCCGTATTTTTAGTTAGATTTCTTGTTGTCCAGGGTTCTGCTCTGGAATCCCTCTTTTGGTGGGACACCTTAGTTAACAAAACTAAATCCCACAGATTAACCCAAAACAATTGGGATCTGGCCAAATCCACAGAGAGAAAGACTCTTCCATGGCCCATGAGGACTCCTCGACATTCCACAGCCATCATTGACACAAAATCCAGGGGCAAAAGCCTGACAAGTGTCACACTTTCACCCTTTATTCATATCCCAAAAAGTTCTCCTCATAGTCTGTAAATCGGACCTGCCATACCTACGTCCCCAAAGCTAAGCTGAGTTTGTGTTTTCAGACATCTGTCCCCACAGTCCTTGCCCACACACCCTCAAGGCTGGGCCCTTGGAGCCACACATCAGGTCTGTGCCTGCCCACTCCACAGGAATTCTGCCCATGCCATTGTCCATAATCATACAATTTAGGAGAAACCTCCAAAGTCCCCGAGGCCATCCCTATAGTGTAGGCCACCCGGACAAACAGGAGCGGTCTGACACCAGCTGAGCAACTACCTCCATTTCATAAAATAGACAGATGTCGACAGAGAAGAAGATTGAACCAGAGAGGCTCCTAGGACCTAATTGGATGCATTGCTGTGGTTTCTATGTATCTCTCCTCAGAGGCCTGGTTCTAATACCAGCATATGTGGGTATCCTGAGGCACCAATTAGAACAAATCTTGTCTCCACATGGAAAACTTGCTCTTTCGAGTTGTTTCAAAATCTCCGGTTAGAATCCTTTAGAGCCCTGGGGCCACCACCCCATTCCAACGTCCTCATGGACACAAACACACATTAAGACCCATCTTCAGGAGAGTCCATTTCAACTCAGCTCCCACGATTGCTCCTGCATAGCCATCAGATCGTACCTGTCTTGTGGCAGGGAGACAATTGGTGTAAGAGGCAGTCTGCTCAGGCATCCATCCTTAGAACCCGGCTCTGGAGTCATTCCATATGGGATGTCCTGGAGCCATCCAACAGTTCTCAATTTTCCCGCAGAAGGAATCTTTGCAGTTTGGAGCATCCCACAACTCCCAACGTGGGAAAACCTCCATGGCCTCGAGATTCCACCCCTTTGATGAAGGGGCCATCATGGACAGAAACTCCAACCTGCGCCTAAGTCTGATCCTCGTCCTACTTCAGATGAATGAGATTTTGATTCGGATCTGCAGAGGGTGCCTGCCGTGCCCTCGCCCTGAAACTTAAGTCTAGCTTATGATCTCAGACTTACGTCCTCACACTCCTGGTCCCGACGCCCTCAAGTTTGGCAATTCTGGACCCACAATGCTGCACTCTGCCTGCCCACCAGAAGAAAAATGTTGCCCCAGTGAGCTTCCCTGACACAATAAATGAGGATGAACCTACATGGAACTCAACTGTACCCAAATTATACATTCTAACCTGGGCACTAATGCACTGTCTGACACAGCCTGAATCCATACCTCCTGAACAACACCCAGAAAGCTGACCGCACACTGAGCACATCGGACCCTCCATGACCTTAGGTTATCATCTCATCCCAACCTCGATTTTCTGGATTCAGAACTTAGATCTTATCTCCAGTCACTGCCCAGGGGTGAACATGATGCAGAAATCAGAATTCCTCCTTCCCCATGGAAAGAAACCTTGTGGTTCGTATGTTGTCCAAAGTTCAGTGTAGGAGAATCAAGCATGGCCCATGAGTCCCCGCCCATGCTTGATGCCTACATTGGGCACAAACATGCATTGTGACCCTCAGTGTGAGCACTGTACTCAAGTAAGACCTCTCAGTGGCTGGACCAAGGTACCCCATATGGGGATTGCCATGCCCTTAGGCCCCCAATCTTATACAGAGTTCGGGTTGTCCAGTCGCCCCTTCCCAGGGTTCTGCTCTGGAATCCCTCTTTAGTGGCACACCTGAGGTAAAAAAAAAAAAAAAAAAACAGAATGGACTCCTCCCATCCCACGGAATGACCCCAAAATATTGGGATCATCCAAATCCCCATAGAGGAAGTCTCACCCATGGTCCATGAGGACGCCCCTACTTTCCACGGCCATCAGTGACACAAAATCCAGAGTCAAAAGCCTGAGCAAGTGCCTCACACTCACTCTTTGTTCATATCCTGAAGAGTTCTGCTCAAGGTCTGTAGATCGGGCCTCCCATACCTATGTCCCCAAACCTAAGACGAGTTTCTGTTTTCAGACTTCTGTCCCCACATCTCTGACCCACACACCCTCCATGCTTGAGCCCATAGAGCCACACCTCAGGATTGTGCCTTCCCTCCCCAAATGAATTCTGCCCATTTCATTGGCCACAAACTTGCAAATTAGGAGAAACCTCCAAAGTCAAAGTGGCCATCCCAATAGTGTAGACTGCCCAGGACAAATAGGGGCAATCTGACACCAGCTGAGGAACTACCTCCACTCAATCCCATAGACAGATGAACCGAGAGAAGAAGATTAAACCAGACAGGCCCCAGGCCCTAATCAGATCCATTGCCTTGGTTTCCAGGCATCTCTCCTCAGAGTTCTGGTTTCCAATACCAGCATATTGGGGGTTACTGAAGCACCAATGAGAACAAATCTTGTTTCCCCATGGGAAAAATGCTTCTTGGAGCTGTGTCAAAACCTCTGGTTAGGAGCATCCTTCAGAGCCCTGGTGCCACTGCCCCATTCCAAGGTCTCCATGGACACAATCCCACATTATGACCGATCCTCAGGAGAATGCATTTCAACTCAGCCCCCTCGGCTGCTACATCATAGGCAGCAATCAAACGTGCCGTTTCGCTAGGAGACAATTGGAATGCAAGGCCGGATGCCCACGCATCCATCCTTAGAACCCTGCTCTGCAATTGTTCCATATGGGATGTCCTGGAGCCATCCAACAGGTTTCAACTGACCCGCAGAAAATCCTTGTGGTTTGGAGCATCTCACTACTGCCATCATGGGAAAACACCAATGGCGGTGTGATGACCCCCCTTCATGAAGGGGCCATCATGGACAGAAACTCCAACCTGAGCCAATATATGAACCTCGCCCTGACCTCAGATGCATGAAATCTAAATTCAGCTCTGCAGAGTGTGCCTGCCATTTCCTCGCCCTGAAACCAAAGCAAAGCTTCAGTTCTCAGACTTACATCCTTGCATTCCTGGCCGCAAGGCCTCCAGTTTGGCAGTTCCGGAGCCAGAATGCAGCACTCTGCCTGCCCTCCAGAAGAAAGACTTTGCTTTATGGGGCTACGGAGAAACCCCAAATAATTATCTTCTGCATGCCACTCAACTGTACCCCAATTATACAGCGTATCTGGGCACGAATGCCCTGTCTGGCACAGCCTGAGTGCAGACCTCCTGAAAGACACCTAGAAAGCTGGCCCCAAACTGAACACATCGGACCCGCCATGGCCTTAGGTCGTCATCTCTTCCAAACCTCGGTTTTCAGGCTTCAGAACCTAGACCTTATCTCCAATTAGTGCCCAGAGGTGAACGTGATGCAGAAATCAAAACTCCTCCTTCCCCATGGCAAGAAACCCTGAGGTTGGCATGTCCAAGGTTCACTGTAGGAGAAACCTGCAAGCTCAATGAGGTCCCGCCCAATATTGAGGACCACCTTGGGCACAAACACACATTGTGACCCTCAGCATGAGTCCACTATTCAAGTAACGTCTCTCAGTGGCTGGACCAAGAATCTGCATATGGGCTTGCCATGCCCATAGGACCCCAGGCCTAACCAGAGGGTGGGTATTCCAGTTGTATGTACTCAGTGCTCTGCTCTAGAATCCCTCTATTGTGGGGACACATGAGGCAGAAAACAGGACTCCTCCCTTCCCACAAAATGACCCCAATCTCTTGGGAGCCGGACAAATCACCAGAGAGGGAGACTTCCATGGCCCATGAGACCATGCTTACATTAAATGACCATCATGAATACAACATCCAGAGACATAAGCCTGAACGACCGCCTCTCACTCGCCTTACTTTCTAATCACAATGAGCTCCCCTCACGGACTGTAGATCACTCCTGCCATAACCTCAGCCCCAAACCTCAGCCGAGTTTGTGTTTTTGGATGTCTGTCCCCACAGCCCTGGCCCACACAGCCGCCAGGCTGGGGCCTCTGGAGCCACACCACAGGACTGTCCTGCTCTCTCCAAGGAGACTATGCCCATTCCATTGCCCATAACCCCACAGAATAGGAGAAACCTCAAGGCCCCCGAGGACATCCCACTACTATAAGCCTCTCTGGACATGGCATCCTGACACAAGCTGAGCAACTACCTCCATGCAGAAACACAGACAGATGTCGGCAGAGACAGTAGATTGAACCAGATAGGCTCCTGGGTCCTAATCTGAACTCTTGCTTTGGTTTCCAGGTGTCACTCCTCAGAGGCCTGGGTTTGAAGACCAGCATCTGGGGCTTTCCTGAGACACCAAACAGAACAACTATCGTCTCCACATGGGAAGATTCATTGTTGGAGCTGTGTCAAACCCTTCGGTTTGGAGAAACCTGCAGAGTCCCTGAGCCACCGCCACATTCCAAGGTCTCCATGGCCACCAACCCACAGTATGACTCATCCTCAGGAGAGTCCATTTCTACTCAGCCCTCTGAGAAACCCGCCCAAGAGCCTGCAGATTGAGCCTGCCTTGCCCCAAGCAGCCAGTGGGAATGTGAGGTGGCATTTGCAGACATTCATGCTTAGACCCCTTCTCTCGAGTCTTTCTGTAGGGGTCATCCTAGAACCATCTCATAGTACTCGACTGTCCTACAGAGGAAACCTTGATGTTTGGGGCAGCTCATAACTCCCAGCGTTGGGAAACCTCCCTGGCCTCATGACGCCCCCACCCCCTTCAGGAAGGGGCCATAATGGACACAAACTCCAACCTGAGGCAAAGTCTGATACTCGCCCTGACCTCAGATGCAGGAGATCTCGATTCAGTCTCTGCAGAGTGCGCCTGCCATGCCCTCGGCCCCAAACCTAACGCTAGCTTGTGTTTTCAGACTTCCCTCTTCACACTCCTGGCAAACAAGCCCTCCAGACTGGGAATTCCAGAACCACAACACAGTTTTCTGCCTGCCCACCAGAAGAAAAACGTTGCCCTATGGGGCTCTCCAGAAACCACAAATGAGAACCAACCTGCTCTGGCCTCGACCGCACCCTAACTGGAAAGGCTACCCTGGTCAGTAGTGCTCTGTCTGACACAGCCTGACGTCCCGACAGACAAGGAAACAACTGGCTGCACACTAAGCACATCAGACAGGCCATGGCCTTATGCCGTCATCTCTTCCCAACCTGGGTTTTCAGACATCTGACCCTAGATATTATATCAAATCCTGGCAAACGTGGGTAACTGAAGCACAAATCAGATCTTCTCCTTCCCCATGGCTGGAAAGCTTGCTGTTGGCATGGAGTCATACCTTCAGTGTAGGAGAAACCTTCATGGCCCCTGAGGCCAAGCCTAAACTTGAGTGCCTCCTTGGGTACAAACTCGCATTGGGACCATCAGCATGGGCCCCATGTCGAAGTAAGGTCTCTCAGGGCCTCGACCAAGAGCCCGCATATGGGGCTTGCCAAGCCCCTATGATCCCAATCTTTACAAGAGCTCGAGTATTCCATTTGCTCGAACCCAGGACTGTGATCTGGAGTTCCTCTCCTGGAAGAACACCTGAGCCAGACAGCAGGACTCCACCCTTCCCACAAAATGTCCCCAAAATCTTAATAGCTGGACCAACTCCTCAGAGAGGGAGACTCTTCCATAGCCCCTGAGGTCACCCCTACATTCCACGGCTATGGGAGACAAAACATCCAAAGACAAAAGCTTGCGTGACTGCCTCCCATTTGCCCTTCTTTCATAAGCTGAGGATCTCCTCTCACGGTCTGTGGGTCCATCCTGCCATGCACTCGGCTCCACACCCAAGCCGAGTTTGTGTTTTCAGACTTCTGTACCCACAGCCCGGACCCACACACCCTCCAGGCTAGGGCCTATGGAGACACACTGAAGGACTGTGCCAGTCCTCTCCAAGAAAACTGTACCCAATCCATTGGCCACAACCCTAGAGATTAGGAGAATCCAATAAGGTCTCCAAGGCCATGCCTCGGCCATGGACTAAGAGGGGCACTCTGACACCAGCTGAGCAACTATCTTCACTTAGATACTCAGACAGTGTCCCCAGAGACAGAAGATTGAAACGGACAGGCATCTAGGCTCTAATCTGAACCCTAGCTTTGGTTTCCAGGTGTCTCTACTCAGAGAACTGGTTTGAAGACCAGTATCTGGGGCTTTTCTGAGGCACCAAAGAGAACCTGTCTCATCTCCACATAGGGATCTCTTTTTAATTGGAGCAATATTACACCCTTCGGTTAGGCGAATACTTCATGGCCCCTGAGCTGCCAACATATTCCAAGGTCTCCATGCACACAAACCCACATTATGACCCATCCGCAGGAGAGTCCATTTCAATTCAGCCCCCTAGTTAGCTCGCCCCAGAGCCAGTAGTTCAAACATGTCTTGTCACAAAGAGCCAATGGGAATGTGAGGTATGCTGTACAGGCATCCATCCTTCGAATCCTGCTCTCCAGTCTTTCCGTATGGGACATCCTGGAGCCATTCAACAGGACTCGACTGTCCAGCAGATGGAAAGCTTGTGGTATGGGTCAACGCACAAACTAGAGTTTGTGCTGGTGTCTAAGGTGCTGTGCAAGATTCTCCAATCTTGAGGGTTTGGCACAGGTCGAAGGGCATGGTTTCCTACTGGGGACAGGAGATATTCTATTGTGTGGCTCAGGGACCACGTGTTGTATCCTAAGTTGGTATTTCAGAACAGGACCCTGAGGACAGATGCCTGAAAACCTAATCTAGTGTTCCAATGACGTCCTAGGAGCATGTCAGGTACAATCTTCTGACCCAGGAACATTGAAATGGCTGTCTGCTTGGATGTAGGTGATCAGGCCGTTTCAGACTGGCATTTGTGTCCAGTGCTGCCGACAATATT
Source organism: Mustela nivalis (assembly GCF_964662115.1). NCBI lineage: Eukaryota > Metazoa > Chordata > Mammalia > Carnivora > Mustelidae > Mustela > Mustela nivalis. The sequence continues at coordinate 236,253 of NW_028136324.1, read as the reverse complement.
GGGTCGGGCTCAGGGCTCTTGCGTGTTTCTCCTAAACTGGAAGGTTTGGGCAGGTTTGACGGGCACAGTTTCCTTGGGGATGGCAGGCCCAGTCATGTGTTGTGGATCCAGAGACCCTGTCCTGGAGGGCATATGAGCCATGGTTTTGGGAGAGAAGTCTGCAAACACAAATGTGGGTTATGGTTAGTGGAAAGGTGATCACAGGCCCAATGAGTAGACCTGGAGTGCAGCTTGTCAGGAGTAATTAGGGTGACTGGAAGGCAGTAGCACAGGCTTTTCTCTCTATATTGTGTGTCCAGGATGGCCTTGGAATGCAGGTATAGTCTCATGGGTCCATGGGAAACTTTTCCTCTCTATGGATCTGTGCAGCTCATAATTTGGTGGCTTTTTTGGGGAAGGGAAGAGTGTTGTTTTCCATCTTATGGGTGCCCCAAAACAGGGATTCCAGATACAGGCTCTTTTTCTGGGCATCTGGGACTTCCCACCAAGGGTTAGGATTTGCACCTAGGGGTGTATGAGGCCTGCAATGCGGGATCATGATGGTGCAACTGAGAGGGATTGTTTGAAAGCTTGCTCAGGCTGAGTCTCACAATGCCTGTTTGCTTTCATGGCGGCCCTCAGGAGTGGGAGTGGTCTCATTGGTCATATATCTGGCTCCCTCTTAGAGAGTTGGACACCCAACCCAACAGCCAAATGTCCTGCCATGAGGAAGGATGAGTTCTCTTCTGTCAGGTTCCTCTGTGCTTCAGGTTGCCCCATTGGCAGGGTTTCCAGCAAGGTCTCGAGATAGGTGCCTGAATACCAAGGATGGGTGGAGATGACGTACTTGGGCCATAGCAATCCCAAATGCTAGATATGAGGCCTAAAACTCGGTCGGGGCTCAGGCTCTGTCAGACACAGCGCTAGTGGCCATGGCAGCCTTTATATCAGAGTAGATTCGAGGGCGGAGCAGATTGATCCTCATGTGGAGTTTCTTGGGAAGATTCCCAGGCATTTGTTCATTCAATAGGGAAGGCAGAATGCTGTGTTGTGGCTCCAGGTTTCCCAATCACGAGAGCTTGGGAACCAGTCAGTTTTGGGTGGAATTGTAAACAAAAGCTATGGTTCAATTCAGTGCCAAGCAGAAGGCAGTTCCAATTTGTAGCAGTTTACTCGAGACATCCAGCACTGGAATAAGGGTGGATGTCAGATGCTTGCTCACACTAGAGTTTTTGTCTATGATGACCGACAAGTGGAGGGGTGGTATAAAGAGGCCATGGAGGAGTTCACATGCTGAGGCCTGTGAACTGCTGCAAAAAGTAACATTTCTTTGTACAGTGTAGGTGAAGTCTGGTTTGTTTACTCTAGGTTTCCCCATGTGGAAAGTTTGTGAAGAAGAGCTCTCCGGCATGGATGCCAGGAAAGCACACCTCCATTGACAATTGCAGCTGAGGAACATGGCAGATTCGTTCTGGTGGCTCTGGGACAAAGTGCCAAGGCCTTGAGTTGACATGGGATCTCTTGCAGATGGGTCACAATGCTTGTTTGTTACCAGGGAGAACTTAGAATGTGCTGGTTGCTAAGGTGCCATGCAGGATTCTCCTACCCTGAGGGTTTGGCACAGGTCCAAGAGCATGGTATTCTTCTGGGGACAGGGGATGTTCTGTCGTGTGGCTCAGAGACCACATGATGTGTCATAGATTGGTATTTCAGAACAGGCCCCTGAGGACAGATGCCTAAAAACCTAATGGGGTTCCATTGAGAGCCTAGGGGCATTTTAGGTTCAATCGTCTATCTCACGATCATTGACTTGGCTATTTCCCTGGATGTAGGTGATAAGGGTGTTTCAGACTGCGCATTTCCATCCCGAGTGGCCGGCAATATTGGTGTGGGCTCAGGGGCCACCCAGGTTTCTCCTAATTTGGAAGGTTTGGGCAAATCTGATATGCACAGTGTCCTTGGGGTTGGCAGCCAGAGTTCTGTGGTGTGGCTTCAGAGATAACATTCTGGTGGGCATGTGAGCCATGGTTTTGGGAGAGAAGTCTGCAAACACAAATACAAATTAGGGTGAGTGGCGAGGTGATCACAGGCCCAATGCGTAGACCTGGAGGGAAGCTCTTCATGAACTATAATTAGGGAGACTGGAAGGCAGTAGCACAGGCTTTTCTCTTTGGATTGTGTGTCCAGCATGGCCTTGGAATGCAGGTGTGGTCTCATGGGTCCATGGGAGTCTTTTCCTCTCTATGGATCCTGGTGGCTCTCCATAGTTTGGTGGCTTTTTCGGGGAAGGGGAGAGTGATGTTTTCCACCTTATGGGTGCCCCAAAACAGGAATTCCAGAGACGGGCTCTGGTTCATGGCATTGGGACATCACAACATGTGCTAGGATTTGGGCTTAGGGGCATATTAGGCCTGCAATGCGGGTTCATGGTGGTGCAACAGAGAAGGATTATTTGAAAGCATGCTCAGGCTGAGGGTCACAAGGCCTGTTTGCCTCCAGGGCATCCCTGAGGAGTTTGTGTGGTCTCACTGGACTTGTAAATGACTCCCCCTTTCAGGGTTGAACACCCATCCTAACAGCCAAGTTTCCTGATATGAAGAAGGAGGAGTTCTCTATTGTGCTTCAGGATGCCCCATTGTCAGGGATTCCAGCAAAGGTCTGGGGACAGGTGCCTGAATACCAAGGATGGGTAGAGATGAAATACTTGAGCCATGGCAATCCCAAATGCTAGATGTGGGGCTCAAACTCTGGTGACTGACACTAGGTCTGGGCTCAGGCTCTGTCAGACACAGCACTAGTGGCCAGGGCAACCTATAAATCAGGGTCCCTCCGATATAGGGCCGAGCAGATTGATCTTCATGTGGGGTTTCTGGCCAGACTCACCAGGCACTTGTTTCTATCGGGAAGGCAGAATGCTGTGTTGTGTCTCCATAATTCGCTATCAAGAAGGCTTGGGGACCAGTCGGGTGAGGAAGGAATTGTAAACACAAGCTACAGTTCAATTCACTGCCAAGCGGAAGGCAGTTCCTGTGTCCAGCAGCTTTTTCGAGATATCCAGCACCTTAGTAAGGGAGGACGTCGGATATTTGCTCACACTGGAGTTTGTGTCTATGATGTCTGACAAATGGAGGGGTGGCGTCAAGAAGCCATGGAGGGATTTTCACCTTGAGACTCATGAGCTGCTCCAAATAGCAAGGTTTCGTTCTACTGGACAGGTGGAGTGTGGTTTATTTGCTCCAGGGTCCCCCATGTGGAAATTTTGGGTAGCAGAGCTCTACCGCATGGATGCCTGGAATGTTCAACTTCATTGACCATTGCAACTGAAGAACATGGCAGCTTTATTCTGGTGTCTCTGTAGCAAAGTACCAAGTCCTTGATTTGACATGGAATCTCTTGCAGATGGGCCACACAGCTGGTTTGTTACCAGGTAGATCTTAGAATGTGCTGGTGGCTTAGTAGTTGTGCAGGAATCTACTACTCTGGGATTTTGCACAGATTGTAGGGCACGGTTTCCTTCTGGGGACAGGAGATGTTCTGTTGTGTGGCCCAGGCACCACATGTTGTATCATAAGTTCGCATTCTAGAACAGGCCTCTGAGGACACATGTCTGAAAACCAAATAAATGGTTCCAATGACGTCCTAGGGGCATGTTAGGTTCATTATTCTGACTCAGGACCATTGACTTGGCTGTGTTCCTGGATGTAGGGGATCAGGGTATTTCAGACTGTGCATTTGTGTTCAGAGCGGCCGCCGAAATTGGGGTAGGCCCAGAGGCCTTGTAGGTTTCTCCTAATCTAGACAGTTTGGGCAACTGTGATGGAAACAGTTTCCTTGTGGATGGCAGGGACAGTCCTGCAGTGTGGATCCAGAGACCCCATCCTCGAGGGCATGTGTGCCATGGTTTTGGTAGATAAGTCTGCAAACACAAATTTGAATTAGGGTGAGTGGCGAGGTGATCACAGGCCCAATGCATATACCTTGAGAGCAGCTCATCTGGAACTGTAATTAGGGTGAATAGAAGGCAGTAGCACATGCTTTTCTCTCCGGATTGTGTGTCCAGGATGGCCTCGGAATGCAGGTGTGTTCTCATGGGTCCATGGGAGACATTGCCTCTCTATGGATCCTGGTGGCTCCTCATAATTTGGTGACATTTTGGGGGAAGGGATGAGTGCTGTTTTCCATCTGAAGGGTGCACCAAAACAAAAATTCCAGAGATGGTCTCTGGGTCTGGGCACCTCGAAAATCCCACCAAGTTTTATGATTTGAACCTACAGGCATACCAGGCCTGAAATGAGGGATCATTGTGGTGAATCTGAGAGGGATTTTTTGAAAGCATGCTCAGGGTGAGGGTCACAATGCCTGTTTGTGCCAAGGGTAGTCCTCAGGAGTGTGTGTGGTGTCATTGATGTTGTAACTGGCTCCCCCTTTGAGGGTAGAACACCCATCCCAAAAGCCAGGTTTATTGCCATGGGGAAAGAAGAGTTCTCTATTGTGCTTCAAGTTCCCTAATTGGCAGGGATCCCTGCCAAGGTCTGGGGACAGGTGCCTGAATATCAAGGATGGGTAGAGATGACATACTTGGGCCATGGCAATCCCAAATGCTAGATATGGGGCCTGCTCTCTAGTGGCTGAAACTCAGTAGAGCTCAGGCTCTGTCAGACACGGCACTAGTGGCCATGGCAGCCAATAAATCGGTGTTGACTCGAGGGCCGACCTGATTGATCCTCATGTGGGTTTTCAGGGCAGACTCACCAGGCATTTCTTCATTCGATGGGGAAGGCAGAATGCTGCGTTGTGGCCCCAGATTTCCCTATCAAGAGGGCTTAGGGACCAGTCAGGTGAGGATGGAATTGTAAACACAAGCTATGGTTCAATTCAGTGCCAAGTGGAAGGCAGTTCCAATGTGCAGTGGTTTATTCAAGACATCCAGCACCGGGATAAGGGTGCATGTCAGATGTTTGCTTAGACTGGAGTTTGTGTCTATGATGACCGACCAATGGAGTGGTGGCATCAAGAGGCCATGGAGCAGTTTACACGCTGAGGCCTGTGAGTTGATCCAAACATAAGGTTTCCTTCTACTGGACAGGGGAGGTCTGGTTTGTTTACACCAGGTTCCCCCATGTGCAAAGTTTGGGTAGCATAGTACTCGCACGTGGATACTGGAAAGCACACCTACATTGACCATTGCACCTAAGGAACATGGCAGGTTCTTTCTGGTTGCTCTAGGGCAAAGTACCAAGGCCTGGTTTCTAATGAAGTTGGGTCACAATGCAGTTTTGTTACCACGGAAATCTTACTATGTGCTGGTGGCTAAGGGGCCATGTATGATTAGTCTATCCTGATGGTTTGACACCGGTCAAAGAACACGGTTTTTTTCTGGGTATCGGAGATGTTCTGTTGTGGGGCTCACGGACCAAATGTTGTATCATAAGTTGGAATTCCAGAACAGGCCTCTGAGGACAGATGCCTAAAAACTTCATCTAGGGTTCCAATGAAGTCTAAGGGGAATTTCAGGTTCAATCATCAGACTCAGGACCATTGACTTCGGTGTCTGCCTATATGTAGGCAATCAGGGTGTTTCTGACTGTGCCTTTGTGTACAGAGTGGCCTCCAATATTGGGGTGGGCTCTGGGGCCTTGCAGGTTTCTCCTAATCTTGAAGGTTTAGGCAAATTTGTGGGCACGGTTTCCTTGGGGGTGGCAGGCACAGTCCTGTGGTGTGGCTCCAGAGACTCCATCTTGGAGGGCATGTAAGCCATGGTTTTGGGAGAGAAGTCTGCAATCACAAACTCGGATTAGGTTGAGTTGCGAGGTGATCGTAGGCCCAATGCATAGACCTGGAGGGCAGATCGTCAGGAACTGTAAATCACGTACCTCGAAGGCACTAGCACTGGCTTTTGTATCTGGATTGTGTGTCCATGATAGCCTTGGAATGCAGGTGTGTTCTAATGTTTCCATGAGAGTATTTTCCTCTCTACGGATCCTGGAAGCTCCCAATAGTATGGTGGCTTTCTCATTTGAATGGAAGAGTGCTGTTTTCAATCTTAGATGTTCCCCAAAAAGGGATTCCAGAGAAGGGCTGTGAGTCTGGGTGCTTGGAAAATCCCACCAGGATTAGGATTTGGGCCTAGGGGAGTACCAGGCCTACAATGTGTGACTTGGAGGTACAACTGAGAGCGTTTGTTTGAAAGCATGCTAGTCTGAGTGTCACAATGCCTGATGTGATTAGGGCAGCCCTTATGAGTGGGAGTTGTCTCCTTGGCCATGCAGCTGGCTACCACTTTAATGTAGGACACCTATCCCAACTACCAGGATTCCTGCCATGGAAAAGGAAGAATTCTCTATTGTGCCTCAGGTTCCCCCATTAGCAGGTATTCTAGCAAATGTCTGGGGACAGATGCCTGAATACCAAGGATGGGTAGAGATGAGGGACCTGAGACATGGCCAGTCTCACATGCCTGACTCTCTGAGTAGCTGACATGAATTGAGCACTCAGGCTCTGTCAGAAACAGAACTAGTGGTCAGGGCTGAGTATGAATCAGGGATCCCTCAAGGGCTGAGCAGATTGATCCTCATGCAGAGTTTCTGGGCAGAATCACCATGCCCTTCTTCTTTCTAAGGGGAAGGCAAAAAGCTGCGTTGTGGCCCCAGAATTCCCTATCAAGCGGGCTTGGGGACCAGTAGGGTGAGGATGGAATTGTAAACTCAAGCTAAGGTTCAATTCAGTGCCAAGCAAAAGGCAGTTCCATTGTGCAGTGTCTGATTCCAGATATCCAGCACCTGAGTAAAGGTGAAAGTCAGACATTTCCTCATGCTGGAGTTTATGTCTATGATGACCAATGAATGGAGGGGTGGCGTCAAGAGGCCATGGAGGATTTCACATGCTGGGGCTTGTGAGATGCTTCAAACAGCAAAGTTTCCTTCTACCAGACAGGGGGAGTCTGGTTTATTTGCTCCAGGGTCCCCCATGTGGAAAGTTTGGGTAGCAGAGCACTCCCACGTGGATGCCTGAAAAGCACACCTCCATTAAAATTGCAGCTGAGAAACATGGCCAATTCGTTCTGGTGGCTCTTGGGCGAATTACCAAGGCCTGGAGTTGACATGAAGTCTCATGAAGATGGGTCATAATGCAGGTTTGTTACCATGGAGACCTTACAGTGTGCTGGTGGCTAAGGGACCATGTAGGATTCATCTACCCTGAGGGTTTGACACTGGTCAAAGGGCACGGTTTCCTTCTCGGACAAGAGATGTTCTGATGTGGGGCTAACGGACCAAATGTATCATAATTTGGTATTGCAGAACAGGCCTCTGAGGATAGATGCCTGAAAATTTAATCTAGGGTTCCAATAAAATCCTAACGGAATGTCAGGTTCAATCCTCTGACTCAGTATCATTGACTTCAAAGTCTGCCTAGATGTAGGTGATCAGGGTGTTCCAGACTGTGCATTTGTGTACAGAGTGGCAACCAGTATTGGGGTGGGCTCAGGGGCCTTGCAAGTTTCTCCTAATCTGGAAAGATAGGGCAATTTGATGGGCACAGTTTCCTTGGCAATGGTGGGCACAGTCCTGTGGTGTGGCTCCAAAGACCCCATGGTGGAGGGCATGAGAGCCATGGTTTTCGGAGGGAAGTCTGCAAACACAAATGCGGGTTAGGTTTAGTGGCGAAGTGATTGTAGGCCCAATGCATACTCCTGGAGGGAAGCTCCGTGTGAAATGTAAATCGCATGCCTCAAAGGAGATAGCACAGGCTTTTTTATCTGGATTGTGTATCCACGATGGACTAAGAATGCAGGTGTGGTCTCAGGTGTCCATGGGTGATATTTCCTCTCAAGTATCCTGGCGGCTCCTTATAATGTGGTGGCTTTCTCAGAGAGGAAAGAGTTCTGTTTTCCATATTAAGGGTGTCCCATAACAGGGATTGCAGAGAAGTGCTCTGGCTCTGGGCACCTGGAAATACCCACCAAGGGTTATGATTTGGGCATAGGGGCTTACCAGGCCTCCAATGCAAGTCCTGGAGATACAACTGAGAGCGTTTGTTTGAAAGCATGCTCAGGCTGAAGGTCACTATGCAAGCTTTTGCATAGGGTGGCCCTCAGGAATGGGGGTGGTCTCAATGGCCATTCAGTAGGCTAACACTCTGAGTGTTGGACACCCTTCCGAACTTACAGGAATCCTGCCATGGGGAATGAGGATTTCTCTATTGTGATTCAGGTTCCCTCATTGGTAGGGATTCCAGGAAAGGTCTGGGGACACATGCCTGAATACCAAGGATGGGTAAAGATGACGGCTCTGTTCCGTGGCCAGTCTAACATGCGGGATATGGGCCCCGCCTTCTAGGTGGCTGACACGAGGTCGGGGCTTAGGCTCTGTCAGACACAACACTAGGGGCCAGGGCTGTCTATAATTCAGGGTTCCCTCAAGGGACAAGTAGATTGATCATAATGTGGAGTTTCTGGTCAGACTCACCAGGCCCTTCTTCTTTCTATTGGGAAGGCAGAATGCTGTGTTGTGGCTGCAGAATTCCCTATCATGAGGGCTTGTGGACCAGTAGGGTGAGGATGGAATTGTAAACCCAAGCTATGAATAAATTCAGTGACAAGCGAATGGCATTTCCAGTGTGCAGCGGCTGATTCGAATATCCAGCACCTGAGTAAGCGCAGACGTCAGATGTTTGCTCAAGCTGGAGTTTGTGTCTATAATGACCGACAAATGGAGAGGAGTTGAAAAGAGGTCATAGAGGATTTCCCACACTTGAGCTTGTGAGATGCTCCAAACAGCCAGGTTTCCTTCTACAGGACAGGGCAGTCAGATTTGTTTGCTCGAGAGTCCCCCATGTGGAAAGTTTGGGTAGCAGAGCACTCCCACATGGATGCCTGGAAAGCACACTTCCACTGAACATTGCAGCTGAGGAACATGGCAGGTTCTTTCTGAAGGCTCTGGGGTGAAGTACCAAGGCCTGTAGTTGACATGGAATCTCATGAAGATGGCTCACAATGCTGGCTTGTTACCAGTGAGATCTTAGAATCTGCTGGTGGCTACGGGCCAAGTAGGATTCATCTACCCTGAGGGTTTGACACAGTTCCAAGAGCACGGCTTCCATCTAGAGAAAGGAGATGTTCTGTTGTGGGGATCAGGGACCATATGTTGTATCTTAAGTTGGTACTCCAGAACAGGTCTCTGATTACAGATGCCTGAAAACCTAATCAGGGGTTACAATGAGGTCATAGGAGCATGTCAGGTTCAATCTTCTGACTGAGAAACACTGACTTGGTTATCTGCCTGGATTCAGGTGATCAGCGTATTTCAGAATGCACATTTGTGTCCAGAGGGGCCTCCAGTATTGGGGTGGGCTCAGGGGCCTTGCAGGTTTCTCCTTATCTCGAAGTTTTAGGCAAATGTGACGGACACATTTTTCTTGGGGATGGCAGGCACAGTCCTTTGGTGTGGCTCCAGAGACCCCATCCTGGAGGAAATATGAGCCATGGTTTCGGGATAGAAGTCTGTAAGCACAAACTCGGGTTAAGGTTAGCGGTGAGGTGATCGCAGGCCCAATGCATAGACCTGGAGGGCAGCTCGTCTGGAACTATAAATTAGTTGCCTTGAAGGTGGTAGCACAGGCTTGTGTATCTGGCTTTTGTGTCCAGGATGGCCTCGGAATGCAGGTGTGGTCTCATGGATCCATGGGAGATTTTTCCTCTCAAGGATCCTAGCGGCTCCCTATACTATGGTGGCTTTCTTGGCGAAGGGGAGAGTGCTATTTTACATCTTAGGGTTGTCCCAAAACAGGGATTCCAGAGACAGGCTGTGTTTCTGGTCCCCTGAAAAATCCCACCAGGTGTTAGGATTTGTGCTTAGGGGAATATCAGGCCTGCAAATTTGGATTCTGGAATGCAACTGAGAGTGTTTGTTTGAAAGCATGCTCATGTTGGGGGTCACAATGCCTGCTTGTGTCCAGGGCGGCCCTCATGAGTGGGCGGGTTATCATTGGCCATTCAGCTGGCTACCACTCTGAGGTCTGGAAACCCATCCCAAGAGCCATCATTCCTGCCATGGGGAAGGAGGATTTCCCTATTGTGCTTCTGGTTCCCCCATTGGCAGGGATTTCAGCAAATGTCTGGGGACAGATGCCTGAATCAAGAATGGGTAGAGATGACAGCCCTGGGACATGGCTGGTCTCACATTCTGGAGTTGGAGCCCAGTCTCTGGGTCCTGACACGAGGTCAGAGACGAGGTTCTGTCAGACTCAGCGCTAGTGGCCAGGTAAACCTATAAATGGGGTTCACTCGAGGGTCGAGTAGATTTATCCTCATGTAGGGTTTCTGGGCAGTCTCTCCAGGCTGTTTTTTCTTGCTATGGGGAAGGCAGAATGCTGTGTTGTGGCTTCAGAATTCCCTATCAAGAGAGCTTACTGAACACCAGGGTGAGGATGGAATTGCAAACCCAAGCTACTTTTTTTTTTCAAGATTTTATTTATTTGTCAGAGAGCAAGCGAGAGCAAGCACAGGCAGACAGAGTGGAATGCAGAGTCAGACGGAGAAGCAGGCTCCCTGCGGAGCAAGGAGCCTGATGTGGCACTCGATCCCAGGACACTGGGATCATGACCTGAGCCGAAGGCAGCTGTTTAACCAACTGAGCCACCCAGGCGTCCCGCCAAGCTACTTTTAAATTCAGTGCCAAGCATAAGGCAATTCCAGTGTGTAGCAGCTGATTCAAATATCCAGCACTTGAGTAAGTGCAGATGTCAGTTGATTGCTCACACTGGAGTTAGTGTCTATGATGACCAACAAATGGATGGGTGGCCTCAAGAGGCCATGGAGGATTACCCACCCTCAGGCTTGAGATACTCCATACAGAAAAGATTCCTTTTACCGTACAGGGGAGTCTGGTTTGTTTCCTCCAGGGTTCCCCATGTGGAAAGTTGGTATCAGAGCACTCCCGCTGGATGCCTGGAAAGTACACCTACATTGACCATGGCAGCAGAGGAACATGGCAGTTTCATTCTGGTGGCTCTGGGCCGAAGTACCAAGGGCTGGAGTTGTCATGGAGTCTCATGAAGATGGGTCACAATGCTGGTATGTTGTCAGGGAGATCATAGAATGTGCTGGTTGCCAGGGGGCCTTGAAGGATTCATCTACCCAGAGTGTTTGACACAGGTCCAGAGCACAGCTTTCTTCTAAGGACAGATGTTCTTTTGTGTGGCTCAGTGACCATATTGTATCATACATTGATATGCAGAACAGCATTCTGAGTACAGATACCTGAAAACCTATTCTAGTGTTCCAGTGAATCCTAGGAGCATGTCAGGTTCAATCTTCTGTCTGAGGACCATTGACTTGGATATCAGCCTGGATGTAGATGATATGGTGTGTCAGACTGTGCATTTGCGTCCAGAGTGGCCTCCAATATTGGGCTGGGCTTAGGGGCCTTGCAGGTTTCTCCTAATCTAGAGGGTTTGTTTAATAGTGACAATCACAGTTTCCTTTGGGAAGACAGGTACAATCCCGTGGTGTGGCTCCAGTTATCACAAACTGGAGGGCATGTGAGCCATGGTTTTGGGAGGGAAGTCTGAAAACACAAACTTGGGTTAGGGTTAGTGGCAAGGTTATCACAGGCCCAATGCATAGACATGGATGGCAGCTCTTCAGGAACTGTTAATCGGGTGACTCAAAGGCAGAATCACAGGCTTTTTTCTCTGTATTGTGTGCAGGATGGCCTCAGAATTCAGTTGTGGCCTCATGGGTCCATGGGAGATTTTTCCTCTCTAAGGATCCTGGTGGCTCCCAATAGTTGGTGGCTTTTTCGGGGAAGGGAAGAGTGCTGTTTTTCATGTTAGGGGTGCCCCAAAATATGGATTCCAGAGACGGACTCTGGGTTTGGTCCCCTGGAAAATCCCACCAAGTGTTAGGATTTGGGCCTAGTGGCTTACCAGGCCTGCATGCAGGATCCTGGAGGTGCAACTGAGAGGTCTTGTTTGAAATCATTCTCAGGCTGAGGGTCACAATACTTGCTTATGCCCAGGTGGCCCTCATTAGTGGGCGTGGTCACATTGGCCATGCAGCTGGCTCCCACTTTGAGGGTTGGAAAACCATCCCAACAGCCAGAATCCTGCCATGGGGAAAGAGGAGTTCTCTATAGTGCTTCAGGTTCCCCCATTAGCGGGGATTCCAGCAAAGGTCTGGGGACAGAGGCCTGAATACCAAGGATGGGTAAAGATGATGGACATGGGCCATGGCCAGTATCAAATCGTGGATATGGGCCCCGATCACTGGGTGGCTGACACTAGGTCTTGGCTCAGGCTCTGTCAGACACAGCACTAGTGCCCAGGGCAGCCTATAAATTGGGGTTCCCTCGAGTGCCGAGCAGATTGATCCTCATGTATGGTTTCTGGGCAGACTCACCAGGCCCTTCTTGTTTGTAAGGGGAAGGCAGAATGCTGTTTTGTGGCTCTAGAATTCACTATCAAGAGGGCTTGTGGACCAGGAGGCTGAGGATGGAATTGTAAACCTAAGCTATGGTTACATTCTGTATCAAGCGAAAGAAATTTCCAGTGTGCAATGTTTGAATCCAATATTCAGCACTTGAGTGAGGGTGGATGTCAGATATTTGCTCATGCTGGAGTTTGTGTCTATGATGACACAAAAATGGAGGGGTGGTGTCAAGAGGTTATGGAGGATTTCCCAATCTGGTGTTTTTGAGATGCTCCAAACAGCAAGGTTTCCTTCTACCAGACAGGGGCAGTCTGATTTGTTTCCTCCATGGTTCCCCATGTCGAAAGATCGGATAACATAGATCTCCCACATGGGTGACTGGAAAGCACACCTTCATTGACCATGACAGCGAAGGAACATGGCATCTGGTGGCCTTGAGGCGAAGAAATAAAGACTGGATTGGACATGGAACCTCATGAAGATGGGTCAAAATGTTGGTTTGTTACCAGGGAGATCTTAGAATGTGCTGGTGGTTAATGGGCTATGCAGGATTCATCTAGCCTGAGGATTTGACACAGGCCCAAGAGCCTGGATTGCTTCTGGGGGCAGGAGATATTCTGTTGTGGGGCTCAGCGGCCATATGTTGTATCATAAATTGGTAATCCAGAACAGGTCTCTAAGGACAGAAGCCTGAAAACCTAATAAAGGGTTTGAATGAGGCCCTAGGGGAATGTCATTCAATCTTCTGACTCAGGATCATTGACTCTGGTGTCTGACTGGATGCAGGTGATGAGGGTGTTTCAGACTGTGCATTTGTGTCCAGAGTGGCATCCAATACTAGGGTTGGCTCAGGTTCCTTGCAGGTTTCTCCTTATATGGGGTTTTTGGACAACTGTGATGGGTAGTTTCCTTGGGGATTGCAGGAACTGTCCTGTGGTGTGACTCCAGAGACCCCATCCTGGAGGACATGTGCGCCATGATTTTGAGAGAGAAGTCTGCAAACACAAACTTACGTTAGGGTTAGTGGCAAGGTGATCATAGTCCCAATCCATAGACCAGGAGGGCAGCAAGTCTGGAACTGTAAATCACGTAACTCAAAGGTGGTAGCACAGGTAATTGTATCTGGATTTAATTTCCAGAATGGCCTTTATTGCAGGTGTTCTCTCAAGGGTCCATGGGAGATTTCTCCTCTCAAGGATCCTGGCGGTTCTCAATAGTTTGTTGGATTTCTCCGGGAAGGGATGAGTACTGTTTTCCAGCTTAGGCGTGCCCCAAAACAGGCATTCCAGAGATGAGCTCTGGGTCTAAGTGCTTGGAAAATCCCACCAAGGGTTAATATTTAGGCCTAGGGCCATACCAGGCCTGCAATGCGGGATCCTGGAGGTGCAACTGAGAGCGTTTGTTTGAAAGTATGGTCAAGCTGAGGGTCCCAATGCCTGCTTGTGCCCCGGAGGCCATCAGGATTGGGCGATGTCTACTCAGCCATGCAGCCAGTTCCCATTCCTAGGGTTGGACACCCATCCAAAAGCCAGGATTCCTGCCGTGGCGAAGGATGAATTCTCTATTGTGCTTCAGGTCCCCCCATTGGTAGGGATTCCAGCTAAGATCTAGGGGACAGATGCCTGAATACCAAGGATGGGTAGTAATGACAGCCCTGGGCCATGGCCGGTCTCACATGGTTAATGTGGGCCCCACCCTCTGGGTTGCTGACACGAGGTAGGGGCTCAGGCTCTGTCAGACACAGCACTAGTGGCTAGGGCAAACTATAAATAGGGGTTCCCTCCTCGGATGAGTATATTGATCTTCATGTGCAGTTTATGGGCAGACTCACCAGGTCCTTCTATCTATGAAGAAGGCAGAATGTTGCGTTGTGGCTCCAGAATTCCCTATCAAGAAATATGGCAGACCAGTAGGGTGAGGATGAAATTGTAGTCTGAAGCTAGGCTTAAATTCATTGCAAAGCGAAAGGCAGTTCCAGTGTGCAGCAGCTGATTCCAATATCAGCGCCTGAATATGGGCGGATGTCAGATGTTTGCTCAGGCTGGAGTTTGTGTCTATGATGACCAACAAATGGAGAGGTGGCGTCAAGAGGCCATGGAGGATTTCCCACCCTGGGGCTCAGGGGCCATAATTTGTATCATAAGTTGGTATTCCAGAAGAGGCCTCTGAGGACAGGTGCCTGAAAAGTTAATCCCTCTTCCAATGAGGTCCTAGGGCCATGTCAGGTTCAATTATCTGACTCAGGACCATTGATTTGGGTGTCTGCCTGGATGGAGGTGATCAGGGTGTTTCAGACTGTGCATTTGCATCCAGAGCAGCCTCCAATATTGGGATGTGCTCAGGAGCCTTCCAGGTTTCTCCTAATCAGGAGGGTTTGGGCAACTGTGATGGGCCCAGTTTCCTTGGGGATGGCAAGCACAGTCTTGTGGTGTGACTCTAGGGGCCCCATCCTGGAGGACATGTGAGCAATGGTTTTTAGAAAGAGATCTGCAAACACAAACTCGGGATAAGGTTAATGGAGAGGTGTTCACAGCCCCAATTCAAAGATCTGGAGGGCAGCACGTCAGGAACTGTAAATCAGGTGACTCAAAGCCAGTAGCACAGTCTCTTGTATCTGGATAGCATATCCACGCTGGCCTCGGAATACAGGTGTGGACTCATGGGACCATGGGAGATTCTTCTTCTCAAGGATCCTGGGGGATCCCATTAGTTTGGTGGCTTTCTCAGGGAAGTGAAGAGTGCTGTTTTCCATCTTAGGGGTGCCTCAAAACAGGGATTCCAGTGACGGGCTCTGGGTATGTGCACATGGAACATCCCATGATGTGTTAGGATTTGGGCTTAAGGGCATATCAGGCCTGCAATGAAGGATCCTGGAGGTGCAACTAAGAGCATTTTTTGGAAGGCTTGATCAAGCTGGGGGTTACAATGGCTACTTGTGCCCAGGGCAGCCCTCATGAGTGGGCATTGTCTCCTTGGCCATGCAGCTGGCTCCCACTTTGAGGTTTGGACACCCATATCAACAGCCAGGATTCCTACCATGGGGAAGGAGGAGTTCTCTATTGTGCTTTAGGTTACCCCATTGGTAGGGATTACATAAAAGGTCTGGGGACAGGTGCCTGAATACCAAGGATGGGTAGAGATGATGGACTTGGGCCCTGGCCAATCTCACATGCTGGATATGGGCTCATATCTCTGGGTGCCTGAAACTAGGTCTTGGCTCAGGCTCTGTCAGACACAGTACTAGTACTAGTACTAGTACTAGTGCCCAGGACAGCCTATAAATCAAGGTTCCATCGAGTGCCAAGTAGATTGATCCTCATGTGGAGTTTCTGGGAAGATTCACCAGGCCCTATTTCTTTCTAGTGGGAATGCAGAATGTTGCCTTGTGGCTCCAAATTCCCTCTCTAGAGGGCTTGCAGACCAGGAGGCTGAGGATGGAATTCTAAACCCAAGCTATTGTTAAATTCAGTGTCAAGTGAAACGCAGTTCCAGTGTGCAGTGGTGGAAAAGAAAATGCAGAATCTAAATAACGGCAGATTTCAGATGTTTTCTCATGCTGGAATTTTTGTCTATGATGACTGACAAATGGAGGGGTTGTGTCAAGGGCCATGGAGGATTTCTCCTGCTGGTGCTTCTGAGATGCTCCAAACAGAGGGTTCCCTTCTACTGGTCAGTGGCAGTCTGGTTTGTTTGCTCCAGGGTCCCACATGTGGAAAGAATCAGTAGAAGAGCACTCCCACATGGATGCCTGGAAAGCACACCTCCACTGACCATATCAGGTGAGGAACATGGCAGGTACATTCTGGTGGCTCTGGGGCGAATTACCAAGGACTTGAAGTGACATGGAATCTCATGAAGATGGATCACAATGCTGTTTGTTTGTTACCAGAGAGATCTTAGAATGTGCTGGGGGCTAAGGGGCTGTGCATAATTCATATACCCCGACCCTTGACACAAGTTGAAGAGCACGAATTCCATCTGGGGACAGGAGATATTCTATTGTGGGGTTCAGGGACCAATCTTCTGACTCAGGACCATTGACTTGGGTGTCTTCCTGGATGGAGGTGATCAGGGTGTTGCACACTGTGCATTTGTGTCCAGAGTGGCCTCCAATATTGGACTGGGCTTAGGGGACTTGCAGGTCTCTCCTAATCTGGAGGGTTTGGGCAACTGTGATGGACACAGTTTCATTGGGGATAGCAGGATCTTTCCTGTGGTGTGGCTACAGAGACCCATCATAGAGGGCATGTGAGCCATGGTTTTGGGAAAGAAGTCTGCAAACACAAACTTGGGGTAGGGTTAATGGCGAGGTGATCACAGGCCCAATGCGTAGGTCTGTAGGGCAGCTCGTCTGGAACTGTAAACCAGGTGATTCGAAGGTGGTAGCACAGTCTCTTGTATCTGGATTGTGTGTCCCGGATGGCCTCGGAATGAAGGTGTGGTCTTATGGAGCCCTGGGAGATTTTTCCTCTCTACGCATCGTGGCAGCTCCTAATAGTTTTCTCAGGGGAGGGAAGAGTGCTGTTTTCCATCATAGGGGTGCTTCAAAACAGAGATTCCAGAGACGGGCTCTGGTTATGTTGGCATGGAAAATCCCACGAAGTGTTAGGATTTGGTCCTAAGGGCATACCAGGCCTGCGATGCGGGACCCTGCAGAAAAAAACTGAGAGCATTTGTTTGAATGCATGCTAAGGTTGAGGGACACAATGCCTGCTTTGGCCCAGGCGGCCCTTATGATTGGGCGTTGTCTCATTGGCCATGCTCCTGGTTCTAATTCTGAGGGTTGGGCACCCATAGCATCAGCCAGGCTTCCTGCCATGGGGAAGGAGGAGTTCTCAATTGTGCTTCAGGTTCCCCCACTGGTAGGGATTCCAGCAAAGATCTGGGATAGTTGCCGGAATACCAAGGATGGGTAGAGATGACTGGGCCATGGCCAGTCCAACATGCTGGATAAGGGCCCCACACTCTGGGTGGCTGGCACGAGGTTGGGGCTCAGGCTCTCTCAGACACAGCGCTAGTGGCCAGCGCAAAGTATAAATCGGGGTTCCCTCGAGGGCCAAGTAGATTGACCTTCATGGGGAGTTTCTGGGCAGACTCACCAGGCCCTTCTTCTTTCTATGGGGAAGGCAGAATGTTGCGTTTTGTCTCCCTAATTCCCTCTCAAGAGGACTTGCAGTCCAGTAGGGTGAGGATGGAATTGTAAACCCAAACTATGCAAGAATACAGTGTCAAGTGAAAGGTATTTCCAGTGTGCGTGACTGATTCGAATATCCAGCACCTGAGTAAGAGCAGATGTCAGATGTTTGCTCATGATGGAATTTGTGTCTATGATGACTAACAAATGGAGGGTTGGCATCAAGAGAATGTGGAGGACTTCCCAGGCTGGGGCTTGTGAGATGCTCCAAACAACCAAGGTTTCCTTCAACCTGACAGGAGCAGTCTTATTTGTTTGCTCTAGGGTTCCCTATGTGGAATTTTTGTGTAGCAGAGAACTACCTCTTGGATGCCTAGAAAGCACACGTCCATTGACCTTTGTACCTGAGGAACATGGCAGATTCGTTTCATGGCTCTTGGGCAAAGTACCAACACCTTGAGTTGGCATCAAGTCTCAGGAAGTTGGGTCACAATGCTGGTTTGTTACCAGGGAGATCATAGAAGGTGCTGGGGCTAATGGGTCATGCAGGATCCATCTACCCTGAAAGTTGGACATAGATCCAAGAGCACATTTTCCTTCTGGAGACAGGAGATGTTCTGTTGTGGGAATCAGGGACCACATGTTGTATCATAACTTGGTATTCCAGAACAGGACTCTGAGAACAGATGTCTGAAGACCCAATCTAGGGTTCCAGTGAAGTCCTAGGGGCATGTCAGGTTCAATCATCTGACTCAGAACCATTGACTTGGCTTTCTGCCTCGATGGAGGTGCTCAGGGTGTTTCAGAATGCACGTTTGCATCCAGAGCAACCGCCAATATTGGGGTGGGTTCAGGGGCCTGGCAGGTTTCTCCTAATCTGGAGGGTTTGGACAACCTGATGGGCACAGTTTTCTTGGGGATGGCAGGAACTTTCCTGTGATGTGGCTTGAGGGACCACATCTTGGTGGGCATGTAAGCCATGGTTTTGGGAGAGAAGTCGGCAAACACAAACTGGGGTTAGGGTTAGTGTCGAGATGATCACAGGCCCAATGCATAGACATGGAGGGCAGCTCGTCAGGAAATGTAAATAGGATGACTCGAAGGCGGTAGCAAAGACTTTTCTCTCTGGATTGTGTGGACAGGATGGCCTCGGAATGCAGGTTTGTTTTCATGGGTCCATGGGAGATTTTTTCTCTCTAAGGATCCTGGCGGCTCCCAATAGTTTGGTGCCTTTCTCAGGGAAGGGAAGAGTGCCCCAAACAGGGATTCTGAGACGGACTCTGGGTCTGGGCACCTGGAAAATCCCACCAAGGGTTAGGATTTGGGCCTAGGGGCATACCAGGCCTGCAATGCTGGTACTGGAGGAGCAACTGAGAGTGTTTGTTTGAAAACATGCTCAGGCTGAGGATCACCATGCCTGCCTGTGCCCATGTCGGCCCTCAGGAGTGGGCATGGTCTCCTTGACCATGCAGCTGGCTCCCACGCTGAGGGTTGGACAACCAATATTCCTGCCATGGGGAAGGAGGTGTTCTCTATTGTGTTTCAGGTTCGCCATTGGCAGGAATTCCAGCAAAGTTTGGGGGACAGATGACTGGATACCAAGGATGGGTACAGATGATGGCCCAGGGCCATGGCCGATCTCTCATGCTAAATATGGGCCCTCAACTCTGGGTGGCTGACACGAGGTCGGGGCTTAGACTCTGTCAGACACAGCACTAGTGGTCAGGGAAATCTATTAATCAGGGTTGCCTCGTGGTCTGAGTAGATTGATCCTCATGTGAGGTTTCTGGGCAGACTCAACAGGTCCTTCTTCTTTCTATGTGGAAGGCAGAATACTGCGTTGTGGCTCCAGAATTCCCTATCAAGAGATATTGTGGACCAGTGTGGTGAGGATAGAATAGTAATACAAAGCTATGGTTAAGTTCAGTGAAAAGCAAAAGGCAGTTCCAGTGTGCAGCTGCCGTTTCGAATATCCAGCACCTGAGTAAGGGTGGATGTCAGATGTTTGCTCACACTGGAGTTTGTGTCTGTGATTACCCACAAATGGAAGGGTGGCGTCAAGAGGCCATGGAGGATTTCCCATGCTGGGGCTTGTGAGATGCTCCAAATAGCAAAGTTTCTTTCTACCGGACAGGAGAAGTCTGGTTTGTTTTCTCTGGTTTCTCCATGTGGAAAGTTTTGTAGCAGAGAACCCCACAGGGATGCCTGGAAATCACCCCTCCATTGACCATTGCACCTGAGGAACATGGCAGGTGCATTCTGGTGGCTCTGGGGCAATATATCGAGACCTTAAGTTGACATGGAGTCTCATGAAGATGGGGCACAATGATGGTTTGTTACCAGGAATATCATAGAATGTGCTGGTTGCTAAGGGGCCATTCAGGATCCAAATACCCTAAGGGTATGACACAATTCCAGGAGCATGGCTTCCTTTTTGGGGAGGACATATTCTGTTCTGTGGCTCAGGGACTATATATTTTATCATAAGTTGATATTCCAGAGCAGGCCTCTGATGACAGATACCTGTAAACCTAATCTAGTGTGCCAATGAAGTCCTCGGGGCATGTCAGGTTCAATCTTCTGACTCAGGAGCATTGACTTGGGTGTCTGCCTGTATGGAGGGGATCAGGGTGTCTCAGACTGTGCATTTGTGCCCAGAGCGGCCTCCATTATTTGGCTGCGCTCAGGGGCCTTGTAGGTTTCTCCTAATCTAAAGGTATCGGGCAAAAGTGATGGGCACAGATTCCTTGAGGATCTCATGCACAGTCTTGTGGTGTGGCTTCAGATGCCAGAACCTGGAGGTCATGTGAGCCATGGTTTTAGGAAGGAAGTCTGCAAACACAAACTCAGTTTAGGATAATGGCAAGGTGATTGCAGGCCCAATGCATAGACCTGGAAGGCAGCTCGTCAGGAACTGTAAATCCGATGACTCAAAGGTGATAGCACATGATATGTATCTGGATTGTATGTCCAGGATGGCCTCGGAATGCAGCTGTGTTCTCATGGGTCTATGGCAGATTTTTCCACTCAAGGATCCTGGTGGCTACCATGAGTTTGGTGACTATCTCGGGGAAGGGAAGAGTTCTGTTTTCCATCTTAAGGGTCCCCCAAAATAGGGATTCCAGAGATGGGCTCTGTGTCTGGGCCCCTGTAAAATCCCACCAGGGTTAGGATTTGGGCCTAGGTGTGTACTAGGCCTGCAATTCGGGGTCCCAGAGATGCAATTGAGAGCGTTTGGTTAAAAGCATGCTCAGGCTGAGGTCACAATGCCTGCTTGTGCCCGGGGAAGCCATCATGAGTGCACATGGTCTCCTTGGCCATGGAGCTGCCTTCCACTTTGAGGGTTGAGCAACTATCCCAACTGTCAGAATACCTTCCATGGGGAAGGAGGAGTTCTCTATTGTGCTTCAGGTTCCCCCAATGGCAAGGATTTCAGCAAAGGTGTGGGTACAGATGCCTGAATACCAAGAATAGAAGAGAAGACAGACTTGGGCCATAGCTGGTCTCACATGCTGTATATGGGCCCTGATCTCTCAGTGGCTGACACTAGGTCCTGGCTCCGGCTATGTCAGACACAGCACTAGTGCCCAGGGCAGCCTATGAATCAGGGTTCCGTCTAGCACCGAGATTGACCATCATATGGAGTTTCTGGGCAGACTCTCCAGGCCCTTTTTCTTTCTATGGGGAAGGCAGAATATTGTGTTGTAGCTCCAGAATTCCCTCACAATAGGGCTTGTGGACCAGTAGGCTGAGGATGGAATTGTAAACCCAAGCTATGGCTTAATTCAGTCAAACTAAAGGCAGTTCCAGTGTGCAGCGATCGAATTGAAATCCAGCACCTGAGTAAGGGTGGATGTCAGATGTTTGCTCATGCTGGAGTTTGTGTCTATGATGACTGACAAATGGAGTGGTGGCTTCAAGAGGAAATGGAGGATTTCCCACGCTGGGGCTTGTGAGATGCTCCAAACAGAAGGTTTCCTTCTACCGGACAGGGGCATTCTGTTTTTTTGTCTCAAGGGTCCCCGCCAATTGCAAAGTTTGTGTAGCAGAGCACCCCCGTATGGTTGCCTGGAAACCACACCTCCACTGACCATTGCAGCTTAGGAACATGGCAAGTTCATTCTGGTGGCTCTGGGGCGAAGTACTAAGGGCTTATTTTTACATGGAATGTCATGAATATGGGTAACAATGCTGTTTTTTTACCTGGGAATTCTTAGCCTGTCATCTGTACACATCCTTGGTATTAAGGCAACTTTCCACAGACCTTTCCTGTAACCCTGCCAATGGGGGAACCTGAAGCACAATAGAGAACTCCTCTTTCCATTGCAGGAAGCCTGGCTGTTGCAATGGGTGTCCAACCCTCAAAGTGGGATCCAGCTATATGGCCAATGAGACTACGCCCTCTCCTGAGGGCCCCCCTGGGCACAAAGAGGCATGATGACCCTCAGCCTGAGCATGCTTTCAAACAAGCCCTCTCTGTTACACCATTAGGATCCTGCATTGCAGGCCTGGAATGCCCCTAGGCCCAAATCCTAACACTTGGTGGGATATCCGGGCACCCAGACCCAGAGCCCGTCTCTGGAATCCCTGTTTTGGCATAAGCCTAAGTTGGAAAACAGCATTCTTCCCTGTTTTGGAGCACCCCTAAGATGGAAAAGAGCACTCTTTTCTTCTCTGAAAAACCACCAATCTATGGAGATCCACCAGGATCCTTAGAGAGGAAAAGTCTCCCATTGAACCATGAGACCACGTCTACATTCAGAGCCCATCCTGGACACACAATCCAGATAGAAAAGCCTGTGCTACCAGCTTTCAGTCACCCTAATTACAGTTCCTGACGTGATGCCTTCTAGGTCTATGCATTGGACCTGCGATCACCTTGCCACTATCCCTTACCCAAATTTTGTTTGCAGACTTCCCTCCCAAAACCATGGCTCTCATATCCTCAAGGAGGTGGTCTCTGAAGCCTTACCACAGGACTGGGCCTGCCATCCCCAAGGAAACTGTGCCCATCACAGTTCCCCAAAGCCTCCAAGTTAGGAGAAACCTGCAAGGCCCCTGAGCCCACCCCAATAGTGGAAGTGGCTCTGGATGCAAATGCACAGTCTGAAACACCCTGATCACCTACATCCAGTCAGACAACCATATCAATGGTCCTTAGTAAGAAAATGGAACCTGATGGGCACCAAGGACATCATTGGATCTCTAGATTAGGTTGCCAGCATCAATCCTCAGAGGCCTGTTCTTGAATACCAAGTCAGGATACAACATATGTACCCTGAGCCACAAAACAGAACATCTCCTCTCCCAAGATGGAAACTGTGCACATCGACCTGTGCCAAACCCTCAACGTGGCCCATAGCCACCAATACATTCTAAGACCTCCCTTGTAACAAACCAGTTTTGGGACACATCTGTAAGAGATTCCAAGTCAACTCAAGGCCTTGGTACTTGGCACCAGAACCACCAAAACGAACCTGTCATGTTCCTCAGCTGCAATGGTCATTGGACGTGTGCTTTCCAGTCATCCATGCGGGAGGGCTCTGCTACGCAAACTTCCACTTGAGGGACCCTGGAGGAAAAAAAAACAGACGCCTCCTGTCCATTAGAAGGAAACCTTGTTGTTTGGAGCATCTCACAATCTTAAGCGTGAGTAATCCTCCATTGCCTCCTGAAGCCACCCCTCCATTAGTCGTCATCCTAGACACAAACTCCAGTGTGAGCAAATATCTGACATCTGCCCTTACTCAGGTGCTGGATATCTCGTATAAGCTGCTGCACATTGAAACTGACTTCCGCTTGGCACTCAATTTAAGCATAGCTGGTGTATACAATTGCATTCTCACCCTATTTGTCCCCAAACCCTCTTGATAGGGAATTCTAGATCCATAAGGCAGCATTCTGCCTGCCCCACAGAAAGAAGTGCTTCGTGAGTCTCGCCAGAAACCCTACATGAGGATCAATTTACTCGGCCCTGGAGAGAACCCCAATATATAGACTTCTCTGGCCACTAGTGCTGTGTCTGACACAGCCTGAGCCCAGACCTCGTGTCAGCCACCCAGAGAGCGGGGCCCATATCCAGCATGTGAGAACGGCCATGGCCCAAATCTGTCATCTCTATGCATCCTTGGTATTCAGGCATCTGTCCCCAGACCTTTGCTGTAATCCCTGCCTATGGGGGAACATGAAGCACAATAGATATTTCCTCCTTCCCCATGGCTGGAAACCTGGCCATTGGAATGTGTGTCCATCCCTCAGTGTGGGAGCCAGAAAATGGACAATGGGACCACGCCCACTCCTGAGGGCCACCCTGGGCACAAACAGGCATTGTAATGCTCAGCCTGAGCATGTTTCCAAACAAGCCCTCTCAGTTGCACCACCAAGATCCTGCATTGCAGGCCTGGTCTGCCCATAAGCCCAAATCCCAACCCTTGGTGGGATTTTCCAGGCGCCTAGACTCAGAGCCCATCTCTGGAATCTCTGTTTTGGGGCACACCTAAGATCGAAAATAGCAGTCTTCCCATACCAAAAAGTCATCAAAATATTGGGAGCCGCCTGTATCCTTAGAGGAAAAATCTCCCATGGACCCATGAGGCCACAGCTACATTCTGACGTCACCCTAGACACACAATCCAGATATAAAAGCCTGTGCTTCCGCCTTCGGGTCATTCCAGTTACTGTTCCTGACGAGTAGCCTTCCAGGTCTACACATTGCCCTGCGATAACCTAGCCACTAAACCTAACCCAAGTTTGTGTTTGCAGACTTCCCTCCCAGAACCATGGCTCACATGCCCTCCAGGGTGGAGTCTCTGGAGCCACACCACAGGACTGTGCTTGCCATCCCCATGGAAATTGTGCATGTCAGTTAACCAAACCCTCCAGAGTTGGTTGAAACATTCAAGGCCCCTGTGGCCACCCCAATATTGGAGGTTACTCTGGACATAAGTGCGCAGTCTGAAACTCCCTGATCACCTACATCCTGGCAGACACCCAAGTCAACTTTCCTAAGTCTGAAGATTGAACCTCTCATGCCCCTGGGACTCATTGGAACCCTAGATTAGGTTGTCGGGCATCTGTCTTCAGAGGCCTGTTCTTGAATAGGAACTTATGATACGGCATGTGGTCCCTGAGCCACAAAACACTACATCTCCTGTCCCCAGAAGGTAACCGTGCTCTTCGACCTGTGTTAAACCCTCAGGGTAGGAGAATCCTGCAGGCACCTTAGCCACCAACACATTCTAAGATCTACCTGGTAAAAAAAAAACCAGCATTGTAACCCATCTTCAAGAGATTCCATGTCAACTCAAGACCTTGGTGCTTCGCCCCAGAAGCACCGTAAAGAACCTGCATGTTCCTCAGCTGCATTGGTCAATGGAGGTGTGCTTTCCAGGCATCCATGTGGAAGGGCTCTGCTACCCATACTTTTCACATGGGGGGCCCTGCAGAAAACATACCAGACTCTAACTGTCCAGTATTAAAAACAACCTTGCTGTTTGGAGCATCTCACATGCATCAGCCTCTTGATGCCACTCCTCCATTCGGTCATCAGAGACACAAACTCCAGTGTGCGTAAACATCTGAAATCCACCTTTACTCAGGTGCTGGATATTTCATTTGTTGGCCACGATAGATACAAACTCTATCATGAGCAGACATCTGACCCTCGCCTGTACTCAGATGCTGGAGATCTCGAAAAAAACCACTGCACATTGGAACGGCCATGTTCTCGGCACTGAGATTAAGCATAGATTGTGTTTTTTGCCTTCTGTTCTCACACTCCTCGCCTTCAAGTCCTCCATATTGGGAATTTGGGAGCCACAATGCAGTCTTCTGCCTGCCCACCAGAAAAAAGAGGTGCCCTATGGGTCTGCCTGAAACTCCATATAAGGTTCCACCAGCACAGCCCTCTATAGCACCACAATACCATAGGCCACCTTGTGAACTAATGCTTTGTCTGACACAGCTCGAGCCCCGACCTCCTGGTAGCCACCTAGATAGCGGGACCCATATCTGGCCGGTGTGACCTGCCTTGACCTGAGTCCTTCATCTCAAACCAACCTGGTTATTCACGTACCAGTCCCAGAACATAGCTCAAATTACTGTGCATGGGGGAATCTGAAGCACAAAAGAGTACTCCTCCTTCCTCATAGAAGGAAAATTAAATGTTGATATGGTGGTCCAACCCTCATATTGGGATCCAGGTGCATGGAACAAGAGCCAATGCCCACTCAGGATGGGCATCTGGGCACAAACAGGCATTGTGACCCTTACCCTGAGACCCATTTCCAACAAGTCTCCATGGGAGCTGAACCAAAGCCCCACAGAGCCAGGCAGTCAAGCCTCTAGGCCCAAATACTAAGCCTTTGTAGGGTTATCCAGGCACAGGGACCTTTAACCCATCTCTGGAATCCCTGTGTTGACGGAAACCCTGAAACAGTAAACCACGCTCTCTCCTTCCCAGTGAGACACCAAACTCTTGGGTGCTGGGCAGAATCCCCAGAGAGGTAGAATATTCCATGGACACATGAGGACACCCCACCATTCCAAGGCCATCCTAGACACAATCCAGACAGAAAAGCCTTTGCTCCTGCCTCCCAGCCACACGAATTTCAAATCCTGAGGAGCTGCCCTCAGCGTCTGCAGATCGGGGCTGCCATCACCTCCCTCCTAATTGATACACAATTTTGTGTCTGAAGACTTTGGTCCCAGAGCCCTTAACCACATTCCCTGCAGGATGGGGCTGACAGAACCACACTACATCACTGGGCCTGATCTCTGGATGAAATTCTGCCGTCTCAGTTGCACAAACCCTCCAGATTAGGAAGAGCCTGCAAGGCCCCTGAGCCCACCCCAATTTCATAGGCTACTCTGGAAAAAATGCACAGTCTGACACAGCCTGAGCATCTACCTCCAGGAAGACTCACAGGTCAAAGTCCCTAAGTCCGAAGTTTGAGGATGACATGCCCCTACAACCTCATAAGAACCCTAGCCTAGATATTCAGGCCTCTGTGCCCAGAGGCCTGGTCTTGAAATCCAACATATGATCCGACATGTGGTCCCTGAGCCATACAAGAGAACCCCTCCTGTCCCGAGAAGGTAACTTGGCTCCTGGGAACTGGGTCTAACCCTCAGGTAGGAGAATCCTGCATGGCCACAGATCCACAACCACATTCTTTTTTTTTATATAGATTTTATTTATTTATTTGACAGAGAGAGATCACAAGTAGGCATAGAGGAAGGCAGAGAGAGAGAGAGGAAGAAGCAGGCTCCCTGCTGAGCAGAGAGCCCGATGCGGGACTCAATCCCAGGACCCTGAGATCATGACCTGAGCCAAAGGCAGCGGCTTAGCCCATTGAGCCACCCAGGCACCCTCACCACCACATTCTAAGGTCTCCCTGGACACCAAGCAGCATTGTGACTCATTAGACTGAGAACATCCGTCAACTTAGATCACTTGGAAATTTGAACAAAAACCAGCAGATCAAGCCTGCAATGTTCCTCATCTGCAATGGTCATGCAAGGAAGACTTCCCAGGCCCCCATTCAGAGACCTCTGCTGTCGAATCTTTCTATGTGGGGGACCCTGGAGCCTTGTAAGTGGACTTCCCCTGTCCCACAGTAGGACACCTTGCTGTTTGGAGCAGCTCACAAGGTCCTGCTTGGGAAAATCTCCAAGAATTCTTGAGGCCACCCCACAATTCGTTGACCATCATGGATGCAAACCCAGCGTGAGCAGACATCTGACCCTCGCCCATACTCAGGTGCTGGAAATCTCGAAACAACCACTGCACAATGGAATGGTCCTGTGGTCGGCACTGAGCTTATCCCTGGCTTGTGTTTTCAGACTTCTGTCTTCACACTCCTCGCCTACAAGCCCTCCATATTGGGAATTCTGAAGCCACAGTGCAGCTTTCTGCCTGCCCACCACAAAGAAGAAGTGCCCTATGGGTCTTCGCAGAAACCCACATGAGGATCCTCCTGCACGGCCCTCAATGGCACCCCAATATAATAGACCGACCTCTGCATAAATTGTCTGTCTGACACCGCCTGATCCCCGACCTCCTGTCAGCCACCCAGATAGTGGGCCCCATATCCTCCAGGTGGGTCCAACCTTGGCCCGAGGCCATCATCTTGAAGCAACCTGGATATTCAGGTACCTGTCCCAGACTTAGCTCAAATTCCTGCCCATAGGGGACTCGGAAGCACAAAAGAGTGCTCCTCCTTCCCCATGGCCAGAAAACTGAATGTTGAGATGGCTGTACAACCCTGAGTGGGAACCAGGTGCATGGTCCATGAGACCACGCCTACACAGGATGGGCAGCTGGGCACAAACAGGCATTGTGACCCTCAGAATGAGACCCCTTTCCAAAGATCCCCCTTGGGATCTGGACCAGGAACCCAAATCGAAGCTTTGGTTAAGTTTTCCCAGTGTCTGGACCCAGAAACCATCTCTGGAATCCCTGTTTGGACAGGATCCCAGAGATGGAATACAGTCTTTTCCTCTTCCCCAGAAAGAAATCAAACTCTTGGGTGCCAAGCAGAATCACCAGAGTGGAAGAATATCCCATGGACACATGAGGTCACCCCTCCATTTAGTGGCCATCCTAGACACAAAATCCAGACAGAAAAGCCTGTGCTCCTCCCTCCCAGCCACCTGAATTTCAAATCCTGAGGAGCTTCCCTCAGGGTCTTCAGATTCGGACTGCCAACACCTCACTCCTATCTCTTATCCGAGGTTGTGTCTAAAGTCTTTGGTCCCAAAGTCCTGACACACATGACCTCCAGGATGGGGCCTCGAGAAACACATGACATCACTGGCCCTGCTCTCCTGAGGAAACCCTGCCCATCTCAGTTTCCCAAAATGTCCAGATTAGGAGAAAACTGCAAGGCCCCTGACTGCACCCCAATATCATAGGCCACTCTGGAAAAAGTGCACAGCCTGACACAGCCTCAGCACCTACCTCCAGGATGACATGCAGGCCAATGGCACTTAGTCCGAAGATTGAAACTTCCATGGCCCTAAAACCTCATCAGAACCCTAGCTTATGTTTTGAGGTCTCTCTCCCTAGAGGGCTGTTCTGGAAATTCAAGCATATGGTCCAACCTGTGGTCCGTGAGCCATACAAGAGCACACCTCCTGTCCCAAGAAGGAAACCTGGCTCCTGGGTACTGGGTCTAATCCTAAGGATAGAGAATCCTCAATGGTCAGAGAGCCGCCACCACATTCTAAGGTCTCCCTGGACATCAAGCAGCATTGGAACCTGTTGGACTGAGAACTTCCATCAACGCAAATCACTTGGAACTTGGAATCAGTGTCATTGGTTCAAGCTTACCCTGTTCCTCAGCTGCAATGGTAACAAGAGATTGGCTTCCCAGGCCTCCATTCAGAGAGCATTGCTATCGAATCTTCCATATGGGGGACCCTGGAGCCCTGTAAGAAGACTTCTGCTGTCCCTTAGTAGGACACCTTGATGTTTGGAGCAGCTCACAAGCTCCAGCTTGGAAAAACCTCCAAGAATTCTTGAGGCCTCCCCACCATTTGTTGGCCATCATGGATACAAACTCCAGCGTGAGCAGACATCTTCCCCTCGCCCAGGTGCTGAAGATCTCGAAACAACTGCTGTACATTGGAATAGACATGTGTTCGGCACTGAGCGTAACCGTAGCTTATGTTTTCATACTTCTGTCCTCACACTCCTCGCCTGCAAACCCTCCAACTTGGATATTCTGGAGCCGTAATGCAGCCATCTGCCTGCTCACCAGATAGAAAAAGTGAAGAAAGGGTCTGTGCAAAAATCCCCCATGAGGATCCAGTTGCACAGCTCTCAAAAGCACCCCAATATCATAGGCCGAACTCTCCACGAATGTTCTGTCTGACACAGCTCGAGCCCGAGCTCCTGACAGCCACCCAGAAAGCAGGCCTCATTTTCTGCAGGTGGGTCCTGCCTTGGCCCGAGGACCTCATCTCAAAGTGAACTGGGTATTCAGGCACCGGTCCCAGAACTTAGCTCAAATTCCTGCCCATGGGGGAACCTGAAGCATAAAAAAGTACACCTCCTTCCCCATGGCAGGAAAACTGAATGTTGAGATGGCAGTCCAACCCTCAGAGTGGGAGCCAAGTGCATAGCCCATGAGGTCACACCCACTCAGCATGGGCATCTGGGCAAAAACAGGCATTGTGACCCTCAGAATGAGACCCATTTCCAACAAGAACACTCGGGAGCTGTACCAGGAAAACATAGAGCAGGACCCTAGGCCCAAATCCTAATCCTTGTTGCGGTGATCCAGGCTCCAGAACCCAGGACCCATCTCTGGAATGGCTGTTTGGACGGGATCCCTGACTCAGAAAACTGCGCTCCTCCCATCCCCCGGAAATACACCAAACTCTTGGGTGCCGAGCAGAATTCCCAGAGAGGTAGAATCTCACATGGACCCATGAGGCCACCCCTCCATTTCGTGGCCATCATAGACAAACAAGTCAGACAGAAAAGACTGTGCTCCTGCCTCACAGCCGTCCGAATTTCATATCTGGAGATGCTTCGCTCAGGGTCTGCAGATTGGGTCTGCCATCACCTCGAGCTTAACTCTTACCCGAGTTTGTGTCTGAAGACTTTGGACCCAGAGTCCTGACCCATATGCCCTCCAGGATGGGGGCTCCAGGAACACACAACAGCACTGGGCCAGCTCTCCCAAGGAATGTCAGCCTGTCTCAGTTTCCCAACCCACCAGATTAAGAGAAAATTTCAAGGCCCCTAATACCACCCCAATTCCATAGGAAGCTCCAGAAAAAATGCATAGTCTGACACAGCCTCAGAATATACCTCCAGGAAGACACCCAGGTCAATGGGAAGGGATGAAATGGCCTAACCCATGGCAGGTTCGATGTGCTGGGTGTGAAGCCAACTGTCTCAATGTCTCTCACAAGGTCTGGGCTCAGGCTATGTAAGACAGAGCATAGTGTTTAGGGTAGCCTATGCAATTGGGGTGTTGCCGAGGGCTGAGCAGGTTGATTTTCATTTGGGGTTTCTGAGCAATGCCATAGACAATGTTTTTCTTTGGGGGGCAGGCAGAGTGCTTCGTTCTGGAACCAGAATTCCCAATCATGAGGGCTTTTGGGCCAGGAGTGCTAGGGTAGAGTCTGAAAACAAAACATAGGGTGAGGTGGGGAGCAGGCCCACTCTGCAAAGGCTGAAAGGATATCTCATGCATCTGAAGTCAGGCTGAGGATCAGACATTGGCTGAGGTTGGATTGTGCCCTTGATGGCACCTTCATGAAGCAGGTGCCTCATGAGGCCAACGAAGTTTTCCCACGCTGAGTTTGGAGGTTGCCACAAACCACAAGGTTTCCTTCTGCGAGACAGTCGAGTCCTGTTGAATGGCTCCAGTACATACCATACAGAAGGACTGAAGAGGAGGGTTCAAAGGATGGATCCCTGAACAACATGCCTCACATTCCCTTTGGCCATTAACGACAAGATATGTTTGTTCTGCTGGCTCTGGGGCAAGCTAACCAGTGGGCTGAGTTGAAATGGCCTCTCCTGAGGATGCGTCATAATGTGTGTTTCTGTCCATGGAGACCTTGGAATGTGATGGTTGTACTGTGGCCCTGCGGAATTCTCCGACCAGAAGGGTTTGATACAGATCCAGTAAGAAAGCACTCCATGTGGAGACGAGAGAGGTTTGGTTTGGAGCCTCAGAAAAACCTAATATGCTGGTATAAGAAACCAGTCCTCTGAGGACAGACATATGAAAACTAAAGCTAAGGTTCATATTAGGGCCTAAGGGCCTGTCCATTTCATTCTTCTGTCTCTGGGGACACTGTCTGAAAGTCTAAGTGGTGATAATGGCAGAGCTGGTGTCAGAGTGCCCCTTTTAGTCCAGGGCAGCCTACACTATCAGGATGGCCTCAGGGGCCTTGGAACTTTTCCCTAACCTGTAGGGTTGTGGTCAATGGATTGGGCACACTTTCCTTGGAGATGGCAGGCACGATCTTTCACTGTGGCTCCAGATGCCCTAGCCTGGAGGGTGTGTGGGTCCAGGCTGTGGGCACATAAGTCTGAAAAAAAAACTCAGCTTATGAGTGGCGCCGAGGGTATGGCAGGCCGGATGTACAGATAAAGAGTGAGCTCCTTGGCTTGTGAATCAAGGGCGAGATTCCTTCAGGCTTTTGTCTCTGGATGCGTCCAGGATAGCCGTGGATTGTAGGGGGTGGCCTCAGTGACTGTGGACGAGTAACCTCTCTGGGGATTTGTCCCAGCTAACAGGAGTTTGGGGTCATTTTGTGGGAAGGGTGGAGTCCTGTTGTCTGGCTCATGTGTCTCTCCAAGAAAGTGATTCCAGAGCAGAGCCCCAGGAACAGGGGGGAGACTGGAAAACTCAAACACTGGTGAGGATTGGGTGTATAGGGGCTTGGCACGCCCCATATGAGGGCTCTTGGTCAAGGCCCTGACAGGCCTTTCTTTGATATTGGCCTCATGCTGAGGGTCAGAGAGTGAATTTCTGCCCAAGGCAGCACTCAGGTTTGGGCATGGTTTCAGGGGAAATGAAGGTTACTCCCACCCTGAAGGTGTGACTCCATGCCAAGAGCAAGCCTTACAGCCATGGGGAAGAAGGAGTTCTGATTTGTGCTTCAGATGCCCAACTGTGTGGGGAATTGATATAATATCTGGGTTTAGATATCGGAAAAACAAGGTTAGGAAGAGATAACGGCATAAGACCATGGCGTGTCAGAAGTGCTAGGTGTGTGGCCAGCTGTCTCCTTGCCTGTCTGGACGTCTGGCATCAGGCTGTGAAAGGCAGAGCACTAGTGCCCAGAGCAGCCTATCAAATCTGAGTGCCGTCGAGGCAAGAGCAGGTTTATGCTCATCTGGGTTTTATGGAAAGCCCCACAAGGAAACGTTTTCTACCGGTGGGCAGTAATTGGGCAGGCTTGTGGTTCTGCAATTCCTACTCTGGAGGGATTGTTTGCCAGGAGTGTGAGGAAGGAAGTCTGAAAACACAAGCTAGCGTGAGGTTTGGGACCGAGGGCACGGCAGGCCACTCTGCAGAGGCTGAATCAAGATCTCCTGCATTGCGGTCATGTCTACTATGAGACGTGCTTCAAGCTAGAGTTTTTGACCATGATGGCCTCTCCCTGAAGGATATGGGGGGCTTCATGAGGCCCGGCAGGTTTGCCGTTTTCTCCTACACTGAAGGTTTTACTCACGGCCAGCAGCAAGGTTTCTTGCCATGGGGAAGGAGGGGTTCTGACTTGTGCATCAGGTTCCCCCCTGTGCAGGGATTGGAGATAAGGTCTAGGTTCCGATGACTGAAAACCCAGGTTGGGAATGGATGGTGGCCTAAGGCAGTGGCGGGTCCAATGTGCTGGTGTGCAGCCAGCTGTGTCGGTGTCTGTTGGAAGGTCTAGGCTCAGGCTATTTGCGACAGAGCATCACTGTTTAAGGTAGCCTATGCAATTGGGGTGTTGCCGAGGGCCAAGCAGTTTGATCCTCATTTGGGGTTTCTAGGCAGCGCCATAGACAATGTTTTTCTCCTGGGAGGCAGGCACAGTGCTTCATTGTGGCCCCAGAATTCCCAGTAGGGAGGGTTTGTGGGCCAGGAGTGTGAGGACGGAAGTCTGAAAACACAAGCTAGTGTGAGGATTGGAGCCAAGGGCAGAGCAGGCCCACTCTGCAGAGGCTGAATCAAAATCTCCTGCATCTGAAGTCAGGCTGAGGATCAGACGTTGGCTGAGGCTGGAGTATGTGTCCATGATGGCACCTTCATGAAGTGGGGGCCTCATGAGGCCAAGGAAGTTTTCCCACGCTGAGTTTGGAGGTTGCCCCAAACCACAAGGTTTCCTTCTGCGGGACATTCGAGTCCTGTTGCATGGCTCCAGGACATACCATATGGAAGGACTGGAGAGCAGGGTTCGAAGGATGGATCCCTGTACAGCATGCCTCGCATTCCCATTGGCTATTAGCGACAAGATATGTTTGATCTGCTGCCTGTGGAACACGCGACCCAGGAGACTGAGTTGAAATGGCCTCTCCTGAGGATGCGTCATAATGTGCGTTTGGGTCCATGGAGACCTTGGAATGTGCTGGTTGTTCAGTGGCCCTGCAGAACTCTCCTACCTGAAGTGTTTGATACATCCCAGTAAGAAAGCTGCCCATGTGGAGATGAGAGAGGTTTGGTTTGGTGCCTCAGAAAAGCCCCATGTGCTGGTCTACGAAAACAGTCCTCTGAGAACGGAAACATGGAAACCAAAGCTAAGGTTCAGATTAGGGCCTGGGGGCCTGTCTATTTCAACCTTCTGTCTCTGGGGACACTGTCTGAGAGTCTAAGTGGAGATAGTTGCTCCGCTGGTGTCAGAGAGCCCCTCTTAGTCCAGGGTGGCCTATACTATTGATGGCCTCAGGGACCTTGGAGCTTTTCCCTAACCTGTAGGGTTGTGGTCAATGGATTGGGCACACTTTCCTTGGAGAGGGCAGGCACAATCTTTCGCTGTTTGGTCCAGAGGCCCTAGCCTGGATGTGGTGTGGGTCCAGGCTGTGGGCACAGAAGTCTGAATACACAAACTCAGCTTATGAGTGGCGCCTAGGGTATGGCAGGCCGGATGTACAGCCCGAGAGGGAGCTCCTGGGCCTCTGAAACAAGGGCGAGTGGGAGGCGTTCCTTCAGGCTTTTGTCTCTGGATGTTGTGTCCGGGATAGCCGTGGATTGGAGCGGTGGCCTCAGGTACTGTGGACGAGTATCCCTCTCTGGGGATTTGTCCCAGCTCCCAAGAGTTTGGGGTCATTTTGTGGGAAGGGTGGAGTCGTGTTGTCTGGCTCATGGGTCTCTCCAAGAAAGGGATTCCAGAGCAGAGCTCCAGGTACGGGCGGGGCGACTGGAAAATTCAAACCGTGGTGAGGATTGGGTGCATAGGGGCTTGGCAAGCCCCATATGTGGGCTCTTGGTCCAGGCCCTGACAGGCCTTTCTTTGACATGGGGCTCATGCTGAGGATCACAGTGTGAATTTGTGCCCAAGCAGCACTCAAGTTTGGGCGTGGCATCAGGGGCCATGAAGGTTTCTCCCACCCTGAAGGTGTGACTCCATGCCAAGAGCAAGCTTGACAGCCATGGGGAAGGAGGAGTTCTGTTTTGTGCTTGCTATACCCAGCTGTGTGGAGAATTGATATAATGTCTAGGTTCAGATATCTGAAAACCAAGGTTAGGATGAGGTGACGGCATAAGACCATGGCGTGTCCGAAGTGCTGGGTGTGCGGCCAGCTGTCTCCTTGTCTGTCTGGACGTCTGGCTTCAGGCTGTGTCAGGCAGAGCATGAGTGCCCAGAGCAGCCTATCCAGTTCGGGTACCGTCGAGGCCCGAGCAGGTTGATCCTCATCTGGGTTATCTGGAGAGCCCTACAAGGAAACGTTTTTCTTCCGTTGGGCAGACACTGGGCTGGGTTTTGGTTCCGGAGTTCCTAGTCCGGAGGGCTTGTTTGCCAGGAGTGTGAGGAAGGAAGTCTGAAAACACAAGCTAGCGTGAGGTTTGGGACCGAGGGCACAGCAGGCCCACTCTGCAGAGGCTGAATCGAGATCTCCTGCACTGAGGTCATGTCAACTATGAGACGTGCCTCAGGCTAGAGTTCTTGTCCAGCATGGCCTCTTCCTGAAGGGTGTGGGGGCTTCATGAGGCCAGAAAGTTTTGGCTACGATGGGATTTTTGAACTGCTCCAAAACTGAAGGTTACCTTCTGCACGACAGTCGAGTCCTATTGGATGGTTCCAAGAGGCCCCATATGGAAAGACTCGAGAGCAGGTGTCTAAGCATGGATGCCTGGGAACGCCACCTCATAATCACACTCTTTAGTCAGGACAAGTCAGGCTCAATCTGCGGGGTCCTGGGTGAGCTACCCAGAGGGGAGAGTTGAAATGGACTCTCCTGAAGATGAGTCCTACTGTGGCTTGGTGGCCTGGGAGACCTTGGAAGGTGGAGGTGGCTCAGGGACTCTGCAGGATTCTCCAACATGAGGTGTTTGACACGGCTCCAACAAGGAAACTTCCCATGTGGAGACGAGAGGAGTTCTGTTCCGTGCATCAGGAAAGCCCCATACCCTGTTCTTCGAACCAAAGCCTCTGAGGAGTGACACCTGGAAACCAAAGCAAGAGTTGAGACTACGGCCTAAAGGCCTGTCCAGCTCAACCTTCTATCTCTGTTGACATCTGTGTGCATGCATTCATGGATGTAGCTGCTCAGCTTGTGTCCGAATGCCCCTGTGAGTCCAGTGAGGCTCCCAGTAGTGGGATGTCCTCGGAGGCCTTGAGGTTTCTCATATTCTGGAGGTGTGTGGCCAAAGGAATGGACACAGTTTCCCAGGAGAGAGCAGGCACGGTCCTGTGGTATGGCTCCAGAGGACCCAGCCTAGAGGCTGTGTTTGCCAGGGCTGTGGGGACAGATGTCTGAAAAAGCAAACTTGGCTCAGCTAGGGGCCAATGTAATGGCAGGCCTGATCTCTAGTCCGTGAGGGGAGATCCTCTGGAAATCAAAGTAGGGCAAGTGGGAGGCAGTCACTCAGGATTTTGTCTCTGGGTGTTGCGTTTACAGTGTCCGGTCAGGGTAGGGGTTGTCTCAGAGGCCGAGGAAGAGCCTTCCTCTCGGGGGATTGTCCAAGCTCCCAAGTGTTGGTGTTCATTCTGTGGGAATGAAGAGTACTGTTTTCTGCCACAGGGGACCCCCCAGGAGAGGGACTCTAGAGCACAGCAGTGGGTTCCCTCAACTGGAATACACACCATCTAGTTAGTCTTGGGTGCCTATGGGCATGGCAAGCCGATTATGCGGGCTCTTGGTCCAGTCACTTAGAGGCGTTACTTGAATAAGGTACTCACGCTGAGGGTCAAAATGTGTGTTTGTGCCCAAGGCGGCCCTCACACTTAAGCGTGGCCTCATGAGCCATGCCGTTTTCTCCTACACTGAAGGTTTGACTCACTGCCAGCAGCAAGGTTTCTTGCCAGGGGGAAGGAGGGGTTCTGACTTGTGCATCAGGTTCCCCCCTGTGCAGGGATTGGAGATAAGGTCTAGGTTCCGATGACTGAAAACCCAGGTTGGGAATGGATGGTGGCCTAAGGCAGTGAGGGTCCAATGTGCTGGGTGTGCAGCCAGCTGTGTCGGTGTCTGTTGGAAGGTCTGGGCTCAGGCTATTTGCGACAGAGCATCACTGTTTAAGGTAGCCTATGCAATTGGGGTGTTGCCGAGGGCCAAGCAGTTTGATCCTCATTTCGGGTTTCTGGGCAGTGCCATAGACAATGTTTTTCTCCTGGGAGGCAGGCACAGTGCTTCATTGTGGCCCCAGAATTCCCAGTAGGGAGGGTTGGTGGGCCAGGAGTGTGAGGACGGAAGTCTGAAAACACAAGCTAGTGTGAGGATTGGAGCCAAGGGCAGAGCAGGCCCACTCTGCAGAGGCTGAATCAAAATCTCCTGCATCTGAAGTCAGGCTGAGGATCAGACGTTGGCTGAGGCTGGAGTATGTGTCCATGATGGCACCTTCATGAAGTGGGGGCCTCATGAGGCCAAGGAAGTTTTCCCACGCTGAGTTTGGAGGTTGCCCCAAACCACAAGGTTTCCTTCTGCGGGACATTCGAGTCCTGTTGCATGGCTCCAGGACATACCATATGGAAGGACTGGAGAGCAGGGTTCGAAGGATGGATCCCTGTACAGCATGCCTCGCATCCCCATTGGCTATTAGCGACAAGATATGTTTGATCTGCTGCCTCTGGAACACGCGACCCAGGGGGCTGAGTTGAAATGGCCTCTCCTGAGGATGCGTCATAATGTGCGTTTGGGTCCATGGAGACCTTGGAATGTGCTGGTTGTTCAGTGGCCCTGCGGAACTCTCCTACCTGAAGTGTTTGATACATCCCAGTAAGAAAGCTGCCCATGTGGAGATGAGAGAGGTTTGGTTTGGTGCCTCAGAAAAGCCCCATGTGCTGGTCTACGAAAACAGTCCTCTGAGAACGGAAACATGGAAACCAAAGCTAAGGTTCAGATTAGGGCCTGGGGGCCTGTCCATTTCAACCTTCTGTCTCTGGGGACACTGTCTGAGAGTCTAAGTGGAGATAGTTGCTCTGCTGGTGTCAGAGAGCCCCTCTTAGTCCAGGGTGGCCTATACTATTGATGGCCTCAGGGACCTTCGAGCTTTTACCTAACTTGTAGGGTTGTGGTCAATGGATTGGGCACACTTTCCTTGGAGAGGGCAGGCACAATCTTTCGCTGTTTGGTCCAGAGGCCCTAGCCTGGATGTTGTGTGGGTCCAGGCTGTGGGCACAGAAGTCTGAATACACAAACTCAGCTTATGAGTGGCGCCTAGGGTATGGCCGGCCGAATGTACAGCCCGAGAAGGAGCTCCTGGGCCTCTGAAACAAGGGCGAGTGGGAGGCGTTCCTTCAGGCTTTTGTCTCTGGATGTTGTGTCCGGGATAGCCGTGGATTGGAGAGGTGGCCTCAGGTACTATGGACGAGTATCCCTATCTGGGGATTTGTCCCAGCTCCCAAGAGTTTGGGGTCATTTTGTGGGAAGGGTGGAGTCGTGTTGTCTGGCTCATGGGTCTGTCCAAGAAAGGGATTCCAGAGCAGAGCTCCAGGTACGGGCGGGCGACTGGAAAATTCAAACCGTGGTGAGGATTGGGTGCATAGGGGCTTGGCAAGCCCCATATGTGGGCTCTTGGTCCAGGCCCTGACAGGCCTTTGTTTGACATGGGGCTCATGCTGAGGATCACAGTGTGAATTTGTGCCCAAGCAGCACTCAAGTTTGGGCGTGGCATCAGGGGCCATGAAGGTTTCTCCCACCCTGAAGGTGTGACTCCATGCCAAGAGCAAGCTTGACAGCCATGGGGAAGGAGGAGTTCTGTTTTGTGCTTGCTATACCCAGCTGTGTGGAGAATTGATATAATGTCTAGGTTCAGATATCTGAAAACCAAGGTTAGGATGAGGTGACGGCATAAGACCATCGCATGTCCGAAGTGCTGGGTGTGCGGCCAGCTGTCTCCTTGTCTGTCTGGACGTCTGGCTTCAGGCTGTGTCAGGCAGAGCATGAGTGCCCAGAGCAGCCTATCCAGTTCGGGTACCGTCGAGGCCAGAGCAGGTTGATCCTCATCTGGGTTTTCTGGAGAGCCCCACAGGGAAACGTTTTTCTTCCATTGGGCAGACACTGGGCTGGGTTTTGGTTCTGGAGTTCCTAGTCCGGAGGGCTTGTTTGCCAGGAGTGTGAGGAAGGAAGTCTGAAAACACAAGCTAGCGTCAGGTTTGGGACCGAGGTCACGGCAGGCCCACTCTGCAGAGGCTGAATCGGGATCTCCTGCACTGAGGTCATGTCAACTATGAGACGTGCCTCAGGCTAGAGTTCTTGTCCAGCATGGCCTCTTCCTGAAGGGTGTGGGGGCTTCATGAGGCCATAAAGTTTTGCCTACGATGGGATTTGTGAACTGCTCCAAAACTGAAGGTTACCTTCTGCACGACAGTCGAGTCCTATTGGATGGTTCCAAGAGGCCCCATATGGAAAGACTCGAGAGCAGGTGTCTAAGCATGGATGCCTGGGAACGCCACCTCATATTCCCACTCTTTAGTCAGGACAAGGCAGGCTCAATCTGCGGGCTCCTGGGTGAGCTACCCAGAGGGGAGAGTTGAAATGGACTCTCCTGAAAATGAGTCCTACTGTGGCTTGGTGGCCTGGGAGACCTTGGAATGTGGAGGTGGCTCAGGGACTCTGCAGGATTCTCCAACATGAGGTGTTTGACACGGCTCCAACAAGGAAACTTCCCATGTGGAGACGAGAGGAGTTCTGGTCCGTGCCTCAGGAAAGCCCCATACCCTGTTCTTCGAACCAAAGCCTCTGAGGAGTGACACCTGGAAAATAAAAGCAAGAGTTGAGACTACGGCCTAAAAACCTGTCCGGCTCAACCTTCTATCTCTGTTGACATCTGTGTGCATGCCTTCATGGATGTAGCTGCTCAGCTTGTGTCCGAATGCCCCTGTGAGTCCAGTGAGGCTCCCAGTAGTGGGATGTCCTCGGAGGCCTTGAGGTTTCTCATATTCTGGAGGTGTGTGGCCAAAGGAATGGACACAGTTTCCCAGGAGAGAGCAGGCACGGTCCTGTGGTATGGCTCCAGAGGACCCAATCTAGAGGCTGTGTTTGCCACGGCTGTGGGGACAGATGTCTGAAAAAGCAAACTTGGCTCAGCTAGGGGCCAATGTAATGGCAGGCCTGATCTCTAGTCCGTGAGGGGAGATCCTCTGGAAATCAAAGTAGGGCAAGTGGGAGGCAGTCACTCAGGATTTTGTCTCTGGGTGTTGCGTTTACAGTGTCCGGTCAGGGTAGGGGTTGTCTCAGAGGCCGAGGAAGAGCCTTCCTCTCGGGGGATTGTCCAAGCTCCCAAGTGTTTGTGTTCATTCTGTGGGAATGAAGAGTACTGTTTTCTGCCACAGGGGACCGCCCACGAGAGGGACTCTAGAGCACAGCAGTGGGTTCCCTCAACTGGAATACACACAATCTAGTTAGTCCTGTGTGCCTATGGGCATGGCAAGCCACATATGCAGGCTCTTGGTCCAGTCACTGAGAGGCGTTACTTGAATAAGGTACTCACGCTGAGGGTCACAATGTGTGCTTGTGCCCAAGGCGGCCCTCACGCTTGGGCGTGGCCTCATGGGCCATGTCGTTTTCTCCTACACTGAAGGTTTGACTCACTGCCAGCAGCAAGGTTTCTTGCCAGGGGGAAGGAGGGGTTCTGACTTTTGCATCAGGTTCCCCCCTGTGCAGGGATTGGAGATAAGGTCTAGGTTCCGATGACTGAAAACCCAGGTTGGGAATGGATGGTGGCCTAAGGCAGTGGCGGGTCCAATGTGCTGGGTGTGCAGCCAGCTGTGTCGGTGTCTGTTGGAAGGTCTGGGCTCAGGCTATTTTCGACAGAGCATCACTGTTTAAGGTAGCCTATGCAATCGGGGTGTTGCCGAGGGCCAAGCAGTTTGATCCTCATTTGTGGTTTCTGGGCAGCGCCATAGACAATGTTTTTCTCCTGGGAGGCAGGCACAGTGCTTCATTGTGGCCCCAGAATTCCCAGTAGGGAGGGTTTGTGGGCCAGGAGTGTGAAGACGGAAGTCTGAAAACACAAGCTAGTGTGAGGATTGGAGCCAAGGGCAGAGCAGGCCCACTCTGCAGAGGCTGAATCAAAATCTCCTGCATCTGAAGTCAGGCTGAGGATCAGACGTTGGCTGAGGCTGGAGTATGTGTCCATGATGGCACCTTCATGAAGTGGGGGCCTCATGAGGCCAAGGAAGTTTTCCCACGCTGAGTTTGGAGGTTGCCCCAAACCCCAAGATTTCCTTTTGCGGGACATTCGAGCCCTGCTGCATAGCTCCAGGACATACCATATGGAAGGACTGGAGAGCAGGGTTCGAAGGATGGATCCCTGTACAGCATGCCTCGCATTCCCATTGGCTATTAGCGACAAGATATGTTTGATCTGCTGCCTCTGCAACACGCAACCCAGGGGGCTGAGTTGAAATGGCCTCTCCTGAGGATGCGTCATAATGTGCGTTTGGGTCCATGGAGACCTTGGAATGTGCTGGTTGTTCAGTGGCCCTGCGGAACTCTCCTACCTGAAGTGTTTGATACATCCCAGTAAGAAAGCTGCCCATGTGGAGATGAGAGATGTTTGGTTTGGTGCCTCAGAAAAGCCCCATGTGCTGGACTACGAAAAGAGTCCTTTGAGAAAGGAAACATGGAAACCAAAGCTAAGGTTCAGTTTAGGGCCTGGGGGCCTGTCCATTTCAACCTTCTGTCTCTGGGGACACTGTCTGAGAGTCTAAGTGGAGATAGTTGCTCCGCTGGTGTCAGAGAGCCCCTCTTAGTCCAGGGTGGCCTGTACTATTGATGGCCTCAGGGACCTTGGAGCTTTTCCCTAACCTGTAGGGTTGTGGTCAATGGATTGGGCACACTATCCTTGGAGAGGGCAGGCACAATCTTTCGCTGTTTGGTCCAGAGGCCCTAGCCTGGATGTTGTGTGGGTCCAGGCTGTGGGCACAGAAGTCTGAATACACAAACTCAGCTTATGAGTGGCGCCTAGGGTATGGCTGGCCGGATGTACAACCCGAGAGGGAGCTCCTGGGCCTCTGAAACAAGGGCGAGTGGGAGGCGTTCCTTCAGGCTTTTGTCTCTGGATGTTGTGTCCGGGATAGCCGTGGATTGGAGCGGTGGCCTCAGGTACTGTGGACGAGTATCCCTCTCTGAGGATTTGTCCCAGCTCCCAAGAGTTTGGGGTCATTTTGTGGGAAGGGTGGAGTCGTGTTGTCTGGCTCATGGGTCTCTCCAAGAAAGGGATTCCAGAGCAGAGCTCCAGGTATGGGCGGGGCGACTGTAAAATTCAAACCGTGGTGAGGATTGGGTGCATAGGGGCTTGGCAAGCCCCATATGTGGGCTCTTGGTCCAGGCCCTGACAGGCCTTTCTTTGACATGGGGCTCATGCTGAGGGTCACAGTGTGAATTTGTGCCCAAGCAGCACTCAAGTTTGGGCGTGGAATCAGAAGCCATGAAGGTTTCTCCCACCTTGAAGGTGTGACTCCATGCCAAGTGCAAGCTTGACAGCCATGGGGAAGGAGGAGTTCTGTTTTGTGCTTGCTATACCCAGCTGTGTGGAGAATTCATATAATATCTAGGTTCAGATATCTGAAAACCAAGGTTAGGATGAGGTGACGGCATAAGACCATGGCGTGTCCGAAGTGCTGGGTGTGCGGCCAGCTGTCTCCTTGTCTGTCTGGATGTCTGGCTTCAGGCTGTGTCAGGCAGAGCATGAGTGCCCAGAGCAGCCTATCCAGTTCGGGTACCGTCGAGGCCCGAGCAGGTTGATCCTCATCTGGGTTTTCTGGAGAGCCCCACAGGGAAACGTTTTTCTTCCGTTGGGCAGACACTGGATGGGTTTTGGTTCCCGAGTTCCTAGTCCGGAAAACTTGTTTGCCAGGAGTGTGAGGAAGGAAGTCTGAAAACACAAGCTAGCGTGAGGTTTGGGACCGAGGGCACGGCAGGCCCACTCTGCAGAGGCTGAATCGAGATCTCCTGCACTGAGGTCATGTCAACTATGAGACGTGCCTCAGGCTAGAGTTATTGTCCAGCATGGCCTCTTCCTGAAGGGTATGGGGGCTTCATGATTCCAGAAAGTTTTGCCTACGATGGGATTTTTGAACTGCTCCAAAACTGAAGGTTACCTTCTGCATGACAGTCGAGTCCTATTGGATGGTTCCAAGAGGCCCCATATGGAAAGACTCGAGAGCAGGTGTCTAAGCATGGATGCCTGGGAACGCCACCTCATATTCCCACTCTTTAGTCAGGACAAGGCAGGCTCAATCTGCGGGCTCCTGGGTGAGCTACCCAGAGGGGAGAGTTGAAATGGACTCTCCTGAAGATGAGTCC
Source organism: Mustela nivalis (assembly GCF_964662115.1). NCBI lineage: Eukaryota > Metazoa > Chordata > Mammalia > Carnivora > Mustelidae > Mustela > Mustela nivalis. The sequence continues at coordinate 193,293 of NW_028136324.1, read as the reverse complement.
TACTGTGGCTTGGTGGCCTGGGAGACCTTGGAATGTGGAGGTGGCTCAGGGACTCTGCAGGATTCTCCAACATGAGGTGTTTGACACGGCTCCAACAAGGAAACTTCCCATGTGGAGACGAGAGGAGTTCTGGTCCGTGCCTCAGGAAAGCCCCATACCCTGTTCTTCGAACCAAAGCCTCTGAGGAGTGACACCTGGAAACCAAAGCAAGAGTTGAGACTACGGCCTAAAGGCCTGTCCGGCTCAACCTTCTATCTCTGTTGACATCTGTGTGCATGCATTCATGGATGTAGCTGCTCAGCTTGTGTCCGAATGCCCCTGTGAGTCCAGTGAGGCTCCAGTAGTGGGATGTCCTCGGAGGCCTTGAGGTTTCTCATATTCTGGAGGTGTGTGGCCAAAGGAATGGACACAGTTTCCCAGGAGAGAGCAGGCACGGTCCTGTGGTATGGCTCCAGAGGACCCAGCCTAGAGGCTGTGTTTGCCAGGGCTGTGGGGACAGATGTCTGAAAAAGCAAACTTGGCTCAGCTAGGGGCCAATGTAATGGCAGGCCTGATCTCTAGTCCGTGAGGGGAGATCCTCTGGAAATCAAAGTAGGGCAAGTGGGAGGCAGTCACTCAGGATTTTGTCTCTGGGTGTTGCGTTTACAGTGTCCGGTCAGGGGAGGGGTTGTCTCAGAGGCCGAGGAAGAGCCTTCCTCTCGGGGGATTGTCCAAGCTCCCAAGTGTTTGTGTTCATTCTGTGGGAATGAAGAGTACTGTTTTCTGCCACAGGGGAACCCCCAGGAGAGGGATTCTAGAGCACAGCAGTGGGTTCCCTCAACTGGAATACACACCATGTAGTTAGTCCTGGGTGCCTATGGGCATGGCAAGCCACATATGCGGGCTCTTGGTCCAGTCACTGAGAGGCGTTACCTGAATAAGGTACTCACGCTGAGGGTCACAATGTGTGTTTGTGCCCAAGGCGGCCCTCACGCTTGGGCGTGGCCTCATGGGCCATGCCGTTTTCTCCTACACTGAAGGTTTGACTCACTGCCAGCAGCAAGGTTTCTTGCCAGGGGGAAGGAGGGGTTCTGACTTGTGCATCAGGTTCCCCCCTGTGCAGGGATTGGAGATAAGGTCTAGGTTCCGATGACTGAAAACCCAGGTTGGGAATGGATGGTGGCCTGAGGCAGTGGCGGGTCCAATGTGCTGGGTGTGCAGCCAGCTGTGTCGGTGTCTGTTGGAAGGTCTGGGCTCAGGCTATTTGCGACAGAGCATCACTGTTTAAGGTAGCCTATGCAATTGGGGTGTTGCCGAGGGCCAAGCAGTTTGATCCTCATTTGTGGTTTCTGGGCAGCGCCATAGACAATGTTTTTCTCCTGGGAGGCAGGCACAGTGCTTCATTGTGGCCCCAGAATTCCCAGTAGGGAGGGTTTGTGGGCCAGGAGTGTGAGGACGGAAGTCTGAAAACACAAGCTAGTGTGAGGATTGGAGCCAAGGGCAGAGCAGGCCCACTCTGCAGAGGCTGAATCAAAATCTCCTGCATCTGAAGTCAGGGTGAGGATCAGACGTTGGCTGAGGCTGGAGTATGTGTCCATGATGGCACCTTCATGAAGTGGGGGCCTCATGAGGCCAAGGAAGTTTTCCCACGCTGAGTTTGGAGGTTGCCCCAAACCACAAGGTTTCCTTCTGCGGGACATTCGAGTCCTGTTGCATGGCTCCAGGACATACCATATGGAAGGACTGGAGAGCAGGGTTCGAAGGATGGATCCCTGTACAGCATGCCTCGCATTCCCATTGGCTATTAGCGACAAGATATGTTTGATCTGCTGCCTCTGGAACACGCGACCCAGGGGGCTGAGTTGAAATGGCCTCTCCTGAGGATGCGTCATAATGTGCGTTTGGGTCCATGGAGACCTTGGAATGTGCTGGTTGTTCAGTGGCCCTGCGGAACTCTCCTACCTGAAGTGTTTGATAAATCCCAGTAAGAAAGCTGCCCATGTGGAGATGAGAGAGGTTTGGTTTGGTGCCTCAGAAAAGCCCCATGTGCTGGTCTACGAAAACAGTCCTCTGAGACGGAAACATGGAAACCAAACCTAAGGTTCAGATTAGGGCCTGGGGGCCTGTCCATTTCAACCTTCTGTCTCTGGGGACACTGTCTGGGAGTCTAAGTGGAGATAGTTGCTCCGCTGGTGTCAGAGAGCCCCTCTTAGTCCATGGTGGCCTATACTATTGATGGCCTCAGGGACCTTGGAGCTTTTCCCTAACCTGTAGGGTTGTGGTCAATGGATTGGGCACACTTTCCTTGGAGAGGGCAGGCACAATCTTTCGCTGTTGGGTCCAGAGGCCCTAGCCTGGATGTTGTGTGGGTCCAGGCTGTGGGCACAGAAGTCTGAATACACAAACTCAGCTTATGAGTGGCGCCTAGGGTATGGCTGGCCGGATGTACAGCCCGAGAGGGAGCTCCTCGGCCTCTGAAACAAGAGCGAGTGGGAGGCGTTCCTTCAGGCTTTTGTGTCTGGATGTTGTGTCCGGGATAGCCGTGGATTGGAGCGGTGGCCTCAGGTACTGTGGAGGAGTATCCCTCTCTGGGGATTTGTCCCAGCTCCCAAGAGTTTGGGGTCATTTTGTGGGAAGGGTGGAGTCGTGTTGTCTGGCTCATGGGTCTCTCCAAGAAAGGGATTCCAGAGCAGAGCTCCAGGTACGGACGGGCGACTGTAAAATTCAAACCGTGGTGAGAATTGGGTGCATAGAGGCTTGGCAAGCCCCATATGTGGGCTCTTGGTCCAGGCCCTGACAGGCCTTTCTTTGACATGGGGCTCATGCTGAGGGTCACAGTGTGAATTTGTGCCCAAGCAGCACTCAAGTTTGGGCGTGGCATCAGGGGCCATGAAGGTTTCTCCCACCTTGAAGGTGTGACTCCATGCCAAGAGCAAGCTTGAGAGCCATGGGGAAGGAGGAGTTCTGTTTTGTGCTTGCTATACCCAGCTGTGTGGAGAATTGATATAATGTCTAGGTTCAGATATCTGAAAACCAAGGTTAGGATGAGGTGACGGCATAAGACCATGGCGTGTCCGAAGTGCTGGGTGTGCAGCCAGCTGTCTCCTTGTCTGTCTGGACGTCTGGCTTCAGGCTGTGTCAGGCAGAGCATGAGTGCCCAGAGCAGCCTATCCAGTTCGGGTACCGTCGAAGCCCGAGCAGGTTGATCCTCATCTGGGTTTTCTGGAGAGCCCCACAGGGAAACGTTTTTCTTCCGTTGGGCAGACACTGGGCTGGGTTTTGGTTCCGGAGTTCCTAGTCCGGAGGGCTTGTTTGCCAGGAGTGTGAGGAAAGAAGTCTGAAAACACAAGCTAGCGTGAGGTTTGGGACCGAGGGCACGGCAGGCCCACTCTGCAGAGGCTGAATCGAGATCTCCTGCACTGAGGTCATGTCAACTATGAGACGTGCCTCAGGCTAGAGTTCTTGTCCAGCATGGCCTCTTCCTGAAGGGTATGGGGGCTTCATGAGGCCAGAAAGTTTTGGCTACGATGGGATTTGTGAACTGCTCCAAAACTGAAGGTTACCTTCTGCACGACAGTCGAGTCCTATTGGATGGTTCCAAGAGGCCCCATATGGAAAGACTCGAGAGCAGGTGTCTAAGCATGGATGCCTGGGAACGCCACCTCATATTCCCACTCTTTAGTCAGGACAAGGCAGGCTCAATCTGCGGGCTCCTGGGTGAGCTACCCAGAGGGTAGAGTTGAAATGGACTCTCCTGAAGATGAGTCCTACTGTGGCTTGGTGGCCTGGGAGACCTTGGAATGTGGAGGTGGCTCAGGGACTCTGCAGGATTCTCCAACATGAGGTGTTTGACACGGCTCCAACAAGGCAACTTCCCATGTGGAGACGAGAGGAGTTCTGTTCCGTGCCTCAGGAAAGCCCCATACCCTGTTCTTCGAACCAAAGCCTCTGAGGAGTGACACCTGGAAACCAAAGCAAGAGTTGAGACTACGGCCTAAAGACCTGTCCGGCTCAACCTTCTATCTCTGTTGACATCTGTGTGCATGCATTCATGGATGTAGCTGCTCAGCTTGTGTCCGAATGCCCCTGTGAGTCCAGTGAGGCTCCCAGTAGTGGGATGTCCTCGGAGGCCTTGAGGTTTCTCATATTCTGGAGGTGTGTGGCCAAAGGAATGGACACAGTTTCCCAGGAGAGAGCAGGCACGGTCCTGTGGTATGGCTCCAGAGGACCCAGCCTAGAGGCTGTGTTTGCCAGGGCTGTGGGGACAGATGTCTGAAAAAGCAAACTTGGCTCAGAAGGGGCCAATGTAATGGCAGGCCTGATCTCTAGTCCGTGAGGGGAGATCCTCTGGAAATCAAAGTAGGGCAAGTGGGAGGCAGTCACTCAGGATTTTGTCTCTGTGTGTTGCGTTTACAGTGTCCGGTCAGGGTAGGGGTTGTCTCAGAGGCCGAGGAAGAGCCTTCCTCTCGGGGGATTGTCCAAGCTCCCAAGTGTTTGTGTTCATTCTGTGGGAATGAAGAGTACTGTTTTCTGCCACAGGGGACCCCCCAGGACAGGGACTCTAGAGCACAGCAGTGGGTTCCCTCAACTGGAATACACACCATCTAGTTAGTCCTGGGTGCCTATGGGCATGGCTAGCCACATATGCGGGCTCTTGGTCCAGTCACTGAGAGGCGTTACTTGAATAAGGTACTCACGCTGAGGGTCACAATGTGTGTTTGTGCCCAAGGCGGCCCTCACGCTTGGGCGTGGCCTCGTGGGCCATGCCGTTTTCTCCTACACTGAAGGTTTGACTCACTGCCAGCAGCAAGGTTTCTTGCCATGGGGAAGGAGGGGTTCTGACTTGTGCATCAGGTTCCCCCCTGTGCAGGGATTGGAGATAAGGTCTAGGTTCCGATGACTGAAAACCCAGGTTGGGAATAGATGGTGGCCTAAGGCAGTGGCGGGTCCAATGTGCTGGGTGTGCAGCCAGCTGTGTCGGTGTCTGTTGGAAGTTCTGAGCTCAGCCTATTTGCGACAGAGCATCACTGTTTAAGGTAGCTTATGCAATTGGGGTGTTGCCGAGGGCCAAGCAGTTTGATCCTCATTTGTGGTTTCTGGGCAGCGCCATAGACAATGTTTTTCTCCTGGCACAGTGCTTCATTGTGGCCCCAGAATTCCCAGTAGGGAGGGTTTGTGGGCCAGGAGTGTGAGGACGGAAGTCTGAAAACACAAGCTAGTGTGAGGATTGGAGCCAAGGGCAGAGCAGGCCCACTCTGCAGAGGCTGGATCAAAATCTCCTGCATCTGAAGTCAGGCTGAGGATCAGACGTTGGCTGAGGCTGGAGTATGTGTCCATGATGGCACCTTCATGAAGTGGGGGCCTCATGAGGCCAAGGAAGTTTTCCCACGCTGAGTTTGGAGGTTGCCCCAAACCACAAGGTTTCCTTCTGCGGGACATTCGAGTCCTGTTGCATGGCTCCAGGACATACCATATGGAAGGACTGGAGAGCAGGGTTCGAAGGATGGATCCCTGTACAGCATGCCTCGCATTCCCATTGGCTATTAGCGACAAAATATTTTTGATCTGCTGCCTCTGCAACACGCGACCCAGGGGGCTGAGTTGAAATGGCATCTCCTGAGGATGCGTCATAATGTGCCTTTGGGTCCATGGAGACCTTGGAATGTGCTGGTTGTTCAGTGGCCCTGCGGAACTCTCCTACCTGAAGTGTTTGATACATCCCAGTAAGAACGCTGCCCATGTGAAGATGAGAGAGGTTTGGTTTGGTGCCTCAGAAAAGCCCCATGTGCTGGTCTACGAAAACAGTCCTCTGAGACGGAAATATGGAAACCAAAGCTAAGGTTCAGATTAGGGCCTGGGGGCCTGTCCATTTCAAACTTCTGTCTCTGGGGACACTGTCTGAGAGTCTAAGTGGAGATAGTTGCTCCGCTGGTGTCAGAGAGCCCCTCTTAGTCCAGGGTGGCCTATACTATTGATGGCCTCAGGGACCTTGGTGCTTTTCCCTAACCTGTAGGGTTGTGGTCAATGGATTGGGCACACTTTCCTTGGAGAGGGCAGGCACAATCTTTCGCTGTTGGGTCCAGAGGCCCTAGCCTGGATGTTGTGTGGGTCCAGGCTGTGGGCACAGAAGTCTGAATACACAAACTCAGCTTATGAGTGGCGCCTAGGGTATGGCTGGCCGGATGTACAGCCCGAGAGGGAGCTCCTGGGCCTCTGAAACAAGGGCGAGTGGGAGGCGTTCCTTCAGGCTTTTGTGTCTGGATGTTGTGTCCGGCATAGCCGTGGATTGGAGCGGTGGCCTCAGGTACTGTGGACGAGTATCCCTCTCTGGGGATTTGTCCCAGCTCCCAAGAGTTTGGGGTCATTTTGTGGGAAGGGTGGAGTCGTGTTTTCTGGCTCATGGGTCTCTCCAAGAAAGGAATTCCAGAGCAGAGTTCCAGGTACGGGCGGGGCAACTGGAAAATTCAAACCGTGGTGAGAATTGGGTACATAGGGGCTTGGCAAGCCCCATATGTGGGCTCTTGGTACAGGCCCTGACAGGCCTTTCTTTGACATGGGGCTCATGCTGAGGGTCACAGTGTGAATTTGTGCCCAAGCAGCACTCAAGTTTGGGCGTGGCATCAGGGGCCATGAAGGTTTCTCCCACCCTGAAGGTGTGACTCCATGCCAAGAGCAAGCTTGACAGCCATGGGGAAGGAGGAGTTCTGTTTTGTGCTTGCTATACCCAGCTGTGTGGAGAATTGATATAATGTCTAGGTTCAGATATCTGAAAACCAAGGTTAGGATGAGGTGACGGCATAAGACCATGGCGTGTCCGAAGTGCTGGGTGTGCGGCCAGCTGTCTCCTTGTCTGTCTGGACGTCTGGCTTCAGGCTGTGTCAGGCAGAGCATGAGTGCCCAGAGCAGCCTATCCAGTTCGGGTACCGTCGAGGCTCGAGCAGGTTGATCCTCATCTGGGTTTTCTGGAGAGCCCCACAGGGAAACGTTTTTCTTCCATTGGGCAGACACTGGGCTGGGTTTTGGTTCCGGAGTTCCTAGTCCGGAGGGCTTGTTTGCCAGGAGTGTGAGGAAGGAAGTCTGAAAACACAAGCTAGCGTGAGGTTTGGGACCGAGGGCACGGCAGGCCCACTCTGCAGAGGCTGAATCGAGATCTCCTGCACTGAGGTCATGTCAACTATGAGACGTGCCAAAGGCTAGAGTTCTTGTCCAGCATGGCCTCGTCCTGAAGGGTGTGGGGGCTTCATGAGGCCAGAAAGTTTTGCCTACGATGGGATTTGTGAACTGCTCCAAAACTGAAGGTTACCTTCTGCACGACAGTCGAGTCCTATTGGATGGTTCCAAGAGGCCCCATATGGAAAGACTCGAGAGCAGGTGTCTAAGCATGGATGCCTGGGAACGCCACCTCATATTCCCACTCTTTAGTCAGGACAAGGCAGGCTCAATCTGCGGGCTCCTGGGTGAGCTACCCAGAGTGGAGAGTTAAAATGGACTCTCCTGAAGATGAGTCCTACTGTGGCTTGGTGCCCTGGGAGACCTTGGAATGTGGAGGTGGCTCAGGGACTCTGCAGGATTCTCCAACATGAGGTGTTTGACACGGCTCCAACAAGGAAACTTCCCATGTGGAGACGAGAGGAGTTCTGTTCCGTGCCTCAGGAAAGCCCCATACCCTGTTCTTCGAACCAAAGCCTCTGAGGAGTGACACCTGGAAACCAAAGCAAGAGTTGAGACTACGGCCTAAAGGCCTGTCCGGCTCAACCTTCTATCTCTGTTGACATCTGTGTGCATGCATTCATGGATGTAGCTGCTCAGCTTGTGTCTGAATGACCCTGTGAGTCCAGTGAGGCTCCCAGTAGTGGGATGTCCTCGGAGGCCTTGAGGTTTCTCATATTCTGGAGGTGTGTGGCCAAAGGAATGGACACAGTTTCCCAGGAGAGAGCAGGCACGGTCCTGTGGTATGGCTCCAGTGGACCCAGCCTAGACGCTGTGTTTGCCAGGGCTGTGGGGACAGATGTCTGAAAAAGCAAACTTGGCTCAGCTAGGGGCCAATGTAATGGCAGGCCTGATCTCTAGTCCGTGAGGGGAGATCCTCTGGAAATCAAAGTAGGGCAAGTGGGAGGCAGTCACTCAGGATTTTGTCTCTGGGTGTTGCGTTTACAGTGTCCGGTCAGGGGAGGGGTTGTTTCAGAGGCCGAGGAAGAGCCTTCCTCGCGGGGGATTGTCCAAGATCCCAAGTGTTTTTATTCATTCTGTGGGAATAAAGAGTACTGTTTTCTGCCACAGGGGACCCCCCAGGAGAGGGCTATAGAGCACAGCAGTGGGTTCCCTCAACTGGAATACACACCATCTAGTTAGTCCTGGGTGCCTATGGGCATGGCAAGCCACATATGCGGGCTCTTGGTCCAGTCACTGAGAGGCGTTACTTGAATAAGGTACTCACGCTGAGGGTCACAATGTGTGTTTGTGCCCAGGCGGCCCTCACGCTTGGGCGTGGCCTCATGGGCCATGCCGTTTTCTCCTACACTGAAGGTTTGACTCACTGCCAGCAGCAAGGTTTCTTGCCATGGGGAAGGAGGGGTTCTGACTTGTGCATCAGGTTCCCCCCTGTGCAGGGATTGGAGATAAGGTCTAGGTTCTGATGACTGAAAACCCAGGTTGGGAATGGATGGTGGCCTAAGGCAGTGGCGGGTCCAATGTGCTGGGTGTGCAGCCAGCTGTGTCGGTGTCTGTTGGAAGGTCTGGGCTCAGGCTATTTGCGACAGAGCATCACTGTTTAAGGTAGCCTATGCAATTGGGGTGTTGCCGAGGGCCAAGCAGTTTGATCCTCATTTGTGGTTTCTGGGCAGCGCCATAGACAAGGTTTTTCTCCTGGGAGGCAGGCACAGTGCTTCATTGTGGCCCCAGAATTCCCAGTAGGGAGGGTTTGTGGGCCAGGAGTGTGAGGACGGAAGTCTGAAAACACAAGCTAGTGTGAGGATTGGAGCCAAGGGCAGAGCAGGCCCACTCTGCAGAGGCTGAATCAAAATCTCCTGCATCTGAAGTCAGGCTGAGGATCAGACGTTGGCTGAGGCTGGGGTATGTGTCCATGATGGCACCTTCATGAAGTGGGGGCCTCATGAGGCCAAGGAAGTTTTCCCACGCTGAGTTTGGAGGTGGCCCAAACCACAAGGTTTCCTTCTGCGGGACATTCGAGTCCTGTTGCATGGCTCCAGGACATACCATATGGAAGGACTGGAGAGCAGGGTTCGAAGGATGGATCCCTGTACAGCATGCCTCGCATTCCCATTGGCTATTAGCGACAAGATATGTTTGATCTGCTGCCTCTGGAACACGCGACCCAGGGGGCTGAGTTGAAATGGCCTCTCCTGAGGATGCGTCATAATGTGCGTTTGGGTCCATGGAGACCTTGGAATGTGCTGGTTGTTCAGTGGCCCTGCGGAACTCTCCTACCTGAAGTGTTTGATACATCCCAGTAAGAAAGCTTCCCATGTGGAGATGAGAGAGGTTTGGTTTGGTGCCTCAGAAAAGCCCCAGGTGCTTGTCTACGAAAACAGTCCTCTGAGAATGGAAACATGGAAACCAAAGCTATGGTTCAGATTAGGGCCTGGGGGCCTGTCCATTTCAACCTTCGGTCTCTGGGGACACTATCTGAGAGTCTAAGTGGAGATAGTTGCTCCGCTGGTGTCAGAGAGCCCCTCTTAGTCCAGGGTGGCCTATACTATTGATGGCCTCAGGGACCTTGGAGCTTTTCCCTAACCTGTAGGGTTGTGGTCAATGGATTGGGCACACTTTCCTTGGAGAGGGCAGGCACAATCTTTCGCTGTTTGGTCCAGAGGCCCTAGCTTGGATGTTGTGTGGGTCCAGGCTGTGGGCACAGAAGTCTGAATACACAAACTCAGCTTATGAGTGGCGCCTAGGGTATGGCCGGCCCGGATGTACAGCCCGAGAGCGAGCTCCTGGGCCTCTGAAACAAGGGCGAGTGGGAGGCGTTCCTTCAGGCTCTTGTCTCTGGATGTTGTGTCCGGGATAGCCGTGGATTGGAGCGGTGGCCTCAGGTACTGTGGACGAGTATCCCTCTCTGGGGATTTGTCCCAGCTCCCTAGAGTTTGGGGTCATTTTGTGGGAAGGGTGGAGTCGTGTTGTCTGGCTCATGGGTCTCTCCAAGAAAGGGATTCCAGAGCAGAGCTCCAGGTACGGGCCCTGACAGGCCTTTCTTTGAGATGGGGCTCATGCTGAGGGTCACAGTGTGAATTTGTGCCCAAGCAGCACTCAAGTTTGGGCGTGACATCAGGGGCCATGAAGGTTTCTCCCACCCTGAAGGTGTGACTCCATGCCAAGAGCAAGCTTGACAGCCATGGGGAAGAAGGAGTTCTGTTTTCTGCTTGCTATACCCAGCTGTGTGGAGAATTGATATAATGTCTAGGTTCAGATATCTGAAAACCAAGGTTAGGATGAGGTGACGGCATAAGACCATGGCGTGTCCGAAGTGCTGGGTGTGCGGCCAGCTGTCTCCTTGTCTGTCTGGACGTCTGGCTTCAGGCTGTGTCAGGCAGAGCATGAGTGCCCAGAGCAGCCTATCCAGTTCGGGTACCGTCGAGGCCCGAGCAGGTTGATCCTCATCTGGGTTTTCTGGAGAGCCCCACAGGGAAACGTTTTTCTTCCGTTGGGCAGACACTGGGCTGGGTTTTGGTTCCGGAGTTTCTAGTCCGGAGGGCTTGTTTGCCAGGAGTGTGAGGAAGGAAGTCTGAAAACACAAGCTAGCGTGAGGTTTGGGACCGAGGGCACGGCAGGCCCACTCTGCAGAGGCTGAATCGAGATCTCCTGCACTGAGGTCATGTCAACTATGAGACGTGCCTCAGGCTAGAGTTCTTGTCCAGCATGGCCTCTTCCTGAAGGGTGTGGGGGCTTCAAGAGGCCAGAAAGTTTTGCCTACGATGGGATTTGTGAACTGCTCCAAAACTGAAGGATACCTTCTGCTCGACAGTCGAGTCCTATTGGATGGTTCCAAGAGGCCCCATATGGAAAGACTCGAGAGCAAGTGTCTAAGCATGGATGCCTGGGAACGCCACCTAATATTCCCACTCTCTGGTCAGGACAAAGCAGGCTCAATCTGCGGGCTCCTGGGTGAGCTACCCAGAGGGGAGAGTTGAAATGGACTCTCCTGAAGATGATTCCTACTGTGGCTTGGTGGCCTGGGAGACCTTGGAATGTGGAGGTGGCTCAGGGACTCTGCAGGATTCTCCAACATGAGGTGTTTGACACGGCTCAAACAAGGAAACTCCCCAAGTGGAGACGAGTGGAGTTCTGTTCCGTGCCTCAGGAAAGCCCCATACCCTGTTCTTCGAACCAAAGCCTCTGAGGAGTGACACCTGGAAACCAAAGCAAGAGTTGAGACTACGGCCTAAAGGCCTGTCCGGCTCAACCTTCTATCTCTGTTGACATCTGTGTGCATGCATTCATGGAAGTAGCTGCTCAGCTTGTGTCCGAATGCCCCTGTGAGTCCAGTGAGGCTCCCAGTAGTGGGATGTCCTCGGAGGCCTTGAGGTTTCTCATATTCTGGAGGTGTGTGGCCAAAGGAATGGACACAGTTTCCCAGGAGAGAGCAGGCACGGTCCTGTGGTATGGCTCCAGAGGACCCAGCCTAGAGGCTGTGTTTGCCAGGGCTGTGGGGACAGATGTCTGAAAAAGCAAACTTGGCTCAGCTAGGGGCCAATGTAATGGCAGGCCTGATCTCTAGTCCGTGAGGGGAGATCCTCTGGAAATCAAAGTAGGGCAAGTGGGAGGCAGTCACTCAGGATTTTGTCTCTGGGTGTTGCGTTTACAGTGTCCGGTCAGGGGAGGGGTTGTCTCAGAGGCCGAGGAAGAGCCTTCCTCTCGGGGGATTGTCCAAGCTCCCAAGTGTTTGTGTTCATTCTGTGGGAATGAAGAGTACTGTTTCCTGCCACAGGGGAACCCCCAGGAGAGGGACTCTAGAGCACAGCAGTGGGTTCCCTCAACTGGAATACACACCATCTAGTTAGTCCTGGGTGCCTATGGGCATGGCAAGCCACATATGCGGGCTCTTGGTCCAGTCACTGAGAGGCGTTACTTGAATAAGGTACTCACGCTGAGGGTCACAATGTGTGTTTGTGCCCAAGGCGGCCCTCACGCTTGGGCGTGGCCTCATGGGCCATGCCGTTTTCTCCTACACTGAAGGTTTGACCCACTGCCAGCAGCAAGGTTTCTTGCCATGGGGAAGGAGGGGTTCTGACTTGTGCATCAGGTTCCCCCCTGTGCAGGGATTGGAGATAAGGTCTAGGTTCCGATGACTGAAAACCCAGGTTGGGAATGGATGGTGGCCTAAGGCAGTGGCGGGTACAATGTGCTGGGTGTGCAGCCAGCTGTGTCGGTGTCTGTTGGAAGGTCTGGGCTCAGGCTATTTGCGACAGAGCATCACTGTTTAAGGTAGCCTATGCAATTGGGGTGTTGCCGAGGGCCAAGCAGGTTGATCCTCATTTGGGGTTTCTGGGCAGCGCCATAGACAATGTTTTTCTCCTGGGAGGCAGGCACTGTGCTTCATTGTGGCCCCAGAATTCCCAGTAGGGAGGGTTTGTGGGCCAGGAGTGTGAGGACAGAAGTCTGAAAACACAAGCTAGTGTGAGGATTGGAGCCAAGGGCAGAGCAGGCCCACTCTGCAGAGGCTGAAGTCAGGCTGAGGATCAGACGTTGGCTGAGGCTGGAGTATGTGTCCATGATGGAACCTTCATGAAGTGGGGGCCTCATGAGGCCAAGGAAGTTTTCCCACGCTGAGTTTGGAGGTTGCCCCACACCACAAGGTTTCCTTCTGCGGGACATTCGAGTCCTGTTGCATGGCTCCAGGACATACCATATGGAAGGACTGGAGAGCAGGGTTCGAAGGATGGATCCCTGTACAGCATGCCTCGCATTCCCATTGGCTATTAGCGACAAAATATGTTTGATCTGCTTCCTCTGGAACACGCGACCCAGGGGGCTGAGTTGAAATGGCCTCTCCTGAGGATGCGTCATAATGTGCGTTTGGGTCCATGGAGACCTTGGAATGTGCTGGTTGTTCAGTGGCCCTGCGGAACTCTCCTACCTGAAGTGTTTGATACATCCCAGTAAGAAAGCTGCCCATGTGGAGATGAGAGATGTTTGGTTTGGTGCCTCAAAAAAGCCCCAGGTGCTGGACTACGAAAACAGTACTCTGAGAACGGAAACATGGAAACCAAAGCTAAGCTTTAGATTAGGGCCTGGGGGCCTGTCCATTTCAACCTTCTGTCTCTGGGGACACTGTCTGATAGTCTAAGTGGAGATAGTTGCTCCGCTGGTGTCAGAGAGCCCCTCTTAGTCCAGGGTGGCCTATACTATTGATGGCCTCAGGGACCTTGGAGCTTTTCCCTAACCTGTAGGGTTGTGGTCAATGGATTGGGCACACTTTCCTTGGAGAGGGCAGGCACAATCTTTCGCTGTTTGGTCCAGAGGCCCTAGCCTGGATGTTGTGTGGGTCCAGCCTGTGGGCACAGAAGTCTGAATACACAAACTCAGCTTATGAGTGGCGCCTAGGGTATGGCCGGCCGGATGTACAGCCCGAAAGGGAGCTCCTGGGTTTCTGAAACAAGGGCGAGTGGGAGGCGTTCCTTCAGGCTTTTGTCTCTGGATGTTGTGTCCCGGATAGCCGTGGATTGGAGCGGTGGCCTCAGGTACTGTGGACGAGTATCCCTCTCTGGGGATTTGTCCCAGCTCCCAAGAGTTTGGGGTCATTTTGTGGGAAGGGTGGAGTCGTGTTGTCTGCCTCATGGGTCTCTCCAAGAAAGGGATTCCAGAGCAGAGCTCCAGGTACGGGCGGGGCGACTGGCAAATTGAAACCGTGGTGAGGATTGGGTGCATAGGGGCTTGGCAAGCCCCATATGTGGGCTCTTGGTCCAGGCCCTGACAGCCCTTTCTTTGACATGGGGCTCATGCTGAGGGTCACAGTGTGAATTTGTTCCCAAACAGCACTCAAGTTTGGGCGTGGCATCAGGGGCCATGAAGGTTTCTCCCACCCTGAAGGTGTGACTCCATGCCAAGAGCAAGCTTGACAGCCATGGGGAAGGAGGAGTTCTGTTTTGTGCTTGCTATACCCAGCTGTGTGGAGAATTGATATAATGTCTAGGTTCAGATATCTGAAAACCAAGGTTAGGATGAGGTGACGGCATAAGACCATGGCGTGTCCGAAGTGCTGGGTGTGCGGCCAGCTGTCTCCTTGTCTGTCTGGACGTCTGGCTTCAGGCTGTGTCAGGCAGAGCATATGTGCCCAGAGCAGCCTATCCAGTTCGGGTGCCGTCGAGGCCCGAGCAGGTTGATCCTCATCTGGGTTTTCTGGAGAGCCCCACAGGGAAACGTTTTTCTTCCGTTGGGCAGACACTGGGCTGGGTTTTGGGTCTGGAGTTCCTAGTCCGGAGGGCTTGTTTGCCAGGAGTGTGAGGAAGGAAGTCTGAAAACACAAGCTAGCGTGAGGTTTGTGACCGAGGGCACGGCAGGCCCACTCTGCAGAGGCTGAATCGAGATCTCCTGCACTGAGGTCATGTCAACTATGAGACGTGCCTCAGGCTAGAGTTCTTGTCCAGCATGGCCTCTTCCTGAAGGGTGTGGGGGCTTCATGAGGCCAGAAAATTTTGGCTACGATGGGATTTGTGAACTGCTCCAAAACTGAAGGATACCTTCTGCTCGACAGTCGAGTCCTATTGGATGGTTCCAAGAGGCCCCATATGGAAAGACTCGAGAGCAGGTGTCTAAGCATGGATGCCTGGGAACGCCACCTCATATTCCCACTCTTTAGTCAGGACAAGGCAGGCTCAATCTGCGGGCTCCTGGGTGAGCTACCCAGAGGGGAGAGTTGAAATGGACTCTCCTGAAGATGAGTCCTACTGTGGCTTGGTGGCCTGGGAGACCTTGGAATGTGGAGGTGGCTCAGGGACTCTGCAGGATTCTCCAACATGAGGTGTTTGACACGGCTCCAACAAGGCAACTTCCCATGTGGAGACGAGAGGAGTTCTGTTCCGTGCCTCAGGAAACCCCATACCCTGTTCTTCGAACCAAAGCCTCTGAGGAGTGACACCTGGAAACCAAAGCAAGAGTTGAGACTACGGCCTAAAGGCCTGTCCGGCTCAACCTTCTATCTCTGTTGACATCTGTGTGCATGCATTCATGGATGTAGCTGCTCAGCTTGTGTCCGAATGCCCCTGTGAGTCCAGTGAGGCTCCCAGTAGTGGGATGTCCTCGGAGGCCTTGAGGTTTCTCATATTCTGGAGGTGTGTGGCCAAAGGAATGGACACAGTTTCCCAGGAGAGAGCAGGCACGGTCCTGTGGTATGGCTCCAGAGGACCCAGCCTAGAGGCTCTGTTTGCCAGGGCTGTGGGGACAGATGTCTGAAAAAGCAAACTTGGCTCAGCTAGGGGCCAAAGTAATGGCAGGCCTGATCTCTAGTCCGTGAGGGGAGATCCTCTGGAAATCAAAGTAGGGCAAGTGGGAGGCAGTCACTCAGGATTTTGTCTCTGGGTGTTGCGTTTACAGTGTCTGGTCAGGGTAGGGGTTGTCTCAGAGGCCGAGGAAGAGCCTTCCTCTCGGGGGATTGTCCAAGCTCCCAAGTGTTTGTGTTCATTCTGTGGGAATGTAGAGTACTGTTTTCTGCCACAGGGGACCCCCCAGGAGAGGGACTCTAGAGCACAGCAGTGGGTTCCCTCAACTGGAATACACACCATCTAGTTAGTCCTGGGTGCCTATGGGCATGGCAAGCCACATATGCGGGCTCTTGGTCCAGTCACTGAGATGCGTTACTTGAATAAGGTACTCACGCTGAGGGTCACAATGTGTGTTTGTGCCCAAGCAGGCCCTCACGCTTGGGCGTGGCCTCATGGGCCATGCCGTTTTCTCCTACACTGAAGGTTTGACCCACTGCCAGCAGCAAGGTTTCTTGCCATGGGGAAGGAGGGGTTCTGACTTGTGCATCAGGTTCCCCCCTGTGCAGGGATTGGAGATAAGGTCTAGGTTCCGATGACTGAAAACCCAGGTTGGGAATGGATGGTGGCCTAAGGCAGTGGCGGGTCCAATGTGCTGGGTGTGCAGCCAGCTGTGTCGGTGTCTGTTGGAAGGTCTGGGCTCAGGCTATTTGCGACAGAGCATCACTGTTTAAGGTAGCCTATGCAATTGGGGTGTTGCCGAGGGCCAAGCAGTTTGACCCTCATTTGGGGGTTCTGGGCAGCGCCATAGACAAGGTTTTTCTCCTGGGAGGTAGGCACAGTGCTTCATTGTGGCCCCAGAATTCCCAGTAGGGAGGGTTTGTGGGCCAGGAGTGTAAGGACGGAAGTCTGAAAACACAAGCTAGTGTGAGGATTGGAGCCAAGGGCAGAGCAGGCCCACTCTGCAGAGGCTGAATCAAAATCTCCTGCATCTGAAGTCAGGCTGAGGATCAGACGTTGGCTGAGGCTGGAGTATGTGTCCATGATGGCACCTTCATGAAGTGGGGGCCTCATGAGGCCAAGGAAGTTTTCCCACGCTGAGTTTGGAGGTTGCCCCAAACCACAAGGTTTCCTTCTGCGGGACATTCGAGTCCTGTTGCATGGCTCCAGGACATACCATATGGAAGGACTGGAGAGCAGGGTTCGAAGGATGGATCCCTGTACAGCATGCCTCGCATTCCCATTGGCTATTAGCGACAAGATATTTTTGATCTGCTGCCTCTGGAACACGCGACCCAGGGGGCTGAGTTGAAATGGCCTCTCCTGACGATGCGTCATAATGTGCGTTTGGGTCCATGGAGACCTTGGAATGTGCTGGTTGTTCAGTGGCCCTGCGGAACTCTCCTACCTGAAGTGTTTGATACATCCCAGTAAGAATGCTGCCCATGTGGAGATGAGAGAGGTTTGGTTTGGTGCCTCAGAAAAGCCCCAGGTGCTGGTCTACGAAAACAGTCCTCTGAGAACGGAAACATGGAAACCAAAGCTAAGGTTCAGATTAGGGCCTGGGGGCCTGTCCATTTCAACCTTCGGTCTCTGGGGACACTGTCTGAGAGTCTAAGTGGAGATAGTTGCTCCGCTGGTGTCAGAGAGCCCCTCTTAGTCCAGGGTGGCCTATACTATTGATGGCCTCAGGGACCTTGGAGCTTTTCCCTAACCTGTAGGGTTGTGGTCAATGGATTGGGCACACTTTCCTTGGAGAGGGCAGGCACAATCTTTCGCTGTTTGGTCCAGAGGCCCTAGCCTGGATGTTGTGTGGGTCCAGCCTGTGGGCACAGAAGTCTGAATACACAAACTCAGCTTATGAGTGGCGCCTAGGATATGGCCGGCCGGATGTACAGCCCGAGAGGGAGCTCCTGGGCCTCTGAATCAAGGGCGAGTGGGAGGCGTTCCTTCAGGCTTTTGTCTCTGGATGTTGTGTCCGGGATAGCCGTGGATTGGAGCGGTGGCCTCAGGTACTGTGGACGAGTATCCCTCTCTGGGGATTTGTCCCAGCTCCCAAGAGTTTGGGGTCATTTTGTGGGAAGGGTGGAGTCGTGTTGTCTGGCTCATGGGTCTCTCCAAGAAAGGGATTCCAGAGCAGAGCTCCAGGTACGGGCGGGGCGACTGGAAAATTCAAACCGTGGTGAGGATTGGGTGCATAGGGGCTTGGCAAGCCCCATATGTGGGCTCTTGGTCCAGGCCCTGACAGCCCTTTCTTTGACATGGGGCTCATGCTGAGGGTCACAGTGTGAATTTGTTCCCAAACAGCACTCAAGTTTGGGCGTGGCATCAGGGGCCATGAAGGTTTCTCCCACCCTGAAGGTGTGACACCATGCCAAGAGCAAGCTTGACAGCCATGGGGAAGGAGGAGTTCTGTTTTGTGCTTGCTATACCCAGCTGTGTGGAGAATTGATATAATGTCTAGGTTCAGATATCTGAAAACCAAGGTTAGGATGAGGTGACGGCATAAGACCATGGCGTGTCCGAAGTGCTGGGTGTGCGGCCAGCTGTCTCCTTGTCTTTCTGGACGTCTGGCTTCAGGCTGTGTCAGGCAGAGCATGAGTGCCCAGAGCAGCCTATCCAGTTCGGGTGCCGTCGAGGCCCGAGCAGGTTGATCCTCATCTGGGTTTTCTGGAGAGCCCCACAGGGAAACGTTTTTCTTCCGTTGGGCAGACACTGGGCTGGGTTGTGGTTCTGGAGTTCCTAGTCCGGAGGGCTTGTTTGCCAGGAGTGTGAGGAAGGAAGTCTGAAAACACAAGCTAGCGTGAGGTTTGGGAACGAGGGCATGGCAGGCCCACTCTGCAGAGGCTGAATCGAGATCTCCTGCACTGAGGTCATGTCAACTATGATACGTGCCTCAGGCTAGAGGTCTTGTCCCTCATGGCCTCTTCCTGAAGGGTGTGGGGGCTTCATGAGGCCAGAAAGTTTTGGCTACGATAGGATTTGTGAACTGCTCCAAAACTGAAGGTTACCTTCTGCACGACAGTCGAGTCCTATTGGATGGTTCCAAGAGGCCCCATATGGAAAGACTCGAGAGCAGGTGTCTAAGCATGGATGCCTGGGAACGCCACCACATATTCCCACTCTTTAGTCAGGACAAGGCAGGCTTAATCTGTGGGCTCCTGGGTGAGCTACCCAGAGGGGAGAGTTGAAATGGACTCTCCTGAATATGAGTCCTACTGTGGCTTGGTGGCCCGGGAGACCATGGAATGTGGTGGTGGCTCAGGGACTCTGCAGGATTCTCCAACATGAGGTGTTTGACACGGCTCCAACAAGGCAACTTCCCATGTGGAGACGAGAGGAGTTCTGTTCCGTGCCTCAGGAAAGCCCCATTCCCTGTTCTTCGAACCAAAGCCTCTGAGGAGTGACACCTGGAAACCAAAGCAAGAGTTGAGACTACGGCCTAAAGGCCTGTCCGGCTCAACCTTCTATCTCTGTTGACATCTGTGTGCATGCATTCATGGATGTAGCTGCTCAGCTTGTGTCCGAATGCCCCTGTGAGTCCAGTGAGGCTCCCAGTAGTGGGATGTCCTCGGAGGCCTTGAGGTTTCTCATATTCTGGAGGTGTGTGGCCAAAGGAATGGACACAGTTTCCCAGGAGAGAGCAGGCACGGTCCTGTGGTATGGCTCCAGAGGACCCAGCCTAGAGGCTGTGTTTGCCAGGGCTGTGGGGACAGATGTCTGAAAAAGCAAACTTGGCTCAGCTAGGGGACAATGTAATGGCAGGCCTGATCTCTAGTCCGTGAGGGGAGATCCTCTGGAAATCAAAGTAGGGCAAGTGGGAGGCAGTCACTCAGGATTTTGTCTCTGGGTGTTGCGTTTACAGTGTCCGGTCAGGGTAGGGGTTGTCTCAGAGGCTGAGGAAGAGCCTTCCTCTCGGGGGATTGTCCAAGCTCCCAAGTGTTTGTGTTCATTCTGTGGGAATGAAGAGTACTGTTTTCTGCCACAGGGGACCCCCCAGGAGAGGGATTCTAGAGCACAGCAGTGGGTTCCCTCAACTGAAATACACACCATCTAGTTAGTCCTGGGTGCCTATGGGCATGGCAAGCCACATATGCGGGCTCTTGGTCCAGTCACTGAGAGGCGTTACTTGAATAAGGTACTCACGCTGAGGGTCACAATGTGTGTTTGTTCCCAAGGCGGCCCTCACGCTTGGGCGTGGCCTCATGGGCCATGCCCTTTTCTCCTACACTGAAGGTTTGACTCACTGCCAGCAGCAAGGTTTCTTGCCATGGGGAAGGAGGGGTTCTGACTTGTGCATCAGGTTCCCACCTGTGCAGGGATTGGAGATAAGGTCTAGGTTCCGATGACTGAAAACCCAGGTTGGGAATGGATGGTGGCCTAAGGCAGTGGCGGGTCCAATGTGCTGGGTGTGCAGCCAGCTGTGTCGGTGTCTGTTGGAAGGTCTGGGCTCAGGCTATTTGCGATAGAGCATCAATGTTTAAGGTAGCCTATGCAATTGGGGTGTTGCCGAGGGCCAAGCAGATTGATCCTCATTTGGGGTTTCTGGGCAGCGCCATAGACAATATTTTTCTCCTGGGAGGCAGGCACAGTGCTTCATTGTGGCCCCAGAATTCCCAGTAGGGAGGGTTGGTGGGCCAGGAGTGTGAGGACGGAAGTCTGAAAACACAAGCTAGTGTGAGGATTGGAGCCAAGGGCAGAGCAGGCCCACTCTGCAGAGGCTGAATCAAAATCTCCTGCATCTGAAGTCAGGCTGAGGATCAGACGTTGGCTGAGGCTGGAGTATGTGTCCATGATGGCACCTTCATGAAGTGGGGGCCTCATGAGGCCAAGGAAGTTTTCCCACGCTGAGTTTGGAGGTTGCCCCAAACCACAAGGTTTCCTTCTGCGGGACATTCGAGTCCTGTTGCATGGCTCCAGGACATACCATATGGAAGGACTGGAGAGTAGGGTTCGAAGGATGGATCCCTGTACAGCATGCCTCGCATTCCCATTGGCTATTAGCGACAAGATATGTTTGATCTGCTGCCTCTGGAACACGCGACCCAGGGGGCTGAGTTGAAATGGCCTCTCCTGAGGATGCGTCATAATGTGCGTTTGGGTCCATGGAGACCTTGGAATGTGCTGGTTGTTCAGTGGCCCTGCGGAACTCTCCTACCTGAAGTGTTTGATACATCCCAGTAAGAAAGCTGCCCATGTGGAGATGAGAGAGGTTTGGTTTGGTGCCTCAGAAAAGCCCCAGGTGCTGGTCTAAGAAAATAGTCCTCTGAGAACGGAAACTTGGAAACCAAAGCTAAGGCTCAGATTAGGGCCTGGGGGCCTGTCCATTTCAACCTTCTGTCTCTGGGGACACTGTCTGAGAGTCTAAGTGGTGATAGTTGCTCCGCTGGTGTCAGAGAGCCCCTCTTAGTCCAGGTTGGCCTATACTATTGATGGCCTCAGGGACCTTGGAGCTTTTCCCTAAACTGTAGGGTTGTGGTCAATGGATTGGGCACACTTTCCTTGGAGAGGGCAGGCACAATCTTTCGCTGTTTGGTCCAGAGGCCCTAGCCTGGATGTTGTGTGGGTCCAGTCTGTGGGTACAGAAATCTGAATACACAAACTCAGCTTATGAGTGGCGCCTAGGGTATGGCCGGCCGGATGTACAGCCCGAGAGGGAGCTCCTGGGCCTCTAAAACAAGGGCGAGAGGGAGGCGTTCCTTCAGGCTTTTGTCTCTGGATGTTGTGTCCGGGATAGCCGTGGATTGGAGCGGGGCCTCAGGTACTGTGGACGATTATCCCTCTCTGGGGATTTGTCCCAGCTCCCAAGAGTTTGGGGTCATTTTGTGGGAAGGGTGGAGTCGTGTTGTCTGGCTCATGGGTCTCTCCAAGAAAGGGATTCCAGAGCAGAGCTCCAGGTACGGGCGGGGCGACTGGAAAATTCAAACCGTGGTGAGGATTGGGTGCATAGGGGCTTGGCAAGCCCCATATGTGGGCTCTTGGTCCAGGCCCTGACAGGCCTTTCTTTGACATGGGGCTCATGCTGAGGGTCACAGTGTGAATTTGTGCCCAAGCAGCACTCAAGTTTGGGCGTGGCATCAGGGGCCATGAAGGTTTCTCCCACCCTGAAGGTGTGACTCCATGCCAAGAGCAAGCTTGACAGCCATGGAAAAGGAGGAGTTCTGTTTTGTGCTTGCTATACCCAGCTGTGTGGAGAATTGATATAATGTCTAGGTTCAGATATCTGAAAACCAAGGTTAGGATGAGGTGACGGCATAAGACCATGGCGTGTCCGAAGTGCTGGGTGTGCGGCCAGCTGTCTCCTTGTCTGTCTGGACGTCTGGCTTCAGGCTGTGTCAGGCAGAGCATGAGTGCCCAGAGCAGCCTATCCAGTTCGGGTGCCATCGAGGCCCGAGCAGGTTGATCCTCATCTGGGTTTTCTGGAGAGCCCCACAGGGAAACGTTTTTCTTCCGTTGGGCAGACACTGGGCTGGGTTGTGGTTCTGGAGTTCCTAGTACGGAGGGCTTGTTTGCCAGGAGTGTGAGGAAGGAAGTCTGAAAACACAAGCTAGCGTGAGGTTTGGGACCGAGGGCATGGCAGGCCCACTCTGCAGAGGCTGAATCGAGACCTCCTGCACTGAGGTCATGTCAACTATGAGACGTGCCTCAGGCTAGAGGTCTTGTCCCGCATGGCCTCTTCCTGAAGGGTGTGGGGGCTTCATGAGGCCAGAAAGTTTTGCCTACGATGGGATTTGTGAACTTCTCCAAAACTGAAGGTTACCTTCTGCACGACAGTCGAGTCCTATTGGATGGTTCCAAGAGGCCCCATATGGAAAGACTCGAGAGCAGGTGTCTAAGCATGGATGCCTGGGAACGCCACCTCATATTCCCACTCTTTAGTCAAGACAAGGCAGGCTCAATCTGCGGTCTCCTGGGTGAGCTACCCAGAGGGGAGAGTTGAAATGGACTCTCCTGAAGATGAGTCCTACTGTGGCTTGGTGGCCTGGGAGACCTTGGAAGGTGGAGGTGGCTCAGGGACTCTGCAGGATTCTCCAACATGAGGTGTTTGACACGGCTCCAACAAGGAAACTTCCCATGTGGAGACGAGAGGAGTTCTGTTCCATGCCTCAGGAAAGCCCCATACCCTGTTCTTCGAACCAAAGCCTCTGAGGAGTGACAACTGGAAACCAAAGCAAGAGTTGAGACTACGGCCTAAAGGCCTGTCCGGCTCAACCTTCTATCTCTGTTGACATCTGTGTGCATGCATTCATGGATGTAGCTGCTCAGCTTGTGTCCGAATGCCCCTGTGAGTCCAGTGAGGCTCCCAGTAGTGGGATGTCCTCGGAGGCCTTGAGGTTTCTCATATTCTGGAGGTGTGTGGCCAAAGGAATGGACACAGTTTCCCAGGAGAGAGCAGGCACGGTCCTGTGGTATGGCTCCAGAGGACCCAGCCTAGAGGCTGTGTTTGCCAGGGCTGTGGGGACAGATGTCTGAAAAAGCAAACTTGGCTCAGCTAGGGGCCAATGTAATGGCAGGCCTGATCTCTAGTCCGTGAGGGGAGATCCTCTGGAAATCAAAGTAGGGCAAGTGGGAGGCAGTCACTCAGGATTTTGTCTCTGGGTGTTGCGTTTACAGTGTCCGGTCAGGGTAGGGGTTGTCTCAGAGGCCGAGGAAGAGCCTTCCTCTCGGGGGATTGTCCAAGCTCCCAAGTGTTGGTGTTCATTCTGTGGGAATGAAGAGTACTGTTTTCTGCCACAGGGGACCCCCCAGGAGAGGGACTCTAGAGCACAGCAGTGGGTTCCCTCAAATGGAATACACACCATCTAGTTAGTCCTGGGTGCCTATGGGCATGGCAAGCCACATATGCGGGCTCTTGGTCCAGTCACTGAGAGGCGTTACTTGAATAAGGTACTCAGGCTGAGGGTCACAATGTGTGTTTGTGCCCAAGGCGGCCCTCACGCTTGGGCGTGGCCTCATGGGCCATGCCGTTTTCTCCTACACTGAAGGTTTGACTCACTGCCAGCAGCAAGGTTTCTTGCCAGGGGGAAGGAGGGGTTCTGACTTGTGCATCAGGTTCTCCCCTGTGCAGGGATTGGAGATAACGTCTAGGTTCCGAAACTGAAAACCCAGGTTGGGAATGGATGTTGGCCTAAGGCAGGGGCGGGTCCAATGTGCTGGGTGTGCAGCCAGCTGTGTCGGTGTCTGTTGGAAGGTCTGGGCTCAGGCTATTTGCGACAGAGCATCACTGTTTAAGGTAGCCTATGCAATTGGGGTGTTGCCGAGGGCCAAGCAGTTTGATCCTCATTTCGGGTTTCTGGGCAGCGCCATAGACAATGTTTTTCTCCTGGGAGGCAGGCACAGTGCTTCATTGTGGCCCCAGAATTCCCAGTAGGGGGGGTTGGTGGGCCAGGAGTGTGAGGACGGAAGTCTGAAAACACAAGCTAGTGTGAGGATTGGAGCCAAGGGCAGAGCAGGCCCACTCTGTAGAGGCTGAATCAAAATCTCCTGCATCTGAAGTCAGGCTGAGGATCAGACGTTGGCTGAGGCTGGAGTATGTGTCCATGATGGCACCTTTATGAAGTGGGGGCCTCATGAGGCCAAGGAAGTTTTCCCACGCTGAGTTTGGAGGTTGCCCCAAACCACAAGGTTTCCTTCTGCGGGACATTCGAGTCCTGTTGCATGGCTCCAGGACATACCATATGGAAGGACTGGAGAGCAGGGTTCGAAGGATGGATCCCTGTACAGCATGCCTCGCATTCCCATTGGCTATTAGCGACAAGATATGTTTGATCTCCTGCCTCTGGAACACGCGACCCAGGGGGCTGAGTTGAAATGGCCTCTCCTGACGATGCGTCATAATGTGCGTTTGGGTCCATGGAGACCTTGGAATGTGCTGGTTGTTCAGTGGCCCTGCGGAACTCTCCTACCTGAAGTGTTTGATACATCCCAGTAAGTAAGCTGCCCATGTGGAGATGAGAGAGGTTTGGTTTGGTGCCTCAGAAAAGCCCCATGTGCTGGTCTACGAAAACAGTCCTCTGAGAACGGAAACATGGAAACCAAAGCTAAGGCTCAGATTAGGGCCTGGGGGCCTGTGCATTTCAACCTTCTGTCTCTGGGGACACTGTCTGAGAGTCTAGGTGGAGATAGTTGCTCCGCTGGTGTCAGAGAGCCCCTCTTAGTCCATGGTGGCCTATACTATTGATGGCCTCAGGGACCTTGGAGCTTTTCCCTAACCTGTACGGTTGTGGTCAATGGATTGGGCACACTTTCCTTGGAGAGGGCAGGCACAATCTTTCGCTGTTTGGTCCAGAGGCCCTAGCCTGGATGTTGTGTGGGTCCAGGCTGTGGGCACAGAAGTCTGAATACACAAACTCAGCTTATGAGTGGCGCCTAGGGTATGGCCGGCCGGATGTACAGCCCGAGAGGGAGCTCCTGGGCCTCTGAAACAAGGGCGAGTGGGAGGCGTTCCTTCAGGCTTTTGTCTCTGGATGTTGTGTCCGGGATAGCCGTGGATTGGAGCGGTGGCCTCAGGTACTGTGGACGAGTATCCCTCTCTGGGGATTTGTCCCAGCTCCCAAGAGTTTGGGGTCATTTTGTGGGAAGGGTGGAGTCGTGTTGTCTGCCTCATGGGTCTCTCCAAGAAAGGGATTCCAGAGCAGAGCTCCAGGTACGGGCGGGGCGACTGGAAAATTCAAACCGTGGTGAGGATTGGGTGCATAGGGGCTTGGCAAGCCCCATATGTGGGCTCTTGGTCCAGGCCCTGACAGGCCTTTCTTTGACATGGGGCTCATGCTGAGGGTCACAGTGTGAATTTGTGCCCAAGCAGCACTCAAGTTTGGGCGTGGCATCAGGGGCCATGAAGGTTTCTCCCACCATGAAGGTGTGACTCCATGCCAAGAGCAAGCTTGACAGCCATGGGGAAGGAGGAGTTCTGCTTTGTGCTTGCTATACCCAGCTGTGTGGAGAATTGATATAATGTCTAGGTTCAGATATCTGAAAACCAAGGTTAGGATGAGGTGACGGCATAAGACCATGGCGTGTCCGAAGTGCTGGGTGTGCGGCCAGCTGTCTCCTTGTCTGTCTGGAAGTCTGGCTTGAGGCTGTGTCAGGCAGAGCATGAGTGCCCAGAGCAGCCTATCCAGTTCGGGTACCGTCGAGGCCCGAGCAGGTTGATCCTCATCTGGGTTTTCTGGAGAGCCCCACAGGGAAACGTTTTTCTTCCGTTGGGCTGACACTGGGCTGGGTTTTGATTCTGGAGTTCCTAGTCCGGAGGGCTTGTTTGCCAGGAGTGTGAGGAAGGAAGTCTGAAAACACAAGCTGCGTGAGGTTTGGGAAAGAGGGCACGTCAGGCCCACTCTGCAGAGGCTGAATCGAGATCTCCTGCACTGAAGTCATGTCAACTATGAGACGTGCCTCAGGCTAGAGTTCTTGTCCAGCATGGCCTCTTCCTGAAGGGTGTGGGGGCTTCATGAGGCCAGAAAGTTTTGGCTACGATGGGATTTGTGAACTGCTCCAAAACTGAAGGTTACCTTCTGCACGACAGTCGAGTCCTATTGGATGGTTCCAAGAGGCCCCATATGGAAAGACTCGAGAGCAGGTGTCTAAGCATGGATGCCTGGGAACGCCACCTCATATTCCCACTCTTTAGTCAGGACAAGGCAGGCTCAATCTGCGGGCTCCTGGGTGAGCTACCCAGAGGGGAGAGTTGAAATGGAATCTCCTGAAGATGAGTCTTACTGTGGCTTGGTGGCCTGGGAACCTTGGAATGTGGAGGAGGCTCAGGGACTCTGCAGGATTCTCCAACATGAGGTGTTTGACACGGCTCCAACAAGGCAACTTCCCATGTGGAGACGAGAGGAGTTCTGTTCCGTACCTCAGGAAAGCCCCATACCCTGTTCTTCGAACCAAAGCCTCTGAGGAGTGACACCTGGAAACCAAAGCAAGAGTTGAGACTACGGCCTAAAGGCCTGTCCGGCTCAACCTTCTATCTCTGTTGACATCTGTGTGCATGCATTCATGGATGTAGCTGCTCAGCTTGTGTCTGAATGCCCCTGTGAGTCCAGTGAGGCTCCCAGTAGTGGGATGTCCTCGGAGGTCTTGAGGTTTCTCATATTCTGGAGGTGTGTGGCCAAAGGAATGGACACAGTTTCCCAGGAGAGAGCAGGCACGGTCCTGTGGTATGGCTCCAGAGGACCCAGCCTAGAGGCTGTGTTTGCCAGGGCAGTGGGGACAGATGTCTGAAAAAGCAAACTTGGCTCAGCTAGGGGCCAATGTAATGGCAGGCCTGATCTCTAGTCCGTGAGGGGAGATCCTCTGAAAATCAAAGTAGGGCAAGTGGGAGGCAGTCACTCAGGATTTTGTCTCTGGGTGTTGCGTTTACAGTGTCCGGTCAGGGTAGGGGTTGTCTCAGATGCCGAGGAAGAGCCTTCCTCTCGGGGGATTGTCCAAGCTCCCAATGTTTGTGTTCATTCTGTGGGAATGAAGAGTACTGTTTTCTGCCACAGGGGACCCCCCAGGAGAGGGACTCTAGAGCACAGCAGTGGGTTCCCTCAACAGGAATACACACCATCTAGTTAGTCCTGGGTGCCTATGGGCATGGCAAGCCACATATGCGGGCTCTTGGTCCAGTCACTGAGAGGCGTTACTTGAATAAGGTACTCAAGCTGAGGGTCACAATGTGTGTTAGTGCCCAAGGCGGCCCTCACGCTTGGGCGTGGCCTCATGGGCCATGCCGTTTTCTCCTACACTGAAGGTTTGACCCACTGCCAGCAGCAAGGTTTCTTGCCATGTGGAAGGATGGGTTCTGACTTGGGCATCAGGTTCCCCCCTGTGCAGGGATTGGAGATAAGGTCTAGGTTCCGATGACTTAAAACCCAGGTTGGGAATGGATGGTGGCCTAAGGCAGTGGCGGGTCCAATGTGCTGGGTGTGCAGCCAGCTGTGTCGGTGTCTGTTGGAAGGTCTGGGCTCAGGCTATTTGCGACAGAGCATCACTGTTTAAGGTAGCCTATGCAATTGGGGTGTTGCCGAGGGCCAAGCAGATTGATCCTCATTTGGGGTCTCTTGGCAGCGCCATAGACAATGTTTTTCTCCTAGGAGACAGGCACAGTGCTTCATTGTGGCCCCAGAATTCCCAGTAGGGAGGGTTTGTGGGCCAGGTGTGTGAGGACGGAAGTCTGAAAACACAAGCTAGTGTGAGGATTGGAGCCAAGGGCCGAGCAGGCCCACTCTGCAGAGGCTGAATCAAAATCTCCTGCATCTGAAGTCAGGCTGAGGATCAGACGTTGGCTGAGGCTGGAGTATGTGTCCATGATGGCACCTTCATGAAGTGGGGGCCTCATGAGGCCAAGGAAGTTTTCCCACGCTGAGTTTGGAGGTTGCCCCAAACCACAAGGTTTCCTTCTGCGGGACATTCGAGTCCTGTTGCATGGCTCCAGGACATACCATATGGAAGGACTGGAGAGCAGGGTTCGAAGGATGGATCCCTGTACAGCATGTCTCGCATTCGCAATGGCTATTAGCGACAAGATATGTTTGATCTGCTGCCTCTGGAACACGCGACCCAGGGGGCTGAGTTGAAATGGCCTCTCCTGACGATGCGTCATAATGTGCGTTTGGGTCCATGGAGACCTTGGAATGTGCTGGTTGTTCGGTGGCCCTGCGGAACTCTCCTACCTGAAGTGTTTGATACATCCCAGTAAGAAAGCTTCCCATGTGGAGATGAGAGATGTTTGGTTTGGTGCCTCAGAAAAGCCCCATGTGCTGGTCTAGGAAAACAGCCCTCTGAGAACGGAAACATGGAAACCAAAGCTAAGGCTCAGATTAGGGCCTGGGGGCCTGTGCATTTCAACCTTCTGTCTCTGGGGACACTGTCTGAGAGTCTAGGTGGAGATAGTTGCTCCGCTGGTGTCAGAGAGCCCCTCTTAGTCCATGGTGGCCTATACTATTGATGGCCTCAGGGACCTTGGAGCTTTTCCCTAACCTGTACGGTTGTGGTCAATGGATTGGGCACACTTTCCTTGGAGAGGGCAGGCACAATCTTTCGCTGTTTGGTCCAGAGGCCCTAGCCTGGATGTTGTGTGGGTCCAGGCTGTGGGCACAGAAGTCTGAATACACAAACTCAGCTTATGAGTGGCGCCTAGGGTATGGCCGGCCGGATGTACAGCCCGAGAGGGAGCTCCTGGGCCTCTGAAACAAGGGCGAGTGGGAGGCGTTCCTTCAGGCTTTTGTCTCTGGATGTTGTGTCCGGGATAGCCGTGGATTGGAGCGGTGGCCTCAGGTACTGTGGACGAGTATCACTCTCTGGGGATTTGTCCCAGCTCCCAAGAGTTTGGGGTCATTTTGTGGGAAGGGTGGAGTCGTGTTGTCTGGCTCATGGGTCTCTCCAAGAAAGGGATTCCAGAGCAGAGCTCCAGGTACGGGCGGGGCGACTGGAAAATTCAAACCGTGGTGAGGATTGGGTGCATAGGGGCTTGGCAAGCCCCATATGTGGGCTCTTGGTCCAGGCCCTGACAGGCCTTTCTTTGACATGGGGCTCATGCTGAGGGTCACAGTGTGAATTTGTGCCCAAGCAGCACTCAAGTTTGGGCGTGGCATCAGGGGCCATGAAGGTTTCTCCCACCATGAAGGTGTGACTCCATGCCAAGAGCAAGCTTGACAGCCATGGGGAAGGAGGAGTTCTGCTTTGTGCTTGCTATACCCAGCTGTGTGGAGAATTGATATAATGTCTAGGTTCAGATATCTGAAAACCAAGGTTAGGATGAGGTGACGGCATAAGACCATGGCGTGTCCGAAGTGCTGGGTGTGCGGCCAGCTGTCTCCTTGTCTGTCTGGAAGTCTGGCTTGAGGCTGTGTCAGGCAGAGCATGAGTGCCCAGAGCAGCCTATCCAGTTCGGGTACCGTCGAGGCCCGAGCAGGTTGATCCTCATCTGGGTTTTCTGGAGAGCCCCACAGGGAAACGTTTTTCTTCCGTTGGGCTGACACTGGGCTGGGTTTTGATTCTGGAGTTCCTAGTCCGGAGGGCTTGTTTGCCAGGAGTGTGAGGAAGGAAGTCTGAAAACACAAGCTGCGTGAGGTTTGGGAAAGAGGGCACGTCAGGCCCACTCTGCAGAGGCTGAATCGAGATCTCCTGCACTGAGGTCATGTCAACTATGAGACGTGCCTCAGGCTAGAGTTCTTGTCCAGCATGGCCTCTTCCTGAAGGGTGTGGGGGCTTCATGAGGCCAGAAAGTTTTGGCTACGATGGGATTTGTGAACTGCTCCAAAACTGAAGGTTACCTTCTGCACGACAGTCGAGTCCTATTGGATGGTTCCAAGAGGCCCCATATGGAAAGACTCGAGAGCAGGTGTCTAAGCATGGATGCCTGGGAACGCCACCTCATATTCCCACTCTTTAGTCAGGACAAGGCAGGCTCAATCTGCGGGCTCCTGGGTGAGCTACCCAGAGGGGAGAGTTGAAATGGAATCTCCTGAAGATGAGTCTTACTGTGGCTTGGTGGCCTGGGAGACCTTGGAATGTGGAGGAGGCTCAGGGACTCTGCAGGATTCTCCAACATGAGGTGTTTGACACGGCTCCAACAAGGCAACTTCCCATGTGGAGACGAGAGGAGATCTGTTCCGTACCTCAGGAAAGCCCCATAACCTGTTCTTCGAACCAAAGCCTCTGAGGAGTGACACCTGGAAACCAAAGCAAGAGTTGAGACTACGGCCTAAAGGCCTGTCCGGCTCAACCTTCTATCTCTGTTGACATCTGTGTGCATGCATTCATGGATGTAGCTGCTCAGCTTGTGTCTGAATGCCCCTGTGAGTCCAGTGAGGCTCCCAGTAGTGGGATGTCCTCGGAGGCCTTGAGGTTTCTCATATTCTGGAGGTGTGTGGCCAAAGGAATGGACACAGTTTCCCAGGAGAGAGCAGGCACGGTCCTGTGTTATGGCTCCAGAGGACCCAGCCTAGAGGCTGTGTTTGCCAGGGCAGTGGGGACAGATGTCTGAAAAAGCAAACTTGGCTCAGCTAGGGGCCAATGTAATGGCAGGCCTGATCTCTAGTCCGTGAGGGGAGATCCTCTGAAAATCAAAGTAGGGCAAGTGGGAGGCAGTCACTCAGGATTTTGTCTCTGGGTGTTGCGTTTACAGTGTCCGGTCAGGGTAGGGGTTGTCTCAGAGGCCGAGGAAGAGCCTTCCTCTCGGGGGATTGTCCAAGCTCCCAATGTTTGTGTTCATTCTGTGGGAATGAAGAGTACTGTTTTCTGCCACAGGGGACCCCCCAGGAGAGGGACTCTAGAGCACAGCAGTGGGTTCCCTCAACAGGAATACACACCATCTAGTTAGTCCTGGGTGCCTATGGGCATGGCAAGCCACATATGCGGGCTCTTGGTCCAGTCACTGAGAGGCGTTACTTGAATAAGGTACTCAAGCTGAGGGTCACAATGTGTGTTAGTGCCCAAGGCGGCCCTCACGCTTGGGCGTGGCCTCATGGGCCATGCCGTTTTCTCCTACACTGAAGGTTTGACCCACTGCCAGCAGCAAGGTTTCTTGCCATGGGGAAGGATGGGTTCTGACTTGGGCATCAGGTTCCCCCCTGTGCAGGGATTGGAGATAAGGTCTAGGTTCCGGTGACTTAAAACCCATGTTGGGAATGGATGGTGGCCTAAGGCAGTGGCGGGTCCAATGTGCTGGGTGTGCAGCCAGCTGTGTCGGTGTCTGTTGGAAGGTCTGGGCTCAGGCTATTTGCGACAGAGCATCACTGTTTAAGGTAGCCTATGCAATTGGGGTGTTGCCGAGGGCCAAGCAGATTGATCCTCATTTGGGGTCTCTTGGCAGCGCCATAGACAATGTTTTTCTCCTAGGAGACAGGCACAGTGCTTCATTGTGGCCCCAGAATTCCCAGTAGGGAGGGTTTGTGGGCCAGGTGTGTGAGGACGGAAGTCTGAAAACACAAGCTAGTGTGAGGATTGGAGCCAAGGGCCGAGCAGGCCCACTCTGCAGAGGCTGAATCAAAATCTCCTGCATCTGAAGTCAGGCTGAGGATCAGACGTTGGCTGAGGCTGGAGTATGTGTCCATGATGGCACCTTCATGAAGTGGGGGCCTCATGAGGCCAAGGAAGTTTTCCCACGCTGAGTTTGGAGGTTGCCCCAAACCACAAGGTTTCCTTCTGCGGGACATTCGAGTCCTGTTGCATGGCTCCAGGACATAAAATATGGAAGGACTGGAGAGCAGGGTTCGAAGGATGGATCCCTGTACAGCATGTCTCGCATTCGCAATGGCTATTAGCGACAAGATATGTTTGATCTGCTGCCTCTGGAACACGCGACCCAGGGGGCTGAGTTGAAATGGCCTCTCCTGACGATGCGTCATAATGTGCGTTTGGGTCCATGGAGACCTTGGAATGTGCTGGTTGTTCGGTGGCCCTGCGGAACTCTCCTACCTGAAGTGTTTGATACATCCCAGTAAGAAAGCTTCCCATGTGGAGATGAGAGATGTTTGGTTTGGTGCCTCAGAAAAGCCCCATGTGCTGGTCTAGGAAAACAGCCCTCTGAGAACGGAAACATGGAAACCAAAGCTAAGGTTCAGATTAGGGCCTGGGGGCCTGTCCATTTCAACATTCTGTCTCTGGGGACACTGTCTTAGAGTCTAAGTGGAGATAGTTGCTCCGCTGGTGTCAGAGAGCCCCTCTTAGTCCAGGGTGGCCTATACTATTGATGGCCTCAGGGACCTTGGAGCTTTTCCCTAACCTGTAGGGTTGTGGTCAATGGATTGGGCACACTTTCCTTGGAGAGAGCAGGCACAATCTTTCGCTGTTTGGTCCAGAGGCCCTAGCCTGGATGTTGTGTGGGTCCAGGCTGTGGGCACAGAAGTCTGAATACACAAACTCAGCTTATGAGTGGCGCCTAGGGTATGGCAGGCCGGATGTACAGCCCGAGAGGGAGCTCCTGGGCCTCTGAAACAAGGGCGAGTGGGAGGCGTTCCTTCAGGCTTTTGTCTCTGGATGTTGTGTCCGGGATAGCCGTGGATTGGAGCGGTGGCCTCAGGTACTGTGGACGAGTATCCCTCTCTGGGGATTTGTCCCAGCTCCCAAGAGTTTGGGGTCATTTTGTGGGAAGGGTGGAGTCGTGTTGTCTGGCTCATGGGTCTGTCCAAGAAAGGGATTCCAGAGCAGAGCTCCAGGTACGGGCGGGGCGACTGGAAAATTGAAACCGTGGTGAGAATTGGGCGCATAGGGGCTTGGCAAGCCCCATATGTGGGCTCTTGGTCCAGGCCCTGACAGGCCTTTCTTTGACATGGGGCTCATGCTGAGGGTCACAGTGTGAATTTGTGCCCAAGCAGCACTCAAGTTTGGGCGTGGCATCAGGGGCCATGAAGGTTTCTCCCACCCTGAAGGTGTGACTCCATGCCAAGAGCAAGCTTGACAGCCATGGGGAAGGAGGAGTTCTGCTTTGTGCTTGCTATACCCAGCTGTGTGGAGAATTGATATAATGTCTAGGTTCAGATATCTGAAAACCAAGGTTAGGATGAGGTGACGGCATAAGACCATGGCGTGTCCGAAGTGCTGGGTGTGCGGCGAGCTGTCTCCTTGTCTGTCTGGAAGTCTGGCTTGAGGCTGTGTCAGGCATAGCATGAGTGCCCAGAGCAGCCTATCCAGTTCGGGTACCGTCGAGGTCCGAGCAGGTTGATCCTCATCTGGGTTTTCTGGAGAGCCCCACAGGGAAACATTTTTCTTCCGTTGGGCAGACACTGGGCTGGGTTTTGGTTCTGGAGTTCCTAGTCCGGAAAGCTTGTTTGCCAGGAGTGTGAGGAAGGAAGTCTGAAAACACAAGCTGCGTGAGGTTAGGGACCGAGGGCACGTCAGGCCCACTCTGCAGAGGCTGAATCGAGATCTCCTGCACTGAGGTCATGTCAACTATGAGACGTGCCTCAGGCTAGAGGTCTTGTCCAGCATGGCCTCTTCCTGAATGGTGTGGGGGCTTCATGAGGCCAGAAAGTTTTGGCTACGATGGGATTTGTGAACTGCTCCAAAACTGAAGGTTACCTTCTGCACGACAGTCGAGTCCTATTGGATGGTTCCAAGAGGCCCCATATGGAAAGACTCGAGAGCAGGTGTCTAAGCATGGATGCCTGGAAATGCCACCTCATATTCCCACTCTTTAGTCAGGACAAGGCAGGCTCAATCTGCAGGCTCCTGGGTGAGCTACCCAGAGGGGAGAGTTGAAATGGACTCTCCTGAAGATGAGTCCTACTGTGGCTTGGTGGCCTGGGAGACCTTGGAATATGGAGGTGGCTCAGGGACTCTGCAGGATTCTCCAACATGAGGTGTTTGACACGGCTCCAACAAGGCAACTTCCCATGTGGAGACGAGAGGAGTTCTGTTTCGTGCCTCAGGAAAGCCCCATACCCTGTTCTTCGAACCAAAGCCTCTGAGGAGTGACACCTGGAAACCAAAGCAAGAGTTGAGACTACGGCCTAAAGGCCTGTCCGGCTCAACCTTCTATCTCTGTTGACATCTGTGTGCATGCATTCATGGATGTAGCTGCTCAGCTTGTGTCCGAATGCCCCTGTGAGTCCAGTGAGGCTCCCAGTAGTGGGATGTCCTCGGAGGCCTTGAGGTTTCTCATATTCTGGAGGTGTGTGGCCAAAGGAATGGACACAGTTTCCCAGGAGAGAGCAGGCACGGTCCTGTGGTATGGCTCCAGAGGACCCAGCCTAGAGGCTGTGTTTGCCAGGGCTGTGGGGACAGATGTCTGAAAAAGCAAACTTGGCTCAGCTAGGGGCCAATGTAATGGCAGGCCTGATCTCTAGTCCGTGAGGGGAGATCCTCTGGAAATCAAAGTAGGGCAAGTGGGAGGCAGTCACTCAGGATTTTGTCTCTGGGTGTTGCGTTTACAGTGTCCGGTCAGGGTAGGGGTTGTCTCAGAGGCCGAGGAAGAGCCTTCCTCTCGGGGGATTGTCCAAGCTCCCAATGTTTGTGTTCATTCTGTGGGAATGAAGAGTACTGTTTTCTGCCACAGGGGACCCCCCAGGAGAGGGACTCTAGAGCACAGCAGTGGGTTCCCTCAAATGGAATACACACCATCTACTTAGTCCTGGGTGCCTATGGGCATGGCAAGCCACATATGCGGGCTCTTGGTCCAGTCACTGAGAGGCGTTACTTGAATAAGGTACTCAAGCTGAGGGTCACAATGTGTGTTTGTGCCCAAGGTGGCCCTCACGCTTCGGCGTAGCCTCATGGGCCATGCCGTTTTCTCCTACACTGAAGGTTTGACTCACTGCTAGCAGCAAGGTTACTTGCCATGGGGAAGGAGGGGTTCTGACTTGTGCATCAGGTTCTCCCCTGTGCAGGGATTGGAGATAAGGTCTAGGTTCCGATGACTGAAAACCCAGTTTGGGAATGGATGGTGGCCTAAGGCAGTGGCGGGTCCAATGTGCTGGGTGTGCAGCCAGCTGTATCGGTGTCTGTTGGAAGGTCTGGGCTCAGGCTATTTGCGACAGAGCATCACTGTTTAAGGTAGCCTATGCAATTGGGTGTTGCCGAGGGCCAAGCAGTTTGATCCTCATTTGGGGTTTCTGGGCAGCACCATAGACAATGTTTTTCTCCTGGGAGGCAGGCACAGTGCTTCATTGTGGCCCCAGAATTCCCAGTAGGGAGGGTTGGTGGGCCAGGAGTGTGAGGACGGAAGTCTGAAAACACAAGCTAGTGTGAGGATTGGAGCCAAGGGCAGAGCAGGCCCACTCTGCAGAGGCTGAATCAAAATCTCCTGCATCTGAAGTCAGGCTGAGGATCAGACGTTGGCTGAGGCTGGAGTATGTGTCCATGATGGCACCTTCATGAAGTGGGGGCCTCATGAGGCCAAGGAAGTTTTCCCACGCTGAGTTTGGAGGTTGCCCCAAACCACAAGGTTTCCTTCTGCGGGACATTCGAGTCCTGTTGCATGGCTCCAGGACATACCATATGGAAGGACTGGAGAGCAGGGTTCGAAGGATGGATCCCTGTACAGCATGCCTCGCATTCCCATTGGCTATTAGCGACAAGATATGTTTGATCTGCTGCCTCTGGAACACGCGACCCAGGGGGCTGAGTTGAAATGGCCTCTCCTGAGGATGCGTCATAATGTGCGTTTGGGTCCATGGAGACCTTGGAATGTGCTGGTTGTTCAGTGGCCCTGCGGAACTCTCCTAACTGAAGTGTTTGATACATCCCAGTAAGAAAGCTGCCCATGTGGATATGAGAGAGGTTTGGTTTGGTGCCTCAGAAAAGCCCCATGTGCTGGTCTGCGAAAACAGTCCTCTGAGAACGGAAACATGGAAACCAAAGCTAAGGCTTAGATTAGGGCCTGGGGGCCTGTGCATTTCAACCTTCTGTCTCTGGGGACACTGTCTGAGAGTCTAAGTGGAGATAGTTGCTCCGCTGGTGTCAGAGAGCCCCTCTTAGTCCAGGGTGGCCTATACTACTGATGGCCTCAGGGACCTTGGAGCTTTTCCCTAACCTGTAGGGTTGTGGTCAATGGATTGGGCACACTTTCCTTGGAGAGGGCAGGCACAATCTTTCGCTGTTTGGTCCAGAGGCCGTAGCCTGGATGTTGTGTGGGTCCAGGCTGTGGGCACAGAAGTCTGAATACACAAACTCAGCTTATGAGTGGCGCCTAGGGTATGGCCGGCCGGATGTACAGCCCGAGAGGGAGCTCCTGGGCCTCTGAAACAAGGGCGAGTGGGAGGCGTTCCTTCAGGCTTTTGTCTCTGGATGTTGTGTCCGGGATAGCCGTGGATTGGAGCGGTGGCCTCAGGTACTGTGGACGAGTATCCCTCTCTGGGGATTTGTCCCAGCTCCCAAGAGTTTGGGGTCATTTTGCGGGAAGGGTGGAGTCGTGTTGTCTGGCTCATGGGTCTCTCCAAGAAAGGGATTCCAGAGCAGAGCTCCAGGTACGGGCGGGGCGACTGGAAAATTCAAACCGTGGTGAGGATTGGGTGCATAGGGGCTTGGCAAGCCCCATATGTGGGCTCTTGCTCCAGGCCCTGACAGGCCTTTCTTTGACATGGGGCTCATGCTGAGGGTCACAGTGTGAATTTCTAACCAAGCAGCACTCAAGTTTGGACGTGGCATCAGGGGCCATGAAGGTTTCTCCCACCCTGAAGGTGTGACTGCATGCCAAGAGCAAGCTTGACAGCCATGGGGAAGGAGGAGTTCTGCTTTGTGCTTGCTATACCCAGCTGTGTGGAGAATTGATATAATGTCTAGGTTCAGATATCTGAAAACCAAGGTTAGGATGAGGTGATGGCATAAGACCATGGCGTGTCCGAAGTGCTGGGTGTGCGGCCAGCTGTCTCCTTGTCTGTCTGGACGTCTGGCTTCAGGCTGTGTCAGGCAGAGCATGAGTGCCCAGAGCAGCCTATCCAGTTCGGGTGCCGTCGAGGCCCGAGCAGGTTGATCCTCATCTGGGTTTTCTGGAGAGCCCCACAGGGAAACGTTTTTCTTCCGTTGGGCAGACACTGGGCTGGGTTTTGGTTCTGGAGTTCCTAGTCCGGAGGGCTTGTTTGCCAGGAGTGTGAGGAAGGAAGTCTGAAAACACAAGCTAGCGTGAGGTTTGGGACCGAGGGCACGGCAGACCCACTCTGCAGAGGCTGAATCGAGATCTCCTGCACTGAGGTCATGTCAACTATGAGACGTGCCTCAGGCTAGAGTTCTTGTCCAGCATGGCCTCTTCCTGAAGGGTGTGGGGGCTTCATGAGGCCAGAAAGTATTGGCTACGATGGGATTTGTGAACTGCTCCAAAACTGAAGGTTACCTTCTGCACGACAGTCGAGTCCTATTGGATGGTTCCAAGAGGCCCCATATGGAAAGACTCGAGAGCAGGTGTCTAAGCATGGATGCCTGGGAACGCCACCTCATATTCCCACTCTTTAGTCAGGACAAGGCAGGCTCAATCTGCGGGCTCCTGGGTGAGCTACCCAGAGGGGAGAGTTGAAATGGACTCTCCTGAAGATGAGTCCTACTGTGGCTTGGTGGCCTGGGAGACCTTGGAATGTGGAGGTGGCTCAGGGACTCTGTAGGATTCTCCAACATGAGGTGTTTGACACGGCTCCAACAAGGCAACTTCCCATGTGGAGACGAGAGGAGTTCTGTTCCGTGCCTCAGGAAAGCCCCATACCCTGTTCTTCGAACCAAAGCCTCTGAGGAGTGACACCTGGAAACCAAAGCAAGAGTTGAGACTACGGCCTAAAGGCCTGTCCGGCTCAACCTTCTATCTCTGTTGACATCTGTGTGCATGCATTCATGGATGTAGCTGCTCAGCTTGTGTCCGAATGCCCCTGTGAATCCAGTGAGGCTCCCAGTAGTGGGATGTCCTCGGAGGCCTTGAGGTTTCTCATATTCTGGAGGTGTGTGGCCAAAGGAATGGACACAGTTTCCCAGGAGAGAGCAGGCACGGTCCTGTGGTATGGCTCCAGAGGACCCAGCCTAGAGGCTGTGTTTGCCAGGGCTGTGGGGACAGATGTCTGAAAAAGCAAACTTGGCTCAGCTAGGGGCCAATGTAATGGCAGGCCTGATCTCTAGTCCGTGAGGGGAGATCCTCTGGAAATCAAAGTAGGGCAAGTGGGAGGCAGTCACTCAGGATTTTGTCTCTGGGTGTTGCGTTTACAGTGTCCGGTCAGGGTAGGGGTTGTCTCAGAGGCCGAGGAAGAGCCTTCCTCTCGGGGGATTGTCCAAGCTCCCAAGTGTTGGTGTTCATTCTGTGGGAATGAAGAGTACTGTTTTCTGCCACAGGGGAGCCCCCAGGAGAGGGACTCTAGAGCACAGCAGTGGGTTCCCTCAACTGGAATACACACCATCTAGTTAGTCCTGGGTGCCTATGGGCATGGCAAGCCACATATGCGGGCTCTTGGTCCAGTCACTGAG
This sequence comes from Mustela nivalis, assembly GCF_964662115.1. Classification (NCBI taxonomy): domain Eukaryota; kingdom Metazoa; phylum Chordata; class Mammalia; order Carnivora; family Mustelidae; genus Mustela; species Mustela nivalis. The sequence continues at coordinate 155,020 of NW_028136324.1, read as the reverse complement.
AGGCGTTACTTGAATAAGGTACTCACGCTGAGGGTCACAATGTGTGTTTGTGCCCAAGGCGGCCCTCACGCTTGGGCGTGGCCTCATGGGCCATGCCGTTTTCTCCTACACTGAAGGTTTGACTCACTGCCAGCAGCAAGGTTTCTTGCCATGGGGAAGGAGGGGTTCTGACTTGTGCATCAGGTTCCCCCCTGTGCAGGGATTGGAGATAAGGTCTAGGTTCCGATGACTGAAAACCCAGGTTGGGAATAGATGGTGGCCTAAGGCAGTGGCGGGTCAATGTGCTGGGTGTGCAGCCAGCTGTGTCGGTGTCTGTTGGAAGGTCTGGGCTCAGCCTATTTGCGACAGAGCATCACTGTTTAAGGTAGCCTATGCAATTGGGGTGTTGCCGAGGGCCAAGCAGATTGATCCTCATTTGGGGTCACTGGGCAGCGCCATAGACAATGTTTTTCTCCTGGGAGGCAGTCACAGTGCTTCATTGTGGCCCCAGAATTCCCACTAGGGAGGGTTTGTGGGCCAGGAGTGTGAGGACGGAAGTCTGAAAACACAAGCTAGTGTGAGGATGGAGCCAAGGGCCGAGCAGGCCCACTCTGCAGAGGCTGAATCAAAATCTCCTGCATCTGAAGTCAGGCTGAGGATCAGACGTTGGCTGAGGCTGGAGTATGTGTCCATGATGGCACCTTCATGAAGTGGGGGCCTCATGAGGCCAAGGAAGTTTTCCCACGCTGAGTTTGAAGGTTGCCCCAAACCACAAGGTTTCCTTCTGCGGGACATTCGAGTCCTGTTGCATGGCTCCAGGACATACCATATGGAAGGACTGGAGAGCAGGGTTCGAAGGATGGATCCCTGTACAGCATGCCTCGCATTCCCATTGGCTATTAGCGACAAGATATGTTTGATCTGCTGCCTCTGGAACACGCGACCCTGGGGGCTGAGTTGAAATGGCCTCTCCTGACGATGCGTCATAATGTGTGTTTGGGTCCATGGAGACCTTGGAATGTGCTGGTTGTTCAGTGGCCCTGCGGAACTCTCCTACCTGAAGTGTTTGATACATCCCAGTAAGAAAGCTGCCCATCTGGAGATGAGAGAGGTTTGGTTTGGTGCCTCAGAAAAGCCCCATGTGCTGGTCTACGAAAACAGTCCTCTGAGAACGGAAACATGGAAACCAAAGCTAAGGTTCAGATTAGGGCCTGGGGGCCTGTCCATTTCAACCTTCCGTCTCTGGGGACACTGTCTGAGAGTCTAAGTGGAGATAGTTGCTCCGCTGGTGTCAGAGAGCCCCTCTTAGTCCAGGGTGGCCTATACTATTGATGGTCTCAGGGACCTTGGAGCTTTTCCCTAACCTGTAGGTTTGTGGTCAATGGATTGTGCACGCTTTCCTTGGAGAGGGCAGGCACAATCTTTCGCTGTTTGGTCCAGAGGCCCTAGCCTGGATGTTGTGTGGGTCCAGGCTGTGGGCACAGAAGTCTGAATACACAAACTCAGCTTATGAGTGGCGCCTAGGGTATGGCCGGCCGGATGTACAGCCCGAGAGGGAGCTCCTGGGCCTCTGAAACTAGGGCGAGTGGGAGGCGTTCCTTCAGGCTTTTGTCTCTGGATGTTGTGTCCGGGATAGCCGTGGATTGGAGCGGTGGGCTCAGGTACTGTGGACGAGTATCCCTCTCTGGGGATTTGTCCCAGCTCCCAAGAGTTTGGGGTCATTTTGTGGGAAGGGTGGAGTCGTGTTGTCTGGCTCATGGGTCTGTCCAAGAAAGGGATTCCAGAGCAGAGCTCCAGGTACGGGCGGGGCGACTGGCAAATTGAAACCGTGGTGAGAATTGGGTGCATAGGGGCTTGGCAAGCCCCATATGTGGGCTCTTGGTCCAGGCCCTGACAGGCCTTTCTTTGACATGGGGCTCATGCTGAGGGTCACAGTGTGAATTTGTGCCCAAGCAGCACTCAAGTTTGGGCGTGGCATCAGGGGCCATGAAGGTTTCTCCCACCCTGAAGGTGTGACTGCATGCCAAGAGCAAGCTTGACAGCCATGGGGAAGGAGGAGTTCTGTTTTGTGCTTGCTATACCCAGCTGTGTGGAGAATTGATATAATGTCTAGGTTCAGATATCTGAAAACCAAGGTTAGGATGAGGTGACGGCATAAGACCATGGCGTGTCCGAAGTGCTGGGTGTGCGGCCAGCTGTCTCCTTGTCTGTCTGGACGTCTGGCATCAGGCTGTGTCAGGCAGAGCATGAGTGCCCAGAGCAGCCTATCCAGTTTGGGTGCCGTCGAGGCCCGAGCAGGTTGATCCTCATCTGGGTTTTCTGGAGAGCCGCACAGGGAAACGTTTTTCTTCCGTTGGGCAGACACTGGGCTGGGTTTTGGTTCTGGAGTTCCTAGTCCGGAGGGCTTGTTTGCCATGAGTGTGAGGAAGGAAGTCTGAAAACACAAGCTAGCGTGAGGTTTGGGACCGAGGGCACGGCAGACCCACTCTGCAGAGGCTGAATCGAGATCTCCTGCACTGAGGTCATGTCAACTATGAGACGTGCCTCAGGCTAGAGTTCTTGTCCAGCATGGCCTCTTCCTGAAGGGTGTGGGGGCTTCATGAGGCCAGAAAGTATTGGCTACGATGGGATTTGTGAACTGCTCCAAAACTGAAGGTTACCTTCTGCACGACAGTCGAGTTCTATTGGATGGTTCCAAGAGGCCCCATATGGAAAGACTCGAGAGCAGGTGTCTAAGCATGGATGCCTGGGAACGCCACCTCATATTCCCACTCTTTAGTCAGGACAAGGCAGGCTCAATCTGCGGGCTCCTGGGTGAGCTACCCAGAGGGGAGAGTTGAAATGGACTCTCCTGAAGATGAGTCCTACTGTGGCTTGGTGGCCTGGGAGACCTTGGAATGTGGAGGTGGCTCAGGGACTCTGTAGGATTCTCCAACATGAGGTGTTTGACACGGCTCCAACAAGGCAACTTCCCATGTGGAGACGAGAGGAGTTCTGTTCCGTGCCTCAGGAAAGCCCCATACCCTGTTCTTCGAACCAAAGCCTCTGAGGAGTGACACCTGGAAACCAAAGCAAGAGTTGAGACTACGGCCTAAAGGCCTGTCCGGCTCAACCTTCTATCTCTGTTGACATCTGTGTGCATGCATTCATGGATGTAGCTGCTCAGCTTGTGTCCGAATGCCCCTGTGAATCCAGTGAGGCTCCCAGTAGTGGGATGTCCTCGGAGGCCTTGAGGTTTCTCATATTCTGGAGGTGTGTGGCCAAAGGAATGGACACAGTTTCCCAGGAGAGAGCAGGCACGGTCCTGTGGTATGGCTCCAGAGGACCCAGCCTAGAGGCTGTGTTTGCCAGGGCTGTGGGGACAGATGTCTGAAAAAGCAAACTTGGCTCAGCTAGGGGCCAATGTAATGGCAGGCCTGATCTCTAGTCCGTGAGGGGAGATCCTCTGGAAATCAAAGTAGGGCAAGTGGGAGGCAGTCACTCAGGATTTTGTCTCTGGGTGTTGCGTTTACAGTGTCCGGTCAGGGTAGGGGTTGTCTCAGAGGCCGAGGAAGAGCCTTCCTCTCGGGGGATTGTCCAAGCTCCCAAGTGTTGGTGTTCATTCTGTGGGAATGAAGAGTACTGTTTTCTGCCACAGGGGACCCCCCAGGAGAGGGACTCTAGAGCACAGCAGTGGGTTCCCTCAACTGGAATACACACCATCTAGTTAGTCCTGGGTGCCTATGGGCATGGCAAGCCACATATGCGGGCTCTTGGTCCAGTCACTGAGAGGCGTTACTTGAATAAGGTACTCACGCTGAGGGTCACAATGTGTGTTTGTGCCCAAGGCGGCCCTCACGCTTGGGCGTGGCCTCATGGGCCATGCCGTTTTCTCCTACACTGAAGGTTTGACTCACTGCCAGCAGCAAGGTATCTTGCCATGGGGAAGGAGGGGTTCTGACTTGTGCATCAGGTTCCCCCCTGTGCAGGGATTGGAGATAAGGTCTAGGTTCCGATGACTGAAAACCCAGGTTGGGAATAGATGGTGGCCTAAGGCAGTGGCGGGTCCAATGTGCTGGGTGTGCAGCCAGCTGTGTCGGTGTCTGTTGGAAGGTCTGGGCTCAGCCTATTTGCGACAGAGCATCACTGTTTAAGGTAGCCTATGCAATTGGGGTGTTGCCGAGGGCCAAGCAGATTGATCCTCATTTGGGGTCACTGGGCAGCGCCATAGACAATGTTTTTCTCCTGGGAGGCAGGCACAGTGCTTCATTGTGGCCCCAGAATTCCCACTAGGGAGGGTTTGTGGGCCAGGAGTGTGAGGACGGAAGTCTGAAAACACAAGCTAGTGTGAGGATGGAGCCAAGGGCCGAGCAGGCCCACTCTGCAGAGGCTGAATCAAAATCTCCTGCATCTGAAGTCAGGCTGAGGATCAGACGTTGGCTGAGGCTGGAGTATGTGTCCATGATGGCACCTTCATGAAGTGGGGGCCTCATGAGGCCAAGGAAGTTTTCCCACGCTGAGTTTGAAGGTTGCCCCAAACCACAAGGTTTCCTTCTGCGGGACATTCGAGTCCTGTTGCATGGCTCCAGGACATACCATATGGAAGGACTGGAGAGCAGGGTTCGAAGGATGGATCCCTGTACAGCATGCCTCGCATTCACATTGGCTATTAGCGACAAGATATGTTTGATCTGCTGCCTCTGGAACACGCGACCCAGGGGGCTGAGTTGAAATGGCCTCTCCTGACGATGCGTCATAATGTGCGTTTGGGTCCATGGAGACCTTGGAATGTGCTGGTTGTTCAGTGGCCCTGCGGAACTCTCCTAACTGAAGTGTTTGATACATCCCAGTAAGAAAGCTGCCCATGTGGAGATGAGAGAGGTTTGGTTTGGTGCCTCAGAAAAGCCCCATGTGCTGGTCTACGAAAACAGTCCTCTGAGAATGGAAACATGGAAACCAAAGCTAAGGTTCAGATTAGGGCCTGGGGGCCTGTCCATTTCAACCTTCCGTCTCTGGGGACACTGTCTGAGAGTCTAAGTGGAGATAGTTGCTCCGCTGGTGTCAGAGAGCCCCTCTTAGTCCAGGGTGGTCTATAATATTAATGGCCTCAGGGACCTTGGAGCTTTTCCCTAACCTGTAGGGTTGTGGTCAATGGATTGTGCACATTTCCTTGGAGAGGGCAGGCACAATCTTTCGATGTTTGGTCCAGAGGCCCTAGCCTGGATGTTGTGTGGGTCCAGGCTGTGGGCACAGAAGTCTGAATTCACAAACTCAGCTTATGAGTGGCGCCTAGGCTATGGCAGGCCGGATGTACAGCCCGAGAGGGAGCTCCTGGGCCTCTGAAACAAGGGCGAGTGGGAGACGTTCCTTCAGGCTTTTGTCTCTGGATGTTGTGTCCGGGATAGCCGTGGATTGGAGCGGTGGCCTCAGGTACTGTGGACGAGTATCCCTCTCTGGGGATTTGTCCCAGCTCCCAAGAGTTTGGGGTCATTTTGTGGGAAGGGTGGAGTCGTGTTGTCTGGCTCATGGGTCTCTCCAAGAAAGGGATTCCAGATCAGAGCTCCAGGTACGGGCGGGGCGACTGGAAAATTCAAACCGTGGTGAGGATTGGGTGCATAGGGGCTTGGCAAGCGCCATATGTGGGCTCTTGGTCCAGGCCCTGACAGGCCTTTCTTTGACATGGGGCTCATGCTGAGGGTCACAGTGTGAATTTGTGCACAAGCAGCACTCAAGATTGGGCGTGGCATCAGAAGCCATGAAGGTTTCTCCCACCCTGAAGGTGTGATTCCATGCCAAGAGCAAGCTTGACAGCCATGGGGAAGGAGGAGTTCTGTTTTGTGCTTGCTATACCCAGCTGTGTGGAGAATTGATATAATGTCTTGGTTCAGATATCTGAAAACCAAGGTTAGGATGAGGTGACGGCATAAGACCATGGCGTGTCCGAAGTGCTGGGTGTGCGGCCAGCTGTCTCCTTGTCTGTCTGGACGTCTGGCTTCAGGCTGTGTCAGGCAGAGCATGAGTGCCCAGAGCAGCCTATCCAGTTCGGGTACCGTCGAGGCCCGAGCAGGTTGATCCTCATCTGGGTTTTCTGGAGAGCCCCACAGGGAAACGTTTTTCTTCCGTTGGGCAGACACTGGGCTGGGTTTTGGTTCCGGAGTTCCTAGTCCGGAGGGCTTGTTTGCCAGGAGTGTGAGGAAGGAAGTCTGAAAACACAAGCTAGCGTGAGGTTTCGGACCGAGGGCACGGCAGGCCCACTCTGCAGAGGCTGAATCGAGATCTCCTGCACTGAAGTCATGTCAACTATGAGACGTGCCTCAGGCTAGAGTTCTTGTCCAGCATGGCCTCTTCCTGAAGGGGGTGGGGGCTTCATGAGGCCAGGAAGTTTTGGCTACGATGGGATTTGTGAACTGCTCCAAAACTGAAGGTTACCTTCTGCACGACAGTCGAGTCCTATTGGATGGTTCCAAGAGGCCCCATATGGAAAGACTCGAGAGCAGGTGTCTAAGCATGGATGCCTGGGAACGCCACCTCATATTCCCACTCTTTAGTCAGGACAAGGCAGGCTCAATCTGCGGGCTCCTGGGTGAGCTACCCAGAGGGGAGAGTTGAAATGGTCTCTTCTGAAGATGAGTCCTACTGTGGCTTGGTGGCCTGGGAGAGTTTGGAATGTGGAGGTGGCTCAGGGACTCTGCAGGATTCTCCAACATGAGGTGTTTGACACGGCTCCAACAAGGAAACTTCCCATGTGGAGACGAGAGGAGTTCTGTTCCGTGCCTCAGGAAAGCCCCATACCCTGTTCTTCGAACCAAAGCCTCTGAGGAGTGACACCTGGAAACCAAAGCAAGAGTTGAGACTACGGCCTAAAGGCCTGTCCGGCTCAACCTTCTATCTCTGTTGACATCTGTGTGCATGCATTCATCGATGTAGCTGCTCAGCTTGTGTCCGAATGCCCCTGTGAGTCCAGTGAGGCTCCCAGTAGTGGGATGTTTTCAGAGGCCTGAGTTTTCTAATATTCTGGAGGTGTGTGGCCAAAGGAATGGACACAGTTTCCCAGGAGAGAGCAAGCACGGTCCTGTGTTATGGCTCCAGAGGACCCAGCCTAGAGGCTGTGTTTGCCAGGGCTGTGGGGACAGATGTCTGAAAAAGCAAACTTGGCTCAGCTAGGGGCCAATGTAATGGCAGGCCTGATCTCTAGTCCGTGAGGGGAGATCCTCTGGAAATCAAAGTAGGGCAAGTGGGAGGCAATCACTCAGGCTTTTGTCTCTGGGTGTTGCGTTTACAGTGTCCGGTCAGGGTAGGGGTTGTCTCAGAGGCCGAGGAAGAGCCTTCCTCTCGGGGGATTGTCCAAGCTCCCAAGTGTTTGTGTTCATTCTGTGGGAATGAAGAGTACTGTTTTCTGCCACAGGGGACCCCCCCAGGAGAGGGACTCTAGAGCACAGCAGTGGGTTCCCTCAACTGGAATACACACCATCTAGTTAGTCCTGGGTGCCTATGGGCATGGCAAGCCACATATGCGGGCTCTTGGTCCAGTCACTGAGAGGCGTTACTTGAATAAGGTACTCACGCTGAGGGTCACAATGTGTGTTTGTGCCCAAGGCGGCCCTCACGCTTGGGCGTGGCCTCATGGGCCATGCCGTTTTCTCCTACACTGAAGGTTTGACTCACTGCCAGCAGCAAGGTTTCTTGCCAGGGGGAAGGAGGGGTTCTGACTTGTGCATCAGGTTCCCCCCTGTGCAGGGATTGGAGATAAGGTCTAGGTTCCGATGACTGAAAACCCAGGTTGGGAATGGATGGTGGCCTAAGGCAGTGGCGGGTCCAATGTGCTGGGTGTGCAGCCAGCTGTGTCGGTGTCTGTCGGAAGGTCTGGGCTCAGCCTATTTGCGACAGAGCATCACTGTTTAAGGTAGCCTATGCAATTGGGGTGTTGCCGAGGGCCAAGCAGTTTGATCCTCATTTGGGGTTACTGGGCAGCGCCATAGACAATGTTTTTCTCCTGGGAGGCAGGCACAGTGCTTCATTGTGGCCCCAGAATTCCCAGTAGGGAGGGTTTGTGGGCCAGGAGTGTGAGGACGGAAGTCTGAAAACACAAGCTAGTGTGAGGATTGGAGCCAAGGGCAGAGCAGGCCCACTCTGCAGAGGCTGAATCAAAATCTCCTGCATCTGAAGTCAGGCTGAGGATCAGACGTTGGCTGAGGCTGGAGTATGTGTCCATGATGGCACCTTCATGAAGTGGGGGCCTCATGAGGCCAAGGAAGTTTTCCCACGCTGAGTTTGGAGGTTGCCCCAAACCACAAGGTTTCCTTCTGCGGGACATTCGAGTCCTGTTGCATGGCTCCAGGACATACCATACGGAAGGACTGGAGAGCAGGGTTCGAAGGATGGATCCCTGTACAGCATGCCTCGCATTCCCATTGGCTATTAGCGACAAGATATGTTTGATCTGCTGCCTCTGGAACACGCGACCCAGGGGGCTGAGTTGAAATGGCCTCGCCTGAGGATGCGTCATAATGTGCGTTTGGGTCCATGGAGACCTTGGAATGTGCTGGTTGTTCAGTGGCCCAGCGGAACTCTCCTACCTGAAGTGTTTGATACATCCCAGTAAGAAAGCTGCCCATGTGGAGATGAGAGAGGTTTGGTTTGGTGCCTCAGAAAAGCCCCATGTGCTGGTCTACGAAAACAGTCCTCTGAGAACGGAAACATGGAAACCAAAGCTAAGGTTCAGATTAGGGCCTGGGGGCCTGTCCATTTCAACCTTCTGTCTCTGGGGACACTGTCTGAGAGTCTAAGTGGAGATAGTTGCTCCGCTGGTGACAGAAAGCCCCTCTTAGTCCAGGGTGGTCTATACTATTGATGGCCTCAGGGACCTTGGAGCTTATCCGTAACCTGTACGGTTGTGGTCAATGGATTGGGCACACTTTCCTTGGAGAGGGCAGGCACAATCTTTCGATGTTTGGCCCAGAGGCCCTAGCCTGGATGTTGTGTGGGTCCAGGCTGTGGGCAAAGAATTCTGAATACAAAACTCAGCTTATGAGTGGCGCCTAGGGTATGGCAGGCCGGATGTACAGCCCGAGAGGGAGCTCCTGGGCCTCTGAAACAAGGGCGAGTGGGAGGCGTTCCTTCAGGCTTTTGTCTCTGGATGTTGTGTCCGGGATAGCCGTGGATTGGAGCGGTGGCCTCAGGTACTGTGGACGAGTATCCCTCTCTGGGGATTTGTCCCAGCTCCCAAGAGTTTGGGGTCATTTTGTGGGAAGGGTGGAGTCGTGTTGTCTGGCTCATGGGTCTCTCCAAGAAAGGGATTCCAGATCAGAGATCCAGGTACGGGCGGGGCGACTGGAAAATTCAAACCGTGGTGAGGATTGGGTGCATAGGGGCTTGGCAAGCCCCATATGTGGGCTCTTGGTCCAGGCCCTGACAGGCCTTTCTTTGACATGGGGCTCATGCTGAGGGTCACAGTGTGAATTTGTGCCCAAGTAGCACTCAAGTTTGGGCGTGGCATCAGAAGCCATGAAGGTTTCTCCCACCCTGAAGGTGTGACTCCATGCCAAGAGCAAGCTTGACAGCCATGGGGAAGGAGGAGTTCTGTTTTGTGCTTGCTATACCCAGCTGTGTGGAGAATTGATATAATGTCTTGGTTCAGATATCTGAAAACCAAGGTTAGGATGAGGTGACGGCATAAGACCATGGCGTGTCCGAAGTGCTGGGTGTGCGGCCAGCTGTCTCCTTGTCTGTCTGGACGTCTGGCTTCAGGCTGTGTCAGGCAGAGCATGAGTGCCCAGAGCAGCCTATCCAGTTCGGGTACCGTCGAGGCCCGAGCAGGTTGATCCTCATCTGGGTTTTCTGGAGAGCCCCACAGGGAAACGTTTTTCTTCCGTTGGGCAGACACTGGGCTGGGTTTTGGTTCTGGAGTTCCTAGTCCGGAGGGCTTGCTTGCCAGGAGTGTGAGGAAGGAAGTCTGAAAACACAAGCTAGCGTGAGGTTTGGGACCGAGGGCACGGCAGGCCCACTCTGCAGAGGCTGAATCGGGATCTCCTGCACTGAGGTCATGTCAACTATGAGACGTGCCTCAGGCTAGAGTTCTTGTCCAGCATGGCCTCTTCCTGAAGGGTGTGGGGGCTTCATGAGGCCAGAAAGTTTTGGCTACGATGGGATTTGTGAACTGCTCCAAAACTGAAGGTTACCTTCTGCACGACAGTCGAGTCCTATTGGATGGTTCCAAGAGGCCCCATATGGAAAGACTCGAGAGCAGGTGTCTAAGCATGGATGCCTGGGAACGCCACCTCATATTCCCACTCTTTATTCAGGACAAGGCAGGCTCAATCTGCGGGCTCCTGGGTGAGCTACCCAGAGGGGAGAGTTGAAATGGTCTCTCCTGAAGATGAGTCCTACTGTGGCTTGGTGGCCTGGGAGACCTTGGAATGTGGAGGTGGCTCAGGGACTCTGCAGGATTCTCCAACATGAGGTGTTTGACACGGCTCCAACAAGGAAACTTCCCATGTGGAGACGAGAGGAGTTCTGTTCCGTGCCTCAGGAAAGCCCCATACCCTGTTCTTCGAACCAAAGCCTCTGAGGAGTGACACCTGGAAACCAAAGCAAGAGTTGAGACTACGGCCTAAAGGCCTGTCCGGCTCAACCTTCTATCTCTGTTGACATCTGTGTGCATGCATTCATGGATGTAGCTGCTCAGCTTGTGTCCGAATGCCCCTGTGAGTCCAGTGAGGCTCCCAGTAGTGGGATGTCCTCGGAGGCCTTGAGGTTTCTCATATTCTGGAGGTGTGTGGCCAAAGGAATGGACACAGTTTCCCAGGAGAGAGCAGGCACGGTCCTGTGGTATGGCTCCAGAGGACCCAGCCTAGAGGCTGTGTTTGCCAGGGCTGTGGGGACAGATGTCTGAAAAAGCAAACTTGGCTCAGCTAGGGGCCAATGTAATGGCAGGCCTGATCTCTAGTCCGTGAGGGGAGATCCTCTGGAAATCAAAGTAGGGCAAGTGGGAGGCAGTCACTCAGGATTTTGTCTCTGGGTGTTGCGTTTACAGTGTCCGGTCTGGGTAGGGGTTGTCTCAGAGGCCGAGGAAGAGCCTTCCTCTCGGGGGATTGTCCAAGCTCCCAAGTGTTTGTGTTCATTCTGTGGGAATGAAGAGTACTGTTTTCTGCCACAGGGACCCCCCCAGGAGAGGGAGTCTAGAGCACAGCAGTGGGTTCCCTCAACTGGAATACACACCATCTAGTTAGTCCTGGGTGCCTATGGGCATGGCAAGCCACATATGCGGGCTCTTGGTCCAGTCACTGAGAGGCGTTACTTGAAAAAGGTACTCACGCTGAGGGGCACAATGTGTGTTTGTGCCCAAGGCGGCCCTCACGCTTGGGCGTGGCCTCATGGGCCATGCCGTTTTCTCCTACACTGAAGGTTTGACTCACTGCCAGCAGCAGGTTTCTTGCCAAGGGGAAGGAGGGGTTCTGACTTGTGCATCAGGTTCCCCACTGTGCAGGGATTGGAGATAAGGTCTAGGTTCCGATGACTGAAAACCCAGGTTGGGAATGGATGGTGGCCTAAGGCAGTGGCGGGTCCAATGTGCTGGGTGTGCAGCCAGCTGTGTCGGTGTCTGTTGGAAGGTCTGGGCTCAGGATATTTGTGACAGAGCATCACTGTTTAAGGTAGCCTATGCAATTGGGGTGTTGCCGAGGGCCAAGCAGTTTGATCCTCATTTGGGGTTACTGGGCAGCGCCATAGACAATGTTTTTCTCCTGGGAGGCAGGCACAGTGCTTCATTGTGGCCCCAGAATTCCCAGTAGAGAGGGTTTGTGGGCCAGGAGTGTGAGGACGGAAGTCTGAAAACACAAGCTAGTGTGAGGATTGGAGCCAACGGCAGAGCAGGCCCACTCTGCAGAGGCTGAATCAAAATCTCCTGCATCTGAAGTCAGGCTGAGGATCAGACGTTGGCTGAGGCTGGAGTATGTGTCCATGATGGCACCTTCATGAAGTGGGGGCCTCATGAGGCCAAGGAAGTTTTCCCATGCTGAGTTTGGAGGTTGCCCCAAACCACAAGGTTTCCTTCTGCGGGACATTTGAGTCCTGTTGCATGGCTCCAGGACATACCATATGGAAGGACTGGAGAGCAGGGTTCGAAGGATGGATCCCTGTAGAGCATGCCTCGCATTCCCATTGGCTATTAGCGACAAGATATGTTTGATCTGCTGCCTCTGGAAGACGCGACCCAGGGGGCTGAGTTGAAATGGCCTCTCCTGAGGATGCCTCATAATGTGCGTTTGGGTCCATGGAGACCTTGGAATGTGCTGGTTGTTCAGTGGCCCAGCGGAACTCTCCTACCTGAAGTGTTTGATACATCCCAGTAAGAAAGCTGCCCATGTGGAGATGAGAGAGGTTTGGTTTGGTGCCTCAGAAAAGCCCCATGTGCTGGTCTACGAAAACAGTCCTCTGAGAACGGAAACATGGAAACCAAAGCTAAGGTTCAGATTAGGGCCTGGGGGCCTGTCCATTTCAACCTTCTGTCTCAGGGGACACTGTCTGAGAGTCTAAGTGGAGATAGTTGCTCCGCTGGTGACAGAAAGCCCCTCTTAGTCCAGGGTGGTCTATACTATTGATGGCCTCAGGGACCTTGGAGCTTTTCCGTAACCTGTACGGTTGTGGTCAATGGATTGGGCACACTTTCCTTGGAGAGGGCAGGCACAAACTTTCGCTGTTTGGTCCAGAGGCCCTAGCCTGGATGTTGTGTGGGTCCAGGCTGTGGGCAAAGAGTTCTGAATACACAAACTCAGCTTATGAGTGGCGCCTAGGGTATGGCAGGCCAGATGTACAGCCCGAGAGGGAGCTCCTGGGCCTATGAAACAAGGGCGAGTGGGAGGCGTTCCTTCAGGCTTTTGTCTCTGGATGTTGTGTCCGGGATAGCCGTGGATTGGAGCGGTGGCCTCAGGTACTGTGGACGAGTATCCCTCTCTGGGGATTTGTCCCAGCTCCCAAGAGTTTGGGGTCATTTTGTGGGAAGGGTGGAGTCGTGTTGTCTGGCTCATGGGTCTCTCCAAGAAAGGGATTCCAGATCAGAGCTCCAGGTACGGGCGGGGCGACTGGAAAATTCAAACCGTGGTGAGGATTGGGTGCATAGGGGCTTGGCAAGCCCCATATGTGGGCTCTTGGTCCAGGCCCTGACAGGCCTTTCTTTGACATGGGGCTCATGCTGAGGGTCACAGTGTGAATTTGTGCCCAAGTAGCACTCAAGTTTGGGCGTGGCATCAGAAGCCATGAAGGTTTCTCCCACCCTGAAGGTGTGACTCCATGCCAAGAGCAAGCTTGACAGCCATGGGGAAGGAGGAGTTCTGTTTTGTGCTTGCTATACCCAGCTGTGTGGAGAATTGATATAATGTCTAGGTTCAGATATCTGAAAACCAAGGTTAGGATGAGGTGACGGCATAAGACCATGGCGTGTCCGAAGTGCTGGGTGTGCGGCCAGCTGTCTCCTTGTCTGTCTGGACGTCTGGCTTCAGGCTGTGTCAGGCAGAGCATGAGTGCCCAGAGCAGCCTATCCAGTTCGGGTACCGTCGAGGCCCGAGCAGTTTGATCCTCATCTGGGTTTTCTGGAGAGCCCCACAGGGAAACGTTTTTCTTCCGTTGGGCAGACACTGGGCTGGGTTTTGGTTCCGGAGTTCCTAGTCCGGAGGGCTTGTTTGCCATGAGTGTGAGGAAGGTATTCTGAAAACACAAGCTAGTGTGAGGTTTGGGACCGAGGGCACGGCAGGCCCACTCTGCAGAGGCTGAATCGAGATCTCCTGCACTGAGGTCATGTCAACTATGAGACGTGCCTCAGGCTAGAGTTTTTGTCCAGCATGGCCTCTTCCTGAAGGGTGTGGGGGCTTCATGAGGCCAGAAAATTTTGCCTACGATGGGATTTGTGAACTGCTCCAAAACTGAAGGTTACCTTCTGCACGACAGTCGAGTCCTATTGGATGGTTCCAAGAGGCCCCATATGGAAAGACTCGAGAGCAGGTGTCTAAGCATGGATGCCTGGGAACGCCACCTCATATTCCCACTCTTTAGTCAGGACAAGGCAGGCTCAATCTGCGGGCTCCTGGGTGAGCTACCCGGAGGGGAGAGTTGAAATGGTCTCTCCTGAAGATGAGTCCTACTGTGGCTCGGTGGCCTGGGAGACCTTGGAATGTGGAGGTGGCTCAGGGACTCTGCAGGATTCTCCAACATGAGGTGTTTGACACGGCTCCAACAAGGAAACTTCCATGTGGACGAGAGGAGTTCTGTTCCGTGCCTCAGGAAAGCCCCATACCCTGTTCTTCGAACCAAAGCCTCTGAGGAGTGACACCTGGAAACCAAAGCAAGAGTTGAGACTACGGCCTAAAGGCCTGTCCGGCTCAACCTTCTATCTCTGTTGACATCTGTGTGCATGCATTCATGGATGTAGCTGCTCAGCTTGTGTCCGAATGCCCCTGTGAGTCCAGTGAGGCTCCCAGTAGTGGGACGTCCTCGGAGGCCTTGAGGTTTCTCATATTCTGGAGGTGTGTGGCCAAAGGAATGGACACAGTTTCCCAGGAGAGAGCAGGCACGGTCCTGTGGTATGGCTCCAGAGGACCCAGCCTAGAGGCTGTGTTTGCCAGGGCTGTGGGGACAGATGTCTGAAAAAGCAAACTTGGCTCAGCTAGGGGCCAATGTAATGGCAGGCCTGATCTCTAGTCCGTGAGGGGAGATCCTCTGGAAATCAAAGTAGGGCAAGTGGGAGGCAGTCACTCAGGATTTTGTCTCTGGGTGTTGCGTTTACAGTGTCCGGTCAGGGTAGGGGTTGTCTCAGAGGCCGAGGAAGAGCCTTCCTCTTGGGGGATTGTCCAAGCTCCCAAGTGTTTGTGTTCATTCTGTGGGAATGAAGAGTACTGTTTTCTGCCACAGGCGACCCCCCAGGAGAGGGACTCTAGAGCACAGCAGTGGGTTCCCTCAACTGGAATACACACCATCTAGTTAGTCCTGGGTGCCTATAGGCATGGCAAGCCACATATGCAGGCTCTTGGTCCAGTCACTGAGAGGCGTTACTTGAATAAGGTACTCACGCTGAGGTTCACAATGTGTGTTTGTGCCCAAGGCGGCCCTCACGCTTGGGCGTGGCCTCATGGGCCATGCCGTTTTCTCCTACACTGAAGGTTTGACTCACTGCCTGCAGCAAGGTTTCTTGCCAGGGGGAAGGAGGGGTTCTGACTTGTGCATCAGGTTCCCCCCTGTGCAGGGATTGGAGATAAGGTCTAGGTTCCGATGACTGAAAACCCAGGTTGGGAATGGATGGTGGCCTAAGGCAGTGGCGGGTCCAATGTGCTGGGTGTGCAGCCAGCTGTGTCCGTGTCTGTTGGAAGGTCTGGGCTCAGGCTATTTGCGACAGAGCATCACTGTTTAAGGTAGCCTATGCAATTGGGGTGTTGCCGTGGGCCAAGCTGTTTGATCCTCATTTGGGGTTTCTGGGCAGCGCCATAGACAATGTTTTTCTCCTGGGAGGCAGGCACAGTGCTTCATTGTGGCCCCAGAATTCCCAGTAGGGAGGGTTGGTGGGCCAGGAGTGTGAGGACGGAAGTCTGAAAACACAAGCTAGTGTGAGGATTGGAGCCAAGGGCAGAGCAGGCCCACTCTGCAGAGGCTGAATCAATCTCCTGCATCTGAAGTCAGGCTGAGGATCAGACGTTGGCTGAGGCTGGAGTATGTGTCCATGATGGCACCTTCATGAAGTGGGGGCCTCATGAGGCCAAGGAAGTTTTCCCACGCTGAGTTTGGAGGTTGCCCCAAACCCCAAGGTTTCCTTCTGCGGGACATTCGAGTCCTGTTGCATGGCTCCAGGACATACCATATGGAAGGACTGGAGAGCAGGGTTCGAAGGATGGATCCCTGTACAGCATGCCTCGCATTCCCATTGGCTATTAGCGACAAGATATGTTTGATCTGCTGCCTCTGGAACACGCGACCCAGGGGGCTGAGTTGAAATGGCCTCTCCTGAGGATGCGTCATAATGTGCGTTTGGGTCCATGGAGACCTTGGAATGTGCTGGTTGTTCGGTGGCCCTGCGGAACTCTCCTACCTGAAGTGTTTGATACATCCCAGTAAGAAAGCTGCCCATGTGGAGATGAGAGAGGTTTGGTTTGGTGCCTCAGAAAAGCC
This sequence comes from Mustela nivalis, assembly GCF_964662115.1. NCBI lineage: Eukaryota > Metazoa > Chordata > Mammalia > Carnivora > Mustelidae > Mustela > Mustela nivalis. The sequence continues at coordinate 138,913 of NW_028136324.1, read as the reverse complement.
CCATGTGCTGGTCTACGAAAACAGTCCTCTGAGAACGGAAACTTGGAAACCAAAGCTAAGGTTCAGATTAGGGCCTGGGGGCCTGTCCATTTCAACCTTCTGTCTCTGCGGACACTGTCTGAGAGTCTAAGTGGAGATAGTTGCTCCGCTGGTGTCAGAAAGCCCCTCTTAGTCCAGAGTGGTCTATACTATTGATGGCCTCAGGGACCTTGGAGCTTTTCCGTAACCTGTAGCGTTGTGGTCAATGGATTGGGCACACTTTCCTTGGAGAGGGTAGGCACAATCTTTCGCTGTTTGGTCCAGAGGCCCTAGCCTGAATGTTGTGTGGGTCCAGGCTGTGGGCAAAGAATTCTGAATACACAAACTCAGCTTATGAGTGGCGCCTAGGGTATGGCAGGCCGATGTACAGCCCGAAAGGGAGCTCCTGGGCCTCTGAAACAAGGGCGAGTGGGAGGCGTTCCTTCAGGCTTTTGTCTCTGGATGTTGTGTCCGGGATAGCCGTGGATTGGAGCGGTGGCCTCAGGTACTGTGGACGAGTATCCCTCTCTGGGGATTTGTCCCAGCTCCCAAGAGTTTGGGGTCATTTTGTGGGAAGGGTGGAGTCGTGTTGTCTGGCTCATGGGTCTCTCCAAGAAAGGGATTCCAGAGCAGAGCTCCAGGTACGGGCTGGGCGACTGGAAAATTCAAACCGTGGTGAGGATTGGGTGCATAGGGGCTTGGCAAGCCCCATATGTGGGCTCTTGGTCCAGGCCCTGACAGGCCTTTCTTTGACATGGGGCTCATGCTGAGGGTCACAGTGTGAATTTGTGCCCAAGCAGCACTCAAGTTTGGGCGTGGCACCAGAAGCCATGAAGGTTTCTCCCACCCTGAAGGTGTGACTCCATGCCAAGAGCAAGCTTGACAGCCATGGGGAAGGAGGAGTTCTGTTTTGTGCTTGCTATACCCAGCTGTGTGGAGAATTGATATAATGTCTAGGTTCAGATATCTGAAAACCAAGGTTAGGATGAGGTGACGGCATAAGACCATGGCGTGTCCGAAGTGCTGGGTGTGCGGCCAGCTGTCTCCTTGTCTGTCTGGACGTCTGGCTTCAGGCTGTGTCAGGCAGAGCATGAGTGCCCAGAGCAGCCTATCCAGTTCGGGTACCGTCGAGGCCCGAGCAGGTTGATCCTCATCTGTGTTTTCTGGAGAGCCCCACAGGGAAACGTTTTTTTTCCATTGGGCAGACACTGGGCTAGGTTTTGGTTCCGGAGTTCCTAGTCCGGAGGGATTGTTTGCCAGGAGTGTGAGGAAGGAAGTCTGAAAACACAAGCTAGTGTGAGGTTTGGGACCGAGGGCACGGCAGGCCCACTCTGCAGAGGCTGAATCGAGATCTCCTGCACTGAGGTCATGTCAACTATGAGACGTGCCTCAGGCTAGAGTTCTTGTCCAGCATGGCCTCTTCCTGAAGGGTATGGGGGCTTCATGATGCCAGAAAGTTTTGCCTACGATGGGATTTGTGAACTGCTCCAAAACTGAATGTTACCTACTGCACGACAGTCGAGTCCTATTGGATGGTTCCAAGAGGCCCCATATGGAAAGACTCGAGAGCAGGTGTCTAAGCATGGATGCCTGGGAACGCCACCTCATATTCCCACTCTTTATTCAGGACAAGGCAGGCTCAATCTGCGGGCTCCTGGGTGAGCTACCCAGAGGGGAGAGTTGAAATGGTCTCTCCTGAAGATGAGTCCTACTGTGGCTTGGTGGCCTGGGAGACCTTGGAATGTGGAGGTGGCTCAGGGACTCTGCAGGATTCTCCAACATGAGGTGTTTGACACGGCTCCAACAAGGAAACTTCCCATGTGGAGACGAGAGGAGTTCTGTTCCGTGCCTCAGGAAAGCCCCATACCCTGTTCTTCGAACCAAAGCCTCTGAGGAGTGACACCTGGAAACCAAAGCAAGAGTTGAGACTACGGCCTAAAGGCCTGTCCGGCTCAACCTTCTATCTCTGTTGACATCTGTGTGCATGCATTCATGGATGTAGCTGCTCAGCTTGTGTCCGAATGCCCCTGTGAGTCCAGTGAGGCTCCCAGTAGTGGGATGTCCTCGGAGGCCTTGAGGTTTCTCATATTCTGGAGGTGTGTGGCCAAAGGAATGGACACAGTTTCCCAGGAGAGAGCAGGCACGGTCCTGTGGTATGGCTCCAGAGGACCCAGCCTAGAGGCTGTGTTTGCCAGGGCTGTGGGGACAGATGTCTGAAAAAGCAAACTTGGCTCAGCTAGGGGCCAATGTAATGGCAGGCCTGATCTCTAGTCCGTGAGGGGAGATCCTCTGGAAATCAAAGTAGGGCAAGTGGGAGGCAGTCACTCAGGATTTTGTCTCTGGGTGTTGCGTTTACAGTGTCCGGTCAGGGTAGGGGTTGTCTCAGAGGCCGAGGAAGAGCCTTCCTCTCGGGGGATTGTCCAAGCTCCCAAGTGTTTGTGTTCATTCTGTGGGAATGAAGAGTACTGTTTTCTGCCACAGGGGACCCCCCAGGAGAGGGACTCTAGAGCACAGCAGTGGGTTCCCTCAACTGGAATACACACCATCTAGTTAGTCCTGGGTGCCTATGGGCATGGCAAGCCACATATGCGGGCTCTTGGTCCAGTCACTGAGAGGCGTTACTTGAATAAGGTACTCACGCTGAGGGTCACAATGTGTGTTTGTGCCCAAGGCGGCCCTCACGCTTGGGCGTGGCCTCATGGGCCATGCCGTTTTCTCCTACACTGAAGGTTTGACTCACTGCCAGCAGCAAGGTTTCTTGCCATGGGGAAGGAGGGGTTCTGACTTGTGCATCAGGTTCCCCCCTGTGCAGGGATTGGAGATAAGGTCTAGGTTCCGATGACTGAAAACCCAGGTTGGGAATGGATGGTGGCCTAAGGCAGTGGCGGGTCCAATGTGCTGGGTGTGCAGCCAGCTGTGTCGGTGTCCGTTGGAAGGTCTGGGCTCAGGCTATTTGCGACAGAGCATCACTGTTTAAGGTAGCCTATGCAATTGGGGTGTTGCCGAGGGCCAAGCAGTTTGATCCTCATTTGGGGTTTCTGGGCAGCGCCATAGACAATGTTTTTCTCCTGGGAGGCAGGCACAGTGCTTCATTGTGGCCCCAGAATTCCCAGTAGGGAGGGTTTGTGGGCCAGGAGTGTGAGGACGGAAGTCTGAAAACACAAGCTAGTGTGAGGATTGGAGCCAAGGGCAGAGCAGGCCCACTCTGCAGAGGCTGAATCAAAATCTCCTGCATCTGAAGTCAGGCTGAGGATCAGACGTTGGCTGAGGCTGGAGTATGTGTCCATGATGGCACCTTCATGAAGTGGGGGCCTCAAGAGGCCAAGGAAGTTTTCCCACGCTGAGTTTGAAGGTTGCCCCAAACCACAAGGTTTCCTTCTGCGGGACATTCGAGCCCTGTTGCATGGCTCCAGGACATACCATATGGAAGGACTGGAGAGCAGGGTTCGAAGGATGGATCCCTGTACAGCATGCCTCGCATTCCCATTGGCTATTAGCGACAAGATATGTTTGATCTGCTGCCTCTGGAACACGCGACCCAGGGGGCTGAGTTGAAATGGCCTCTCCTGAGGATGCGTCATAATGTGCGTTTGGGTCCATGGAGACCTTGGAATGTGCTGGTTGTTCAGTGGCCCTGCGGAACTCTCCTACCTGAAGTGTTTGATACATCCCAGTAAGAAAGCTGCCCATGTGGAGATGAGAGATGTTTGGTTTGGTGCCTCAGAAAAACCCCATGTGCTGGTCTACGAAAACAGTCCTCTGAGAACGGAAACATGGAAACCAAAGCTAAGGTTCAGATTAGGGCCTGGGGGCCTGTCCATTTCAACCTTCTGTCTCTGGGGACACTGTCTGAGAGTCTAAGTGGAGATAGTTGCTCCGCTGGTGTCAGAGAGCCCCTCTTAGTCCAGGGTGGCCTACACTATTGATGGCCTCAGGGGCTTGGAGCTTTTCCCTAACCTGTAGTGTTGTGTTCAATGGATTGGGCACACTTTCCTTGGAGAGGGCAGGCACAATCTTTCGCTGTTTGGTCCAGAGGCCCTAGCCTGGATGTTGTGTGGGTCCAGGCTGTGGGCACAGAATTCTGAATACACAAACTAGGCTTATGAGTTGCGCCTAGGCTATGGCAGGCCGGATGTACAGCCCGAGAGGGAGCTCCTGGGCCTCTGAAACAAGGGCGAGTGGGAGGCGTTCCTTCAGGCTTTTGTCTCTGGATGTTGTGTCCGGGATAGCCGTGGATTGGAGCGGTGGCCTCAGGTACTGTGGACGAGTATCCCTCTCTGGGGTCTGTCCCAGCTCCCCAGAGTTCGGGGTCATTTTTTGGGAAGGGTGGAGTCGTGTTGTCTGGCTCATGGGTCTCTCCAAGAAAGGGATTCCAGAGCAGAGCTCCAGGTACGGGCGGGGCGACTGGAAAATTCAAACCGTGGTGAGGATTGGGTGCATAGGGGCTTGGCAAGCCCCATATGTGGGCTCTTGGTCCAGGCCCTGACAGGCCTTTCTTTGACATGGGGCTCATGCTGAGGGTCACAGTGTGAATTTGTGCCCAAGCAGCACTCAAGTTTGGGCGTGACATCAGAAGCCATGAAGGTTTCTCCCACCCTGAAGGTGTGACTCCATGCCAAGAGCAAGCTTGACAGCCATGGGGAAGGAGGAGTTCTGTTTTGTGCTTGCTATACCCAGCTGTGTGTAGAATTGATATAATGTCTAGGTTCAGATATCTGAAAAGCAAGGTTAGGATGAGGTGACGGCATAAGACCATGGCGTGTCCGAAGTGCTGGGTGTGAGGCCAGCTGTCTCCTTGTCTGTCTGGACGTCTGGCTTCAGGCTGTGTCAGGCAGAGCATGAGTGCCCAGAGCAGCCTATCCAGTTCGGGTACCGTCGAGGCCCGAGCAGGTTGATCCTCATTTGGGTTTTATGGAGAGCCCCACAGGGAAACGTTTTTTTTTTCCGTTGGGCAGACACTGGGCTAGGTTTTGGTTCCGGAGTTCCTAGTCCGGAGGGATTGTTTGCCAGGAGTGTGAGGAAGGAAGTCTGAAAACACAAGCTAGCGTGAGGTTTGGGACCGAGGGCACGGCAGGCCCACTCTGCAGAGGCTGAATCGAGATCTCCTGCACTGAGGTCATGTCAACTATGAGACGTGCCTCAGGCTAGAGTTCTTGTCCAGCATGGCCTCTTCCTGAAGGGTGTGGGGACTTCATGAGGCCAGAAAGTTTTGCCTACGATGGGATTTGTGAACTGCTCCAAAACTGAAGGTTACCTTCTGCACGACAGTCGAGTCCTATTGGATGCTTCCAAGAGGCCCCATATGGAAAGACTCGAGAGCAGGTGTCTAAGCATGGATGCCTGGGAACGCCACCTCTGCGGGCTCCTGGGTGAGCTACCCGGGGGGAGAGTTGAAATGGTCTCTCCTGAAGATGAGTCCTACTGTGGCTTGGTGGCCTGGAGACCTTGGAATGTGGAGGTGGCTCAGGGACTCTGCAGGATTCTCCAACATGAGGTGTTTGACACGGCTCCAACAAGGAATCTTCCCATGTGGAGACGAGAGGAGTTCTGTTCCGTGCCTCAGGAAAGCCCCATACCCTGTTCTTCGAACCCAAGCCTCTGAGGAGTGACACCTGGAAACCAAAGCAAGAGTTGAGACTACGGCCTAAAGGCCTGTCCGGCTCAACCTTCTATCTCTGTTGACATCTGTGTGCATGCATTCATGGATGTAGCTGCTCAGCTTGTGTCCGAATGCCCCTGTGAGTCCAGTGAGGCTCCCAGTAGTGGGATGTCCTCGGAGGCCTTGAGGTTTCTCATATTCTGGAGGTGTGTGGCCAAAAAAATGGACACAGTTTCCCAGGAGAGAGCAGGCACGGTCCTGTGTTATGGCTCCAAAGGACCCAGCCTAGAGGCTGTGTTTGCCAGGGCTGTGGGGACAGATGTCTGAAAAAGCAAACTTGGCTCAGCTAGGGGCCAATGTAATGGCTGGCCTGATCTCTAGTCCGTGAGGGGAGATCCTCTGGAAATCAAAGTAGGGCAAGTGGGAGGCAGTCACTCAGGATTTTGTCTCTGGGTGTTGCGTTTACAGTGTCCGGTCAGGGTAGGGGTTGTCTTTGAGGCCGAGGAAGAGCCTTCCTTTCTGGGGATTGTCCAAGCTCCCAAGTGTTTGTGTTCATTCTGTGGGAATGAAGAGTACTGTTTTCTGCCACAGGGGACCCCCCAGGAGAGGGACTCTAGAGCACAGCAGTGGGTTCCCTCAACTGGAATACACACCATCTAGTTAGTCCTGGGTGCCTATGGGCATGGCAAGCCACATATGCGGGCTCTTGGTCCAGTCACTGAGAGGCGTTACTTGAATAAGGTACTCACGCTGAGGGTCACAATGTGTGTTTGTGCCCAAGGCGGCCCTCACGCTTCGGCGTGGCCTCATGGGCCATGCCGTTTTCTCCTACACTGAAGATTTGACTCACTGCCAGCAGCAAGGTTTCTTGCCATGGGGAAGGAGGGGTTCTGACTTGTGCATCAGGTTCCCCCCTGTGCAGGGATTGGAGATAAGGTCTAGGTTCCGATGACTGAAAATCCAGGTTGGGAATGGATGGTGGCCTAAGGCAATGGCGGGTCCAATGTCCTGGGTGTGCAGCCAGCTGTGTCCGTGTCTGTTGGAAGGTCTGGGCTCAGGCTATTTGCGACAGAGCATCACTGTTTAAGGTAGCCTATGCAATTGGGGTGTTGCCGAGGGCCAAGCAGTTTGATCCTCATTTGGGGTTTCTGGGCAGCGCCATAGACAATATTTTTCTCCTGGGAGGCAGGCACAGTGCTTCATTGTGGCCCCAGAATTCCCAGTAGGGAGGGTTTGTGGGCCAGGAGTGTGAGGACGGAAGTCTGAAAACACAAGCTAGTGTGAGATTGGAGCCAAGGGCAGAGCAGGCCCACTCTGCAGAGGCTGAATCAAAATCTCCTGCATCTGAAGTCAGGCTGAGGATCAGACGTTGGCTGAGGCTGGAGTATGTGTCCATGATGGCACCTTCATGAAGTGGGGGCCTCATGAGGCCAAGGACGTTTTCCCACGCTGTTTGGAGGTTGCCCCAAACCCCAAGGTTTCCTTCTGCGGGACATTCGAGTCCTGTTGCATGGCTCCAGGACATACCATATGGAAGGACTGGAGAGCAGGGTTCGAAGGATGGATCCCTGTACAGCATGCCTCGCATTCCCATTGGCTATTAGCGACAAGATATGTTTGATCTGCTGCCTCTGGAACACGCGACCCAGGGGGCTGAGTTGATATGGCCTCTCCTGAGGATGCGTCATAATGTGCGTTTGGGTCCATGGAGACCTTGGAATGTGCTGGTTGTTCAGTGGCCCTGCGGAACTCTCCTACCTGAAGTGTTTGATACATCCCAGTAAGAAAGCTGCCCATGTGGAGATGAGAGATGTTTGGTTTGGTGCCTCAGAAAAGCCCCATGTGCTGGTCTACGAAAACAGTCCTCTGAGAAAGGAAACATGGAAACCAAAGCTAAGGTTCAGATTAGGGCCTGGGGGCCTGTCCATTTCAACCTTCTGTCTTTGGGGACACTGTCTGAGAGTCTAAGTGGAGATAGTTGCTCCGCTGGTGTCAGAGAGCCCCTCTTAGTCCAGGGTGGCCTATACTATTGATGGCCTCGGGGACCTTGGAGCTTTTCCCTAACCTGTAGGGTTGTGGTCAATGGATTGGGCACACTTTCCTTGGAGAGGGCAGGCACAATCTTTCGCTGTTTGGTCCAGAGGCCCTAGCCTGGATGTGGTGTGGGTCCAGGCTGTGGGCACAGAAGTCTGAATACACAAACTCAGCTTATGAGTGGCGTCTAGGGTATGGCAGGCCGGATGTACAGCCCGAGAGGGAGCTCCTGGGCCTCTGAAACAAGGGCGAGTGGGAGGCGTTCCTTCAGGCTTTTGTCTCTGGATGTTGTGTCCGGGATAGCCGTGGATTGGAGCGGTGGCCTCAGGTACTGTGGACGAGTATCCCTCTCTGGGGATTTGTCCCAGCTCCCAAGAGTTTGGGGTCATTTTGTGGGAAGGGTGGAGTCGTGTTGTCTGGCTCATGGGTCTCTCCAAGAAAGGGATTCCAGAGCAGAGCTCCAGGTATGGGCGGGGCGACTGGAAAATTCAAACCGTGGTGAGGATTGGGTGCATAGGGGCTTGGCAAGCCCCATATGTGGGCTCTTGGTCCAGGCCCTGACAGGCCTTTCTTTGACATGGGGCTCATGCTGAGGGTCACAGTGTGAATTTGTGCCCAAGCAGCACTCAAGTTTGGGCGTGGCATCAGGGGCCATGAAGGTTTCTCCCACCCTGAAGGTGTGACTCCATGCCAAGAGCAAGCTTGACAGCCATGGGGAAGGAGGAGTTCTGTTTTGTGCTTGCTATACCCAGCTGTGTGGAGAATTGATATAATGTCTAGGTTCAGATATCTGAAACCAAGGTTAGGATGAGGTGACGGCATAAGACCATGGCGTGTCCGAAGTGCTGGGTGTGCGGCCAGCTGTCTCCTTGTCTGTCTGGACGTCTGGCTTCAGGCTGTGTCAGGCAGAGCATGAGTGCCCAGAGCAGCCTATCCAGTTCGGGTACCGTCGAGGCCCGAGCAGGTTGATCCTCATCTGGGTTTTCTGGAGAGCCCCACAGGGAAACGTTTTTTTTCCGTTGGGCAGACACTGGGCTGGGTTTTGTTTCCGGAGTTCCTAGTCCGGAGGGCTTGTTTGCCAGGCATGTGAGGAAGGAAGTCTGAAAACACAAGCTAGCGTGAGGTTTGGGACCGAGGGCACGGCAGGCCCACTCTGCAGAGGCTCAATCGAGATCTCCTGCACTGAGGTCATGTCAACTATGAGACGTGCCTCAGGCTAGAGTTCTTGTCCAGCATGGCCTCTTCCTGAAGGGTATGGGGGCTTCATGATGCCAGAAAGTTTTGCCTACGATGGGATTTGTGAACTTCTCCAAAACTGAAGGTTACCTTCTGCACGACAGTCGAGTCCTATTGGATGGTTCCAAGAGGCCCCATATGGAAAGACTCGAGAGCAGGTGTGTAAGCATGGATGCCTGGGAACGCCACCTCATATTCCCACTCTTTAGTCAGGACAAGACAGGCTCAATCTGCGGGCTCCTGGGTGAGCTACCCAGAGGGGAGAGTTGAAATGGACTCTCCTGAAGATGAGTCCTACTGTGGCTTGGTTGCCTGGGATACCTTGGAATGTGGAGGTGGCTCAGGGACTCTGCAGGATTCTCCAACATGAGGTGTTTGACACCGCTCCAACAAGGAAACTTCCCATGTGGAGACGAGAGGAGTTCTGTTCCGTGCCTCAGGAAAGCCCCATACCCTGTTCTTCGAACCAAAGCCTCTGAGGAGTGACACCTGGAAACCAAGCAAGAGTTGAGACTACGGCCTAAAGGCCTGTCCGGCTCAACCTTCTATCTCTGTTGACATCTGTGTGCATGCATTCATGGATGTAGCTGCTCAGCTTGTGTCCGAATGCCCCTGTGAGTCCAGTGAGGCTCCCAGTAGTGGGATGTCCTCGGAGGCCTTGAGGTTTCTCATATTCTGGAGGTGTGTGGCCAAAGGAATGGACACAGTTTCCCAGGAGAGAGCAGGCACGGTCCTGTGGTATGGCTCCAGAGGACCCAGCCTAGAGGCTGTGTTTGCCAGGGCTGTGGGGACAGATGTCTGAAAAAGCAAACTTGGCTCAGCTAGGGGCCAATGTAATGGCAGGCCTGATCTGTATTCCGTGAGGGGAGATCCTCTGGAAATCAAAGTAGGGCAAGTGGGAGGCAGTCACTCAGGATTTTGTCTCTGGGTGTTGCGTTTACAGTGTCCGGTCAGGGTAGGGGTTGTCTCAGAGGCCGAGGAAGAGCCTTCCTCTCGGGGGTTGTCCAAGCTCCCAAGTGTTTGTGTTCATTCTGTGGGAATGAAGAGTACTGTTTTCTGCCACAGGGGACCCCCCAGGAGAAGGACTCTAGAGCACAGCAGTGGGTTCCCTCAACTGGAATACACACCATCTAGTTAGTCCTGGGTGCCTATGGGCATGGCAAGCCACATATGCAGGCTCTTGGTCCAGTCACTGAGAGGCGTTACTTGAATAAGGTACTCACGCTGAGGGTCACAATGTGTGTTTGTGCCCAAGGCGGCCCTCACACTTGGGCGTGGCCTCATGGGCCATGCCGTTTTCTCCTACACTGAAGGTTTGACTCACTGCCAGCAGCAAGGTTTCTTGCCATGGGGAAGGAGGGGTTCTGACATGTGCATCAGGTTACCCCCTGTGCAGGGATTGGAGAAAAGGTCTAGGTTCCGATGACTGAAAAACCAGGTTGAGAATGGATGGTGGCCTAAGGCAGTGGCGGGTCCAATGTGCTGGGTGTGCAGCCAGCTGTGTCCGTGTCTGTTGGAAGGTCTGGGCTCAGGCTATTTGCGACAGAGCATCACTGTTTAAGGTAGCCTATGCAATTGGGGTGTTGCCGAGGGCCAAGCAGTTTGATCCTCATTTGGGGTTTCTGGGCAGCGCCATAGACAATGTTTTTCTCCTGGGAGGCAGGCATAGTGCTTCATTGTGGCCCCAGAATTCCCAGTAGGGAGGGTTTGTGGGCCAGGAGTGTGAGGACGGAAGTCTGAAAACACAAGCTAGTGTGAGGATTGGAGCCAAGGGCAGAGCAGGCCGACTCTGCAGAGGCTGAATCAAAATCTCCTGCATCTGAAGTCAGGCTGAGGATCAGACGTTGGCTGAGGCTGGAGTATGTGTCCATGATGGCACCTTCATGAAGTGGGGGCCTCATGAGGCCAAGGAAGTTTTCCCACGCTGAGTTTGGAGGTTGCCCCAAACCACAAGGTTTCCTTCTGCGGGACATTCGAGCCCTGTTGCATGGCTCCAGGACATACCATATGGAAGGACTGGAGAGCAGGGTTCGAAGGATGGATCCCTGTACAGCATGCCTCGCATTCCCATTGGCTATTAGCGACAAGATATGTTTGATCTGCTGCCTCTGGAACACGCGACCCAGGGGGCTGATTTGAAATGGCCTCTCCTGAGGATGCGTCATAATGTGCGTTTGGGGCCATGGAGACCTTGGAATGTGCTGGTTGTTCAGTGGCCCTGCGGAACTCTCCTACCTGAAGTGTTTGATACATCCCAGTAAGAAAGCTGCCCATGTGGAGATGAGAGAGGTTTCGTTTGGTGCCTCAGAAAAACCCCATGTGCTGGTCTACGAAAACAGTCCTCTGAGAAAGGAAACATGGAAACCAAAGCTAAGGTTCAGATTAGGGCCTGGGGGCGTGTCCATTTCAACCTTCTGTCTCTGGGGACACTGTCTGAGAGTCTAAGTGGAGATAGTTGCTCCGCTGGTGTCAGAGAGCCCCTCTTGGTCCAGGGTGGCCTATACTATTGATGGCCTCAGGGACCTTGGAGCTTTTCCCTAACCTGTAGGGTTGTGGTCAATGGATTGGGCACACTATCCTTGGAGAGGGCAGGCACAATCTTTCGCTGTTTGGTCCAGAGGCCCTAGCCTGGAAGTTGTGTGGGTCCAGGCTGTGGGCACAGAAGTGTGAATACAAAAACTCAGCTTATGAGTGGCGTTTAGGGTATGGCAGGCCGGATGTACAGCCCGAGAGGGAGCTCCTGGGCCTCTGAAACAAGGGCGAGTGGGAGGCGTTCCTTCAGGCTTTTGTCTCTGGATGTTGTGTCCGGGATAGCCGTGGATTGGAGCGGTGGCCTCAGGTACTGTGGACGAGTATCCCTCTCTGGGGATTTGTCCCAGCTCCCAAGAGTTTGGGGTCATTTTGTGGGAAGGGTGGAGTCGTGTTGTCTGGCTCATAGGTCTCTCCAAGAAAGGGATTCCAGAGCAGAGCTCCAGGTACGGGCGGGGCGACTGGAAAATTCAAACCGTGGTGAGGATTGGGTGCATAGGGGCTTGGCAAGCCCCATATGTGGGCTCTTGGTCCAGGCCCTGACAGGCCTTTCTTTGACATGGGGCTCATGCTGAGGGTCACAGTGTGAATTTGTGCCCACGCAGCACTCAAGTTTGGGTGTGGCATCAGGGGCCATGAAGGTTTCTCCCACCCTGAAGGTGTGACTCCATGCCAAGAGCAAGCTTGACAGCCATGGGGAAGGAGGAGTTCTGTTTTGTGCTTGCTATACCCAGCTGTGTGGAGAATTGATATAATGTCTAGGTTCAAATATCTGAAAACCAAGGTTAGGATGAGGTGACGGCATAAGACCATGGCGTGTCCGAAGTGCTGGGTGTGCGGCCAGCTGTCTCCTTGTCTGTCTGGACGTCTGGCTTCAGGCTGTGTCAGGCAGAGCATGAGTGCCCAGAGCAGCCTATCCAGTTCGGGTACCGTCGACCCGAGCAGGTTGATCCTCATCTGGGTTTTATGGAGAGCCCCACAGGGAAACGTTTTTCTTCCGTTGGGCAGACTGTGGGCTGGGTTTTGGTTCCAGAGTTCCTAGTCCGGAGGGCTTTTTTGCCAGGAGTGTGAGGAAGGAAGTCTGAAAACACAAGCTAGCGTGAGGTTTGTGACCGAGGGCACGGCAGGCCCACACTGCAGAGGCTGTATCGAGATCTCCTGCACTGAGGTCATGTCAACTATGAGACGTGCCTCAGGCTAGAGTTCTTGTCCAGCATGGCCTCTTCCTGAAGGGTGTGGGGGCTTCATGAGGCCAGAAAATTTTGCCTATGATGGGATTTGTGAACTGCTCCAAAACTGAAGATTACCTTCTGCACCACAGTCGAGTCCTCTTGGATGGTCCCAAGAGGCCCCATATGGAAAGACTCGAGAGCAGGTGTCTAAGCATGGATGCCTGGGAACGCCACCTCTGCGGGCTCCTGGGTGAGCTACCCGGGGGGAGAGTTGAAATGGTCTCTCCTGAAGATGAGTCCTACTGTGGCTTGGTGGCCTGGAGACCTTGGAATGTGGAGGTGGCTCAGGGACTCTGCAGGATTCTCCAACATGAGGTGTTTGACACGGCTCCAACAAGGAATCTTCCCATGTGGAGACGAGAGGAGTTCTGTTCCGTGCCTCAGGAAAGCCCCATACCCTGTTCTTCGAACCCAAGCCTCTGAGGAGTGACACCTGGAAACCAAAGCAAGAGTTGAGACTACGGCCTAAAGGCCTGTCCGGCTCAACCTTCTATCTCTGTTGACATCTGTGTGCATGCATTCATGGATGTAGCTGCTCAGCTTGTGTCCGAATGCCCCTGTGAGTCCAGTGAGGCTCCCAGTAGTGGGATGTCCTCGGAGGCCTTGAGGTTTCTCATATTCTGGAGGTGTGTGGCCAAAAAAATGGACACAGTTTCCCAGGAGAGAGCAGGCACGGTCCTGTGTTATGGCTCCAAAGGACCCAGCCTAGAGGCTGTGTTTGCCAGGGCTGTGGGGACAGATGTCTGAAAAAGCAAACTTGGCTCAGCTAGGGGCCAATGTAATGGCTGGCCTGATCTCTAGTCCGTGAGGGGAGATCCTCTGGAAATCAAAGTAGGGCAAGTGGGAGGCAGTCACTCAGGATTTTGTCTCTGGGTGTTGCGTTTACCAGTCCGGTCAGGGTAGGGGTTGTCTTTGAGGCCGAGGAAGAGCCTTCCTTTCTGGGGATTGTCCAAGCTCCCAAGTGTTTGTGTTCATTCTGTGGGAATGAAGAGTACTGTTTTCTGCCACAGGGGACCCCCCAGGAGAGGGACTCTAGAGCACAGCAGTGGGTTCCCTCAACTGGAATACACACCATCTAGTTAGTCCTGGGTGCCTATGGGCATGGCAAGCCACATATGCGGGCTCTTGGTCCAGTCACTGAGAGGCGTTACTTGAATAAGGTACTCACGCTGAGGGTCACAATGTGTGTTTGTGCCCAAGGCGGCCCTCACGCTTCGGCGTGGCCTCATGGGCCATGCCGTTTTCTCCTACACTGAAGATTTGACTCACTGCCAGCAGCAAGGTTTCTTGCCATGGGGAAGGAGGGGTTCTGACTTGTGCATCAGGTTCCCCCCTGTGCAGGGATTGGAGATAAGGTCTAGGTTCCGATGACTGAAAACCCAGGTTGGGAATGGATGGTGGCCTAAGGCAATGGCGGGTCCAATGTCCTGGGTGTGCAGCCAGCTGTGTCCGTGTCTGTTGGAAGGTCTGGGCTCAGGCTATTTGCGACAGAGCATCACTGTTTAAGGTAGCCTATGCAATTGGGGTGTTGCCGAGGGCCAAGCAGTTTGATCCTCATTTGGGGTTTCTGGGCAGCGCCATAGACAATATTTTTCTCCTGGGAGGCAGGCACAGTGCTTCATTGTGGCCCCAGAATTCCCAGTAGGGAGGGTTTGTGGGCCAGGAGTGTGAGGACGGAAGTCTGAAAACACAAGCTAGTGTGAGATTGGAGCCAAGGGCAGAGCAGGCCCACTCTGCAGAGGCTGAATCAAAATCTCCTGCATCTGAAGTCAGGCTGAGGATCAGACGTTGGCTGAGGCTGGAGTATGTGTCCATGATGGCACCTTCATGAAGTGGGGGCCTCATGAGGCCAAGGACGTTTTCCCACGCTGTTTGGAGGTTGCCCCAAACCCCAAGGTTTCCTTCTGCGGGACATTCGAGTCCTGTTGCATGGCTCCAGGACATACCATATGGAAGGACTGGAGAGCAGGGTTCGAAGGATGGATCCCTGTACAGCATGCCTCGCATTCCCATTGGCTATTAGCGACAAGATATGTTTGATCTGCTGCCTCTGGAACACGCGACCCAGGGGGCTGAGTTGATATGGCCTCTCCTGAGGATGCGTCATAATGTGCGTTTGGGTCCATGGAGACCTTGGAATGTGCTGGTTGTTCAGTGGCCCTGCGGAACTCTCCTACCTGAAGTGTTTGATACATCCCAGTAAGAAAGCTGCCCATGTGGAGATGAGAGATGTTTGGTTTGGTGCCTCAGAAAAGCCCCATGTGCTGGTCTACGAAAACAGTCCTCTGAGAAAGGAAACATGGAAACCAAAGCTAAGGTTCAGATTAGGGCCTGGGGGCCTGTCCATTTCAACCTTCTGTCTTTGGGGACACTGTCTGAGAGTCTAAGTGGAGATAGTTGCTCCGCTGGTGTCAGAGAGCCCCTCTTAGTCCAGGGTGGCCTATACTATTGATGGCCTCGGGGACCTTGGAGCTTTTCCCTAACCTGTAGGGTTGTGGTCAATGGATTGGGCACACTTTCCTTGGAGAGGGCAGGCACAATCTTTCGCTGTTTGGTCCAGAGGCCCTAGCCTGGATGTGGTGTGGGTCCAGGCTGTGGGCACAGAAGTCTGAATACACAAACTCAGCTTATGAGTGGCGTCTAGGGTATGGCAGGCCGGATGTACAGCCCGAGAGGGAGCTCCTGGGCCTCTGAAACAAGGGCGAGTGGGAGGCGTTCCTTCAGGCTTTTGTCTCTGGATGTTGTGTCCGGGATAGCCGTGGATTGGAGCGGTGGCCTCAGGTACTGTGGACGAGTATCCCTCTCTGGGGATTTGTCCCAGCTCCCAAGAGTTTGGGGTCATTTTGTGGGAAGGGTGGAGTCGTGTTGTCTGGCTCATGGGTCTCTCCAAGAAAGGGATTCCAGAGCAGAGCTCCAGGTATGGGCGGGGCGACTGGAAAATTCAAACCGTGGTGAGGATTGGGTGCATAGGGGCTTGGCAAGCCCCATATGTGGGCTCTTGGTCCAGGCCCTGACAGGCCTTTCTTTGACATGGGGCTCATGCTGAGGGTCACAGTGTGAATTTGTGCCCAAGCAGCACTCAAGTTTGGGCGTGGCATCAGGGGCCATGAAGGTTTCTCCCACCCTGAAGGTGTGACTCCATGCCAAGAGCAAGCTTGACAGCCATGGGGAAGGAGGAGTTCTGTTTTGTGCTTGCTATACCCAGCTGTGTGGAGAATTGATATAATGTCTAGGTTCAGATATCTGAAACCAAGGTTAGGATGAGGTGACGGCATAAGACCATGGCGTGTCCGAAGTGCTGGGTGTGCGGCCAGCTGTCTCCTTGTCTGTCTGGACGTCTGGCTTCAGGCTGTGTCAGGCAGAGCATGAGTGCCCAGAGCAGCCTATCCAGTTCGGGTACCGTCGAGGCCCGAGCAGGTTGATCCTCATCTGGGTTTTCTGGAGAGCCCCACAGGGAAACGTTTTTTTTCCGTTGGGCAGACACTGGGCTGGGTTTTGTTTCCGGAGTTCCTAGTCCGGAGGGCTTGTTTGCCAGGCATGTGAGGAAGGAAGTCTGAAAACACAAGCTAGCGTGAGGTTTGGGACCGAGGGCACGGCAGGCCCACTCTGCAGAGGCTCAATCGAGATCTCCTGCACTGAGGTCATGTCAACTATGAGACGTGCCTCAGGCTAGAGTTCTTGTCCAGCATGGCCTCTTCCTGAAGGGTATGGGGGCTTCATGATGCCAGAAAGTTTTGCCTACGATGGGATTTGTGAACTTCTCCAAAACTGAAGGTTACCTTCTGCACGACAGTCGAGTCCTATTGGATGGTTCCAAGAGGCCCCATATGGAAAGACTCGAGAGCAGGTGTGTAAGCATGGATGCCTGGGAACGCCACCTCATATTCCCACTCTTTAGTCAGGACAAGACAGGCTCAATCTGCGGGCTCCTGGGTGAGCTACCCAGAGGGGAGAGTTGAAATGGACTCTCCTGAAGATGAGTCCTACTGTGGCTTGGTTGCCTGGGATACCTTGGAATGTGGAGGTGGCTCAGGGACTCTGCAGGATTCTCCAACATGAGGTGTTTGACACCGCTCCAACAAGGAAACTTCCCATGTGGAGACGAGAGGAGTTCTGTTCCGTGCCTCAGGAAAGCCCCATACCCTGTTCTTCGAACCAAAGCCTCTGAGGAGTGACACCTGGAAACCAAGCAAGAGTTGAGACTACGGCCTAAAGGCCTGTCCGGCTCAACCTTCTATCTCTGTTGACATCTGTGTGCATGCATTCATGGATGTAGCTGCTCAGCTTGTGTCCGAATGCCCCTGTGAGTCCAGTGAGGCTCCCAGTAGTGGGATGTCCTCGGAGGCCTTGAGGTTTCTCATATTCTGGAGGTGTGTGGCCAAAGGAATGGACACAGTTTCCCAGGAGAGAGCAGGCACGGTCCTGTGGTATGGCTCCAGAGGACCCAGCCTAGAGGCTGTGTTTGCCAGGGCTGTGGGGACAGATGTCTGAAAAAGCAAACTTGGCTCAGCTAGGGGCCAATGTAATGGCAGGCCTGATCTGTATTCCGTGAGGGGAGATCCTCTGGAAATCAAAGTAGGGCAAGTGGGAGGCAGTCACTCAGGATTTTGTCTCTGGGTGTTGCGTTTACAGTGTCCGGTCAGGGTAGGGGTTGTCTCAGAGGCCGAGGAAGAGCCTTCCTCTCGGGGGTTGTCCAAGCTCCCAAGTGTTTGTGTTCGTTCTGTGGGAATGAAGAGTACTGTTTTCTGCCACAGGGGACCCCCCAGGAGAAGGACTCTAGAGCACAGCAGTGGGTTCCCTCAACTGGAATACACACCATCTAGTTAGTCCTGGGTGCCTATGGGCATGGCAAGCCACATATGCAGGCTCTTGGTCCAGTCACTGAGAGGCGTTACTTGAATAAGGTACTCACGCTGAGGGTCACAATGTGTGTTTGTGCCCAAGGCGGCCCTCACACTTGGGCGTGGCCTCATGGGCCATGCCGTTTTCTCCTACACTGAAGGTTTGACTCACTGCCAGCAGCAAGGTTTCTTGCCATGGGGAAGGAGGGGTTCTGACATGTGCATCAGGTTACCCCCTGTGCAGGGATTGGAGAAAAGGTCTAGGTTCCGATGACTGAAAAACCAGGTTGAGAATGGATGGTGGCCTAAGGCAGTGGCGGGTCCAATGTGCTGGGTGTGCAGCCAGCTGTGTCCGTGTCTGTTGGAAGGTCTGGGCTCAGGCTATTTGCGACAGAGCATCACTGTTTAAGGTAGCCTATGCAATTGGGGTGTTGCCGAGGGCCAAGCAGTTTGATCCTCATTTGGGGTTTCTGGGCAGCGCCATAGACAATGTTTTTCTCCTGGGAGGCAGGCATAGTGCTTCATTGTGGCCCCAGAATTCCCAGTAGGGAGGGTTTGTGGGCCAGGAGTGTGAGGACGGAAGTCTGAAAACACAAGCTAGTGTGAGGATTGGAGCCAAGGGCAGAGCAGGCCGACTCTGCAGAGGCTGAATCAAAATCTCCTGCATCTGAAGTCAGGCTGAGGATCAGACGTTGGCTGAGGCTGGAGTATGTGTCCATGATGGCACCTTCATGAAGTGGGGGCCTCATGAGGCCAAGGAAGTTTTCCCACGCTGAGTTTGGAGGTTGCCCCAAACCACAAGGTTTCCTTCTGCGGGACATTCGAGCCCTGTTGCATGGCTCCAGGACATACCATATGGAAGGACTGGAGAGCAGGGTTCGAAGGATGGATCCCTGTACAGCATGCCTCGCATTCCCATTGGCTATTAGCGACAAGATATGTTTGATCTGCTGCCTCTGGAACACGCGACCCAGGGGGCTGATTTGAAATGGCCTCTCCTGAGGATGCGTCATAATGTGCGTTTGGGGCCATGGAGACCTTGGAATGTGCTGGTTGTTCAGTGGCCCTGCGGAACTCTCCTACCTGAAGTGTTTGATACATCCCAGTAAGAAAGCTGCCCATGTGGAGATGAGAGAGGTTTCGTTTGGTGCCTCAGAAAAACCCCATGTGCTGGTCTACGAAAACAGTCCTCTGAGAAAGGAAACATGGAAACCAAAGCTAAGGTTCAGATTAGGGCCTGGGGGCGTGTCCATTTCAACCTTCTGTCTCTGGGGACACTGTCTGAGAGTCTAAGTGGAGATAGTTGCTCCGCTGGTGTCAGAGAGCCCCTCTTGGTCCAGGGTGGCCTATACTATTGATGGCCTCAGGGACCTTGGAGCTTTTCCCTAACCTGTAGGGTTGTGGTCAATGGATTGGGCACACTATCCTTGGAGAGGGCAGGCACAATCTTTCGCTGTTTGGTCCAGAGGCCCTAGCCTGGAAGTTGTGTGGGTCCAGGCTGTGGGCACAGAAGTGTGAATACAAAAACTCAGCTTATGAGTGGCGTTTAGGGTATGGCAGGCCGGATGTACAGCCCGAGAGGGAGCTCCTGGGCCTCTGAAACAAGGGCGAGTGGGAGGCGTTCCTTCAGGCTTTTGTCTCTGGATGTTGTGTCCGGGATAGCCGTGGATTGGAGCGGTGGCCTCAGGTACTGTGGACGAGTATCCCTCTCTGGGGATTTGTCCCAGCTCCCAAGAGTTTGGGGTCATTTTGTGGGAAGGGTGGAGTCGTGTTGTCTGGCTCATAGGTCTCTCCAAGAAAGGGATTCCAGAGCAGAGCTCCAGGTACGGGCGGGGCGACTGGAAAATTCAAACCGTGGTGAGGATTGGGTGCATAGGGGCTTGGCAAGCCCCATATGTGGGCTCTTGGTCCAGGCCCTGACAGGCCTTTCTTTGACATGGGGCTCATGCTGAGGGTCACAGTGTGAATTTGTGCCCACGCAGCACTCAAGTTTGGGTGTGGCATCAGGGGCCATGAAGGTTTCTCCCACCCTGAAGGTGTGACTCCATGCCAAGAGCAAGCTTGACAGCCATGGGGAAGGAGGAGTTCTGTTTTGTGCTTGCTATACCCAGCTGTGTGGAGAATTGATATAATGTCTAGGTTCAAATATCTGAAAACCAAGGTTAGGATGAGGTGACGGCATAAGACCATGGCGTGTCCGAAGTGCTGGGTGTGCGGCCAGCTGTCTCCTTGTCTGTCTGGACGTCTGGCTTCAGGCTGTGTCAGGCAGAGCATGAGTGCCCAGAGCAGCCTATCCAGTTCGGGTACCGTCGACCCGAGCAGGTTGATCCTCATCTGGGTTTTATGGAGAGCCCCACAGGGAAACGTTTTTCTTCCGTTGGGCAGACTGTGGGCTGGGTTTTGGTTCCAGAGTTCCTAGTCCGGAGGGCTTTTTTGCCAGGAGTGTGAGGAAGGAAGTCTGAAAACACAAGCTAGCGTGAGGTTTGTGACCGAGGGCACGGCAGGCCCACACTGCAGAGGCTGTATCGAGATCTCCTGCACTGAGGTCATGTCAACTATGAGACGTGCCTCAGGCTAGAGTTCTTGTCCAGCATGGCCTCTTCCTGAAGGGTGTGGGGGCTTCATGAGGCCAGAAAATTTTGCCTATGATGGGATTTGTGAACTGCTCCAAAACTGAAGATTACCTTCTGCACCACAGTCGAGTCCTCTTGGATGGTCCCAAGAGGCCCCATATGGAAAGACTCGAGAGCAGGTGTCTAAGCATGGATGCCTGGGAACGCCACCTCTGCGGGCTCCTGGGTGAGCTACCCGGGGGGAGAGTTGAAATGGTCTCTCCTGAAGATGAGTCCTACTGTGGCTTGGTGGCCTGGAGACCTTGGAATGTGGAGGTGGCTCAGGGACTCTGCAGGATTCTCCAACATGAGGTGTTTGACACGGCTCCAACAAGGAATCTTCCCATGTGGAGACGAGAGGAGTTCTGTTCCGTGCCTCAGGAAAGCCCCATACCCTGTTCTTCGAACCCAAGCCTCTGAGGAGTGACACCTGGAAACCAAAGCAAGAGTTGAGACTACGGCCTAAAGGCCTGTCCGGCTCAACCTTCTATCTCTGTTGACATCTGTGTGCATGCATTCATGGATGTAGCTGCTCAGCTTGTGTCCGAATGCCCCTGTGAGTCCAGTGAGGCTCCCAGTAGTGGGATGTCCTCGGAGGCCTTGAGGTTTCTCATATTCTGGAGGTGTGTGGCCAAAAAAATGGACACAGTTTCCCAGGAGAGAGCAGGCACGGTCCTGTGTTATGGCTCCAAAGGACCCAGCCTAGAGGCTGTGTTTGCCAGGGCTGTGGGGACAGATGTCTGAAAAAGCAAACTTGGCTCAGCTAGGGGCCAATGTAATGGCTGGCCTGATCTCTAGTCCGTGAGGGGAGATCCTCTGGAAATCAAAGTAGGGCAAGTGGGAGGCAGTCACTCAGGATTTTGTCTCTGGGTGTTGCGTTTACCAGTCCGGTCAGGGTAGGGGTTGTCTTTGAGGCCGAGGAAGAGCCTTCCTTTCTGGGGATTGTCCAAGCTCCCAAGTGTTTGTGTTCATTCTGTGGGAATGAAGAGTACTGTTTTCTGCCACAGGGGACCCCCCAGGAGAGGGACTCTAGAGCACAGCAGTGGGTTCCCTCAACTGGAATACACACCATCTAGTTAGTCCTGGGTGCCTATGGGCATGGCAAGCCACATATGCGGGCTCTTGGTCCAGTCACTGAGAGGCGTTACTTGAATAAGGTACTCACGCTGAGGGTCACAATGTGTGTTTGTGCCCAAGGCGGCCCTCACGCTTCGGCGTGGCCTCATGGGCCATGCCGTTTTCTCCTACACTGAAGATTTGACTCACTGCCAGCAGCAAGGTTTCTTGCCATGGGGAAGGAGGGGTTCTGACTTGTGCATCAGGTTCCCCCCTGTGCAGGGATTGGAGATAAGGTCTAGGTTCCGATGACTGAAAACCCAGGTTGGGAATGGATGGTGGCCTAAGGCAATGGCGGGTCCAATGTCCTGGGTGTGCAGCCAGCTGTGTCCGTGTCTGTTGGAAGGTCTGGGCTCAGGCTATTTGCGACAGAGCATCACTGTTTAAGGTAGCCTATGCAATTGGGGTGTTGCCGAGGGCCAAGCAGTTTGATCCTCATTTGGGGTTTCTGGGCAGCGCCATAGACAATATTTTTCTCCTGGGAGGCAGGCACAGTGCTTCATTGTGGCCCCAGAATTCCCAGTAGGGAGGGTTTGTGGGCCAGGAGTGTGAGGACGGAAGTCTGAAAACACAAGCTAGTGTGAGATTGGAGCCAAGGGCAGAGCAGGCCCACTCTGCAGAGGCTGAATCAAAATCTCCTGCATCTGAAGTCAGGCTGAGGATCAGACGTTGGCTGAGGCTGGAGTATGTGTCCATGATGGCACCTTCATGAAGTGGGGGCCTCATGAGGCCAAGGACGTTTTCCCACGCTGTTTGGAGGTTGCCCCAAACCCCAAGGTTTCCTTCTGCGGGACATTCGAGTCCTGTTGCATGGCTCCAGGACATACCATATGGAAGGACTGGAGAGCAGGGTTCGAAGGATGGATCCCTGTACAGCATGCCTCGCATTCCCATTGGCTATTAGCGACAAGATATGTTTGATCTGCTGCCTCTGGAACACGCGACCCAGGGGGCTGAGTTGATATGGCCTCTCCTGAGGATGCGTCATAATGTGCGTTTGGGTCCATGGAGACCTTGGAATGTGCTGGTTGTTCAGTGGCCCTGCGGAACTCTCCTACCTGAAGTGTTTGATACATCCCAGTAAGAAAGCTGCCCATGTGGAGATGAGAGATGTTTGGTTTGGTGCCTCAGAAAAGCCCCATGTGCTGGTCTACGAAAACAGTCCTCTGAGAAAGGAAACATGGAAACCAAAGCTAAGGTTCAGATTAGGGCCTGGGGGCCTGTCCATTTCAACCTTCTGTCTTTGGGGACACTGTCTGAGAGTCTAAGTGGAGATAGTTGCTCCGCTGGTGTCAGAGAGCCCCTCTTAGTCCAGGGTGGCCTATACTATTGATGGCCTCGGGGACCTTGGAGCTTTTCCCTAACCTGTAGGGTTGTGGTCAATGGATTGGGCACACTTTCCTTGGAGAGGGCAGGCACAATCTTTCGCTGTTTGGTCCAGAGGCCCTAGCCTGGATGTGGTGTGGGTCCAGGCTGTGGGCACAGAAGTCTGAATACACAAACTCAGCTTATGAGTGGCGTCTAGGGTATGGCAGGCCGGATGTACAGCCCGAGAGGGAGCTCCTGGGCCTCTGAAACAAGGGCGAGTGGGAGGCGTTCCTTCAGGCTTTTGTCTCTGGATGTTGTGTCCGGGATAGCCGTGGATTGGAGCGGTGGCCTCAGGTACTGTGGACGAGTATCCCTCTCTGGGGATTTGTCCCAGCTCCCAAGAGTTTGGGGTCATTTTGTGGGAAGGGTGGAGTCGTGTTGTCTGGCTCATGGGTCTCTCCAAGAAAGGGATTCCAGAGCAGAGCTCCAGGTATGGGCGGGGCGACTGGAAAATTCAAACCGTGGTGAGGATTGGGTGCATAGGGGCTTGGCAAGCCCCATATGTGGGCTCTTGGTCCAGGCCCTGACAGGCCTTTCTTTGACATGGGGCTCATGCTGAGGGTCACAGTGTGAATTTGTGCCCAAGCAGCACTCAAGTTTGGGCGTGGCATCAGAAGCCATGAAGGTTTCTCCCACCCTGAAGGTGTGACTCCATGCCAAGAGCAAGCTTGACAGCCATGGGGAAGGAGGAGTTCTGTTTTGTGCTTGCTATACCCAGCTGTGTGGAGAATTGATATAATGTCTAGGTTCAGATATCTGAAACCAAGGTTAGGATGAGGTGACGGCATAAGACCATGGCGTGTCCGAAGTGCTGGGTGTGCGGCCAGCTGTCTCCTTGTCTGTCTGGACGTCTGGCTTCAGGCTGTGTCAGGCAGAGCATGAGTGCCCAGAGCAGCCTATCCAGTTCGGGTACCGTCGAGGCCCGAGCAGGTTGATCCTCATCTGGGTTTTCTGGAGAGCCCCACAGGGAAACGTTTTTTTTCCGTTGGGCAGACACTGGGCTGGGTTTTGTTTCCGGAGTTCCTAGTCCGGAGGGCTTGTTTGCCAGGCATGTGAGGAAGGAAGTCTGAAAACACAAGCTAGCGTGAGGTTTGGGACCGAGGGCACGGCAGGCCCACTCTGCAGAGGCTCAATCGAGATCTCCTGCACTGAGGTCATGTCAACTATGAGACGTGCCTCAGGCTAGAGTTCTTGTCCAGCATGGCCTCTTCCTGAAGGGTATGGGGGCTTCATGATGCCAGAAAGTTTTGCCTACGATGGGATTTGTGAACTTCTCCAAAACTGAAGGTTACCTTCTGCACGACAGTCGAGTCCTATTGGATGGTTCCAAGAGGCCCCATATGGAAAGACTCGAGAGCAGGTGTGTAAGCATGGATGCCTGGGAACGCCACCTCATATTCCCACTCTTTAGTCAGGACAAGACAGGCTCAATCTGCGGGCTCCTGGGTGAGCTACCCAGAGGGGAGAGTTGAAATGGACTCTCCTGAAGATGAGTCCTACTGTGGCTTGGTTGCCTGGGATACCTTGGAATGTGGAGGTGGCTCAGGGACTCTGCAGGATTCTCCAACATGAGGTGTTTGACACCGCTCCAACAAGGAAACTTCCCATGTGGAGACGAGAGGAGTTCTGTTCCGTGCCTCAGGAAAGCCCCATACCCTGTTCTTCGAACCAAAGCCTCTGAGGAGTGACACCTGGAAACCAAGCAAGAGTTGAGACTACGGCCTAAAGGCCTGTCCGGCTCAACCTTCTATCTCTGTTGACATCTGTGTGCATGCATTCATGGATGTAGCTGCTCAGCTTGTGTCCGAATGCCCCTGTGAGTCCAGTGAGGCTCCC
The DNA here is from genome assembly GCF_964662115.1 of Mustela nivalis. Lineage (NCBI taxonomy): Eukaryota > Metazoa > Chordata > Mammalia > Carnivora > Mustelidae > Mustela > Mustela nivalis. The sequence continues at coordinate 114,492 of NW_028136324.1, read as the reverse complement.
AGTAGTGGGATGTCCTCGGAGGCCTTGAGGTTTCTCATATTCTGGAGGTGTGTGGCCAAAGGAATGGACACAGTTTCCCAGGAGAGAGCAGGCACGGTCCTGTGGTATGGCTCCAGAGGACCCAGCCTAGAGGCTGTGTTTGCCAGGGCTGTGGGGACAGATGTCTGAAAAAGCAAACTTGGCTCAGCTAGGGGCCAATGTAATGGCAGGCCTGATCTGTATTCCGTGAGGGGAGATCCTCTGGAAATCAAAGTAGGGCAAGTGGGAGGCAGTCACTCAGGATTTTGTCTCTGGGTGTTGCGTTTACAGTGTCCGGTCAGGGTAGGGGTTGTCTCAGAGGCCGAGGAAGAGCCTTCCTCTCGGGGGTTGTCCAAGCTCCCAAGTGTTTGTGTTCATTCTGTGGGAATGAAGAGTACTGTTTTCTGCCACAGGGGACCCCCCAGGAGAAGGACTCTAGAGCACAGCAGTGGGTTCCCTCAACTGGAATACACACCATCTAGTTAGTCCTGGGTGCCTATGGGCATGGCAAGCCACATATGCAGGCTCTTGGTCCAGTCACTGAGAGGCGTTACGTGAATAAGGTACTCACGCTGAGGGTCACAATGTGTGTTTGTGCCCAAGGCGGCCCTCACACTTGGGCGTGGCCTCATGGGCCATGCCGTTTTCTCCTACACTGAAGGTTTGACTCACTGCCAGCAGCAAGGTTTCTTGCCATGGGGAAGGAGGGGTTCTGACATGTGCATCAGGTTACCCCCTGTGCAGGGATTGGAGAAAAGGTCTAGGTTCCGATGACTGAAAAACCAGGTTGAGAATGGATGGTGGCCTAAGGCAGTGGCGGGTCCAATGTGCTGGGTGTGCAGCCAGCTGTGTCCGTGTCTGTTGGAAGGTCTGGGCTCAGGCTATTTGCGACAGAGCATCACTGTTTAAGGTAGCCTATGCAATTGGGGTGTTGCCGAGGGCCAAGCAGTTTGATCCTCATTTGGGGTTTCTGGGCAGCGCCATAGACAATGTTTTTCTCCTGGGAGGCAGGCATAGTGCTTCATTGTGGCCCCAGAATTCCCAGTAGGGAGGGTTTGTGGGCCAGGAGTGTGAGGACGGAAGTCTGAAAACACAAGCTAGTGTGAGGATTGGAGCCAAGGGCAGAGCAGGCCGACTCTGCAGAGGCTGAATCAAAATCTCCTGCATCTGAAGTCAGGCTGAGGATCAGACGTTGGCTGAGGCTGGAGTATGTGTCCATGATGGCACCTTCATGAAGTGGGGGCCTCATGAGGCCAAGGAAGTTTTCCCACGCTGAGTTTGGAGGTTGCCCCAAACCACAAGGTTTCCTTCTGCGGGACATTCGAGCCCTGTTGCATGGCTCCAGGACATACCATATGGAAGGACTGGAGAGCAGGGTTCGAAGGATGGATCCCTGTACAGCATGCCTCGCATTCCCATTGGCTATTAGCGACAAGATATGTTTGATCTGCTGCCTCTGGAACACGCGACCCAGGGGGCTGATTTGAAATGGCCTCTCCTGAGGATGCGTCATAATGTGCGTTTGGGGCCATGGAGACCTTGGAATGTGCTGGTTGTTCAGTGGCCCTGCGGAACTCTCCTACCTGAAGTGTTTGATACATCCCAGTAAGAAAGCTGCCCATGTGGAGATGAGAGAGGTTTCGTTTGGTGCCTCAGAAAAACCCCATGTGCTGGTCTACGAAAACAGTCCTCTGAGAAAGGAAACATGGAAACCAAAGCTAAGGTTCAGATTAGGGCCTGGGGGCGTGTCCATTTCAACCTTCTGTCTCTGGGGACACTGTCTGAGAGTCTAAGTGGAGATAGTTGCTCCGCTGGTGTCAGAGAGCCCCTCTTGGTCCAGGGTGGCCTATACTATTGATGGCCTCAGGGACCTTGGAGCTTTTCCCTAACCTGTAGGGTTGTGGTCAATGGATTGGGCACACTATCCTTGGAGAGGGCAGGCACAATCTTTCGCTGTTTGGTCCAGAGGCCCTAGCCTGGAAGTTGTGTGGGTCCAGGCTGTGGGCACAGAAGTGTGAATACAAAAACTCAGCTTATGAGTGGCGTTTAGGGTATGGCAGGCCGGATGTACAGCCCGAGAGGGAGCTCCTGGGCCTCTGAAACAAGGGCGAGTGGGAGGCGTTCCTTCAGGCTTTTGTCTCTGGATGTTGTGTCCGGGATAGCCGTGGATTGGAGCGGTGGCCTCAGGTACTGTGGACGAGTATCCCTCTCTGGGGATTTGTCCCAGCTCCCAAGAGTTTGGGGTCATTTTGTGGGAAGGGTGGAGTCGTGTTGTCTGGCTCATAGGTCTCTCCAAGAAAGGGATTCCAGAGCAGAGCTCCAGGTACGGGCGGGGCGACTGGAAAATTCAAACCGTGGTGAGGATTGGGTGCATAGGGGCTTGGCAAGCCCCATATGTGGGCTCTTGGTCCAGGCCCTGACAGGCCTTTCTTTGACATGGGGCTCATGCTGAGGGTCACAGTGTGAATTTGTGCCCACGCAGCACTCAAGTTTGGGTGTGGCATCAGGGGCCATGAAGGTTTCTCCCACCCTGAAGGTGTGACTCCATGCCAAGAGCAAGCTTGACAGCCATGGGGAAGGAGGAGTTCTGTTTTGTGCTTGCTATACCCAGCTGTGTGGAGAATTGATATAATGTCTAGGTTCAAATATCTGAAAACCAAGGTTAGGATGAGGTGACGGCATAAGACCATGGCGTGTCCGAAGTGCTGGGTGTGCGGCCAGCTGTCTCCTTGTCTGTCTGGACGTCTGGCTTCAGGCTGTGTCAGGCAGAGCATGAGTGCCCAGAGCAGCCTATCCAGTTCGGGTACCGTCGACCCGAGCAGGTTGATCCTCATCTGGGTTTTATGGAGAGCCCCACAGGGAAACGTTTTTCTTCCGTTGGGCAGACTCTGGGCTGGGTTTTGGTTCCAGAGTTCCTAGTCCGGAGGGCTTTTTTGCCAGGAGTGTGAGGAAGGAAGTCTGAAAACACAAGCTAGCGTGAGGTTTGTGACCGAGGGCACGGCAGGCCCACACTGCAGAGGCTGTATCGAGATCTCCTGCACTGAGGTCATGTCAACTATGAGACGTGCCTCAGGCTAGAGTTCTTGTCCAGCATGGCCTCTTCCTGAAGGGTGTGGGGGCTTCATGAGGCCAGAAAATTTTGCCTATGATGGGATTTGTGAACTGCTCCAAAACTGAAGATTACCTTCTGCACCACAGTCGAGTCCTCTTGGATGGTTCCAAGAGGCCCCATATGGAAAGACTCGAGAGCAGGTGTCTAAGCATGGATGCCTGGGAACGCCACCTCATATTCCCACTGTTTAGTCAGGACAAATCTGGCTCAATCTGCAGGCTCCTGGGTGAGCTATTTAGAGGGGAGAGTTGAAATGGACTCTCCTGAAGATGAGTTCTACTGTGGCTTTGTGGCCTGCGAGACCTTGGAATGTGGAGTTGGCTCAGGGACTCTGCAGGGTTTTCCAAACTGAGGTGTTTGACACAGCTCCAACAAGGAAGCTTCCCATGTGGAATGTCGGGGATGCCTCTTGGGCCATGGACGAATCTACCTCTATAATGTTTTCTCCTGATTCCCAATTATTTTTCGTCAATCTATGGGATGGGAAGCATCCTTTCAGTTATGTTACCTCAGGTGTCCCACGAAAAGAGGAATTCCAAAGCAAAGCCGTGGGGAAGACTGAAGGGACAACCTGAACTATGTTTAAAAATTGGGGCCTAGGGGCATGGCAAGCCCAATATGCTATCTCTTCATCCAGCCACTGAGTGGCCTTACTTGAAGACTGGGCTCAGCCGAGGGTCAAAATGTGTGTTTGTGACCATGTGGCCTGCGAGCATGGGCCGGGACTCATGGGCCACACTGGATTCAACTACACTGAAAGTTGGACAACATGCCAACCACAAGGTTTCTTGACATGGGGAAGGAGTTCTGATTTCTGCATCACCTTCAACCCTGGGCAGTGATTGGAGATAAGGTCTAGAATCTAAAGCCTGAAAACCGAGGTTGGGAAGAGATGACAACCTAAGGCCATGGCGGCTCGATGTGCTCAGTGTGCGGCAAGCTGTCTGGTTGGGGCCAGGAAGTCCAGGCTCAGGCTGTGTCAGAAAGGGCATTAGTGCCCTGGTCAGCCTATATGTTCAGGGTACAGCCAAGGTAGGTGCAGGTTGATCCTCACTTGGGGTTACTGGGTAGCGCCAGAGGGCAATGTTTTTCTTCTGGAGGGCAGGCAGAGTGCTGCATTGTAGTTCTGGATTGTCAAACTGGAGGGCTTGTGGGCCAGTAGTCTGAGGACAGAAGTCTGAGAACACAAGCTCGGCTTAGGTTTCTGGTGGAGGACATGGCAGGCAGAATCTACAGACCGGAATCGAGATCTCATGCATCTGAAGTCAGGGCGAGGATCAGACGATCGCTCAGGTTGGAGTTTCTGTCCCTTATGGCCCCTTCATGAAGGGGGAGCATCACAAGGCCATGGGGGTTGTCCCACGATGGGATTTGTGAGAAGCTCCAAACTGCAAAGTGTCTTCTGCAGGACAATTGAGACCTGTTGTTTGGCTCCAGGCCAATGATTCTGAGCAGGGTTCTAAGGATGGATCGCTGGTTAGCCCACCTCGCATTCCAATTGTCTCCTAGCAACAAGACAGGTTAGATCTGCTGGATCTGGGGGAGCAACCGAGGAGGCTGAGTTGAAATGGACTCTCCTGGGGTTGGGTCCTAGCGTGCTTTTGTGTGTATCGAGACCTTGGAATGAAGCAGTGGCACTGGGGCCCTGACGGGTTCTCCAAATTGAGGCTTTGACAGAGCTCCAACGTGCTAGTTTCCCATGTGTATATGAGATTTTTTTCTGATGGGTGCATCAAGAAAAAGCCATTGCTGGTTTTGAAATCCAGGCGTCTGAGGAGAGATCCTGGAAACCAAAGCAATGGATCTGATTAGTGCCTAGGGGCCTGTTCTTTCCTTTTTACCTCTGGGGACATCTGTCTATGGGTCTGAGTGCAGGTAGGTGCACAGATGGGCTCAGATTGCCCCTGTTTTTCCTGGGAAGCCAGCCCTAGTGAGATGGATCAGGTATTGGGTGTTTATTCTATTAGAAGGGCTGTGGCCATTGGAAATGGCAAACACATTTCCCTTACAGAGGGCAAGTACAGTCCTCAGGCTTGGCTCCAGGGGCCTGATCCTGTAGGTTGTGTAGGCCAGGGATGTTTGGACAGTTGTCTGAAAACACAACCTCGGCTTATGTTTCCGGTCATAGTTATGGCAGGACTGATCTACAGACCATGAGGAGAACTCTTCGGGATTTGAAAAAAGAGCGAGTGTGAGGCTCTTGCTCAAGTTTTTGTCTCTGGATATCGTGCAACTCACGGTGGTGAAATTTCTGGGTGACTTCATGGGAAATGGATGAGTCTTACTCTCTGGTTGTTTGGCCCCGTCCAAAGAGTTTGGGGTCATTCTGTGGGATGGAAGACGTCCGTTTTGTTGTTGTTGTTGTTTTCTTTTTTAACCTCAGGTGTCCCACAAAATGAGGGATTCCAGAGTAGAGCCCTGGGGAGGGGCGACTGGACAATCAGAAATCTGGTTAAAAATTGGGGCCTAGGGACATGTCAAGCCCATTATGACATCTAATGGTCCAGCCACTGAGAGGACTTACTAGAGGAGAAGACTCATGCTGAGGGTCACAATGCGTGTTTATGACCCCGTCGCACTCAAGAATGGGCGGGGCCTCGGGGTGAATGCTGGTTTCTTCAACTCTGACCATTGACAATGTGCCAACCACAAGGTTTCTTGCCATGGGTAAGGAGGAGTTCTGATTTCTGCATCACACTCAAACCTGGGCAGTGATTGGCGATAAGGTCTCGGTTCTGAAGCCTGAAAACTGAAGTAGGGAAGAGATGATGACCTAAGGCCATGGCGGGTCTTATGTGCTCAGTGTGCTGTCAGCTTTCTGGGGGTTGGTCTGAGGTCCGGGCTCAGGTTGTGTCCGACAGTGGTTTAGTGCCCACGTTAAACTATAAAATTTGGGTAGAGTCGAGTGCTGTGTAGGTTTATTCTCATTTAAGATGCCTGGGCAGCTCATGAAGCAATAATTTTTTCTACAGGGCAGGCAGAGTGCTGCACTTTGGGTCCGGAATTGCCAAACTTGAGGGCTTCGGGGCCTGGGGTGTGAGGACGGAAGTCTGAGAAGACAAGCTAGACTTGGGTTTCAGGGCGAGGGCAAGGCAGGTACCCCCTGCAGATCTGAACCAATATCTCATGCATCTGAAGTCAGGCGAGGATCAGACGTTGGCTCAGGTTGAAGTTTCTGTGCATGACGGCCGCTTCATGAAGGGAGCGGAATCTCGAGGCCATTGAGGTTTTCCCACGTTGGGAGTTGTGGGATGCCCCCTTCAAGGATTCCTTCTGCGGAACAATTGAGACCTGTTGGACAGCTCCAGGACATCCCATATGGAATGACTCCAGAGCACCCTTCGAGGATGGAAGCCTGGGAAGCCCGCCTCGCATTCCAATTGTCTCCTAGCAACAAGACAGTTTAGATCTGATGGCTCTGCGGGAGCAACCGGGGTGGCTGAGTTGAAATGGACTTTCCTGAGGATGTGTCCTAATGGGTTTTTATGTCCATGAGGGCCTTGGAATGGGGCGGTGGCACCGGGACCCTGAAGTACTCTCCAAAGCTTTTGACATAGCTCCCATGCACAGGTTTCCTTGTGGAGACGAGATGAGTTCTGATGGGTGCCTCAGGAAAACCCCTATCCTCGTATTGGAATCAGGCTTTTGAGGAGACATGCCTGTAAACCAAAGCAATGGATCCTATTATGGCCTAGGGTCCTGTCTGGTTCAATCTTCTTCTCTGGGAACACCCATCTATGGTATGAGTGGAGGTCGATTATCAGCTGGTGTCAGACAGCCCTTGTTTCTTCCGGGCGACCTACACTATTGGGATGGCCTCAGGGAATTTGGAGGTTTCTCCTAATTTGTACGATTTTGGACCATGGAATGGGCAGAATTCCCATGGATTGGTAGGCACAGTCCTAATGTGTGGCTCCAGGCGCCCAGCCTGGAGGGTGTGTGGCCCAAGACTTTGAGGACAGAAGTCTGAAAACACAAACTCACCATAGGTTTGGGCACGTAGGTATGGCAGGCCCGATCTACAAACCATGAGAAGAACTCTTCAGGATATGAAGAAAGTGCGAGTCTGAGGCGTTTGCTCAGGCTTTTGTCTCTGGATTTTGTATCAGCAACTGCCGTGGAATGTCAGGGAGGCCTCATGGGCCATGGACGAATCTTCCTCTCTGAGGATTTGGCCCGATTCCCAATTGCTTTTCGTCAATCTGTGGGATGGGAGGTCTCCTTTCAGGTTTGTTACCTCAGGTGTCCCACCAAAAGAGGAATTCCAAAGCAAAGCCGTGGGGAAGACTGAAGGGACAACTTGAACTATGGTTAAAAATTGGGGCCTACGGGCATGGCAAGCCCAATATGCTATCTCTTCATCCAGCCACTGAGTGGCCTTACTTGAGGACTGGGCTCATTCTGAGGGTCACAATGTGTGTTTGTGAACAATGTGGCCCGCGAGCATGGGCGGGGCCTCATGGGCCACACTGGTTTCAACTACACTGAACGTTGGACAACATGCCAACCACAAGGTTTCTTGCCATGGGGAAGGAGTTCTGATTTCTGCATCACCTTCAACCCTGGGCAGTGATTGGAGATAAGGTCTAGGTTCTGAAACCTGAAAACCGAGGTTGGGAAGAGATGACGACCTAAGGCCATGGCGGCTCGATGTGCTCAGTCTGCGGCCAGCTGTCTGGGAGGGTCCAGTGGGTCCAGGCTCAGGCTGTGTCAGAAAGGGCATTAGTGCCCTGGTCAGCCTATGTATTTGGGGTACAGCCATGGTCGGTGCAGGTTGATCCTCATTTGGGGTTACTGGGTAGCCCCAGAGGACAATGTTTTTCTTCTGGAGGGTCGGCAGAGTGCTGCATTGTAGTTATGGATTGCCAAACTGGAGGGCTTGTGGGCCAGTAGTCTGACGACAAAAGTCTGAGAACACAAGCTAGGCTTAGGTTTCTGGGTGAGGCCATGGCAGGCACAATCTACAGACCTGAATCGAGATCTCGTGCATCTGAAGTCAGGGCGAGGATCAGACGATCGCTCAGGTTGGAGTTTCTGTCCCTGATGGCCCCTTCATGAATGGGGGGGGGCATCACGAGGCCATGGGTGTTTTCCCACGATGGGAGTTGTGAGAAGCTCCAAACTGCAGAGAGTCTTCTGCAGGACAATTGAGACCTGTTGTTTGGCTCCAGGCCAATGATTCTGAGCAGGGTTCTAAGGATGGATGGCTGGGTAGCACACCTCGCATTCCAATTGTCTCCTAGCAACCAGACAGGTTAGATCTCCTGGATCTGTGGGGAGCATCCGAGGACGCTGAGTTGAAATGGACACCCCTGGGGATGGGTCCTAACGTGCTTTTGTGTCTATGGAGACCTTGAAATGAAGCGGTGGCACTGGGGCCCTAAAGGGTTCTCCTAAACAGAGGCTTTGACACAGCTCCAACGTGCAAGTTTCCCATGTGTAGCTGAGATGTTTTCTGATGGGTGAGTCAAGAAACAGCTATATGCTGTTTTTGAAATCCAGGCCTCTGAGGAGAGATGCCTGGAAACCAAAGCAATGGATCTGATTAGTGCCTAGGGGCCTGTTCTTTCCTTTTTACCTCTGGGGACATCTGTCTATGGGTCTGAGTGCAGGTAGGTGCTCAGTTGGGCTCAGATTGCCCCTGTTTTTCCTGGGAAGCCACCACTATTGAGATGGATCAGGGACATTGGTGGTTTATCCTATTAGAAGGGTTGTGGCCATTGGAATGGGCACACACAATTCCCTTGGAGAGGGCAAGTACAGTCCTCAGGTTTGGCTCCAGGGGCCTTAGCCTGTAGGTTGTGTAGGCCAGGGCTATTTGGACAATTGTCTGAAAACACAAACTCGGCTTATGTTTCGGGTCATAGGTATGGCAGGACTGATCTACAGGCCATGAGGAGAACTCTTCGGGATTTGAAAGAAAAGCGAGTGTGAGGCTCCTGCTCAAGTTTTTGTCTCTGGATATCGTGTCACTCATGGTCGTGGAATTTCTGGGTGACTTCATGGGAAATGGACGAGTCTTACTCTCTGGTGGTTTGGCCCCGTCTAAAGAGTTTGGGGTCATTCTGTGGGCTGCAAGAAGTTCATTTTTTTTGTTGTTGTTGTTTTTTTTCTTTTTTAACCTCAGGTGTCCCACCAAATGAGGGATTCCAGAATAGAGCCCTGGGGAGGGGCGACTGGACTATCAGAAATCTGGTTAAAAATTGGGGCCTAGGGACATGTCAAGCCCATTATGACATCTAATGGTCCAGCCAATGAGAGGACTTACTAGAGGACAGGACTTGTGCTCATGGTCACAATGCGTGTGTATGTCCTCGTCGCACTGAAGAATGGGCGGGGCCTCAGGGTGAATGCTGGTTTCTCCTATCACTGAACGTTGGACAATGTGCCAACCACAAGGGTTCTTGCCATGGGTAAGGAGGAGTTCTGATTTCTGCATCACACTCAACCCTGGGCAGCGATTGGAGATAAGGTCTCGGTTCTGAAGCCTGAAAACTGAGGGAGGGAAGAGATGATGACCTAAGGCCATGGCGGGTTTTATGTGCTCAGTGTGCGGTCAGCTTTCTGGGTGTTGTTCAGGAGGTCCGGGCTCAGGTTGTGTTCGACAGTGCATTAGTGCCCAGGTTAGACTATATAATTTGAGTAAAGTCGAGTGCTGTGTAGGTTTACCCTCATTTAAGGTGCCTGGGCAGCTCATGAGGATAATTTTTTTTCTAGAGGGCAGGCAGAGTGCTGCATTGTGGGTCCGGAATTGCCAAACTTGAAAGCTTCGGGACCAGGAGTGTGAGGACGGAAGTCTGAAAAGACAAGCTAGACTTGGGTTTCAGGTCGAGGGCACGGCAGGTACCCCCTGCAGATCTGAACCAATATCTCATGCATCTGAAGTCAGGGCGAGGATCAGACGTTGGCTCAGGTTGGAGTTTCTGAGCATGACGGCCGCTTCATGAAGGGAGCGGAATCTCGAGGCCATTGAGGCTTTCCCACGTTGGGAGTTTTGGGATGCCCCCTTCATGGATTCCTTCTGCGGGACAATTGAGACCTGTTGGACAGCTCCAGGACATCCCATATGGAATGACTCCAGAGCACCGTTCGCGGATGGATGCCGGGGAAGCCCGCCTCGCATTCCAATTGTCTCCTAGCAACAAGACAGTTTAGATCTGATGGCTCTGCGGGAGCAACCGGGGTGGCTGAGTTGAAATGGACTTTCCTGAGGATGGGTCCTAATGTGTTTTTGTGTCCATGAGGGCCTTGGAATGGGGCGGTGGCACCGGGACCCTCAAGTACTCTCCTAAGCTTTGGACATGGCTCCCATGCACAGGTTTCCTTGTGGAGACGAGATGAGTTCTGATGGGTGCCACAGGAAAACACCTATGCTCGTATTGGAATCAGACTTTTGAGGACACATGCCTGTAACACAAAGCAATGGATCCTATTATGGCCTAGGGTCCTGTCTGGTTCAATCTTCTTCTCCGGGGACATCCATCTATGTTACGAGTGGAGGTCGATTATCAGCTGGTGTCAGACAGCCCTTGTTTGTTCCGGGCGACCTACACTATTGGGATGGCCTCAGGGAATTTGGAGGTTTCTCCTAATTTGTACGATTTTGGACCATGGAATGGGCAGAATTCCCATGGATTGGTAGGCACAGTCCTAATGTGTGGCTCCAGGCGCCCAGCCTGGAGGGTGTGTGGCCCAAGACTTTGAGGACAGAAGTCTGAAAACACAAACTCACCATAGGTTTGGGCACGTAGGTATGGCAGGCCCGATCTACAAACCATGAGAAGAACTCTTCAGGATATGAAGAAAGTGCGAGTCTGAGGCGTTTGCTCAGGCTTTTGTCTCTGGATTTTGTATCAGCAACTGCCGTGGAATGTCAGGGAGGCCTCATGGGCCATGGACGAATCTTCCTCTCTGAGGATTTGGCCCGATTCCCAATTGCTTTTCGTCAATCTGTGGGATGGGAGGTCTCCTTTCAGGTTTGTTACCTCAGGTGTCCCACCAAAAGAGGAATTCCAAAGCAAAGCCGTGGGGAAGACTGAAGGGACAACTTGAACTATGGTTAAAAATTGGGGCCTACGGGCATGGCAAGCCCAATATGCTATCTCTTCATCCAGCCACTGAGTGGCCTTACTTGAGGACTGGGCTCATTCTGAGGGTCACAATGTGTGTTTGTGAACAATGTGGCCCGCGAGCATGGGCGGGGCCTCATGGGCCACACTGGTTTCAACTACACTGAACGTTGGACAACATGCCAACCACAAGGTTTCTTGCCATGGGGAAGGAGTTCTGATTTCTGCATCACCTTCAACCCTGGGCAGTGATTGGAGATAAGGTCTAGGTTCTGAAACCTGAAAACCGAGGTTGGGAAGAGATGACGACCTAAGGCCATGGCGGCTCGATGTGCTCAGTCTGCGGCCAGCTGTCTGGGAGGGTCCAGTGGGTCCAGGCTCAGGCTGTGTCAGAAAGGGCATTAGTGCCCTGGTCAGCCTATGTATTTGGGGTACAGCCATGGTCGGTGCAGGTTGATCCTCATTTGGGGTTACTGGGTAGCCCCAGAGGACAATGTTTTTCTTCTGGAGGGTCGGCAGAGTGCTGCATTGTAGTTATGGATTGCCAAACTGGAGGGCTTGTGGGCCAGTAGTCTGACGACAAAAGTCTGAGAACACAAGCTAGGCTTAGGTTTCTGGGTGAGGCCATGGCAGGCACAATCTACAGACCTGAATCGAGATCTCGTGCATCTGAAGTCAGGGCGAGGATCAGACGATCGCTCAGGTTGGAGTTTCTGTCCCTGATGGCCCCTTCATGAATGGGGGGGGGCATCACGAGGCCATGGGTGTTTTCCCACGATGGGAGTTGTGAGAAGCTCCAAACTGCAGAGAATCTTCTGCAGGACAATTGAGACCTGTTGTTTGGCTCCAGGCCAATGATTCTGAGCAGGGTTCTAAGGATGGATGGCTGGGTAGCACACCTCGCATTCCAATTGTCTCCTAGCAACCAGACAGGTTAGATCTCCTGGATCTGTGGGGAGCATCCGAGGACGCTGAGTTGAAATGGACACCCCTGGGGATGGGTCCTAACGTGCTTTTGTGTCTATGGAGACCTTGAAATGAAGCGGTGGCACTGGGGCCCTAAAGGGTTCTCCTAAACAGAGGCTTTGACACAGCTCCAACGTGCAAGTTTCCCATGTGTAGCTGAGATGTTTTCTGATGGGTGAGTCAAGAAACAGCTATATGCTGTTTTTGAAATCCAGGCCTCTGAGGAGAGATGCCTGGAAACCAAAGCAATGGATCTGATTAGTGCCTAGGGGCCTGTTCTTTCCTTTTTACCTCTGGGGACATCTGTCTATGGGTCTGAGTGCAGGTAGGTGCTCAGTTGGGCTCAGATTGCCCCTGTTTTTCCTGGGAAGCCACCACTATTGAGATGGATCAGGGACATTGGTGGTTTATCCTATTAGAAGGGTTGTGGCCATTGGAATGGGCACACACAATTCCCTTGGAGAGGGCAAGTACAGTCCTCAGGTTTGGCTCCAGGGGCCTTAGCCTGTAGGTTGTGTAGGCCAGGGCTATTTGGACAATTGTCTGAAAACACAAACTCGGCTTATGTTTCGGGTCATAGGTATGGCAGGACTGATCTACAGGCCATGAGGAGAACTCTTCGGGATTTGAAAGAAAAGCGAGTGTGAGGCTCCTGCTCAAGTTTTTGTCTCTGGATATCGTGTCACTCATGGTCGTGGAATTTCTGGGTGACTTCATGGGAAATGGACGAGTCTTACTCTCTGGTGGTTTGGCCCCGTCTAAAGAGTTTGGGGTCATTCTGTGGGCTGCAAGAAGTTCATTTTTTTTGTTGTTGTTGTTTTTTTTCTTTTTTAACCTCAGGTGTCCCACCAAATGAGGGATTCCAGAATAGAGCCCTGGGGAGGGGCGACTGGACTATCAGAAATCTGGTTAAAAATTGGGGCCTAGGGACATGTCAAGCCCATTATGACATCTAATGGTCCAGCCAATGAGAGGACTTACTAGAGGACAGGACTTGTGCTCATGGTCACAATGCGTGTGTATGTCCTCGTCGCACTGAAGAATGGGCGGGGCCTCAGGGTGAATGCTGGTTTCTCCTATCACTGAACGTTGGACAATGTGCCAACCACAAGGGTTCTTGCCATGGGTAAGGAGGAGTTCTGATTTCTGCATCACACTCAACCCTGGGCAGTGATTGGAGATAAGGTCTCGGTTCTGAAGCCTGAAAACTGAGGGAGGGAAGAGATGATGACCTAAGGCCATGGCGGGTTTTATGTGCTCAGTGTGCGGTCAGCTTTCTGGGTGTTGTTCAGGAGGTCCGGGCTCAGGTTGTGTTCGACAGTGCATTAGTGCCCAGGTTAGACTATATAATTTGAGTAAAGTCGAGTGCTGTGTAGGTTTACCCTCATTTAAGGTGCCTGGGCAGCTCATGAGGATAATTTTTTTTCTAGAGGGCAGGCAGAGTGCTGCATTGTGGGTCCGGAATTGCCAAACTTGAAAGCTTCGGGACCAGGAGTGTGAGGACGGAAGTCTGAAAAGACAAGCTAGACTTGGGTTTCAGGTCGAGGGCACGGCAGGTACCCCCTGCAGATCTGAACCAATATCTCATGCATCTGAAGTCAGGGCGAGGATCAGACGTTGGCTCAGGTTGGAGTTTCTGAGCATGACGGCCGCTTCATGAAGGGAGCGGAATCTCGAGGCCATTGAGGCTTTCCCACGTTGGGAGTTTTGGGATGCCCCCTTCATGGATTCCTTCTGCGGGACAATTGAGACCTGTTGGACAGCTCCAGGACATCCCATATGGAATGACTCCAGAGCACCGTTCGCGGATGGATGCCGGGGAAGCCCGCCTCGCATTCCAATTGTCTCCTAGCAACAAGACAGTTTAGATCTGATGGCTCTGCGGGAGCAACCGGGGTGGCTGAGTTGAAATGGACTTTCCTGAGGATGGGTCCTAATGTGTTTTTGTGTCCATGAGGGCCTTGGAATGGGGCGGTGGCACCGGGACCCTCAAGTACTCTCCTAAGCTTTGGACATGGCTCCCATGCACAGGTTTCCTTGTGGAGACGAGATGAGTTCTGATGGGTGCCACAGGAAAACACCTATGCTCGTATTGGAATCAGACTTTTGAGGACACATGCCTGTAACACAAAGCAATGGATCCTATTATGGCCTAGGGTCCTGTCTGGTTCAATCTTCTTCTCCGGGGACATCCATCTATGTTACGAGTGGAGGTCGATTATCAGCTGGTGTCAGACAGCCCTTGTTTGTTCCGGGCGACCTACACTATTGGGATGGCCTCAGGGAATTTGGAGGTTTCTCCTAATTTGTGCGATTTTGGACCATGGAATGGGCAGAATTCCCATGGATTGGTAGGCACAGTCCTAATGTGTGGCTCCAGGCGCCCAGCCTGGAGGGTGTGTGGCCCAAGACTTTGAGGACAGAAGTCTGAAAACAGAAACTCAGCTTAGGTGGTGACGTAGGTATGGCAGGCCCGACTACAAACCATGAGAAGAACTCTTCAGGATATGAAGAAAGTGCGAGTCTGAGGTGCTTGCTCAAACTTTTGTCTCTGGATTTTGTATCAGTGATGGCCGTGGAATGTCGGGGAGGCCTCATGGGCCATGGACGAATCTTCCTCTCTGAGGATTTGGCCCGATTCGCAATTGCTTTTCGTCAATCTGTGGGATGGGAGGACTCATTTCAGTTTTGTTACCTCAGGTGTCCCACCAAAAGAGGAATTCCAAAGCAAAGCCGTGGGGAAGACTGAAGGGACAACTCGAACTATGGTTAAAAATTGGGGCCTACGGGCATGGCAAGCCCAATATGCTATCTCTTCATCCAGCCACTGAGTGGCCTTACTTGAGGACTGGGCTCAGCCTGAGCGTCACAATGTGTGTTTGTGACCAATGTGGCCCGCGAGCATGGGCGGGGCCTCATGGGCCACACTGGTTTCAACTACACTGAACGTTGGACAACATGCCAACCACAAGGTTTCTTGCCATGGGGAAGGAGTTCTGATTTCTGCATCACCTTCAACCCTGGGCAGTGATTGGAGATAAGGTCTAGGTTCTGAAACCTGAAAACCGAGGTGGGGAAGAAATGACGACCTAAGGCCATGGCGGCTCGATGTGCTCAGTGTGCGGCCAGCTGTCTGGGAGGGGCCAGTGGGTCCAGGCTCAGGCTGTGTCAGAAAGGGCATTAGTGCCCTGGTCAGCCTATGTATTTGGGGTACAGCCAAGGTCGGTGCAGGTTGATCCTCATTAGGGGTTACTGGGTAGCCCCAGAAGACAATGTTTTTACTCTGCAGAGCCGGCAGAGTGCTGCATTGCAGTTCTGGATTGCCAAACTGGAGTGCTTGTGGGCCAGTTGTCTGACGACAAAAGTCTGAGAACACAAGCTAAGCTTAGGTTTCTGGGTGAGGCCATGGCACGCACAATCTACAGACCTGAATCGAGGTCTCGTGCATCTGAAGTCAGCGTGAGGATCAGACGATCGCTCAGGTTGGAGTTTCTGTCCCTGATGGCTCCTTCATGAATGGGGGGGGGCATCACGAGGCCATGGGTGTTTTCCCACGATGGGAGTTGTGAGAAGCTCCAAACTGCAGAGAGTCTTCTGCCGGACAATTGAGACCAGTTGTTTGGCTCCAGGCCAATGATTCTGAGCAGGGTTCTAAGGATGGATGGCTGGGTAGCCCACCTCGCATTCCAATTGTCTCCTAGCAACAAGACAGGTTAGATCTCCTGGATCTGTGGGGAGCAACCGAGGACGCTGAGTTGAAATGGACACCCCTGGGGATGGGTCCTAACGTGCTTTTGTGTCTATGGAGACCTTGGAATGAAGCGGTGGCACTGGGGCCCTAAAGGGTTCTCATAAACAGAGGCCTTGACACAGCTCCAACGTGCAAGTTTCCCATGTGTAGATGAGATGTTTTCAGATGGGTGAGTCAAGAAACAGCTATATGCTGCTTTTGAAATCCAGGCCTCTGAGGAGAGATGCCTGGAAACCAAAGCAATGGATCTGATTAGTGCCTAGGGGCCTGTTCTTTCCTTTTTACCTCTGGGGACATCTGTCTATGGGTCGGAGTGCAGGTAGGTGCTCAGTTGGGCTCAGATTGCCCCTGTTTTTCCTGGGAAGCCACCACTATTGAGATGGATCAGGGACTTTGGAGGTTTATCCTATTAGAAGGGTTGTGGACATTGGAATGGGCACACACAATTCCCTTGGAGAGGGCAAGTACAGTCCTCAGGTTTGGCTCCAGGGGCCTGTAGGTTGTGTAGGCCAGGGCTGTTTGGTCAGTTCTCTGAAAACACAAACTCGGCTTATGTTTCGGGTCATATGTATGGCAGGACTGATCTACAGGCCATGAGGAGAACTCTTCGGGATTTGAAAGAAGGGCGAATGTGAGGCTCCTGCTCAAGTTTTTGTCTCTGGATATCGTGTCACTCATGGTCGTGGAATTTCTGGGTGACTTCATGGGAAATGGACGAGTCTTACTCTCTGGTGGTTTGGCCCCGTCCAAAGAGTTTGGGGTCATTCTGTGGGCTGGAAGAAGTCCGTTTTTTTTATTATTCTTGTTTTTTTCTTTTTTATCCTCAGGTGTCCCACCAAATGAGGGATTCCAGAGTAGAGCCCTGGGGAGGGGCGACTGGACCATCAGAAATTTGGTTAAAAATTGGGGCCTAGGGACATGTCAAGCCCATTATGACATCTAATGGTCCAGCAACTGAGAGGACTTACTAGAGGACAGGACTCATGCTGAGGGTCACAATGCGTGTGTATGCCCTCGTCGCACTCAAGAATGGGCGGGGCCTCAGGGTGAATGCTGGTTTCTCCTACACTGAACGTTGGACAATGTGCCAACCACAGGGTTCTTGCCATGGGTAAGGAGGAGTTCTGATTTCTGCATCACACTCACCCCTGGGCAGTGATTGGAGATAAGGTCTCGGTTCTGAAGCCTGAAAACTGAGGGAGGGAAGAGATGATGACCTAAGGCCATGGCGGTTTTATGTGCTCAGTGTGCGGTCAGCTTTCTGGGTGTTGGTCAGGAGGTCCGGGCTCAGGTTGTGTTCGACAGTGCATTAGTGCCCAGGTTAGACTATATAATTTGGGTAAAGTCGAGTGCTGTGTAGGTTTACCCTCATTTAAGGTGCCTGGGCAGCTCATGAGGCAATAATTTTTTTTCTAGAGGGCAGGCAGAGTGCTGCATTGTGGGTCCGGTATTGTCAAACTTGAGGGCTTCGGGGCCAGGAGTGTGAGGACGGAAGTCTGAGAAAACAAGCTAGACTTGGGTTTCAGGGCGAGGGCACGGCAGGTACCCCCTGCAGATCTGAACCAATATCTCATGCATCTGAAGTCAGGGCGAGGATCAGACGTTGGCTCAGGTTGGAGTTTCTGAGCATGACGGCCGCTTCATGAAGGGAGCGGAATCTCGAGGCCATTGAGGTTTTCCCACGTTGGGAGTTGTGGGATGACCCCTTCAAGGATTCCTTCTGCGGGACAATTGAGACCTGTTGGACAGCTCCAGGACATCCCATATGGAATGACTCCAGAGCACCGTTCGCGGATGGATGCCGGGGAAGCCCGCCTCGCATTCCAATTGTCTCCTAGCAACAAGACAGTTTAGATCTGATGGCTCTGCGGGAGCAACCGGGGTGGCTGAGTTGAAATGGACTTTCCTGAGGATGGGTCCTAATGTGTTTTTGTGTCCATGAGGGCCTTGGAATGGGGCGGTGGCACCGGGACCCTCAAGTACTCTCCTAAGCTTTGGACATGGCTCCCATGCACAGGTTTCCTTGTGGAGACGAGATGAGTTCTGATGGGTGCCTCAGGAAAACCCCTATGCTCGTATTCGAATCAGGCTTTTGAGGACACATGCCTGTAACCCAAAGCAATGGATCCTATTATGGCCTAGGTTCCTGTCTGGTTCAATCTTCTTCTCTGGGGACATCCATCTATGGTATGAGTGGAGGTCGATTATCAGCTGGTGTCAGACAGCCCTTGTTTGTTCCAGGCGACCTACACTATTGGGATGGCCTAAGGGTCGTTGGAGGTTTCTCCTAATTTGTACGATTTTGGACCATGGAATGGGCAGAATTCCCATGGATGGTAGGCACAGTCCTAATGTGTGGCTCCAGGGGCCCAGCCTGGAGGGTGTGTGGCCCAAGACTTTGAGGACAGAAGTCTGAAAACACAAACTCAGCTTAGGTTTGGGGACGTAGGTATGGCAGGCCCGATCTACAAACCATGAGAAGAACTCTTCAGGATATGAAGAAAGTGCGACTCTGAGGTGCTTGCTCAGGCTTTTGTCTCTGGATTTTGTATCAGTGATGGCCGTGGAATGACGGGGCGGCCTCATGGGCCATGGACGAATCTTCCTCTCTGAGGATTTGGCCCGATTCGCAATTGCTTTTCGTCAATCTGTGGGATGGGAGGACTCATTTCAGTTTTGTTACCTCAGGTGTCCCACCAAAAGAGGAATTCCAAAGCCAAGCCGTGGGGAAGACTGAAGGGACAACCCGAACTATGGTTTAAAATTGGGGTCTAGGGGCATGGCAAGCCCAATATGCTATCTCTTCATCCAGCCACTGAGTGGCCTTACTTGAGGACTGGGCTCAGCCTGAGCGTCACAATGTGTGTTTGTGACCAATGTGGCCCGCAAGCATGGGCGGGGCCTCATGGGCCACACTGGTTTCAACTACACTGAACGTTGGACAACATGCCAACCACAAGGTTTCTTGCCATGGGGAAGGAGTTCTGATTTCTGCATCACCTTCAACCCTGGGCAGTGACTGGAGATAAGGTCTAGGTTCTAAAACCTGAAAACTGATGTTGGGAAGAAATGACGACCTAAGGCCATGGCAGCTCGATGTGCTCAGTGTGCGGCCAGCTGTCTGGAAGGGGCCAGGGGGTCCAGGCTCAGGCTGTGTCAAAAAGGGCATTAGTGCCCTGGTCAGCCTATGTATTTGGGGTACAGCCAAGGTCGGTGCAGGTTGATCCTTATTTGGGGTTACTGGGTAGCCCCAGAAGACAATGTTTTTCTTCTGCAGAGCCGGCAGAATGCTGCATTGTAGTTCTGGATTGCCAAACTGGAGGGCTTGTGGGCCAGTAGTCTGACGACAAAAGTCTGAGAACACAAGCTAAGCTTAGGTTTCTGGGTGAGGCCATGGCACGCACAATCTACAGACCTGAATCGAGGTCTCGTGCATCTGATTTCAGGGCGAGGATCAGACGATCGCTCAGGTTGGAGTTTCTGTCCCTGATGGCCCCTTCATAAATGGGGGGGCATCACGAGGCCATGGGGGTTTTCCCACGATGGGAGTTGTGAGAAGCTCCAAACTGCAGAGAGTCTTCTGCAGGACAATTGAGACCTGTCGTTTGGATCCAGGCCAATGATTCTGAGCAGGGTTCTAAGGATGGATGGCTGGGTAGCCCACCTCGCATTCCAATTGTCTCCTAGCAACAAGACAGGTTAGATCTCCTGGATCTGTGGGGAGCAACCGAGGACGCTGAGTTGAAATGGACACCCCTGGGGATGGGTCCTAATGTGCTTTTGTGTCTATGGAGACCTTGGAATGAAGCGGTGGCACTGGGGCCCTAAAGGGTTCTCCTTAACAGAGGCTTTGACACAGCCCCAACGTGCAAGTTTCCCATGTGTAGATGAGATGTTTTCTGATGTGTGGGTCAAGAAACAGCTATATGCTGCTTTTGAAATCCAGGCCTCTGAGGAGAGATGCCTGGAAACCAAAGCAATGGATCTGATTAGTGCCTAGTTGCCTGTTCTTTCCTTTTTACCTCTGGGGACATCTGTCTATGGGTCTGAGTGCAGGTAGATGCTCAGTTGGGCTCAGATTGACCCTGTTTTTTCTGGGAAGTCACCACTATTGAGATGGATCAGGGACTTTCGAGGTTTATCCTATTAGAAGGGTTGTGGCCATCGGAATGGGCACACACAATTCCCTTGGAGAGGGTAAGTACAGTCCTCAGTTTTGGCTCCAGGGGCCTGAGCCTGTAGGTTGTGTAGGCCTGGGCTGTTTGGACAGTTGTCTGAAAACACACACCCTCCAGGCTAGGGCCCCTGGAACCACACCTCAGGATTGTTCCTTCCCTCTCAAAGGGAATTCCTCATATTCCATTGGCCACAACCATATAAATCAGGAGAAATCTCCAATGTCCCTGGGACCATACCAATATTGTAGGCCGCTTGGAACAAACAGGGGTGATCTGACACTAGCTGAGCAACTAGCTCCACACCAACTCGGAGACAGATGTCCCCAAAGAAGAACATTGAACTGGACAGGCCCCTAGGCCCTAATCAGATCCATTGCTTTGGTTTCCAGGCATCTCTTCTCAGAGGCCTGGTTTCCAATACCAGCCTATGGGGTTTCCAGAGGCCCCTTCAGAGCAAGTCTTGTCTGAACATTGGAAACTTGCTCGTGGAGCTATGTCAGAACCTCAGAGGCCTGGTTTTCAATACCACCATATGGGGGTTTCCTGAGTCATCAGTCAGAACAAATGTCTTCTCCACATGGGAAACGTGCTCTTACAAGCTGTGTCATAACCTCCGGCTAGGAAAATCCTTCAGGGCCCCGGTGCCACCACCTCATTCCAAGGTCTCCATGGACACAATCCCACATTAGGACCCATCTGCAGGAGAGTCTATTTCAACTCAGTGCCCTTGGGTGCTCCCCTAGAGCCAGCAGATCGAACCTATCTTGTCACTAGGAGACAATTGGAATGTGAGGCGGGCTGGCTATGCATCCATCTGTAGAAAACTACTCTGAAGTAATTCCATATGGGACGTCCTGGAGCCATCCAACAGGTCACAGCTGTCCTGCAGACGGAATCCTTGCGCTTTGGAGCACCTCACAACTCCCATCATGGGAAAAGCTCTGTGGCCTCGTGGTGCACCGTCCCCTTCATGAAAGAGCCATCTTGGACAGAAACTCCAACCTGAGCCAACGTCTAATCCTCGCCCTGACTTCAGATGCACGAAATCTTGATTCAACTCTGCAGAGTGTGCCTGCCGAAACCCCGCCCCGAAGCAAAACCTAGCTATTGTTCTCAGACTTCGTCCTCACACTCCGAGCCCACCAGCCCTCCAGTTAGGGAATTCTGGAGAGACACAATGCAGCACTCTGACTGCCCTCCAGAAGAGAAACGTTGTCCTATGGGGCTAACCAGAAACACCAAATGAGGATCAACCTGCATGCCACTTGACTCTACCCCAATTATACAGTTTCGCTTCGGCGTTAATGCCCTGTCTTGCACAGCCTGAGGTCTGAATTCCCAACCGACACCCAGACAGCTGGCTGTACACTGAGCACATCAGACCCTCCATGGCTTTAGGTCATCATCTCTTCCCAACCTTGGTTTTCAGGTTTCAGAACCTAGACCTTATATATACTCACTACCCAGGGGTGAACGTGATGCAGAAATGAAACTCCTTCTTCCTCAAGGCAAGAAACCTTGTGGTTGGCATGTTTTCCAACGTTCAGTGTAGGAGAATCCAGTGTAGCCCATGAGTCCCCGCCCATGCTTGAGAACCGCAATGGGCACAAACACATTGGGACCCTCAGTGTGATCCCTGTCCTCAAGTAAATCCTCTCAGGGGCTGGACCAAGAACCCGCATTGCCATCCCTAGTCCCCCAATATTAATGAGAGGTTGAGAGGTCTAGTCACCCCTATTCAGGTCTCTGCTCTGGAACCCCTGAGGAAAAAAATATCGAAGGGTCTCCTCCATCCCCTGAATGAGCCCCAAAACTTGGGATCTGACCAAATCTTAAAAGAGAAAGAATCATCCATGGCCAAAGAGGCCATCCCGTCATTCCATGGCCACCATTGACACAAAATCTAGAGACAAAAGCCTGGAGATATGCCTCACACTTGTCCTTTGTTCATAGCCTGATAAATTCTTCTCACGGTCTATAGATCAGGCATGTCATACCTACGTCCCCAAATCTAAGCTGAGTTTGGGTTTTCAGGTTTCTGTCCCCACTGTCCTGGCCCACACACCCTCCAGGCTGGGGCCCCTGGAGCCATGCCTCAGGACTGTGCCTGCCTTCTCCAAGCAAATTCTGCCCATTCCATTGGCCACAACCCTAAAGATTAGGAGAACACTCCAACGTCCCTGAGGCCTTCCCAATAGTGTTGGCCACTCAGGGCAAACAGGGTGATCTGTCCCAAGATGAGCAACTACCTCAACTCAGATCCATAGACAGATAACCCCAGAGAAGAAGATTGAAACGGACAGGCACCTAGGCCCTAATCAGATCCATTGCTTTTGATTCCAGGCATCTCTCCTCAGAGGCCTGGTTTCCAATACCAGCATATGTGTTCTTCAAGAGGTACCAGTCTGAACAAATCTCATTTCCACATGGGAAACATGCATTTTGGAGCTGTGTCACAACCTCCAGTTAAGGGAAACCTTCAGGTCCCAGCAGCCAACACCCCATTCAAAGGTCTCCATGGACACAAACCCGCATTATGACCCATCCGCAGGCGAGTCCATTTCAACACATCCCCTTTGGTTGCTCCCCAAAAGAAGCAGATCGAACCTGCCTTGTCACTAGGAGACAATAGGAATGTGAGGCGGGCACTCCAGGAATCCATCCTTAGAACCCTGCACTGCCGTGGTTCCGCATGGGACGTCCTGGAGCAATCTGACCGGTCTCGACTGTCCCGTAGAAGGAATCCTTGCCGATTGGAGCAACTTACAATGCCAATCGTGGGAAAGTCTCCATAGCCCCATGATGCCCCCCACCATCATGAAGGGGCCATCCTGAACAGAAACTTCAACCTGAGCCTACGTCTGATCCTCGCCCTGACTTCAGATGCATGAGATTTAGATTTAGCTCTACAGAGTGTGCCTGCCATGATCTTGACCCAAAACCTAAGCCTAGCTTGTGTTCTCTCACTTCCTTCCTCACAATTCTGGCCCACAAGCCCTCCAGTGTGAGAATTCCGTCGCCACAATGCAGCACTCTTCCTTCCCTCCAGAAGAAAAACGTTGCCCCTGGGGCTACCCAGAAACGCCAAATGAGGATCAACCTGCATGCCACTCAACTTTACTCCAATTATACAGTCTAAGCTTGGCACTAATGCCCTGTCTGACACAGCCTGAGCCTGGACCTCCTGGATGACACCCAGAAAGGTGGTGTCACACCTAAGGACTGTGCCAGTGCTCTCCAAGGGAACTCTGCCCGTTTCATTTGCCACAACCTTACAGATTAGGAGAAACCTCCAATTCCCAAGACCAGCCCAATAGTGTTGGCCTCCCCCAACAAACATGGGTGATCTGACACAAGCGGAGCAGTGACCTCCATTCTGAATCTTAGACAGAGACACTCAGAGGAGAATATTGAAAAGGACAGGCCCCTAGACCGTAATCAGATCCATTGCTTTGGATTCCAGGCATTGTTCCCCAGATGCTTGGTTTCCAATACCAGGTTGTGGGGGTTTCAGAACAAATCTCGTCTCTACATGGGAAACTTGCTCTTTGGAGCTGCATCAAAACCTCAGGTTAGGAGAATTCTTCAGGGCAACAGAGCCACTGCACCATTCCAATGGATCCATGGACACAAATCCACATCGACTGATCCTCATGAGATTCCATTTCAATTCAGCCCCCTCGGTTGTTCCCCCAGTGACAGCAGATCAAATCCTCCTTTTCACTAGGACACAACTGGAATGCAAGTTGGACTGCCCAGGCATCCATCATTAGAACTGTGCTTTGGAGCATTTCTTATGGGACGTCCTTGATCCATCCAAAAGGTCGTGACTGTCCCGCTGACGGAATCCTTGTGGATTGGAGCATCACACACTCACAAAGTTGGAAATCTTCCATGGTTTCCTGATGCCCCCCCCACCTTCATGAAGGGGACATCATGTACAGAAACTCCAACCTAAGCTAACATCTGATCCTCGCCCTGACTTCAGATGCACGAGATCTCATTTCAGGTCTGTAGAGTGTGCCTGCCATGTCACCGCTGCGAATTCAAAGCTGAACTTGTGTTCTCAGACTTCTGTCCTAAAACACCTGGCCCACAAGCCCTGAAGTTGGCAATTCTGGAGCCAGAATGCAGCACTCTGCCTGCCCTGCAGAAGAAAATCTTTGCCCTATGGGGCCAACCAGAAACCCCAAATGAGGACCAACCTTCACATCACTCGACTGTACCCCAATTATACAGTCTAGCCTGGGGACTAATGCCCTGCCTGACACAGCCTGAGCCCAGACCTCATGATGGACACAGACATCTGGCCGCACACTAAGTGCATCGGACCCACCATGGCCTTAGGTCGTCATCTCTTACCAACCTCGGTTATCAGGCTTCAGAATCTAGGCCTTATCTCTACTCACTGCCATGCCGTGTACGTGATGCAGAAATCAGAACTCCTCCTTCCCCATGACCAGAAACCCTGTGGTTGGCATGTTGTCCAACGTGCAGTGTAGGAGAAACCAGCATGGCCCATGAGGCCCCAGACATGCTTGAGGGCTGCGATGGGCACAAACACACATTAGGATCCTAAGCATGATCCCTGGCCTCAAGTAAAGCCTCTCCGGGGATGGACCAAGAGCCCACATATGGAGATTACCATGCCCCTACTCCCCAAGCCTTAACCAGTGCTTGAGAAGTCTAGTCACCCCTACTCAGATCTCTTCTCTAGAATCCCTCCTTGGTGGGACACATGAGGTTAAAAAAAAAATAGAGAAAGGACTCCTACCGTCCAAAGAATGACCGCAAACACTTGGAATTGGGCCAAATTCACAGAGAGAAATACTCGTCCATGGCTGATGAGGCCATCCTGACATTCCACGGCCACCATTGACACAAAATCCGGAGACAAAAGCCTGAAAAAGCGCCACACACTCGCCCTTTATTCAAAGCCTGAAAAATTCTCACGGTCTGTAGATCGGGCCTGCCATACCTATGTCCCCAAACCTAAGCCACGTTTGTGTTTTCAGACTTCTGTCTCCATTGTCCTGGCCCACACACCCTCAAGGCTTGGCCCCATGGAGCCACACCTCAGGACTGTGCCTGCCCTCTCCATGGGAATTCTGCTCATTCCTTTGGCACAACCTGACAGATTAGGAGCAACATCCGAAGTCCCCGAGGCCACCCCAATATTGTAGGATGTCCGGGACAAACAGGGACCATCTGCCACAAGCTGAGCCACTACCTCCAATCAGACCTGTAGATAGATATCCATAGAAAAGAAGATTGAACAGGACAGGCACCTAGGCCCTAAACGGATCCATTGCTTTTGTTTTCAAGTATCTCTCCTCAGAGGCCTGGATTCCAATACCAGCACATGGGGGTTTCTGGAGCTACCAATCAGAACAAATCGCATGCCACATGGGAATCATGCTATATGGAACTGTGTCAAAACCTCCAGTTAGGAGAAAATTTCACGTCACTGGAGCCACCGCCCCATTCCAATGTCTCAATGGACACAATCCCACATTATGACCCATCCTCAGGAGAGTCCATTTCAACTCAAACCTGGCGGTTGCTCACCCAGTGCCAGCAGATCAAACCTGCTTTGTCACTAGGAGACAATTGGAATGCGAGTTCGTTGCCCAGGTATCCGTTGTTAGAACTCTGCTCTGGAGAAATTCCTAATGGGGTGTCCTTGATCCATTCAACAGGTCTCAACTGTCCTGCAGAAGGAATCTATGTGGTTTGCAGCATCACACACTCGCACCGTGGGAAAACCTCCATGGCCTCATGATGCCTCCACCTTCAGGTAGAGGACATCATGGACAGAAACTCCCGTCTGATCCTCGCCCTGACTTCAGATGCATGAGATCTCAATTCAGCTCTGCAGAGTGTGCCTGCCTTGCCCTCCCCCCAAAACCTAAGCCAGCTCACGTTCTCACACTCCTGGCCCACAAGCCTTCCACTTTGGGAATTCTGGAGACAAAATGCAGCACTCTGCCTGCCCTCCAGAAGAGAGACTTTGCCCTAGGGGTCTACCCAGAAACATCAAATGAGGATCAACCTGCAATTCTCTAGACTGTACCCCAATTATACAGTCTAGCCTGGGCACTAATGCCCTGTCTGACACAGCCTGATCCCAGACCTCGTGACCGACACCCAGACACCTGGCCTCACACTGAACACATCGAACATGCCATGGCCTTTGGTCATCATCTCTTCCCAACCTTGGTCTTCAGGCTTCAGAACCTAGACATTATCTCCACTCACAACTAAGTGATGTACGTGATGCAGAAATCAGAACTTCACCTTCCCCATGACCAGAAACCTTGTGGTTGGCATGTTGTCCAACGTTCAGTATATGAGAACCCAGCATGGCCCATGAGGCCTCAGACATGCTTGAGGGCTGCGATGGGCACAAACACACATTAGGACCCTAAGCATGAACCCTGGCCTCAAGTAAAGCCTCTCCGGGGCTGGACCAAGAGCCTGCATATGGGACTTGCCATGCCCCTACTCCCCCAATCCTAGCCAGAGCTTGAGAAGTCTAGTCAACCTTATTCAGAGCTCTTTTCTGGAATCCCTCTTTGGTGGGACACATAAGGTAAAAAAAAAAAAAAAAAAAACAAGATAAAGAAAAAAAAAAAGTAAGGACTCCTACCATCCAAAGAATGACCCCAAACACTTGGAATTTGGCCAAATCCACAGAGAGAAATACTGGTCCATGGTCGATGAGGCCAGCCTGACATTCCACGGCCACCATTGACACAAAATCTGGAGACAAAAACCTGAAAAAGCGCCACACACTTGCCCTTTGTTCAGAGCCCCCAAAATTCTCAAGGTCTGTAGATCGGGCCTGCCATACCTATGTCCCCAAACCTAAGCTCCAACCTGAGCAAACGTCTGATATTCGCCCTGACTTCAGGTGCATGAGATCATGATTCAGCTCTGCAGAGTGTGACTTCTGTGCCCTCACCCCAAAAACTTAGCCTAGCTTGTATTCTCAGACTACAGTCCTCACACCGCTGGACCAAAAGCCCTACAGTTTGGCAATACTGGGGCACAATGCAGCACTCTGCCTGCCCTTTCAGAGAAAAAACATTGCCTTATGGAACTACCTAGAGACCCGAATGAGGATCAATTGAACGCCACTCGACTGCACCCCAAATATTCAGTCTACCCTGTCTAATGCCTTGTCTGACACAGCATGAGCCCACACCTCCAGACCTACGCTCAACAGCTGGCCGCACACTGAGCTCATTGGACCCAACAGGTCCTTAGGTCTTCATCTCTACACAACCTCGGTTTTCGGGTTTCAGAACCTAGACCTAAACTCCAATCACTGTCCAGGGGTTAACGTGATGCAGAAGTCAAAACTCTTCCTTCGCCATGGCCAGAAACTTTGTGGTTGGCATATTCTCCAACGTTCAGTGTCGGAGAATCCAGCGTGGCCCATGAGGCCCTTCCCATGCTTGAGGGCGTTGTTGGCACAAATAGGCATTGTGACCCTCAGCATGAGCCCTGTCCTCAAGGAAGGCCTCTCAGTGTCTGAATCAAGAGCCCACATATTGGACTTGCCATGCCCCTAGGCCCCCAAACTAAAACAGAGGTGAGGTTGTCCAGTTATCCCTCCCGAGGACTCTGCTCTGGAATCCCTCCTTTATTGGGACACATGAGGTACAAAAAATAAAATAAAATAAAATAAAAAACAGAAAGGACTCCTCCCATCCAACAGAACATACACAAACTCTTGGGATGGGTCAAATCCTCAGAGAAGGAAAGCCGTCCACAACCCATGAGGCCACGCCAGCATTCCACCCACATTGTTGACACAAATCCAGAGACAAAATCTGAGCAAGCACCTCAAACTCACACTTTTTCATATCCTGAAGTGTTATCACGGTCTGTAGATTGGGCGTGCCATAACTATGTCCCCAATCCTAAGCGGAGTTTGTGTTTTCAGATTTTTGCTCCACAGGCCTGGCCCACACACCCTCAAGGTTGGGCCCCTAGAGCCAAACTCAGAACTTTGCCTGCCCTCTCCAGGGGATTTCTGCCCATTCCATTGACCACAACCCTATAGATTAGGAGAAACTCAAAAGTCCCGAGGCCATTCCAATATTATAGGTCGCCCAGGACAAACAGGGGCGATCTGACACAAACTGAGCAACTACCTCACCTCAGATACATAGACACGTATCCCCAGCAAAGAGATTGACCCGGACAGGCACCTAGGCTCTAATCATATCCATTGCTTTTGTTTCCAGTCATCTCTCCTCAGAGGCCTGGTTTCCAATACCAGCATATGGGAGATTCCTTAGGCACTCATCAAAACAATTCTCTTCTCTACATAGGAAACATACTCTTTAGAGCTCCATCAAAACCTCCGGTTATGAACATCCCTCAAGGACCCGGATCAGACCCCATTCCAAGGTCTCCATGGACACAAATGCACATTATGACCCATCCTCAACTCACCCATTTCAACACACCCGATTCGGTTGCTCCACTAGATCAGGCAGATCGAACTTGCCTTGGCTCTATGAGACACCTGGAATGGGAGGCAGGCTGCCCAGGCATCCATCCTTAGAACCCTGCTATGGATAACTTCCTTATGGGATGTCCTGGAGCCATCCACCGGTCTCACCTGTCCCAAAGAAGGAATCATTGCGGTTTGGAGCATCTCACAATTCAAATCGTGGGAAAACCTCCATGTCCTCGTGACACCCTCTTCTTCATGAAGGGGCCGTTATGGACAGAAACTCTGAACTAAGCCAACGTCTGATCCTAGCTCTGTCTTCAGGTATACGGGATCTCGAATCATCTCTGCAGAGGGTGCCTGCCGTCCCTTCACCCCGAAATCTAAGTCTGGCTTGTGTTCTCAGAATTTTTTCCTCACACTCCTGGCCCACAAGCCTTCCAGTTTGGGAATTCTGGAGCCACTATGTGGCACTGTGTCTTCCCTCCAGAAGAAAAACGTTGCCCTCTGGGGCTACCCAGTAACCACAAATGAGTACCATCCTGCACGAAACTCGACTGCACCCCAATGATAGAGTCTAGCCTGGGCACTAATTCCCTGTCTGCCACAGCCTGAGCCTGCACCTCCCAACCCACACTCAACAGCTGGCCGAACACTGAGCACATCAGACACACCATGGCCTTAGGTCTTCATCTCTTTCCAACCTCAGTTTTCAGGCTTCAGAACCTAGACCTTAAATCCAATCATAGTCCAGGAGTGAAAGTGTTGCAGAAATTAGAACTCCTTCTTCCCCATGGCCAGAGAACTTGTGGTTGAAATTGTGCAACGTTCAGTGTAGGAGAAACCAGCATGGTACATTAGGCCACGCCCTGACTTGAGGGGCTCCTTGAGCACAAAAACACATTGTGAAACTCAGTGTGAGACCTATCCTCAAGGAAGGCCTCTCAGTGTCTGGACCAAGAGCCCACATATGGGGCTTGCCATGTTCTTAGGTCCCAATGTTAACCAGAGTTCTGGTTGTCCAGTCGCCCCTCCCCAGGACTCTGCTCTGGAATGCCTCTTTTGGTGGTCCACCTGAGGTAAAAAAAAAAAAAAAAAAAAAAAAAAAAACAACAAAAACAGAAAGACCTCCTCCCTTCTGACAGAATGACCCCAAACTCTTGAAATTGGGTCAAATCCCCAGAAAGGGAGCCTCATCGATGGCCCATGAAGACCCCCCGACATTCCATGGCAATCGGTGACACCTTTCCAGAAAAAAAAAAAAAAGCATGAGCAAGCACCTCACATTCGCCCTTTGTTGATATCCCGAAGAGTTCTCCTCATGGTCTATAGATCGGGCCAGCCATACCTACATCCTCCAACCTGAGTGGAGTTTGTGTTTTCAGACTTTTATTCCAAATATCCCTGGACCACACACGCTCCACACTTGGGTCCCTGGAGCCACACCTCAGGACTGTGCTTCCCTTTCAAGGGAATTCTTCCCATTCCATTGGCCACAACCTTGCAAATTAGGAAAAACCTCCAAAGTCACCGAGGCCATCCCAATAGTTTAGGCCGACCAGGACAAACAGGGGTGATCTCAAACCACCTGAGCAACTACCTCCACTCAGACAACAGATGTCCCCAGAGAAAAATATTGAACCGGACAGTCCCGTTGGCCCTAATCAGATCCATTGCTTTGGTTTCCAGGCATCTCTCCTCAGAGGCCTCGTTTCCAATACCAGCATATGGTGGTTTCCTGAGGCACCAATAAGAACAAATCTCGTCTCCCCATGGAAAACTTGCTCATTGGAGCTTTGTCATAACCTCTGGTTAGGAGAATCCTTCAGGGCCCTGGTGCCACTGCCCCATACCAAGGTCTCCATGGCTCAATCCAACATTAAGACCATCCTCAGGAAAGTCCATTCAACTAGCCCCCTCTGTTGCTACCCCAAGCCAGCAGATCAAACGTTTCTTGTTGCTAGGAGACAATTGGAATGTGAGGCTGCTGCCCAGGCATCCATACGTAGAACCCTGTTCTGGAAAAATACCTTATAAGACGTCCTGGAGCCATCCAACAAATCTTAATTGTCCCACAGAAGGAATCCTTGCGGTTTGGAGCATCTCACAACTCCAATAGTGGCAAAACACCCATGGCCTCATAATCCCCCCTCTTCTTGAAGGGGCCAAAATGGAAAGAAACTCAAACCTGAGCCAAAGTATGATCCTCGAGCTAACTTCAGATGCATGAGATCTCAATTCAGCTCTGCAGAGTGTGCCTGCCATACCCTTGCCCCGAAACCTAAGCCTAGCTTGTGTTCTCAGCTTCCGTCCTCACTCTCCTGGCCCAAAAGCCCTCCAGGTGGGAATTCCGAAGCCACAATGCAGCACTCTGCCTGCCCTCAAGAAGAAAAACTTTGCCCTATGCTGCTAATAAGAAACCCCAAATGATTTTCTAATGCATGTCACTCGATGGTAAAGCAATTATACAGCCTACCCTGTATACTAATGCCCTGTCTGGCACAGCCTGAGACAAGACATCCCAAACGACACCCAGACAGCTGGCCCCAACCTGGACACATAGGACCCGCTATTGCTGTAGGTCGTCATCTCTTCCCAACCTCGGTTTTCAGGCTTCAGAACCTAGACCTTAAATCCAATCATAGTCCAGGAGTGAAAGTGTTGCAGAAATTAGAACTCCTTCTTCCCCATGGCCAGAAAACTTGTGGTTGCCATATTGTGCAATGTTCAGTGTAGGAGAAACCAGCATGGTACATTAGGCCACGCCCTTCCTTGAGGGGCTCCTTGGGCTCAAAAACACATTGTGAAACTCAGTGTGAGACCTATCCTCAAGGAAGGCCTCTCAGTGTCTGGACCAAAAGCCCACATATGGGGCTTGCCATGTTCTTAGGTCCCAATGTTAACCAGAGGTCTGGTTGTCCAGTTGCCCCCACCCACGACTCTGCTCTGGAATCCCTCTTTTGGTGGTCCACCTGAGGTAAAAAAAATAAATAAATAAATAAAAATAAACAAAAAATCCAGAAAGGCCTCCTCCCTTCCGACAGAATGACCCCAAACCCTTGGGATCGGGTTAAATCCCCAGAAAGGAGCCTCATCGATGGCCCATGAGGACACCCCGACATTTCATGGCAATCGGTGACACATTTCCAGAAAAAAAAAAAAAAAAAAAACCATGAGCAAGCACCTCACATTCGCCCTTTGTTCATATGCCGAAGAGTTCTCCTCACGGTCTATAGATCGGGCCGGCCATACCTACATCCCCCAACCTAAGTGGAATTTTTGTTTTCAGACTTTTGTCCAAATAGCCCTGGACCACACAAGCTCCACACTTGGGTCCCTGGAGCCACACCTCAGCACTGTGCTTCCCTTTCAAGGGAATTCTTCCCATTCCATTGGCCACAACCTTGCAAATTAGGAAAAACCTCCAAAGTCACCGAGGCCATCCCAATAGTGTAGGCCGCCCAGGACAAACAGGGGTGATCTAAAACCAGCTGAGCAACTACCTGCACTCAGACAAGAGATGTCCCCAGAGAAAAATATTGAACCGGACAGGCCCCTGAGCCCTAATCAGATCCATTGCTTTGGTTTCCAGTCATCTCTGCTCAGAGGCCTCGTTTCCAATACCAGCATATGGTGGTTTCCTGAGGCATCAATAAGAACAAATCTCGTCTCCCCATGGAAAACTTGCTCATTGGAGCTTTGTCATAACCTCTGGTTAGGAGAATCCTTCAGGGCCCTGGTGCCACTGCCAAATAACCAAGGTCTCCATGGAGCAAACCAACATTAAGTCCATCCTCAGGAAGATCCATTTCAACTCAGCCCGCTCTGTTGCTACCCCAGGACAGCAGATCAAACGTTTCTTGTTGCTAGGAGACAATTGGAATGTGAGGCTGGCTGCACAGGCATCCATACTTAGAACGCTGTTCTGGAAAAATACCTTATAAGACGTCCTGGAGCCATCCAACAAATCTTAATTGTCCCACAGAAGGAATCCTTGTGGTTTGGAGCATCTCACAACTCCAATAGTGGCAAAACCCCCATGGCCTCATAATCCCCCCTCTTCTTGAAGGGGCCACATGGACAGAAACTCAACCCTGAGGTAAGTCTGAACCTCGACCTGACTTCACCCGCATGAGATCTCAATTCAGCTCTGCAGAGTGTGCCTGCCATGTCCTTGCCCCGAAACCTAAGCCTAGCTTGTGTTCTCAGCTTCCGTCCTCACTCTCCTGGCCCACAAGCCCTCCAGTTTGGGAATTCTGAAGCCACAATGCAGCACTCTGCCTGCCCTCCAGAAAAAAACTTTGCCCTATGATGCTAAAAGAAACACCAAATGATTTTCTAATGCATGCCACTCGATTGTAAAGCAATTATACAGCCCACCCTGTATACTAATGCCCTGTCTGGCACAGCCTGAGACAAGACATCCCAAACGACACCCAGAGAGCTGGCCCCAACCTGGACACATTGGACTCGCTACTGCTGTAGGTCGTCATCTCTTCCCAACCTCGGTTTTCAGTCTTTAGAACCTAGACCTTATCTACAATCACTGCCCAGGGGTGAACGTGATGCAGAAATTAGAATTCCTCCTTCCCCATGGCCAGAAACCTTGTGGTTGGCATGCTGTCCAACGTTCAATTGGGAAAACCTGCATTGTCCGAAAGGCCACGCGAGTGCTTGAGGGCCGCCTAGGGCACAGATATGCATTGTGACCTGCAGCGTGAGTCCCGTATTAAAGTAACGCCTCTCAGTGGCTGGACCAAGATCCTGCATATGGGGCTTGTCATATCCATAGGCCCCCAGGCTTAACCAGAGGGCGAGTATTCCAGTTGTCAGTACCCACTGCTATGCTCTAGAATCCCTCTACTGGGGGGACACATGAAGCAGAAAACAGGACACTTCCCTTCCCACAGAATGACCCCAAACTCTTGGGGGCTGGACAAACTACCAGAGAGGGAGACTTCTACGACCCATGAGGCAACTCCTACATTAAACGGCCATTGTGGACAAAACATCCAGAGACAAAAGTCTGAGTGACTGCCTCCCTCTCACCCTTCTTTCATATCCAGAGGAGATACCCTCATGGACTGTAGATCAGGCCTGCCGTAACCTCGGCCCCAAACCTGAGCTGAGTTAGGGTTTTTGGATGTCTGTCTGCACAGCCATGGCCCACACAGCCTCCAGGCTGGGGTCTTTGGAGCCACACCACAGTACTGTGCCTGCTCTCTCCTAAGAAACTGCCCATTCCATTGGCCACAACTCTACAAAATAGTAGAAACCTCAAGGTCCCCAAGGACATCCCACTACCGCAAGCCGCACTGGACAAATAGGGGCATTATGACACAAGCTGAGCAACTACTACCTCCATGCAGACTCACAGACAGATATCCGCAGAGACAGAAGATTGAACCAGACAGGCCCCTAGGCTCTATTATGAACTCTTGCTTTGGTGTCCAGGTATCACTCCTCAGAGGCCTGGGTTCGAAGACCAGCATACGGGGCTTTCCTGAGGCACCAGACAGAAGACCTCTCATCTCCACATGGGAAGCTTCCTTGTTGGGGTTGTGTCAAGCTTTTCGGGTTGGAGAATCCTGCAGAGTCCCTTAGCTACTGCCACATTCCAAGGTCTCCATGGCCACCAACCCACATTATGACTCATCCTCAGGAGAGTCCATTTAAACTCAGCCTTCTGGGTAGCTCACCCAAGAGCCCGCAGATTGAGCGTGCCTTGTCTGAACCAGGCAATGGGAAGGTGAGTTGGCGTTTCTCGGCATCCATGCTTAGGCCCCTGCTCTCGAGTCTTTCTGTATGGGGCATCCTGGAACCATCCAATAGTACTCGACTGTCCTGAAGAAGGAAACTTTGAAGTTTGGAGCAGCTCACAACTCCCAGCGTAGGGAAACCTCCCTGGCCTCATGACGCCCCCACCCCCTTCAGGAAGGGGCCGTCATGGACACAAACTCCAGCTTGAGGCAACATCTGATGCTCGCCCTGACCTCACCTGCAGGAGATTCGATTCAGCCTCTGCACAGTGGGCCTGCCATTCTCTTGGCCGCAAAACTCGTGCTAGCTTTTGTTTTCAGACTTCCTTCCTCACAATCCTGGCCACACCCCTCCAGTTTGGCAATTCTGGAGACACAATGCAGCACTCTGCCTGCCCTCCAGAAACTGGAAACACCAAATGAGTAACAACCTGCATGCCACTCGACCATACCCCAGTTATACAGTCTAGCCTGTGCACTAAAGCCCTGTCTGACACAGCCTGAGGGCAGACCTCCAGTCCAACACCCAGACAGCTGGCCGTACACAGAGCATATCACACCCACAATGGCTTTAGGCCATCATCTCTACCCAAGCTCAGTTTTCACCTTCAGAACCTAGACCTTATCTCCACTCACTGCTCAGAGGTGAACGTGATTCAAGAATCAGTACTTCTCCTTCGCCTTGGCAAGAAACCTAGTGGTTGGCATGTTGTCCAATGTTCATTGTAGGAGAAAGCAGCATGGACTATGAGGCCCCACCTATCCCTGAGGGCCACAATGTGCACAAACACACATTGTGACCCTCAGCGTGAGCCCTATCCTCATGTAAAGCCTCTTAGTGACTGGAACAACAGCCCACATATGGGGCTTGCCAAGCTCGTAGTCCCCCAATCTCAACCAGAGTTCGAGATATTTAGTCACCCCTACTCAGGGCTCTACTCTGGAATCCCTCTTTGGTGGGACAACTGAGGTAAAAAAAAAAAATACATAAAGGACTCTTCCCATCCACAGAATGGTCCCAACCACTTGGGATCAGGACAAATCACCAGGAAAGAATTGTCCATGGCCCTTGAGGACACCCCGACATTCCACGGCCACCATTGACACAAAATCCAGAGACAAAAGCCTGAGCAAGCGCCACATACTCGCCCTTTGTTCATAGCCCGGAAAATTCTCACGGTCTGTAGATCGAGCCTTCATACATACATCTCCAAACCTAAGCTGAGTTTGTGTTTTCAGACTTCTGTCCCCACAGTCCTGGCCCACACAACATCCAAGTTGGGGCCCCTGGAGCCACACCTCAGGACTGTGGCTTCCCTCTCCAGGGGAATTCTGCCATTTCCATTGGCCACAACCCTATAGATTAGGAGTATCCTCCAATCTCCCCGAGGCCATCCGAATAGTGTTGGCTGCCCAGGACACACAGGGATGATCTTTCACAAGTTAGGAAACTACCTCCACTCAGACCCAGAGACAGATATCCCCATAGAATAAGATTGAACTGGACAGGCACTTAGGCCCTAATCAGATCCATTGCTTTTGATTCCAGTCATCTCTCCTCAGAGGCCTGGTTTCCAATACCAGCATATGGGAGATTCCTTAGGCACTCATCAAAACAATTCTCTTCTCTACATAGGAAACATACTCTTTAGAGCTCCATCTAAACCTCCGTTATGAACATCCCTCAGCCCGAATCAAACACCCCATTCCAATGTCTACATGGACACAAATACACATTATGACCCATCCTGAACTCACCCGTTCAACACACCCGCCTCGGTTGCTACCCTGGATCCAGCAGATCGAACATGCCCTGGCTCTATGAGACACCTGGAATGGGAGGCAGGCTGCCCAGGCATCCATCCTTAGAACCCTGCTCTGGATAACTTCCTTATGGGATGTCCGGGAGCCATCCAACAGGTCTCACCTGTCCCACAGAAGGAATCATTGCGGTTTGGACCATCTCACAATTCCCATCGTGGGAAAACCTCCATGTCCTCGTGACACCCTCCCCTTCATGAAGGGGCCGTCATGGACAGAAACTCCGACCTAAGCCAACGTCTGATCCTAGCTCTGTCTTCAGGTATACAGGATCTCGAATCATCTCTGCAGAGGGTGCCTGCCGTCCCCTCACCCCGAAATCTAAGTCTGGCTTGTGTTCTCAGAATTTTTTCCTCACACTCCTGGCCCACAAGCCTTCCAGTTTGGGAATTCTGGAGCCACTATGTGGCACTGTGTCTTCCCTCCAAAGAAAAACGTTGCCCTCTGGGGCTACCCAGTAACCACAAATGAGTACCATCCTGCACGAAACTCGACTGCACCCCAATAATACAGTCTAGCCTGGGCATTAATTCCCTGTCTGCCACAGCCTGAGCCTGCACCTCCTAACCCACACTCAACAGCTGGCCGAACACTGAGCACATCAGACACACCATGGCCTTAGGTCTTCATCTCTTCCCAACCTCAGTTTTCAGGCTTCAGAACCTAGACCTTAAATCCAATCACAGTCCAGGAGTGAAAGTGTTGCAGAAATTAGAACTCCATCTTCCCCATGGCCAGAAAACTTGTGGTTACCATATTGTGCAACGTTCAGTGTAGGAGAAACCAGCATGGTACATTAGGCCACGCCCTGCCTTGAGGGGCTCCTTGGGCACAAAAACACATTGTGAAACTCAGTGTGAGACCTATCCTCAAGGAAGGCCTCTCAGTGTCTTGACCAAGAGCCCACATATGGGGCTTGCCATGTTCTTAGGTCCCAATGTTACCCAGAGGTCTGGTTGTCCAGTTGCCCCAACCCACGACTCTGCTCTGGAATCCCTCTTTTGGTGGTCCACCTGAGGTAAAAACAAAAACAAAAACAAAAATTCCCAAACTGGAGGGCTTATGGGCCAGGAGAGTGAGGACGGAAGTCTGAGAACACAAGCTAGGCTTAGGTTTCGGGGCAAGGACATGGCAGGCACACTTTGCAGAGCTGAATTGAGATCTCATGCGTCTGAAGTCAGGTCGAGGTTCAGACTTTGGCTCAGGTTTGAGTTTCTGTCCATGTTGGCCCCTTCAGGAAGGGGGGGCATTATGAGGCCGTGGGGGTTTTCGCACTATTGGAGTTGTGAGATGCTCCAAACCGCAAGGATTCCTTCTGTGGGACAATTAAGATTTGTTGGATGGCTCCAGGACGTCTTATAAGGTATTTTTCCAGAACAGCGTTCTAAGTATGGATGCCTGGGCAGCCAGCCTCACATTCCAATTGTCTCCTAGCAACAAGAAACGTTTGATCTGCTGGCTTGGGGTAGCAACAGAGGGGGCTGAGTTGAAATGGACTTTCCTGAGGATGGTCTTAATGTTGGATTGAGCCATGGAGACCTTGGTATGGGGCAGTGGCACCAGGGCCCTGAAGGATTCTCCTAACCAGAGGTTATGACAAAGCTCCAATGAGCAAGTTTTCCATGGGGAGACGAGATTTGTTCTTATTGGTGCCTCAGGAAACCACCATATGCTGGTATTGGAAACGAGGCCTCTGAGGAGAGATGCCTGGAAACCAAAGCAATGGATCTGATTTGGGCCTAGGGTCCTGTCCGGTTCAATATTCTTCTCTGGGGACATCTGTTGTCTGAGTGGAGGTAGTTGCTCAGCTGGTTTGAGATCACCCCTGTTTGTCCTGGGCGGCCTACACTATTGGGATGGCCTCGGTGACTTTGGAGGTTTTTCCTCATTTGCAAGGATGTGGCCAATGGAATGGGAAGAATTCCCTTGAAAGGGAAGCACAGGCCTGAGGTGTGGCTCCAGGGACCCAAGTGTGGAGCGTGTGTGGTCCAGGGCTATTTGGTCAAAAGTCTGAAAACACAAACTCCACTTAGGTTGGGGGATGTAGGTATGGCCGGCCCGATCTATAGAACGTGAGGAGAACTCTTCGGCATATGAACAAAGGGCGAATGTGAGGTGCTTGCTCATGCTTTTTTTTTTTTTTTTTTTTTCTGGAAATGTGTCACCGATTGCCATGGAATGACGGGGTGTCCTCATGGGCCATCGATGAGGCTCCCTTTCTGGGGATTTGACCAGATCCCAAGAGTTTGGGGTCATTCTGTCGTAAGGGAGGAGGCCTTTCTGTTTTTTTTTGTTTATTTTTATTCATTTATTTATTTTTTTTTTTTTACCTCAGGTGGACCACCAAAAGAGGGATTCCAGAGCAGAGTCGTGGGTGGGGGCCACTGGACAACCAGATCTCTGGTTAACATTGGGACCTAAGAACATGGCAAGCCCCATATGTGGGCTCTTGGTCCAGACACTGAGAGGCCTTCCTTGAGGATAGGTCTCGCACTGAGTTTCACAATGCGTTTTTGTGCCCAAGGAGCCCCTCAAGTCAGGGCGTGGCCTAATGTACCATGCTGGTTTCTCCTACACTGAACGTTGCACAATATGGCAACCAAAAGTTTTCTGGCCATGGGGAAGAAGGAGTTCTATTTTCTGCAACTCTTTCACTCCTGGACTGTGATTGGATTTAAGGTCTAGGTTCTGAAGCCTGAAAACTGAGGTTGGGAAGAGATGAAGACCTAAGGCCATGGTGTGTCTGATGTGCTCAGTGTTCGGCCAGCTGTTGAGTGTGGGTTGGGAGGTGCAGGCTCAAGCTGTGGCAGACAGGGAATTAATGCCCAGGCTTGACTGTATCATTGGGGTGCAGTCGAGTTTCATGCAGGATGGTACTCATTTGTGGTTACTGGGTAGCCCCAAAGGGCAACGTTTTTCTTCTGGAGGGAAGACACAGTGCCACATAGTGGCTCCAGAATTCCCAAACTGGAAGGCTTGTGGGCCAGGAGTGTGAGGAAAAAATTCTGAGAACACAAGCCAGACTTAGATTTCGGGGTGAGGGGACGGCAGGCACCCTCTGCAGAGATGATTCGAGATCCCGTATACCTGAAGACAGAGCTAGGATCAGACGTTGGCTTAGGTCGGAGTTTCTGTCCATGACGGCCCCTTCATGAAGGGGAGGGTGTCACGAGGACATGGAGGTTTTCCCACGATGGGAATTGTGATATGCTCCAAACCGCAATGATTCCTTCTGTGGGACAGTCGAGACCTGTTGGATGGCTCCAGGACATCTCATAAGGAAGTTATCCAGAGCAGGGTTCTAAGGATGGATGCCTGGGCAGCCTGCCTCCCATTCCAGGTGTCTCATAGAGCCAAGGCAAGTTCGATCTGCTGGATCTAGGGGAGCAACCGAGGCGGGTGTGTTGAAATGGGTGAGTTGAGGATGGGTCATAATGTGCATTTTTGTCCATGTAGACCTTGGAATGGGATGCTTGATCCGGGGCCTTGAGGGATGTTCATAACCGGAGGTTTTGATGGAGCTCTAAAGAGTATGTTTCCTATGTAGAGAAGAGAATTGTTTTGATGAGTGCCTAAGAAATCTCCCATATGCTGGTATTGGAAACCAGGCCTCTGAGGAGAGATGACTGGAATCAAAAGCAATGGATCTGATTAGGGCCTAAGTGCCTTTCCAGTTCAATCTTATTCTCTGGGGATATCTGTCTCTGGGTCTGAGTGGAGGTAGTTTCCTAACTTGCGAGAGATCATCCCTGTTTGTCCTGGGCAGCCAACACTATTCGGATGGCCTCGGGGAGATTGGAGGCTACTCCTAATCTATAGGGTTGTGGCCAATGGAAATGGCAGAATTCCCCTGGAGAGGGA
Organism: Mustela nivalis; assembly: GCF_964662115.1. NCBI lineage: Eukaryota > Metazoa > Chordata > Mammalia > Carnivora > Mustelidae > Mustela > Mustela nivalis. The sequence continues at coordinate 74,490 of NW_028136324.1, read as the reverse complement.
AGCCACAGTCCTGAGGTGTGGCTTCAGGGGCCCCAATTTGGATGGTGTGTGGGCCAGGACTGTGGGGACAGAAGTCTGAAAACACAAACTCAGCTTAGGTTTGGGGATGTATGTATGAAGGCTCGATCTACAGACCGTGAGAATTTTCCGGGCTATGAACAAAGGGCGAGTATGTGGCGCTTGCTCAGGCTTTTGTCTCTGGATTTTGTGTCAAGGGTGGCCGCGGAATGTCGGGGTGTCCTCAAGGGCCATGGACAATTCTTTCTCTGATGATTTGGCCTGATTCCAAGTGGTTGGGATCATTCTGTGGATCGGAAGAGTCCTTTCTGTATTTTTTTTTTTTTTTACCTCAGGTGTCCCACCAAAGAGGGATTCCAGAGTAGAGCCCTGAGTAGGGGTGACTAGACATCTCGAACTCTGGTTGAGATTGGGGGACAAGGGGCCTGGTAAGCCCCATATGTGGGCTGTTGTTCCAGTCACTAAGAGGCTTTACATGAGCATAGGGCTCACGCTGAGGGTCACAATGTGTGTTTGTGCACATTGTGGCCCTCAGGGATAGGTGGGACCTCATAGTCCATGCTGCTTTCTCCTACAATGAACATGGGACAACATGCCAACCACTAGGTTTCTTGCCAAAGCGAAGGAGAAGTTCTGATTCTTGCATCACGTTCACTCCTGAGCAGTGAGTGGAGATAAGGTCTAGGTTCTGAAGGTGAAAACTGAGGTTGGGTAGAGATGATGGCCTAAAGCCATTGTGGGTGTGATATGCTCTGTGTACGGCCAGCTGTCTGGGTGTTGGACTGGAGGTCTGCCCTCAGGCTGTGTCAGACAGCGCTTTAGTGCACAGGCTAGACTGTATAATTGGGGTATGGTCGAGTGGCATGCAGGTTGTTACTCATTTGGCGTTTCTGGTTAGCCCTATAGGGCAACATTTTTCTTCTGGAGGGCAGGCAGAGTGCTGCATTGTGTCTCCAGAATTGCCAAACTGGAGGGGTGTGGCCAGGATTGTGAGGAAGGAAGTCTGAAAACACAAGCTAGCACGAGTTTTGGGGCCAAGAGCATGGCAGGCCCACTCTGCAGAGGCTGAATCGAGATCTCCTGCAGGTGAGGTCGGGGCGAGTATCATATGTTGCCTCAAGCTGCAGTTTGTGTCCATGACGGCCCCTTCCTGAAGGGGGTGGGGGCGTCATGAGGCCAGGGAGGTTTCCCTACGCTAGGAGTTGTGAGCTGCTCCAAACTTCAAAGTTTCCTTCTTCAGGACAGTCGAGTACTATTGGATGGTTCCAGGATGCCCCATACAGAAAGACTCGAGAGCAGGGCCGTAAGCATGGATGCCGAGAAACGCCAACTCACCTTCCCATTGCCTGGTCGAGACAAGGCACGCTCAATCTGCGGGCTCTTGGGTGAGCTACCCAGAAGGCTGAGTTTAAATGGACTCTCCTGAGGATGAGTCATAATGTGGGTTGGTGGCCATGGAGACCTTGGAATGTGGCAGTAGCTAAGGGACTCTGCAGGATTCTCCAACCCGAAGGGCTTGACACAACCCCAACAAGGAAGCTTCCCATGGTGAGATGAGAGGTCTTCTGTCTGGTGCCTCAGGAAAGCCCCGTATGCTGGTCTTCGAACCCAGGCCTCTGAGGAGTGATACCTGGACACCAAAGCAAGAGTTCATAATAGGGCCTTGGGGCCTGTCTGGTTCAATCTTCTTTCTGCGGATATCTGTCTGTGTGTCTGCATGGAGGTAGTAGTTGCTCAGCTTGTGTCATAATGCCCCTATTTGTCCAGTGCGGCTTGCGGTAGTGGGATGTCTTTGGGGACCTTGAGGTTTCTACTATTTTGTAGAGTTGTGGCCAATGGAATGGGCAGTTTCTTAGGAGAGAGCAGGCACAGTACTGTGGTGTGGCTCCAGAGACCCCAGCCTGGAGGCTGTGTGGGCCATGGCTGTGTAGACAGACATCCAAAAACCCTAACTCAGCTCAGGTTTGGGGCCGAGGTTACGGCAGGCCTGATCTACAGTCCATGAGTGGAGTTCCTCTGGATATGAAAGAAGGGTGAGAGGGAGGCAGTCGCTCCGGCTTTTGTCTCTGGATGTTTTGTCCACAATGGCCGTTTAATATAGGAGTTGCCTCATGGGTCGTAGATGTCTCCCTCTCTGGTAGTTTGTCCAGCCCCCAAGAGTTTGGGGTCATTCTGTGGGAAGGGAAGTGTCCTGTTTTCTGCTTCATGTGTCCCCCCAGTAGAGGGATTCTAGAGCATAGCAGTGGGTACTGACAACTGGAATACTCGCCCTCTGGTTAAGCCTGGGGGCCTATGGATATGACAAGCCCCATATGCAGGATCTTGGTCCAGCCACTGAGAGGCGTTACTTTAATACGGGACTCACGCTGCAGGTCACAATGCATGTCTGTGCTCTAGGCGGCCCTCAAGCACTGGCGTGGCCTTTCGGACAATGCAGGTTTTCCCACATTGAACGTTGGACAACATGCCAACCACAAGGTTTCTGGCCATGGGGAAGGAGGAATTCTAATTTCTGCATCACGTTCACCCCTGGGCAGTGATTGGAGATAAGGTCTAGGTTCTGAAGCCTGAAAACCGAGGTTGGGAAGAGATGACGACCTACAGCCATAGCGGGTCCTATGTGTCCAGGTTGGGGCCAGCTGTCTGGGTGTCGTTTGGGATGTCTTGTCTCAGGCTGTGCCAGACAGGGCATTAGTATACAGGGTGGGCTGTATAATTGCTTTACAATCGAGTGGCATGCATTAGAAAATCATTTGGGGTTTCTTATTAGCAGCATAGGGCAAAGTTTTTCTTCTGGAGGGCAGGCAGCATGCTGCATTGTGGCTTCGGAATTCCCAAACTGGAGGGCTTATGGGCCAGGAGAGTGAGGACGGAAGTCTGAGAACACAAGCTAGGCTTAGGTTTCGGGGCAAGGACATGGCAGGCACACTCTGCAGAGCTGAATTGAGATCTCATGCGTCTGAAGTCAGGTCGAGGTTCAGACTTTGGCTCAGGTTTGAGTTTCTGTCCATGTTGGCCCCTTCAGGAAGTGGGGGCATTATGAGGCCATGGGGGTTTTCGCACTATTGGAGTTGTGAGATGCTCCAAACCGCAAGGATTCCTTCTGTGGGACAATTAAGATTTGTTGGATGGCTCCAGGACGTCTTATAAGGTATTTTTCCAGAACAGCGTTCTAAGTATGGATGCCTGGGCAGCCAGCCTCACATTCCAATTGTCTCCTAGCAACAAGAAACGTTTGATCTGCTGGCTTGGGGTAGCAACAGAGGGGGCTGAGTTGAAATGGACTTTCCTGAGGATGGTCTTAATGTTGGATTGAGCCATGGAGACCTTGGTATGGGGCAGTGGCACCAGGGCCCTGAAGGATTCTCCTAACCAGAGGTTATGACAAAGCTCCAATGAGCAAGTTTTCCATGGGGAGACGAGATTTGTTCTTATTGGTGCCTCAGGAAACCACCATATGCTGGTATTGGAAACGAGGCCTCTGAGGAGAGATGCCTGGAAACCAAAGCAATGGATCTGATTTGGGCCTAGGGTCCTGTCCGGTTCAATATTCTTCTCTGGGGACATCTGTTGTCTGAGTGGAGGTAGTTGCTCAGCTGGTTTGAGATCACCCCTGTTTGTCCTGGGCGGCCTACACTATTGGGATGGCCTCGGTGACTTTGGAGGTTTTTCCTCATTTGCAAGGTTGTGGCCAATGGAATGGGAAGAATTCATTGAAAGGGAAGCACAGGCCTGAGGTGTGGCTCCAGGGACCCAAGTGTGGAGCGTGTGTGGTCCAGGGCTATTTGGTCAAAAGTCTGAAAACACAAACTCCACTTAGGTTGGGGGATGTAGGTATGGCCGGCCCGATCTATAGAACGTGAGGAGAACTCTTCGGCATATGAACAAAGGGCGAATGTGAGGTGCTTGCTCATGCTTTTTTTTTTTTTTTTTTTTTTCTGGAAATGTGTCACCGATTGCCATGGAATGACGGGGTGTCCTCATGGGCCATCGATGAGGCTCCCTTTCTGGGGATTTGACCAGATCCCAAGAGTTTGGGGTCATTCTGTCGTAAGGGAGGAGGCCTTTCTGTTTTTTTTTGTTTATTTTTATTCATTTATTTATTTTTTTTTTTTTTTACCTCAGGTGGACCACCAAAAGAGGGATTCCAGAGCAGAGTCGTGGGTGGGGGCCACTGGACAACCAGATCTCTGGTTAACATTGGGACCTAAGAACATGGCAAGCCCCATATGTGGGCTCTTGGTCCAGACACTGAGAGGTCTTCCTTGAGGATAGGTCTCGCACTGAGTTTCACAATGCGTTTTTGTGCCCAAGGAGCCCCTCAAGTCAGGGCGTGGCCTAATGTACCATGCTGGTTTCTCCTACACTGAACGTTGCACAATATGGCAACCAAAAGTTTTCTGGCCATGGGGAAGAAGGAGTTCTATTTTCTGCAACTCTTTCACTCCTGGACTGTGATTGGATTTAAGGTCTAGGTTCTGAAGCCTGAAAACTGAGGTTGGGAAGAGATGAAGACCTAAGGCCATGGTGTGTCTGATGTGCTCAGTGTTCGGCCAGCTGTTGAGTGTGGGTTGGGAGGTGCAGGCTCAGGCTGTGGCAGACAGGGAATTAATGCCCAGGCTAGACTGTATCATTGGGGTGCAGTCGAGTTTCATGCAGGATGGTACTCATTTGTGGTTACTGGGTAGCCCCAAAGGGCAACGTTTTTCTTCTGGAGGGAAGACACAGTGCCACATAGTGGCTCCAGAATTCCCAAACTGGAAGGCTTGTGGGCCAGGAGTGTGAGGAAAAAATTCTGAGAACACAAGCCAGACTTAGATTTCGGGGTGAGGGGACGGCAGGCACCCTCTGCAGAGATGATTCGAGATCCCGTATACCTGAAGACAGAGCTAGGATCAGAAGTTGGCTTAGGTCGGAGTTTCTGTCCATGACGGCCCCTTCATGAAGGGGAGGGTGTCACGAGGACATGGAGGTTTTCCCACGATGGGAATTGTGATATGCTCCAAACTGCAATGATTCCTTCTGTGGGACAGTCGAGACCTGTTGGATGGCTCCAGGACATCTCATAAGGAAGTTATCCAGAGCAGGGTTCTAAGGATGGATGCCTGGGCAGCCTGCCTCCCATTCCAGGTGTCTCATAGAGCCAAGGCAAGTTCGATCTGCTGGATCTAGGGGAGCAACCGAGGCGGGTGTGTTGAAATGGGTGAGTTGAGGATGGGTCATAATGTGCATTTTTGTCCATGTAGACCTTGGAATGGGATGCTTGATCCGGGGCCTTGAGGGATGTTCATAACCGGAGGTTTTGATGGAGCTCTAAAGAGTATGTTTCCTATGTAGAGAAGAGAATTGTTTTGATGAGTGCCTAAGGAATCTCCCATATGCTGGTATTGGAAACCAGGCCTCTGAGGAGAGATGACTGGAATCAAAAGCAATGGATCTGATTAGGGCCTAAGTGCCTTTCCAGTTCAATCTTATTCTCTGGGGATATCTGTCTCTGGGTCTGAGTGGAGGTAGTTTCCTAACTTGTGAGAGATCATCCCTGTTTGTCCTGGGCAGCCAACACTATTCGGATGGCCTCGGGGAGATTGGAGGCTACTCCTAATCTATAGGGTTGTGGCCAATGGAAATGGCAGAATTCCCCTGGAGAGGGAAGCCACAGTCCTGAGGTGTGGCTTCAGGGGCCCCAATTTGGATGGTGTGTGGGCCAGGACTGTGGGGACAGAAGTCTGAAAACACAAACTCAGCTTAGGTTTGGGGATGTATGTATGAAGGCTCGATCTACAGACCGTGAGAATTTTCCGGGCTATGAACAAAGGGCGAGTATGTGGCGCTTGCTCAGGCTTTTGTCTCTGGATTTTGTGTCAAGGGTGGCCGCGGAATGTCGGGGTGTCCTCAAGGGCCATGGACAATTCTTTCTCTGATGATTTGGCCTGATTCCAAGTGGTTGGGATCATTCTGTGGATCGGAAGAGTCCTTTCTGTATTTTTTTTTTTTTTTTACCTCAGGTGTCCCACCAAAGAGGGATTCCAGAGTAGAGCCCTGAGTAGGGGTGACTAGACATCTCGAACTCTGGTTGAGATTGGGGGACAAGGGGCCTGGTAAGCCCCATATGTGGGCTGTTGTTCCAGTCACTAAGAGGCTTTACATGAGCATAGGGCTCACGCTGAGGGTCACAATGTGTGTTTGTGCACATTGTGGCCCTCAGGGATAGGTGGGACCTCATAGTCCATGCTGCTTTCTCCTACAATGAACATGGGACAACATGCCAACCACTAGGTTTCTTGCCAAAGCGAAGGAGAAGTTCTGATTCTTGCATCACGTTCACTCCTGAGCAGTGAGTGGAGATAAGGTCTAGGTTCTGAAGGTGAAAACTGAGGTTGGGTAGAGATGATGGCCTAAAGCCATTGTGGGTGTGATATGCTCTGTGTACGGCCAGCTGTCTGGGTGTTGGACTGGAGGTCTGCCCTCAGGCTGTGTCAGACAGCGCTTTAGTGCACAGGCTAGACTGTATAATTGGGGTATGGTCGAGTGGCATGCAGGTTGTTACTCATTTGGCGTTTCTGGTTAGCCCTATAGGGCAACATTTTTCTTCTGGAGGGCAGGCAGAGTGCTGCATTGTGTCTCCAGAATTGCCAAACTGGAGGGGTGTGGCCAGGATTGTGAGGAAGGAAGTCTGAAAACACAAGCTAGCACGAGTTTTGGGGCCAAGAGCATGGCAGGCCCACTCTGCAGAGGCTGAATCGAGATCTCCTGCAGGTGAGGTCGGGGCGAGTATCATATGTTGCCTCAAGCTGCAGTTTGTGTCCATGACGGCCCCTTCCTGAAGGGGGTGGGGGCGTCATGAGGCCAGGGAGGTTTCCCTACGCTGGGAGTTGTGAGCTGCTCCAAACTTCAAAGTTTCCTTCTTCAGGACAGTCGAGTACTATTGGATGGTTCCAGGATGCCCCATACAGAAAGACTCGAGAGCAGGGCCGTAAGCATGGATGCCGAGAAACGCCAACTCACCTTCCCATTGCCTGGTCGAGACAAGGCACGCTCAATCTGCGGGCTCTTGGGTGAGCTACCCAGAAGGCTGAGTTTAAATGGACTCTCCTCAGGATGAGTCATAATGTGGGTTGGTGGCCATGGAGACCTTGGAATGTGGCAGTAGCTAAGGGACTCTGCAGGATTCTCCAACCCGAAGGGCTTGACACAACCCCAACAAGGAAGCTTCCCATGTGGAGATGAGAGGTCTATTGTCTGGTGCCTCAGGAAAGCCCCGTATGCTGGTCTTCGAACCCAGGCCTCTGAGGAGTGATACCTGGACACCAAAGCAAGAGTTCATAATAGAGCCTAGGGGCCTGTCTGGTTCAATCTTCTGTCTGCGGATATCTGTCTGTGTGTCTGCATGGAGGTAGTAGTTGCTCAGCTTGTGTCATAATGCCCCTATTTGTCCAGTGCGGCTTGCGGTAGTGGGATGTCTTTGGGGACCTTGAGGTTTCTACTATTTTGTAGAGTTGTGGCCAATGGAATGGGCAGTTTCTTAGGAGAGAGCAGGCACAGTACTGTGGTGTGGCTGCAGAGACCCCAGCCTGGAGGCTGTGTGGGCCATGGCTGTGCAGACAGACATCCAAAAACCCTAACTCAGCTCAGGTTTGGGGCCGAGGTTACGGCAGGCCTGATCTACAGTCCATGAGTGGAGTTCCTCTGGATATGAAAGAAGGGTGAGAGGGAGGCAGTCGCTCCGGCTTTTGTCTCTGGATGTTTTGTCCACAATGGCCGTTTAATGTAGGAGTTGCCTCATGGGTCGTAGATGTCTCCCTCTCTGGTAGTTTGTCCAGCCCCCAAGAGTTTGGGGTCATTCTGTGGGAAGGGAAGTGTCCTGTTTTCTGCTTCATGTGTCCCCCCAGTAGAGGGATTCTAGAGCATAGCAGTGGGTACTGACAACTGGAATACTCGCCCTCTGGTTAAGCCTGGGGGCCTATGGATATGACAAGCCCCATATGCAGGATCTTGGTCCAGCCACTGAGAGGCGTTACTTTAATACGGGACTCACGCTGCAGGTCACAATGCATGTCTGTGCTCTAGGCGGCCCTCAAGCACTGGCGTGGCCTTTCGGACAATGCAGGTTTTCCCACATTGAACGTTGGACAACATGCCAACCACAAGGTTTCTGGCCATGGGGAAGGAGGAATTCTAATTTCTGCATCACGTTCACCCCTGGGCAGTGATTGGAGATAAGGTCTAGGTTCTGAAGCCTGAAAACCGAGGTTGGGAAGAGATGACGACCTACAGCCATAGCGGGTCCTATGTGTCCAGGTTGGGGCCAGCTGTCTGGGTGTCGTTTGGGATGTCTTGTCTCAGGCTGTGCCAGACAGGGCATTAGTATACAGGGTGGGCTGTATAATTGCTTTACAATCGAGTGGCATGCATTAGAAAATCATTTGGGGTTTCTTATTAGCAGCATAGGGCAAAGTTTTTCTTCTGGAGGGCAGGCAGCATGCTGCATTGTGGCTTCGGAATTCCCAAACTGGAGGGCTTATGGGCCAGGAGAGTGAGGACGGAAGTCTGAGAACACAAGCTAGGCTTAGGTTTCGGGGCAAGGACATGGCAGGCACACTTTGCAGAGCTGAATTGAGATCTCATGCGTCTGAAGTCAGGTCGAGGTTCAGACTTTGGCTCAGGTTTGAGTTTCTGCCCATGTTGGCCCCTTCAGGAAGGGGGGGCATTATGAGGCCATGGGGGTTTTCGCACTATTGGAGTTGTGAGATGCTCCAAACCGCAAGGATTCCTTCTGTGGGACAATTAAGATTTGTTGGATGGCTCCAGGACGTTTTATAAGGTATTTTTCCAGAACAGCGTTCTAAGTATGGATGCCTGGGCAGCCAGCCTCACATTCCAATTGTCTCCTAGCAACAAGAAACGTTTGATCTGCTGGCTTGGGGTAGCAACAGAGGGGGCTGAGTTGAAATGGACTTTCCTGAGGATGGTCTTAATGTTGGATTGAGCCATGGAGACCTTGGTATGGGGCAGTGGCACCAGGGCCCTGAAGGATTCTCCTAACCAGAGGTTATGACAAAGCTCCAATGAGCAAGTTTTCCATGGGGAGACGAGATTTGTTCTTATTGGTGCCTCAGGAAACCACCATATGCTGGTATTGGAAACGAGGCCTCTGAGGAGAGATGCCTGGAAACCAAAGCAATGGATCTGATTTGGGCCTAGGGTCCTGTCCGGTTCAATATTCTTCTCTGGGGACATCTGTTGTCTGAGTGGAGGTAGTTGCTCAGCTGGTTTGAGATCACCCCTGTTTGTCCTGGGCGGCCTACACTATTGGGATGGCCTCGGTGACTTTGGAGGTTTTTCCTCATTTGCAAGGTTGTGGCCAATGGAATGGGAAGAATTCCCTTGAAAGGGAAGCACAGGCCTGAGGTGTGGCTCCAGGGACCCAAGTGTGGAGCGTGTGTGGTCCAGGGCTATTTGGTCAAAAGTCTGAAAACACAAACTCCACTTAGGTTGGGGGATGTAGGTATGGCCGGCCCGATCTATAGAACGTGAGGAGAACTCTTCGGCATATGAACAAAGGGCGAATGTGAGGTGCTTGCTCATGCTTTTTTTTTTTTTTTTTTTTCTGGAAATGTGTCACCGATTGCCATGGAATGACGGGGTGTCCTCATGGGCCATCGATGAGGCTCCCTTTCTGGGGATTTGACCAGATCCCAAGAGTTTGGGGTCATTCTGTCGTAAGGGAGGAGGCCTTTATGTTTTTTTTTGTTTATTTTTATTCATTTATTTATTTTTTTTTTTTTACCTCAGGTGGACCACCAAAAGAGGGATTCCAGAGCAGAGTCGTGGGTGGGGGCAACTGGACAACCAGATCTCTGGTTAACATTGGGACCTAAGAACATGGCAAGCCCCATATGTGGGCTCTTGGTCCAGACACTGAGAGGCCTTCCTTGAGGATAGGTCTCGCACTGAGTTTCACAATGCGTTTTTGTGCCCAAGGAGCCCCTCAAGTCAGGGCGTGGCCTAATGTACCATGCTGGTTTCTCCTACACTGAACGTTGCACAATATGGCAACCAAAAGTTTTCTGGCCATGGGGAAGAAGGAGTTCTATTTTCTGCAACTCTTTCACTCCTGGACTGTGATTGGATTTAAGGTCTAGGTTCTGAAGCCTGAAAACTGAGGTTGGGAAGAGATGAAGACCTAAGGCCATGGTGTGTCTGATGTGCTCAGTGTTCGGCCAGCTGTTGAGTGTGGGTTGGGAGGTGCAGGCTCAGGCTGTGGCAGACAGGGAATTAATGCCCAGGCTAGACTGTATCATTGGGGTGCAGTCGAGTTTCATGCAGGATGGTACTCATTTGTGGTTACTGGGTAGCCCCAAAGGGCAACGTTTTTCTTCTGGAGGGAAGACACAGTGCCACATAGTGGCTCCAGAATTCCCAAACTGGAAGGCTTGTGGGCCAGGAGTGTGAGGAAAAAATTCTGAGAACACAAGCCAGACTTAGATTTCGGGGTGAGGGGACGGCAGGCACCCTCTGCAGAGATGATTCGAGATCCCGTATACCTGAAGACAGAGCTAGGATCAGAAGTTGGCTTAGGTCGGAGTTTCTGTCCATGACGGCCCCTTCATGAAGGGGAGGGTGTCACGAGGACATGGAGGTTTTCCCACGATGGGAATTGTGATATGCTCCAAACCGCAATGATTCCTTCTGTGGGACAGTCGAGACCTGTTGGATGGCTCCAGGACATCTCATAAGGAAGTTATCCAGAGCAGGGTTCTAAGGATGGATGCCTGGGCAGCCTGCCTCCCATTCCAGGTGTCTCATAGAGCCAAGGCAAGTTCGATCTGCTGGATCTAGGGGAGCAACCGAGGCGGGTGTGTTGAAATGGGTGAGTTGAGGATGGGTCATAATGTGCATTTTTGTCCATGTAGACCTTGGAATGGGATGCTTGATCCGGGGCCTTGAGGGATGTTCATAACCGGAGGTTTTGATGGAGCTCTAAAGAGTATGTTTCCTATGTAGAGAAGAGAATTGTTTTGATGAGTGCCTAAGGAATCTCCCATATGCTGGTATTGGAAACCAGGCCTCTGAGGAGAGATGACTGGAATCAAAAGCAATGGATCTGATTAGGGCCTAAGTGCCTGTCCAGTTCAATCTTATTCTCTGGGGATATCTGTCTCTGGGTCTGAGTGGAGGTAGTTTCCTAACTTGTGAGAGATCATCCCTGTTTGTCCTGGGCAGCCAACACTATTCGGATGGCCTCGGGGAGATTGGAGGCTACTCCTAATCTATAGGGTTGTGGCCAATGGAAATGGCAGAATTCCCCTGGAGAGGGAAGCCACAGTCCTGAGGTGTGGCTTCAGGGGCCCCAATTTGGATGGTGTGTGGGCCAGGACTGTGGGGACAGAAGTCTGAAAACACAAACTCAGCTTAGGTTTGGGGATGTATGTATGAAGGCTCGATCTACAGACCGTGAGAATTTTCCGGGCTATGAACAAAGGGCGAGTATGTGGCGCTTGCTCAGGCTTTTGTCTCTGGATTTTGTGTCAAGGGTGGCCGCGGAATGTCGGGGTGTCCTCAAGGGCCATGGACAACTCTTTCTCTGATGATTTGGCCTGATTCCAAGTGGTTGGGATCATTCTGTGGATCGGAAGAGTCCTTTCTGTATTTTTTTTTTTTTTTACCTCAGGTGTCCCACCAAAGAGGGATTCCAGAGTAGAGCCCTGAGTAGGGGTGACTAGACATCTCGAACTCTGGTTGAGATTGGGGGACAAGGGGCCTGGTAAGCCCCCTATGTGGGCTGTTGTTCCAGTCACTAAGAGGCTTTACATGAGCATAGGGCTCACGCTGAGGGTCACAATGTGTGTTTGTGCACATTGTGGCCCTCAGGGATAGGTGGGACCTCATAGTCCATGCTGCTTTCTCCTACAATGAACATGGGACAACATGCCAACCACTAGGTTTCTTGCCAAAGCGAAGGAGAAGTTCTGATTCTTGCATCACGTTCACTCCTGAGCAGTGAGTGGAGATAAGGTCTAGGTTCTGAAGGTGAAAACTGAGGTTGGGTAGAGATGATGGCCTAAAGCCATTGTGGGTGTGATATTCTCTGTGTACGGCCAGCTGTCTGGGTGTTGGACTGGAGGTCTGCCCTCAGGCTGTGTCAGACAGCGCTTTAGTGCACAGGCTAGACTGTATAATTGGGGTATGGTCGAGTGGCATGCAGGTTGTTACTCATTTGGCGTTTCTGGTTAGCCCTATAGGGCAACATTTTTCTTCTGGAGGGCAGGCAGAGTGCTGCATTGTGTCTCCAGAATTGCCAAACTGGAGGGGTGTGGCCAGGATTGTGAGGAAGGAAGTCTGAAAACACAAGCTAGCACGAGTTTTGGGGCCAAGAGCATGGCAGGCCCACTCTGCAGAGGCTGAATCGAGATCTCCTGCAGGTGAGGTCGGGGCGAGTATCATATGTTGCCTCAAGCTGCAGTTTGTGTCCATGACGGCCCCTTCCTGAAGGGGGTGGGGGCGTCATGAGGCCAGGGAGGTTTCCCTACGCTGGGAGTTGTGAGCTGCTCCAAACTTCAAAGTTTCCTTCTTCAGGACAGTCGAGTACTATTGGATGGTTCCAGGATGCCCCATACAGAAAGACTCGAGAGCAGGGCCGTAAGCATGGATGCCGAGAAACGCCAACTCACCTTCCCATTGCCTGGTCGAGACAAGGCATGCTCAATCTGCGGGCTCTTGGGTGAGCTACCCAGAAGGCTGAGTTTAAATGGACTCTCCTGAGGATGAGTCATAATGTGGGTTGGTGGCCATGGAGACCTTGGAATGTGGCAGTGGCTAAGGGACTCTGCAGGATTCTCCAACCCGAAGGGCTTGACACAACCCCAACAAGGAAGCTTCCCATGGTGAGATGAGAGGTCTTCTGTCTGGTGCCTCAGGAAAGCCCCGTATGCTGGTCTTCGAACCCAGGCCTCTGAGGAGTGATACCTGGACACCAAAGCAAGAGTTCATAATAGGGCCTTGGGGCCTGTCTGGTTCAATCTTCTTTCTGCGGATATCTGTCTGTGTGTCTGCATGGAGGTAGTAGTTGCTCAGCTTGTGTCATAATGCCCCTATTTGTCCAGTGCGGCTTGCGGTAGTGGGATGTCTTTGGGGACCTTGAGGTTTCTACTATTTTGTAGAGTTGTGGCCAATGGAATGGGCAGTTTCTTAGGAGAGAGCAGGCACAGTACTGTGGTGTGGCTGCAGAGACCCCAGCCTGGAGGCTGTGTGGGCCATGGCTGTGCAGACAGACATCCAAAAACCCTAACTCAGCTCAGGTTTGGGGCCGAGGTTACGGCAGGCCTGATCTACAGTCCATGAGTGGAGTTCCTCTGGATATGAAAGAAGGGTGAGAGGGAGGCAGTCGCTCCGGCTTTTGTCTCTGGATGTTTTGTCCACAATGGCCGTTTAATGTAGGAGTTGCCTCATGGGTCGTAGATGTCTCCCTCTCTGGTAGTTTGTCCAGCCCCCAAGAGTTTGGGGTCATTCTGTGGGAAGGGAAGTGTCCTGTTTTCTGCTTCATGTGTCCCCCCAGTAGAGGGATTCTAGAGCATAGCAGTGGGTACTGACAACTGGAATACTCGCCCTCTGGTTAAGCCTGGGGGCCTATGGATATGACAAGCCCCATATGCAGGATCTTGGTCCAGCCACTGAGAGGCGTTACTTTAATACGGGACTCACGCTGCAGGTCACAATGCATGTCTGTGCTCTAGGCGGCCCTCAAGCACTGGCGTGGCCTTTCGGACAATGCAGGTTTTCCCACATTGAACGTTCGACAACATGCCAACCACAAGGTTTCTGGCCATGGGGAAGGAGGAATTCTAATTTCTGCATCACGTTCACCCCTGGGCAGTGATTGGAGATAAGGTCTAGGTTCTGAAGCCTGAAAACCGAGGTTGGGAAGAGATGACGACCTACAGCCATAGCGGGTCCTATGTGTCCAGGTTGGGGCCAGCTGTCTGGGTGTCGTTTGGGATGTCTTGTCTCAGGCTGTGCCAGACAGGGCATTAGTATACAGGGTGGGCTGTATAATTGCTTTACAATCGAGTGGCATGCATTGGAAAATCATTTGGGGTTTCTTATTAGCAGCATAGGGCAAAGTTTTTCTTCTGGAGGGCAGGCAGCATGCTGCATTGTGGCTTCGGAATTCCCAAACTGGAGGGCTTATGGGCCAGGAGAGTGAGGACGGAAGTCTGAGAACACAAGCTAGGCTTAGGTTTCGGGGCAAGGACATGGCAGGCACACTCTGCAGAGCTGAATTGAGATCTCATGCGTCTGAAGTCAGGTCGAGGTTCAGACTTTGGCTCAGGTTTGAGTTTCTGTCCATGTTGGCCCCTTCAGGAAGGGGGGGCATTATGAGGCCATGGGGGTTTTCGCACTATTGGAGTTGTGAGATGCTCCAAACCGCAAGGATTCCTTCTGTGGGACAATTAAGATTTGTTGGATGGCTCCAGGACGTCTTATAAGGTATTTTTCCAGAACAGCGTTCTAAGTATGGATGCCTGGGCAGCCAGCCTCACATTCCAATTGTCTCCTAGCAACAAGAAACGTTTGATCTGCTGGCTTGGGGTAGCAACAGAGGGGGCTGAGTTGAAATGGACTTTCCTGAGGATGGTCTTAATGTTGGATTGAGCCATGGAGACCTTGGTATGGGGCAGTGGCACCAGGGCCCTGAAGGATTCTCCTAACCAGAGGTTATGACAAAGCTCCAATGAGCAAGTTTTCCATGGGGAGACGAGATTTGTTCTTATTGGTGCCTCAGGAAACCACCATATGCTGGTATTGGAAACGAGGCCTCTGAGGAGAGATGCCTGGAAACCAAAGCAATGGATCTGATTTGGGCCTAGGGTCCTGTCCGGTTCAATATTCTTCTCTGGGGACATCTGTTGCCTGAGTGGAGGTAGTTGCTCAGCTGGTTTGAGATCACCCCTGTTTGTCCTGGGCGGCCTACACTATTGGGATGGCCTCGGTGACTTTGGAGGTTTTTCCTCATTTGCAAGGTTGTGGCCAATGGAATGGGAAGAATTCCCTTGAAAGGGAAGCACAGGCCTGAGGTGTGGCTCCAGGGACCCAAGTGTGGAGCGTGTGTGGTCCAGGGCTATTTGGTCAAAAGTCTGAAAACACAAACTCCACTTAGGTTGGGGGATGTAGGTATGGCCGGCCCGATCTATAGAACGTGAGGAGAACTCTTCGGCATATGAACAAAGGGCGAATGTGAGGTGATTGCTCATGCTTTTTTTTTTTTTTTTTTTTCTGGAAATGTGTCACCGATTGCCATGGAATGACGGGGTGTCCTCATGGGCCATCGATGAGGCTCCCTTTCTGGGGATTTGACCAGATCCCAAGAGTTTGGGGTCATTCTGTCGTAAGGGAGGAGGCCTTTCTGTTTTTTTTTGTTTATTTTTATTCATTTATTTATTTATTTATTTTTACCTCAGGTGGACCACCAAAAGAGGGATTCCAGAGCAGAGTCGTGGGTGGGGGCAACTGGACAACCAGATCTCTGGTTAACATTGGGACCTAAGAACATGGCAAGCCCCATATGTGGGCTCCTGGTCCAGACACTGAGAGGCCTTCCTTGAGGATAGGTCTCGCACTGAGTTTCACAATGCGTTTTTGTGCCCAAGGAGCCCCTCAAGTCAGGGCGTGGCCTAATGTACCATGCTGGTTTCTCCTACACTGAACGTTGCACAATATGGCAACCAAAAGTTTTCTGGCCATGGGGAAGAAGGAGTTCTATTTTCTGCAACTCTTTCACTCCTGGACTGTGATTGGATTTAAGGTCTAGGTTCTGAAGCCTGAAAACTGAGGTTGGGAGAGATGAAGACCTAAGGCCATGGTGTGTCTGATGTGCTCAGTGTTCGGCCAGCTGTTGAGTGTGGGTTGGGAGGTGCAGGCTCAGGCTGTGGCAGACAGGGAATTAATGCCCAGGCTAGACTGTATCATTGGGGTGCAGTCGAGTTTCATGCAGGATGGTACTCATTTGTGGTTACTGGGTAGCCCCAAAGGGCAACATTTTTCTTCTGGAGGGAAGACACAGTGCCACATAGTGGCTCCAGAATTCCCAAACTGGAAGGCTTGTGGGCCAGGAGTGTGAGGAAAAAATTCTGAGAACACAAGCCAGACTTAGATTTCGGGGTGAGGGGACGGCAGGCACCCTCTGCAGAGATGATTCGAGATCCCGTATACCTGAAGACAGAGCTAGGATCAGAAGTTGGCTTAGGTCGGAGTTTCTGTCCATGACGGCCCCTTCATGAAGGGGAGGGTGTCACGAGGACATGGAGGTTTTCCCACGATGGGAATTGTGATATGCTCCAAACCGCAATGATTCCTTCTGTGGGACAGTCGAGACCTGTTGGATGGCTCCAGGACATCTCATAAGGAAGTTATCCAGAGCAGGGTTCTAAGGATGGATGCCTGGGCAGCCTGCCTCCCATTCCAGGTGTCTCATAGAGCCAAGGCAAGTTCGATCTGCTGGATCTAGGGGAGCAACCGAGGCGGGTGTGTTGAAAAGGGTGAGTTGAGGATGGGTCATAATGTGCATTTGTGTCCATGTAGACCTTGGAATGGGATGCTTGATCCGGGGCCTTGAGGGATGTTCATAACCGGAGGTTTTGATGGAGCTCTAAAGAGTATGTTTCCTATGTAGAGAAGAGAATTGTTTTGATGAGTGCCTAAGGAATCTCCCATATGCTGGTATTGGAAACCAGGCCTCTGAGGAGAGATGACTGGAATCAAAAGCAATGGATCTGATTAGGGCCTAAGTGCCTGTCCAGTTCAATCTTATTCTCTGGGGATATCTGTCTCTGGGTCTGAGTGGAGGTAGTTTCCTAACTTGTGAGAGATCATCCCTGTTTGTCCTGGGCAGCCAACACTATTCGGATGGCCTCGGGGAGATTGGAGGCTACTCCTAATCTATAGGGTTGTGGCCAATGGAAATGGCAGAATTCCCCTGGAGAGGGAAGCCACAGTCCTGAGGTGTGGCTTCAGGGGCCCCAATTTGGATGGTGTGTGGGCCAGGACTGTGGGGACAGAAGTCTGAAAACACAAACTCAGCTTAGGTTTGGGGATGTATGTATGAAGGCTCGATCTACAGACCGTGAGAATTTTCCGGGCTATGAACAAAGGGCGAGTATGTGGCGCTTGCTCAGGCTTTTGTCTCTGGATTTTGTGTCAAGGGTGGCCGCGGAATGTCGGGGTGTCCTCAAGGGCCATGGACAATTCTTTCTCTGATGATTTGGCCTGATTCCAAGTGGTTGGGATCATTCTGTGGATCGGAAGAGTCCTTTCTGTATTTTTTTTTTTTTTTTTACCTCAGGTGTCCCACCAAAGAGGGATTCCAGAGTAGAGCCCTGAGTAGGGGTGACTAGACATCTCGAACTCTGGTTGAGATTGGGGGACAAGGGGCCTGGTAAGCCCCCTATGTGGGCTGTTGTTCCAGTCACTAAGAGGCTTTACATGAGCATAGGGCTCACGCTGAGGGTCACAATGTGTGTTTGTGCACATTGTGGCCCTCAGGGATAGGTGGGACCTCATAGTCCATGCTGCTTTCTCCTACAATGAACATGGGACAACATGCCAACCACTAGGTTTCTTGCCAAAGCGAAGGAGAAGTTCTGATTCTTGCATCACGTTCACTCCTGAGCAGTGAGTGGAGATAAGGTCTAGGTTCTGAAGGTGAAAACTGAGGTTGGGTAGAGATGATGGCCTAAAGCCATTGTGGGTGTGATATTCTCTGTGTACGGCCAGCTGTCTGGGTGTTGGACTGGAGGTCTGCCCTCAGGCTGTGTCAGACAGCGCTTTAGTGCACAGGCTAGACTGTATAATTGGGGTATGGTCGAGTGGCATGCAGGTTGTTACTCATTTGGCGTTTCTGGTTAGCCCTATAGGGCAACATTTTTCTTCTGGAGGGCAGGCAGAGTGCTGCATTGTGTCTCCAGAATTGCCAAACTGGAGGGGTGTGGCCAGGATTGTGAGGAAGGAAGTCTGAAAACACAAGCTAGCACGAGTTTTGGGGCCAAGAGCATGGCAGGCCCACTCTGCAGAGGCTGAATCGAGATCTCCTGCAGGTGAGGTCGGGGCGAGTATCATATGTTGCCTCAAGCTGCAGTTTGTGTCCATGACGGCCCCTTCCTGAAGGGGGTGGGGGCGTCATGAGGCCAGGGAGGTTTCCCTACGCTGGGAGTTGTGAGCTGCTCCAAACTTCAAAGTTTCCTTCTTCAGGACAGTCGAGTACTATTGGATGGTTCCAGGATGCCCCATACAGAAAGACTCGAGAGCAGGGCCGTAAGCATGGATGCCGAGAAACGCCAACTCACCTTCCCATTGCCTGGTCGAGACAAGGCATGCTCAATCTGCGGGCTCTTGGGTGAGCTACCCAGAAGGCTGAGTTTAAATGGACTCTCCTGAGGATGAGTCATAATGTGGGTTGGTGGCCATGGAGACCTTGGAATGTGGCAGTGGCTAAGGGACTCTGCAGGATTCTCCAACCCGAAGGGCTTGACACAACCCCAACAAGGAAGCTTCCCATGGTGAGATGAGAGGTCTTCTGTCTGGTGCCTCAGGAAAGCCCCGTATGCTGGTCTTCGAACCCAGGCCTCTGAGGAGTGATACCTGGACACCAAAGCAAGAGTTCATAATAGGGCCTTGGGGCCTGTCTGGTTCAATCTTCTTTCTGCGGATATCTGTCTGTGTGTCTGCATGGAGGTAGTAGTTGCTCAGCTTGTGTCATAATGCCCCTATTTGTCCAGTGCGGCTTGCGGTAGTGGGATGTCTTTGGGGACCTTGAGGTTTCTACTATTTTGTAGAGTTGTGGCCAATGGAATGGGCAGTTTCTTAGGAGAGAGCAGGCACAGTACTGTGCTGTGGCTCCAGAGACCCCAGCCTGGAGGCTGTGTGGGCCATGGCTGTGCAGACAGACATCCAAAAACCCTAACTCAGCTCAGGTTTGGGGCCGAGGTTACGGCAGGCCTGATCTACAGTCCATGAGTGGAGTTCCTCTGGATATGAAAGAAGGGTGAGAGGGAGGCAGTCGCTCCGGCTTTTGTCTCTGGATGTTTTGTCCACAATGGCCGTTTAATGTAGGAGTTGCCTCATGGGTCGTAGATGTCTCCCTCTCTGGTAGTTTGTCCAGCCCCCAAGAGTTTGGGGTCATTCTGTGGGAAGGGAAGTGTCCTGTTTTCTGCTTCATGTGTCCCCCCAGTAGAGGGATTCTAGAGCATAGCAGTGGGTACTGACAACTGGAATACTCGCCCTCTGGTTAAGCCTGGGGGCCTATGGATATGACAAGCCCCATATGCAGGATCTTGGTCCAGCCACTGAGAGGCGTTACTTTAATACGGGACTCACGCTGCAGGTCACAATGCATGTCTGTGCTCTAGGCGGCCCTCAAGCACTGGCGTGGCCTTTCGGACAATGCAGGTTTTCCCACATTGAACGTTCGACAACATGCCAACCACAAGGTTTCTGGCCATGGGGAAGGAGGAATTCTAATTTCTGCATCACGTTCACCCCTGGGCAGTGATTGGAGATAAGGTCTAGGTTCTGAAGCCTGAAAACCGAGGTTGGGAAGAGATGACGACCTACAGCCATAGCGGGTCCTATGTGTCCAGGTTGGGGCCAGCTGTCTGGGTGTCGTTTGGGATGTCTTGTCTCAGGCTGTGCCAGACAGGGCATTAGTATACAGGGTGGGCTGTATAATTGCTTTACAATCGAGTGGCATGCATTGGAAAATCATTTGGGGTTTCTTATTAGCAGCATAGGGCAAAGTTTTTCTTCTGGAGGGCAGGCAGCATGCTGCATTGTGGCTTCGGAATTCCCAAACTGGAGGGCTTATGGGCCAGGAGAGTGAGGACGGAAGTCTGAGAACACAAGCTAGGCTTAGGTTTCGGGGCAAGGACATGGCAGGCACACTCTGCAGAGCTGAATTGAGATCTCATGCGTCTGAAGTCAGGTCGAGGTTCAGACTTTGGCTCAGGTTTGAGTTTCTGTCCATTTTGGCCCCTTCAGGAAGGGGGGGCATTATGAGGCCATGGGGGTTTTCGCACTATTGGAGTTGTGAGATGCTCCAAACCGCAAGGATTCCTTCTGTGGGACAATTAAGATTTGTTGGATGGCTCCAGGACGTCTTATAAGGTATTTTTCCAGAACAGCGTTCTAAGTATGGATGCCTGGGCAGCCAGCCTCACATTCCAATTGTCTCCTAGCAACAAGAAACGTTTGATCTGCTGGCTTGGGGTAGCAACAGAGGGGGCTGAGTTGAAATGGACTTTCCTGAGGATGGTCTTAATGTTGGATTGAGCCATGGAGACCTTGGTATGGGGCAGTGGCACCAGGGCCCTGAAGGATTCTCCTAACCAGAGGTTATGACAAAGCTCCAATGAGCAAGTTTTCCATGGGGAGACGAGATTTGTTCTTATTGGTGCCTCAGGAAACCACCATATGCTGGTATTGGAAACGAGGCCTCTGAGGAGAGATGCCTGGAAACCAAAGCAATGGATCTGATTTGGGCCTAGGGTCCTGTCCGGTTCAATATTCTTCTCTGGGGACATCTGTTGCCTGAGTGGAGGTAGTTGCTCAGCTGGTTTGAGATCACCCCTGTTTGTCCTGGGCGGCCTACACTATTGGGATGGCCTCGGTGACTTTGGAGGTTTTTCCTCATTTGCAAGGTTGTGGCCAATGGAATGGGAAGAATTCCCTTGAAAGGGAAGCACAGGCCTGAGGTGTGGCTCCAGGGACCCAAGTGTGGAGCGTGTGTGGTCCAGGGCTATTTGGTCAAAAGTCTGAAAACACAAACTCCACTTAGGTTGGGGGATGTAGGTATGGCCGGCCCGATCTATAGAACGTGAGGAGAACTCTTCGGCATATGAACAAAGGGCGAATGTGAGGTGATTGCTCATGCTTTTTTTTTTTTTTTTTTTTCTGGAAATGTGTCACCGATTGCCATGGAATGACGGGGTGTCCTCATGGGCCATCGATGAGGCTCCCTTTCTGGGGATTTGACCAGATCCCAAGAGTTTGGGGTCATTCTGTCGTAAGGGAGGAGGCCTTTCTGTTTTTTTTTGTTTATTTTTATTCATTTATTTATTTATTTATTTTTACCTCAGGTGGACCACCAAAAGAGGGATTCCAGAGCAGAGTCGTGGGTGGGGGCAACTGGACAACCAGATCTCTGGTTAACATTGGGACCTAAGAACATGGCAAGCCCCATATGTGGGCTCTTGGTCCAGACACTGAGAGGCCTTCCTTGAGGATAGGTCTCGCACTGAGTTTCACAATGCGTTTTTGTGCCCAAGGAGCCCCTCAAGTCAGGGCGTGGCCTAATGTACCATGCTGGTTTCTCCTACACTGAACGTTGCACAATATGGCAACCAAAAGTTTTCTGGCCATGGGGAAGAAGGAGTTCTATTTTCTGCAACTCTTTCACTCCTGGACTGTGATTGGATTTAAGGTCTAGGTTCTGAAGCCTGAAAACTGAGGTTGGGAGAGATGAAGACCTAAGGCCATGGTGTGTCTGATGTGCTCAGTGTTCGGCCAGCTGTTGAGTGTGGGTTGGGAGGTGCAGGCTCAGGCTGTGGCAGACAGGGAATTAATGCCCAGGCTAGACTGTATCATTGGGGTGCAGTCGAGTTTCATGCAGGATGGTACTCATTTGTGGTTACTGGGTAGCCCCAAAGGGCAACGTTTTTCTTCTGGAGGGAAGACACAGTGCCACATAGTGGCTCCAGAATTCCCAAACTGGAAGGCTTGTGGGCCAGGAGTGTGAGGAAAAAATTCTGAGAACACAAGCCAGACTTAGATTTCGGGGTGAGGGGACGGCAGGCACCCTCTGCAGAGATGATTCGAGATCCCGTATACCTGAAGACAGAGCTAGGATCAGAAGTTGGCTTAGGTCGGAGTTTCTGTCCATGACGGCCCCTTCATGAAGGGGAGGGTGTCACGAGGACATGGAGGTTTTCCCACGATGGGAATTGTGATATGCTCCAAACCGCAATGATTCCTTCTGTGGGACAGTCGAGACCTGTTGGATGGCTCCAGGACATCTCATAAGGAAGTTATCCAGAGCAGGGTTCTAAGGATGGATGCCTGGGCAGCCTGCCTCCCATTCCAGGTGTCTCATAGAGCCAAGGCAAGTTCGATCTGCTGGATCTAGGGGAGCAACCGAGGCGGGTGTGTTGAAATGGGTGAGTTGAGGATGGGTCATAATGTGCATTTGTGTCCATGTAGACCTTGGAATGGGATGCTTGATCCGGGGCCTTGAGGGATGTTCATAACCGGAGGTTTTGATGGAGCTCTAAAGAGTATGTTTCCTATGTAGAGAAGAGAATTTGTTTTGATGAGTGCCTAAGGAATCTCCCATATGCTGGTATTGGAAACCAGGCCTCTGAGGAGAGATGACTGGAATCAAAAGCAATGGATCTCATTAGGGCCTAAGTGCCTGTCCAGTTCAATCTTATTCTCTGGGGATATCTGTCTCTGGGTCTGAGTGGAGGTAGTTTCCTAACTTGTGAGAGATCATCCCTGTTTGTCCTGGGCAGCCAACACTATTCGGATGGCCTCGGGGAGATTGGAGGCTACTCCTAATCTATAGGGTTGTGGCCAATGGAAATGGCAGAATTCCCCTGGAGAGGGAAGCCACAGTCCTGAGGTGTGGCTTCAGGGGCCCCAATTTGGATGGTGTGTGGGCCAGGACTGTGGGGACAGAAGTCTGAAAACACAAACTCAGCTTAGGTTTGGGGATGTATGTATGAAGGCTCGATCTACAGACCGTGAGAATTTTCCGGGCTATGAACAAAGGGCGAGTATGTGGCGCTTGCTCAGGCTTTTGTCTCTGGATTTTGTGTCAAGGGTGGCCGCGGAATGTCGGGGTGTCCTCAAGGGCCATGGACAATTCTTTCTCTGATGATTTGGCCTGATTCCAAGTGGTTGGGATCATTCTGTGGATCGGAAGAGTCCTTTCTGTATTTTTTTTTTTTACCTCAGGTGTCCCACCAAAGAGGGATTCCAGAGTAGAGCCCTGAGTAGGGGTGACTAGACATCTCGAACTCTGGTTGAGATTGGGGGACAAGGGGCCTGGTAAGCCCCATATGTGGGCTGTTGTTCCAGTCACTAAGAGGCTTTACATGAGCATAGGGCTCACGCTGAGGGTCACAATGTGTGTTTGTGCACATTGTGGCCCTCAGGGATAGGTGGGACCTCATAGTCCATGCTGCTTTCTCCTACAATGAACATGGGACAACATGCCAACCACTAGGTTTCTTGCCAAAGCGAAGGAGAAGTTCTGATTCTTGCATCACGTTCACTCCTGAGCAGTGAGTGGAGATAAGGTCTAGGTTCTGAAGGTGAAAACTGAGGTTGGGTAGAGATGATGGCCTAAAGCCATTGTGGGTGTGATATGCTCTGTGTACGGCCAGCTGTCTGGGTGTTGGACTGGAGGTCTGCCCTCAGGCTGTGTCAGACAGCGCTTTAGTGCACAGGCTAGACTGTATAATTGGGGTATGGTCGAGTGGCATGCAGGTTGTTACTCATTTGGCGTTTCTGGTTAGCCCTATAGGGCAACATTTTTCTTCTGGAGGGCAGGCAGAGTGCTGCATTGTGTCTCCAGAATTGCCAAACTGGAGGGGTGTGGCCAGGATTGTGAGGAAGGAAGTCTGAAAACACAAGCTAGCACGAGTTTTGGGGCCAAGAGCATGGCAGGCCCACTCTGCAGAGGCTGAATCGAGATCTCCTGCAGGTGAGGTCGGGGCGAGTATCATATGTTGCCTCAAGCTGCAGTTTGTGTCCATGACGGCCCCTTCCTGAAGGGGGTGGGGGCGTCATGAGGCCAGGGAGGTTTCCCTACGCTGGGAGTTGTGAGCTGCTCCAAACTTCAAAGTTTCCTTCTTCAGGACAGTCGAGTACTATTGGATGGTTCCAGGATGCCCCATACAGAAAGACTCGAGAGCAGGGCCGTAAGCATGGATGCCGAGAAACGCCAACTCACCTTCCCATTGCCTGGTCGAGACAAGGCACGCTCAATCTGCGGGCTCTTGGGTGAGCTACCCAGAAGGCTGAGTTTAAATGGACTCTCCTGAGGATGAGTCATAATGTGGGTTGGTGGCCATGGAGACCTTGGAATGTGGCAGTACCTAAGGGACTCTGCAGGATTCTCCAACCCGAAGGGCTTGACACAACCCCAACAAGGAAGCTTCCCATGTGGAGATGAGAGGTCTATTGTCTGGTGCCTCAGGAAAGCCCCGTATGCTGGTCTTCGAACCCAGGCCTCTGAGGAGTGATACCTGGACACCAAAGCAAGAGTTCATAATAGGGCCTTGGGGCCTGTCTGGTTCAATCTTCTGTCTCTGCGGATATCTGTCTGTGTGTCTGCGTGGAGGTAGTAGTTGCTCAGCATGTGTCATAATGCCCCTATTTGTCCAGTGCGGCTTGCGGTAGTGGGATGTCCTTGGGGACCTTGAGGTTTCTACTATTTTGTAGAGTTGTGGCCAATGGAATGGGCAGTTTCTTAGGAGAGAGCAGGCACAGTACTGTGGTGTGGCTGCAGAGACCCCAGCCTGGAGGCTGTGTGGGCCATGGCTGTGCAGACAGACATCCAAAAGCACTAACTCAGCTCAGGTTTGGGGCCGAGGTTACGGTAGGCCTGATCTACAGGCCATGAGGGGAGCTCTTCTGGATCTGAAAGACGGGTGAGAGGGAGGCAGTCGCTCAGGCTTTTGTCTCTGCATGTTTTGTCCACAATGGCCGTTTAATGTAGGAGTTGCCTCATGGGTCGTAGAAGTCTCCCTCTCTGGTAGTTTGTCCAGCCCCCTAGAGTTTGGGGTCCTTCTGTTGGAAGGGAAGTGTCCTGTTTTCTGCTTCATGTGTCCCCCCAGTAGAGGGATTCTAGAGCATAGCAGTGGGTACTGACAACTGGAATACTCACACTCTGGTTAAGCCTGGGGGCCTATGGATATGACAAGCCCCATATGCAGGATCTTGGTCCAGCCACTGAAAGGCGTTACTTTAATACGGGACTCACGCTGCAGGTCACAATGCATGTCTGTGCCCTAGGCGGCCCTCAAGCACTGGCGTGGCCTTTCGGACAATGCAGGTTTTCCCACATTGAACGTTCGACAACATGCCAACCACAAGGTTTCTGGCCATGGGGAAGGAGGAATTCTAATTTCTGCATCACGTTCACCCCTGGGCAGTGATTGGAGATAAGGTCTAGGTTCTGAAGCCTGAAAACCGAGGTTGGGAAGAGATGACGACCTACAGCCATAGCGGGTCCTATGTGTCCAGGTTGGGGCCAGCTGTCTGGGTGTCGTTTGGGATGTCTTGTCTCAGGCTGTGCCAGACAGGGCATTAGTATACAGGGTGGGCTGTATAATTGCTTTACAATCGAGTGGCATGCATTAGAAAATCATTTGGGGTTTCTTATTAGCAGCATAGGGCAAAGTTTTTCTTCTGGAGGGCAGGCAGCATGCTGCATTGTGGCTTCGGAATTCCCAAACTGGAGGGCTTATGGGCCAGGAGAGTGAGGACGGAAGTCTGAGAACACAAGCTAGGCTTAGGTTTCGGGGCAAGGACATGGCAGGCACACTTTGCAGAGCTGAATTGAGATCTCATGCATCTGAAGTCAGGTCGAGGTTCAGACTTTGGCTCAGGTTTGAGTTTCTGTCCATGTTGGCCCCTTCAGGAAGGGGGGGCATTATGAGGCCATGGGGGTTTTCGCACTATTGGAGTTGTGAGATGCTCCAAACCGCAAGGATTCCTTCTGTGGGACAATTAAGATTTGTTGGATGGCTCCAGGACGTCTTATAAGGTATTTTTCCAGAGCAGCGTTCTAAGTATGGATGCCTGGGCAGACAGCCTCATATTCCAATTGTCTCCTAGCAACAAGAAACGTTTGATCTGCAGGCTTGGGGTAGCAACAGAGCGGGCTGAGTTGAAATGGACTTTCCTGAGGATGGTCTTAATGTTGGATTGAGTCCATGGAGACCTTGGTATGGGGCAGTGGCACCAGGGCCCTGAAGGATTCTCCTAACCAGAGGTTATGACAAAGCTCCAATGAGCAAGTTTTCCATGGGGAGACGAGATTTGTTCTTATTGGTGCCTCAGGAAACCACCATATGCTGGTATTGGAAACGAGGCCTCTGAGGAGAGATGCCTGGAAACCAAAGCAATGGATCTGATTAGGGCCTAGGGTCCTGTCCGGTTCAATATTCTTCTCTGGGGACATCTGTTGTCTGAGTGGAGGTAGTTGCTCAGCTGGTTTGAGATCACCCCTGTTTGTCCTGGGCGGCCTAAACTATTGGGATGGCCTCGGTGACTTTGGATGTTTTTCCACATTTGCAAGGTTGTGGCCAATGGAATGGGAAGAATTCCCTTGAAAGGGAAGCACAGTCCTGAGGTGTGGCTCCAGTGACCCAAGTGTGGAGCGTGTGTGGTCCAGGGCTATTTGGTCAAAAGTCTGAAAACACAAACTCCACTTAGGTTGGGGGATGTTGTTATGGCCGGCCCGATCTATAGAACGTGAGGAGAACTCTTCGGCATATGAACAAAGGGCCAATGTGAGGTGCTTGCTCATGCTTTTTTTTTTTTTTTTCTGGAAATGTGTCACCGATTGCCATGGAATGTCGGGGTGTCCTCATGGGCCATCGATGAGTCTCCCTTTCTGGGGATTTGACCAGATCCCAAGAGTTTGGGGTCATTCTGTCGTAAGGGAGGAGGCCTTTCTGGTTTTTTATTTTTTGTTTATTTTTATTCTTTTTTTTTTTTTTTTTTTACCTCAGGTGGACCACCAAAAGAGGGATTCCAGAGCAGAGTCGTGGGTGGGTCAACTGGACAACCAGACCTCTGGTTAACATTGGGACCTAAGAACATGGCAAGCCCCATATGTGGGCTCTTGGTCCAGACACTGAGAGGCCTTCCTTGAGGATAGGTCTCGTACTGAGTTTCACAATGCGTTTTTGTGCCCAAGGAGCCCCTCAAGTCAGGGCGTGGCCTAATGTACCATGCTGGTTTCTCCTACACTGAACGTTGCACAATATGGCAACCAAAAGTTTTCTGGCCATGGGGAAGAAGGAGTTCTATTTTCTACAACTCTTTCACTCCTGGACTGTGATTGGATTTAAGGTCTAGGTTCTGAAGCCTGAAAACTGAGGTTGGGAAGAGATGAAGACCTAAGGCCATGGTGTGTCTGATTGCGCAGTGTTCGGCCAGCTGTTGAGTGTGGGTTGGGAGGTGCAGGCTCAGGCTGTGGCAGACAGGGAATTAATGCCCAGGCTAGACTGTATCATTGGGGTGCAGTCGAGTTTCGTGCAGGATGGGACTCATTTGTGGTTACTGGTTAGCCCCAAAGGGCAACGTTTTTCTTCTGGAGGGAAGACACAGTGCAACATAGTGGCTCCAGAATTCCCAAACTGGAAGGCTTGTGGGCCAGGAGTGTGAGGAAAAAATTCTGAGAACACAAGCCAGACTTAGATTTCGGGGTGAGGGGACGGCAGGCACCCTCTGCAGAGATGATTCGGGATCCCGTATACCTGAAGACAGAGCTAGGATCAGAAGTTGGCTTAGGTCGGAGTTTCTGTCCATGACGGCCCCTTCATGAAGGGGAGGGTGTCACGAGGACATGGAGGTTTTCCCACGATGGGAATTGTGAGATGCTCCAAACCGCAATGATTCCTTCTGTGGGACAGTCGAGACCTGTTGGATGGCTCCAGGACATCCCATAAGGAAGTTATCCAGAGCAGGGTTCTAAGGATGGATGCCTGGGCAGCCTGCCTCCCATTCCAGGTGTCTCATAGAGCCAAGGCAAGTTCGATCTGCTGGATCTAGGGGAGCAACCGAGGCGGGTGTGTTGAAATGGGTGAGTTGAGGATGGGTCATAATGTGCATTTGTGTCCATGTAGACCTTGGAATGGGATGCTTGATCCGGGGCCTTGAGGGATGTTCATAACCGGAGGTTTTGATGGAGCTCTAAAGAGTATGTTTCCTATGTAGAGAAGAGAATTGTTTTGATGAGTGCCTAAGGAATCTCCCATATGCTGGTATTGGAAACCAGGCCTCTGAGGAGAGATGACTGGAATCAAAAGCAATGGATCTCATTAGGGCCTAAGTGCCTGTCCAGTTCAATCTTATTCTCTGGGGATATCTGTCTCTGGGTCTGAGTGGAGGTAGTTTCCTAACTTGTGAGAGATCATCCCTGTTTGTCCTGGGCAGCCAACACTATTCGGATGGCCTCGGGGAGATTGGAGGCTACTCCTAATCTATAGGGTTTTGGCCAATGGAAATGGCAGAATTCCCCTGGAGAGGAAAGCCACAGACCTGAGGTGTGGCTCCAGGGGCCCCAACTTGGATGGTGTGTGGGCCAGGAATGTGGGGACAGAAGTCTGAAAACACAAACTCAGCTTAGGTTTGGGGATGTATGTATGAAGGCTCGATCTACAGACCGTGAGAATTTTCCGGGCTATGAACAAAGGGCGAGTATGTGGCGCTTGCTCAGGCTTTTGTCTCTGGATTTTGTGTCAAGGGTGGCCGCGGAATGTCGGGTTGTCCTCAAGGGCCATGGACAATTCTTTCTCTGATGATTTGGCCTGATTCCAAGTGGTTGGGATCATTCTGTGAATGGGAAGAGTCCTTTCTGTATTTTTTTTTTTTTTTACCTCAGGTGTCCAACCAAAGAGGGATTCCAGAGTAGAGCCCTGAGTAGGGGTGATTAGACATCTCGAACTCTGGTTGAGATTGGGGGACTAGGGGCTTGGCAAGCCCCATATGTGGGCTGTTGTTCCAGTCACTAAGAGGCTTTACATGAGGATAGGGCTCACGCTGAGGGTCACAATGTGTGTTTGTGCACATTGTGGCCCTCAGGGATAGGTGGGGCCTCCTAGTCCATGCTGCTTTCTCCTACAATGAACGTTGGACAACATGCCAACCACTAGGTTTCTTACCAAAGCGAAGGAGAAGTTCTGATTCTTGCATCACGTTCACTCCTGAGCAGTGAGTGGAGATAAGGTCTAGGTTCTGAAGGTGAAAACTGAGGTTGGGTAAAGATGATGGCCTAAAGCCATTGTGGGTGTTATATGCTCTGTGTACGGCCAGCTGTCTGGGTGTTGGACTGGAGGTCTGCCCTCAGGCTGTGTCAGACAGGGCTTTAGTGCACAGGCTAGACTCTATAATTGGGGTATGGTCGAGTGGCATGCAGGTTGTTACTCATTTGGCGTTTCTGGTTAGCCCTATAGGGCAACATTTTTCTTCTGGAGGGCAGGCAGAGTGCTGCATTGTGTCTCCATAATTGCCAAACTGGAGGTGTGTGGCCAGGATTGTGAGGAAGGAAGTCTGAAAACACAAGCTAGCACGAGTTTTGGGGCCAAGAGCATGGCAGGCCCACTCTGCAGAGGCTGAATCGAGATCTCCTGCAGGTGAGGTCAGGGCGAGTATCAGATGTTGCCTCAAGCTGCAGTTTGTGTCCATGACGGCCCCTTCCTGAAGGGGGTGGGGGCGTCATGAGGCCAGGGAGGTTTCCCTACGCTGGGAGTTGTGAGCTGCTCCAAACTTCAAAGTTTCCTTCTTCAGGACAGTCGAGTACTATTGGATGGTTCCAGGATGCCCCATACAGAAAGACTCGAGAGCAGGGCCGTAAGCATGGATGCCGAGAAACGCCAACTCACCTTCCCATTGCCTGGTCGAGACAAGGCACGCTCAATCTGCGGGCTCTTGGGTGAGCTACCCAGAAGGCTGAGTTTAAATGGACTCTCCTGAGGATGAGTCATAATGTGGGTTGGTGGCCATGGAGACCTTGGAATGTGGCAGTAGCTAAGGGACTCTGCAGGATTCTCCAACCCGAAGGGCTTGACACAACCCCAACAAGGAAGCTTCCCATGTGGAGATGAGAGGTCTTCTGTCTGGTGCCTCAGGAAAGCCCCGTATGCTGGTCTTCGAACCCAGGCCTCTGAGGAGTGATACCTGGACACCAAAGCAAGAGTTCATAATAGGGCCTAGGGGCCTGTCTGGTTCAATCTTCTGTCTGCGGATATCTGTCTGTGTGTCTGCATGGAGGTAGTAGTTGCTCAGCTTGTGTCATAATGCCCCTATTTGTCCAGTGCGGCTTGCGGTAGTGGGATGTCCTTGGAGACCTTGAGGTTTCTACTATTTTGTAGAGTTGTGGCCAATGGAATGGGCAGTTTCTTAGGAGAGTGCAGGCACAGTACTGTGGTGTGGCTCCAGAGACCCCAGCCTGGAGGCTGTGTGGGCCATGGCTGTGCAGACAGACATCCAAAAACCCTAACTCAGCTCAGGTTTAGGGCCGAGGTTACGGCAGGCCTGATCTACAGTCCATGAGGGCAGTTCCTCTGGATATGAAAGAAGGGTGAGAGGGAGGCAGTCGCTCAGGCTTTTGTCTCTGGATGTTTTGTCCACAATGGCCGTTTAATGTAGGAGTTGCCTCATGGGTCGTAGATGTCTCCCTCTCTGGTAGTTTGTCCAGCCCCCTAGAGTTTGGGGTCCTTCTGTGGGAAGGGAAGTGTCCTGTTTTCTGCTTCATGTGTCCCCCCAGTAGAGGGATTCTAGAGCATAGCAGTCGGTACTGACAACTGGAATACTTGCCCTCTGGTTAAGCCTGGGGGCCTATGGATATGACAAGCCCCATATGCAGGATCTTGGTCCAGCCACTGAAAGGCGTTACTTTAATACGGGACTCACGCTGCAGGTCACAATGCATGTCTGTGCCCTAGGCGGCCCTCAAGCACTGGCGTGGCCTTTCGGACAATGCAGGTTTTCCCACATTGAACGTTGGACAACATGTCAACCACAAGGTTTCTGGCCATGGGGAAGGAGGAATTCTAATTTCTGCATCACGTTCACCCCTGGGCAGTGATTGGAGATAAGGTCTAGGTTCTGAAGCCTGAAAACCGAGGTTGGGAAGAGATGACGACCTACAGCCATAGCGGGTCCTATGTGTCCAGGTTGGGGCCAGCTGTCTGGGTGTCGTTTGGGATGTCTTGTCTCAGGCTGTGCCAGACAGGGCATTAGTATACAGGGTGGGCTGTATAATTGCTTTACAATCGAGTGGCATGCATTAGAAAATCATTTGGGGTTTCTTATTAGCAGCATAGGGCAAAGTTTTTCTTCTGGAGGGCAGGCAGCATGCTGCATTGTGGCTTCGGAATTCCCAAACTGGAGGGCTTATGGGCCAGGAGAGTGAGGACGGAAGTCTGAGAACACAAGCTAGGCTTAGGTTTCGGGGCAAGGACATGGCAGGCACACTTTGCAGAGCTGAATTGAGATCTCATGCATCTGAAGTCAGGTCGAGGTTCAGACTTTGGCTCAGGTTTGAGTTTCTGTCCATGTTGGCCCCTTCAGGAAGGGGGGGCATTATGAGGCCATGGGGGTTTTCGCACTATTGGAGTTGTGAGATGCTCCAAACCGCAAGGATTCCTTCTGTGGGACAATTAAGATTTGTTGGATGGCTCCAGGACGTCTTATAAGGTATTTTTCCAGAGCAGGGTTCTAAGTATGGATGCCTGGGCAGCCAGCCTCACATTCCAATTGTGTCCTAGCAACAAGAAACGTTTGATCTGCTGGCTTGGGGTAGCAACAGAGGGGGCTGAGTTGAAATGGACTTTCCTGAGGATGGTCTTAATGTTGGATTGAGTCCATGGAGACCTTGGTATGGGGCAGTGGCACCAGGGCCCTGAAGGATTCTCCTAACCAGAGGTTATGACAAAGCTCCAATGAGCAAGTTTTCCATGGGGAGACGAGATTTGTTCTTATTGGTGCCTCAGGAAACCACCATATGCTGGTATTGGAAACGAGGCCTCTGAGGAGAGATGCCTGGAAACCAAAGCAATGGATCTGATTAGGGCCTAGGGTCCTGTCCGGTTCAATATTCTTCTCTGGGGACATCTGTTGTCTGAGTGGAGGTAGTTGCTCAGCTGGTTTGAGATCACCCCTGTTTGTCCTGGGCGGCCTACACTATTGGGATGGCCTCGGTGACTTTGGAGGTTTTTCCTCATTTGCAAGGTTGTGGCCAATGGAATGGGAAGAATTCCCTTGAAAGGGAAGCACAGTCCTGAAGTGTGGCTCCAGGGACCCAAGTGTGAAGCTTGTGTGGTCCAGGGCTATTTGGTCAAAAGTCTGAAAACACAAACTCCACTTAGGTTGGGGGATGTAGTTATGGCCGGCCCGATCTATAGAACGTGAGGAGAACTCTTCGGCATATGAACAAAGGGCGAATGTGAGGTGCTTGCTCATGCTTTTTTGTTTTTTTCTGTAAATGTGTCACCGATTGCCATGGAATGTCGTGGTGTCCTCATGGGCCATCGATGAGGCTCCCTTTCTGGGGATTTGACCCGTTCCCAAGAGTTGTGGGTCATTCTGACGGAAGGGAGGAGGCCTTCTTTTTTTTTTTATTTTTTTTGTTTTTTGTTTTTTTTTTTTTTTTTTTACCTCATGTGGAGCACCAAAAGAGGGATTCCAGAGCAGAGTCGGGGGTGGGGGCAACTGGACAACCAGACCTCTGGTTAACATTGGGACCTAAGAACATGGCAAGCCCCATATGTGGGTTCTCGGTCCAGGCACTGAGAGGCCTTCCTTGAGGATAGGTCTCGCACTGAGTTTCACAATGTGTTTTTGTGCCCAAGGAGCCCCTCAAGGCAGGGCGTGGCCTAATGTACCATGCTGGTTTCTCCTACACTGAACGTTGCACAATATGGCAACCAAAAGTTTTCTAGCCATGGGGGAGAAGGAGTTCTATTTTCTGCAACACTTTCACTCCTGGACTGTGATTGGATTTAAGGTCTAGGTTCTGAAGCCTGAAAACTGAGGTTGGGAAGACATGAAGACCTAAGGCCATGGTGTTTCTGATGTGCTCAGTGTTCAGCCAGCTGTTGAGTGTGGGTTGGGAGGGGCAGGCTCAGGCTGTGGCAGACAGGGAATTAGTGTTCAGGCTACACTGTATCATTGGGGTGCAGTCGAGTTTCGTGCAGGATGGTACTCATTTGTGGTTACTGGGTAGCCCCAAAGAGCAAAGTTTTTCTTCTGGAGGGAAGACACAGTGCCACATAGTGGCTCCAGAATTCCCAAACTGGAAGGCTTGTGGGCCAGAAGTGTGAGGAAAAAATTCTGAGAACACAAGCCAGACTTATATTTCGGGGTGAGGGGACGGCAGGCACCCTCTGCAGAGATGATTCGAGATCCCGTATACCTGAAGACAGAGCTAGGATCAGAAGTTGGCTTAGGTCGGAGTTTCTGTCCATGACGGCCCCTTCATGAAGGGGAGCGTGTCACGAGGACATGGAGGTTTTCCCACGATGGGAATTGTGAGATGCTCCAAACCGCAATGATTCCTTCTGTGGGACAGTTGAGACCTGTTGGATGGCTCCAGGACATCCCATAAGGAA
The DNA here is from genome assembly GCF_964662115.1 of Mustela nivalis. Classification (NCBI taxonomy): domain Eukaryota; kingdom Metazoa; phylum Chordata; class Mammalia; order Carnivora; family Mustelidae; genus Mustela; species Mustela nivalis. The sequence continues at coordinate 41,077 of NW_028136324.1, read as the reverse complement.
GTTATCCAGAGCAGGGTTCTAAGGATGGATGCCTGGGCAGCCTGCCTCCCATTCCGGGTGTCTCATAGAGCCAAGGCAAGTTCGATCTGCTGGATCTAGGGGAGCAACCGAGGCGGGTGTGTTGAAATGGGTGAGTTGAGGATAGGTCATAATGTGCATTTGTGTCCATGTAGACCTTGGAATGGGGTGCTTGATCCGGGGCCTTGAGGGATGTTCATAACCGGAGGTTTTGATGGAGCTCTAAAGAGTATGTTTCCTATGTAGAGAAGAGAATTGTTTTGATGAGTGCCTAAGGAATCTCCCATATGCTGGTATTGGAAACCAAGCCTCTGAGGAGAGATGACTGGAATCAAAAGCAATGGATCTGATTAGGGCCTAAGTGCCTGTCCAGTTCAATCTTATTTTATGGGGATATCTGTCTCTGGGTCTGAGTGGAGGTAGTTTCCTAACTAGTGAGAGATCATCCCTGTTTGTCCTGGGCAGCCAACACTATTCGGATGGCCTCGGGGAGATTGGAGGCTACTCCTAATCTATAGGGTTGTGGCCAATGGAAATGGCAGAATTCCCCTGGAGAGGGAAGCCACAGTCCTGAGGTGTGGCTCCAGGGGCCCCAACTTGGATGGTGTGTGGGCCAGGACTGTGGGGACAGAAGTCTGAAAACACAAACTCAGCTTAGGTTTGGGGATGTATGTATGAAGGCTCGATCTACAGACCGTGAGAATTTTCCGGGCTATGAACAAAGGGCGAGTATGTGGCGCTTGCTCAGGCTTTTGTCTCTAGATTTTGTGTCAACGGTGGCCGCGGAATGTCGGGGTGTCCTCAAAAGCCATGGACAATTCTTTCTCTGATGATTTGGCCTGATCCCAAGTGGTTGGGATCATTCTGGATGGGAAGAGTCCTTTCTGTATTTTTTTTTTTTTTTTAGCCTCAGGTATCCCACCAAAGAGGGATTCCAGAGTAGAGCCCTGAGTAGGGGTGACTAGACATCTCGAACTCTGGTTGAGATTGGGGGACTAGGGGCCTGGCAAGCCCCATATGTGGGCTGTTGTTCCAGTCACTAAGAGGCTTTACATGAGGATAGGGCTCACGCTGAGGGTCACAATGTGTGTTTGTGCACATTGTGGCCCTCAGGGATAGGTGGGGCCTCATAGTCCATGCTGCTTTCTCCTACAATGAACATTGGACAACATGCCAACCACTAGGTTTCTTGCCAAGGCGAAAGAGAAGTTCTGATTCTTGCATCACGTTCACTCCTGAGCAGTGAGTGGAGATAAGGTTTAGGTTCTGAAGGTGAAAATGCGGTTGGGTAGAGATGATGGCCTAAAGCCATTGTGGGTGTAATATGGTCTGTGTACGGCCAGCTGTTTGGGTGTTGGACTGGAGGTCTGCCCTCACGCTGTGTCAGACAGGGCTTTAGTGCACAGACTAGACTGTATAATTGGGGTATGGTCGAGTGGCATGCAGGTTGTTACTCATTTGGCGTTTCTGGTTAGCCTTATAGGGCAACATTTTTCTTCTGGAGGGCAGGCAGAGTGCTGCATTGTGTCTCCAGAATTGCCTAACTGGAGGGGTGTGTCCAGGATTGTGAGGAAGGAAGTCTGAAAACACAAGCTAGCACGAGTTTTGGGGCCAAGAGCATGGCAGGCCCACTCTGCAGAGGCTGAATCGAGATCTCCTGCAGGTGAGGTCAGGGCGAGTATCAGATGTTGCCTCAAGCTGGAGTTTGTGTCCATGACGGCCCCTTCCTGAAGGGGGTGGGGGCGTCATGAGGCCAGGGAGGTTTCCCTACGCTGGGAGTTGTGAGCTGCTCCAAACTTCAAAGTTTCCTTCATCAGGACAGTCGAGTACTATTGGATGGTTCCAGGATGCCCCATACAGAAAGACTCGAGAGCAGGGCCCTAAGCGTGGATGCCGAGAAACGCCAACTCACCTTCCCATTGCCTGGTCGAGACAAGGCACGCTCAATCTGCGGGATCTTGGGTTAGCTACCCAGAAGGCTGAGTTAAAATGGACTCTCCTGAGGATGAGTCATAATGTGGGTTGGTGGCCATGGAGACCTTGGAATGTGGCAGTAGCTAAGGGACTCTGCAGGATTCTCCAACCCGAAGGGCTTGACACAACTCCAACAAGGAAGCTTCCCATGTGGAGATGAGAGGTCTTCTGTCTGGTGCCTCAGGAAAGCCCCGTATGCTGGTCTTCGAACCCAGGCCTCTGAGGAGTGATACCTGGACACCAAAGCAAGAGTTCATAATAGAGCCTAGGGGCCTGTCTGGTTCAATCTTCTGTCTGCGGATATCTGTCTGTGTGTCTGCATGGAGGTAGTAGTTGCTCAGCTTGTGTCATAATGCCCCTATTTGTCCAGTGCGGCTTGCGGTAGTGGGATGTCCTTGGAGACCTTGAGGTTTCTACTATTTTGTAGAGTTGTGGCCAATGGAATGGGCAGTTTCTTAGGAGAGAGCAGGCACAGTACTGTGGTGTGGCTCCAGAGTCCCCTGCCTGGAGGCTGGGTGGGCCATGGCTGTGCAGACAGACATCCAAAAACCCTAACTCAGCTCAGGTTAGGGGCCGAGGTTACGGCAGGCCTGATCTACAGTCCACGAGGGGAGCTCTTCTGGATCTGAAAGAAGGGTGAGAGGGAGGCAGTCGCTCAGGCTTTTGTCTCTGGATGTTTTGTCCACAATGGCCGTTTAATGTAGGAGTTGCTTCATGGGTCGTAGAAGTCTCCCTCTCTGGTAGTTTGTCCAGCCCCCAAGAGTTTGGGGTCATTCTGTGGGAAGGGAAGTGTCCTGTTTTCTGCTTCATGTGTCCCCCAAGTAGAGGGATTCTAGAGCATAGCAGTGGGTACTGACAACTGGAATACTCGCCCTCTGGTTAAGCCTGGGGGCCTATGGATATGACAAGCCCCATATGCAGGATCTTGGTCCAGCCACTGAAAGGCGTTACTTTAATACGGGACTCACGCTGCAGGTCACAATGCATGTCTGTGCCCTAGGCGGCCCTCAAACACTGGCGTGGCCTTTCGGACAATGCAGGTTTTCCCACATTGAACGTTGGACAACATGCCAACCACAAGGTTTCTGGCCATGGGGAAGGAGGAATTCTAATTTCTGCATCACGTTCACCCCTGGGCAGTGATTGGAGATAAGGTTTAGTTTCTGAAGCCTGAAAACCGAGGTTGGGAAGAGATGACGACCTACAGCAATAGCGGGTCCTATGTGTCCAGGTTGGGGCCAGCTGTCTGGGTTTTGTTTGGGATGTCATGTCTCAGGCTGTGCCAGACAGGGCATTAGTATACAGGGTAGACTCTATAATTGCTTTACCATCGAGTGACATGCATTAGAAAATCATTTGGGGTTTCTTATTAGCAGCATAGGGCAAAGTTTTTCTTCTGGAGGGCAGGCAGCATGCTGCATTGTGGCTTCGGAATTCCCAAACTGGAGGGCTTGTGGGCCAGGAGAGTGAGGACGTGGCTGAGAACACAAGCTAGGCTTAGGTTTCGGGGCAAGGACATGGCAGGCCCACTCTGCAGAGCTGAATTGAGATCTCATGCATCTGAAGTCAGTCGAGGATCAGACTTTGCTCAGGTTTGAGTTTCTGTCCATGATGGCCCCTTCAAGAAGAGGGGGGATTATGAGGCCATGGGCGTTTTGCCACTATTGGAGTTGTGGGATGCTCCAAACCGCAAGGATTCCTTCTGTGGGACAATTAAGATTTGTTGGATGGCTCCAGGACGTCTTATAAGGTATTTTTCCAGAACAGGGTTCTACGTATGGATGGCTGGGCAGCCAGCCTCACATTCCAATTGTCTCCTAGCAACAAGAAACGTTTAATCTGCTGGCTTGGGGTAGCAACAGAGGGGGCTGAGTTGAAATGGACTTTCCTGAGGATGGTCTTAATGTTGGATTGAGTCCATGGAGACCTTGGTATGGGGCAGTGGCACCAGGGCCCTGAAGGATTCTCCTAACCAGAGGTTATGACAAAGCTCTAATGAGCAAGTTTTCCATGGGTAGACGAGATTTGTTCTTATTGGTGCCTCAGGAAACCACCATATGCTGATATTGGAAACGAGGCCTCTGAGGAGAGATGCCTGGAAACCAAAGCAATGGATCTGATTAGGGCCTAGGGGCCTGTCCGGTTCAATATTCTTCTCTGGGGACATCTGTTGTCTGAGTGGAGGTAGTTGCTCAGCTGGTTTGAGATCACCCCTGTTTGTCCTGGGCGGCCTACACTATTGGGATGGCCTCAGTGACTTTGGATGTTTTTCCACATTTGCAAGGTTGTGGCCAATGGAATGGGAAGAATTCCCTTGAAAGGGAAGCAGAGTCCTGAGGTGTGGCTCCAGGGACCCAAGTGTGGAGCGTGTGTGGTCCAGGGCTATTTCGACAAAAGTCTGAAAACACAAACTCCACTTAGGTTGGTGGATGTAGGTATGGCCGGCCCGATCTATAGACCCTGAGGAGAACTCTTCGGGATATGAACAAAGGGTGAATGTGAGGTGCTTGCTCATGCTTTTTTTTTTTTTTCTGGAAATGTGTCACCGATTGCAATGGAATGTCGGGGTGTCCTCATGGGCCATCGATGAGGCTCCCTTTCTGGGGATTGACCCGATCCCAAGGGTTTGGGGTCATTGTGTCGGAAGGGAGGAGGCCTTTGTGTTTTTTTTTTTTTTTTTTTTACCTCAGGTGTACCACCAACAGAGGGATTCCAGAGCAGAGTCCTGGGGAGGGGCGACCGGACAACCAGACCTCTGGTTAACATTGGGACCTAAGAACATGGCAAGCCCCATATTTGGGCTCTTGGTCCAGACACTGAGAGGCCTTCCTTGAGGATAGGTCTCACACTGAGTTTCACAATGTGTTTTTGTGCCCAAGGAGCCCCTCAAGGCAGGGCGTGGCCTAATGTACCATGCTGGTTTCTCCTACACTGAACGTTGCACAATATGGCAACCAAAAGTTTTCTGGCCATGGGGAAAAAGGAGTTCTAATTTCTGCAACACTTTCACTCCTGGACTGTGATTAGATTTAAGGTCTAGGTTCTGAAGCCTGAAAACTGAGGTTGGGAAGAGATGAAGACCTAAGGCCATGGTGTGTCTGATGTGCTCAGTGTTCGGCTAGCTGTTGAGTGTGGGTTAGGAGGTGCAGGCTCAGGCTGTGGCAGACAGGGAATTAGTGCCCAGGCTAGACTGTATCATTGGGGTGCAGGCGAGTTTCGTGCAGGATGGTACTCATTTGTAGTTACTGGGTAGCCCCAGAGGTCAACGTTTTTCTTCTGTAGGGAAGACACAGTGTCAAATAGTGGCTCCAGAATTCCCAAACTGGAAGGCTTGTGGGCCAGGAGTGTGAGGAAAAAATTCTTAGAACACAAGCCAGACTTAGATTTCGGGGTGAGGGGACGGCAGGCACCCTCTGCAGAGATGATTCGAGATCCCGTATACCTGAAGACAGAGCTAGGATCAGACGTTGGCTTAGGTCGGAGTTTCTGTCCATGACGGCCCCTTCATGAAGGGGAGCGTGTCACGAGGACATGGAGGTTTTCCCACGATGGGAATTGTGAGATGCTCCAAACCGCAATGATTCCTTCTGTGGGACAGTCGAGACCTGTTGGATGGCTCCAGGACATCCCATAAGGAAGTTATCCAGAGCAGGGTTCTAAGGATGGATGCCTCGGCAGCCTGCCTCCCATTCCAGGTGTCTCATAGAGCCAAGGCAAGTTCGATCTGCCTGATCTAGGGGAGCAACTGAATCGGGTGTGTTGAAATGGGTGAGTTGAGGATGGGTCATAATGTGCATTTGTGTCCATGGAGACCTTGGAATGGGGTCTTGATCCGGGTCCTTGAGGGATGTTCATAACCGGAGGTTTTGATGGAGCTCTAAAGAGTATGTTTCCTATGTAGAGAAGAGAATTGTTTTGATGAGTGCCTAAGGAATCTCCCATATGCTGGTATTGGAAACCAGGCCTCTGAGGAGAGATGACTGGAAACAAAAGCAATCGAGATGATTAGGGCCTAGGTGCCTGTCCGGTTCAATCACTTTCCTGAGGATACGTGTATAAGGATCTGAGGGGATGTAGTTGCTCAGCTTGTGTCAGATCGCCCCTGTTTGTCCTGGGCAGCCTATAATATTGGGATGGCCTCAGGACTTTGGAGTTTCTCCTAATGTATAGGGTTGTGGCCAATGGAATGGGCAGAAATCCCCTGGAGAGGGCAGGCAAAGTTCTGAGTTTGGCTCTAGGGCCCCAACCTTGAGGGTGTGTGGGCCAGGCCTGTGGGGACAAAAATCTGAAAACACAAACTCTGCTTAGGATTGGGGACATAGTTATGGCATGCCCAATCTACAGACCGTGACAACACTTCAGGATATGAAAAAGTTTGAGTTTGAGTTGCTTGCTCAGATTTTGTCTCTGGATTGGTGACAACAATGTGGGTGGAATGCTGGCGTGGCCTCATGGGTTGTGGACGGCTTTCCTTCTCTGAGGATTTGACCCAATCCCAAGAGTTTGGGTACGTTCTGTGGGATGGGAGGAGTCCTTTCTGTTTTTTATTTTATTTTATTTTATTTTTTGTACCTCATGTGTCCCAATAAAAGAGGGATTCCAGAGCAGAGTCCTCGGGAGGGACAACTGGACAACCTCACCTCTGTTTTAGTTTGGGGGCCTAGGGGCATGGCAAATCCAATATGTGGGCTCTTGATTCAGACACTGAGAGGCCTTCCTTGAGGACAGGGCTCATGCTGAGGGTCACAATGCCTATTTGTGCCAACAAGGCCCTCAAGCATGGGAAGGGCCTCATGGGCCATGTTGGATTCTCCGACACTGAACGTTGGAGAATATGCCAACCACAAGGTTTCTGGCCATGGCGAAGGAAGAGTTGTGACTTCTGCATCACGTTCACCGCTGGACAGTGATTGGAGTTTAGGTCTAGGTTCTGAAACCCGAAAACCGAGGTTGGGAAGAGATGAAGACCTAAGGACCTGTTGGGTCCAATGAGCTCAGTGTGTGGCCAGCTGTTGAGCGTAGGTCTGGAGGTGTGGGCTCATGCTGTGTCAGACAAGGCATTAGACAGGGTAGACTGTATATTTGGGGTGCAGTCGAGTGGCGTTCAATTGATCCTCATTCGGGTTTCTAGGTAGTTCCATTAGGCAACGTTTTTCTCTGGGAGGGCTAGCAGAGTGCTGCATTGTGGCCCCAGGATTGCCAAACTGTAGGGCTTTTGGGCCAGGGGTGTGAGGACTGTAGTCTGAGAACACAAGCTAGGCTTAGTTTTTGGGGTGAGGGCACAGAAGGCACACTCTGCAGAGCTGAATCATGATCTCATGCACCTGAAGTCAGGGCGAATATCAGACGTTTGCTCAGGTTGGAGTTTCTGTCCATGATGGCCACTTTATAAAGTGGAGCGTCTCAAGAGGCCATGTAGATTTTCCCACAATGGGAGTTGTGAGATGATCCAGACTGCAAATATTCCTTCTGTGGGACACTTGAGACCTGTTGGATGGCTCTAGGATGTCCCATATGGAATGACTCCAGAGTAGGGTTCTAAGGATTGATGCCTATGCAGCCCACCTCCCATTCTAGTTGTCTCCTAGCAACAAGGCAGGTTTGATCTGCAGGCCCTGGGGGAGAAACCAAGGGGGTTGAGTTGACATGGACGCTCCCGAGGATAGATCATAATGTGGGTTTAAGTCCATGGAGACCTTGGAATTGGGCGCTTGATCCGGGGCCCTGAAAGATTCTCCTAAACAGAGGTTTTTATAGAGCTCCAAAGAGTACATTTCCTATGTGGAGACGAGATTTTTCTGATGAGTGCCACAGTAATTCCCCTATGCTGGTATTGGAAACCAGGCCTCTGAGGAGAGATGCCTGGAAACAAAAGCATTGGATCTGATTAGGGCCTAAGTGCCTGTCCAGTTCAATCTTATTCTATGGGGATATCTGTCTCTGGGTCTGAGTGGAGGTAGTTTCCTAACTTGTGAGAGATCATCCCTGTTTGTCCTGGGCAGCCAACACTATTCGGATGGCCTCGGGGAGATGGGAGGATACTCCTAATCTATAGGGTTGTGGCCAATGGAAATGGCAGAATTCCCCTGGAGAGGGAAGCCACAGTCCTGAGGTGTGGCTCCAGGGGCCCCAACTTGGATGGTGTGTGGGCCAGGACTGTGGGGACAGAAGTCTGAAAACTCAAACTCAGCTTAGGTTTGGGGATGTATGTATGAAGGCTCGATCTACAGACCGTGAGAATTTTCCGGGCTATGAACAAAGGGCGAGTATGTGGCGCTTGCTCAGGCTTTTGTCTCTAGATTTTGTGTCAACGGTGGCCGCGGAATGTCGGGGTGTCCTCAAAAGCCATGGACAATTCTTTCTCTGATGATTTGGCCTGATCCCAAGTGGTTGGGATCATTCTGTGGAAGGGAAGAGTCCTTTCTGTATTTTTTTTTTTTTTTACCTCAGGTATCCCACCAAAGAGGGATTCCAGAGTAGAGCCCTGAGTAGGGGTGACTAGACATCTCGAACTCTGGTTGAGATTGGGGGACTAGGGGCCTGGCAAGCCCCATATGTGGGCTGTTGTTCCAGTCACTAAGAGGCTTTACATGAGGATAGGGCTCACGCTGAGGGTCACAATGTGTGTTTGTGCACATTGTGGCCCTCAGGGATAGGTGGGGCCTCATAGTCCATGCTGCTTTCTCCTACAATGAACATTGGACAACATGCCAACCACTAGGTTTCTTGCCAAGGCGAAAGAGAAGTTCTGATTCTTGCATCACGTTCACTCCTGAGCAGTGAGTGGAGATAAGGTCTAGGTTCTTAAGGTGAAAATGCGGTTGGGTAGAGATGATGGCCTAAAGCCATTGTGGGTGTAATATGGTCTGTGTACGGCCAGCTGTTTGGGTGTTGGACTGGAGGTCTGCCCTCACGCTGTGTCAGACAGGGCTTTAGTGCACAGACTAGACTGTATAATTGGGGTATGGTCGAGTGGCATGCAGGTTGTTACTCATTTGGCGTTTCTGGTTAGCCTTATAGGGCAACATTTTTCTTCTGGAGGGCAGGCAGAGTGCTGCATTGTGTCTCCAGAATTGCCTAACTGGAGGGGTGTGTCCAGGATTGTGAGGAAGGAAGTCTGAAAACACAAGCTAGCACGAGTTTTGGGGCCAAGAGCATGGCAGGCCCACTCTGCAGAGGCTGAATCGAGATCTCCTGCAGGTGAGGTCAGGGCGAGTATCAGATGTTGCCTCAAGCTGGAGTTTGTGTCCATGACGGCCCCTTCCTGAAGGGGGTGGGGGCGTCATGAGGCCAGGGAGGTTTCCCTACGCTGGGAGTTGTGAGCTGCTCCAAACTTCAAAGTTTCCTTCATCAGGACAGTCGAGTACTATTGGATGGTTCCAGGATGCCCCATACAGAAAGACTCGAGAGCAGGGCCCTAAGCGTGGATGCCGAGAAACGCCAACTCACCTTCCCATTGCCTGGTCGAGACAAGGCACGCTCAATCTGCGGGATCTTGGGTTAGCTACCCAGAAGGCTGAGTTAAAATGGACTCTCCTGAGGATGAGTCATAATGTGGGTTGGTGGCCATGGAGACCTTGGAATGTGGCAGTAGCTAAGGGACTCTGCAGGATTCTCCAACCCGAAGGGCTTGACACAACTCCAACAAGGAAGCTTCCCATGTGGAGATGAGAGGTCTTCTGTCTGGTGCCTCAGGAAAGCCCCGTATGCTGGTCTTCGAACCCAGGCCTCTGAGGAGTGATACCTGGACACCAAAGCAAGAGTTCATAATAGAGCCTAGGGGCCTGTCTGGTTCAATCTTCTGTCTGCGGATATCTGTCTGTGTGTCTGCATGGAGGTAGTAGTTGCTCAGCTTGTGTCATAATGCCCCTATTTGTCCAGTGCGGCTTGCGGTAGTGGGATGTCCTTGGAGACCTTGAGGTTTCTACTATTTTGTAGAGTTGTGGCCAATGGAATGGGCAGTTTCTTAGGAGAGAGCAGGCACAGTACTGTGGTGTGGCTCCAGAGTCCCCTGCCTGGAGGCTGGGTGGGCCATGGCTGTGCAGACAGACATCCAAAAACCCTAACTCAGCTCAGGTTAGGGGCCGAGGTTACGGCAGGCCTGATCTACAGTCCACGAGGGGAGCTCTTCTGGATCTGAAAGAAGGGTGAGAGGGAGGCAGTCGCTCAGGCTTTTGTCTCTGGATGTTTTGTCCACAATGGCCGTTTAATGTAGGAGTTGCTTCATGGGTCGTAGAAGTCTCCCTCTCTGGTAGTTTGTCCAGCCCCCAAGAGTTTGGGGTCATTCTGTGGGAAGGGAAGTGTCCTGTTTTCTGCTTCATGTGTCCCCCAAGTAGAGGGATTCTAGAGCATAGCAGTGGGTACTGACAACTGGAATACTCGCCCTCTGGTTAAGCCTGGGGGCCTATGGATATGACAAGCCCCATATGCAGGATCTTGGTCCAGCCACTGAGAGGCGTTACTTTAATACGGGACTCACGCTGCAGGTCACAATGCATGTCTGTGCCCTAGGCGGCCCTCAAGCACTGGCGTGGCCTTTCGGACAATGCAGGTTTTCCCACATTGAACGTTGGACAACATGCCAACCACAAGGTTTCTGGCCATGGGGAAGGAGGAATTCTAATTTCTGCATCACGTTCACCCCTGGGCAGTGATTGGAGATAAGGTTTAGGTTCTGAAGCCTGAAAACCGAGGTTGGGAAGAGATGACGACCTACAGCAATAGCGGGTCCTATGTGTCCAGGTTGGGGCCAGCTGTCTGGGTTTTGTTTGGGATGTCATGTCTCAGGCTGTGCCAGACAGGGCATTAGTATACAGGGTAGACTCTATAATTGCTTTACCATCGAGTGACATGCATTAGAAAATCATTTGGGGTTTCTTATTAGCAGCATAGGGCAAAGTTTTTCTTCTGGAGGGCAGGCAGCATGCTGCATTGTGGCTTCGGAATTCCCAAACTGGAGGGCTTGTGGGCCAGGAGAGTGAGGACGTGGCTGAGAACACAAGCTAGGCTTAGGTTTCGGGGCAAGGACATGGCAGGCACACTCTGCAGAGCTGAATTGAGATCTCATGCATCTGAAGTCAGTCGAGGATCAGACTTTGCTCAGGTTTGAGTTTCTGTCCATGATGGCCCCTTCAAGAAGAGGGGGGATTATGAGGCCATGGGCGTTTTGCCACTATTGGAGTTGTGGGATGCTCCAAACCGCAAGGATTCCTTCTGTGGGACAATTAAGATTTGTTGGATGGCTCCAGGACGTCTTATAAGGTATTTTTCCAGAACAGGGTTCTACGTATGGATGGCTGGGCAGCCAGCCTCACATTCCAATTGTCTCCTAGCAACAAGAAACGTTTAATCTGCTGGCTTGGGGTAGCAACAGAGGGGGCTGAGTTGAAATGGACTTTCCTGAGGATGGTCTTAATGTTGGATTGAGTCCATGGAGACCTTGGTATGGGGCAGTGGCACCAGGGCCCTGAAGGATTCTCCTAACCAGAGGTTATGACAAAGCTCTAATGAGCAAGTTTTCCATGGGTAGACGAGATTTGTTCTTATTGGTGCCTAGGAAACCACCATATGCTGGTATTGGAAACGAGGCCTCTGAGGAGAGATGCCTGGAAACCAAAGCAATGGATCTGATTAGGGCCTAGGGGCCTGTCCGGTTCAATATTCTTCTCTGGGGACATCTGTTGTCTGAGTGGAGGTAGTTGCTCAGCTGGTTTGAGATCACCCCTGTTTGTCCTGGGCGGCCTACACTATTGGGATGGCCTCAGTGACTTTGGATGTTTTTCCACATTTGCAAGGTTGTGGCCAATGGAATGGGAAGAATTCCCTTGAAAGGGAAGCAGAGTCCTGAGGTGTGGCTCCAGGGACCCAAGTGTGGAGCGTGTGTGGTCCAGGGCTATTTCGACAAAAGTCTGAAAACACAAACTCCACTTAGGTTGGTGGATGTAGGTATGGCCGGCCCGATCTATAGACCCTGAGGAGAACTCTTCGGGATATGAACAAAGGGCGAATGTGAGGTGCTTGCTCATGCTTTTTTTTTTTTTTTTCTGGAAATGTGTCACCGATTGCAATGGAATGTCGGGGTGTCCTCATGGGCCATCGATGAGGCTCCCTTTCTGGGGATTGACCCGATCCCAAGGGTTTGGGGTCATTGTGTCGGAAGGGAGGAGGCCTTTGTGTTTTTTTTTTTTTTTTTTTACCTCAGGTGTACCACCAACAGAGGGATTCCAGAGCAGAGTCCTGGGGAGGGGCGACCGGACAACCAGACCTCTGGTTAACATTGGGACCTAAGAACATGGCAAGCCCCATATTTGGGCTCTTGGTCCAGACACTGAGAGGCCTTCCTTGAGGATAGGTCTCACACTGAGTTTCACAATGTGTTTTTGTGCCCAAGGAGCCCCTCAAGGCAGGGCGTGGCCTAATGTACCATGCTGGTTTCTCCTACACTGAACGTTGCACAATATGGCAACCAAAAGTTTTCTGGCCATGGGGAAAAAGGAGTTCTAATTTCTGCAACACTTTCACTCCTGGACTGTGATTAGATTTAAGGTCTAGGTTCTGAAGCCTGAAAACTGAGGTTGGGAAGAGATGAAGACCTAAGGCCATGGTGTGTCTGATGTGCTCAGTGTTCGGCTAGCTGTTGAGTGTGGGTTAGGAGGTGCAGGCTCAGGCTGTGGCAGACAGGGAATTAGTGCCCAGGCTAGACTGTATCATTGGGGTGCAGGCGAGTTTCGTGCAGGATGGTACTCATTTGTAGTTACTGGGTAGCCCCAGAGGTCAACGTTTTTCTTCTGTAGGGAAGACACAGTGTCAAATAGTGGCTCCAGAATTCCCAAACTGGAAGGCTTGTGGGCCAGGAGTGTGAGGAAAAAATTCTTAGAACACAAGCCAGACTTAGATTTCGGGGTGAGGGGACGGCAGGCACCCTCTGCAGAGATGATTCGAGATCCCGTATACCTGAAGACAGAGCTAGGATCAGACGTTGGCTTAGGTCGGAGTTTCTGTCCATGACGGCCCCTTCATGAAGGGGAGCGTGTCACGAGGACATGGAGGTTTTCCCACGATGGGAATTGTGAGATGCTCCAAACCGCAATGATTCCTTCTGTGGGACAGTCGAGACCTGTTGGATGGCTCCAGGACATCCCATAAGGAAGTTATCCAGAGCAGGGTTCTAAGGATGGATGCCTCGGCAGCCTGCCTCCCATTCCAGGTGTCTCATAGAGCCAAGGCAAGTTCGATCTGCCTGATCTAGGGGAGCAACTGAATCGGGTGTGTTGAAATGGGTGAGTTGAGGATGGGTCATAATGTGCATTTGTGTCCATGGAGACCTTGGAATGGGGTCTTGATCCGGGTCCTTGAGGGATGTTCATAACCGGAGGTTTTGATGGAGCTCTAAAGAGTATGTTTCCTATGTAGAGAAGAGAATTGTTTTGATGAGTGCCTAAGGAATCTCCCATATGCTGGTATTGGAAACCAGGCCTCTGAGGAGAGATGACTGGAAACAAAAGCAATCGAGATGATTAGGGCCTAGGTGCCTGTCCGGTTCAATCACTTTCCTGAGGATACGTGTATAAGGATCTGAGGGGATGTAGTTGCTCAGCTTGTGTCAGATCGCCCCTGTTTGTCCTGGGCAGCCTATAATATTGGGATGGCCTCAGGACTTTGGAGTTTCTCCTAATGTATAGGGTTGTGGCCAATGGAATGGGCAGAAATCCCCTGGAGAGGGCAGGCAAAGTTCTGAGTTTGGCTCTAGGGCCCCAACCTTGAGGGTGTGTGGGCCAGGCCTGTGGGGACAAAAATCTGAAAACACAAACTCTGCTTAGGATTGGGGACATAGTTATGGCATGCCCAATCTACAGACCGTGACAACACTTCAGGATATGAAAAAGTTTGAGTTTGAGTTGCTTGCTCAGATTTTGTCTCTGGATTGGTGACAACAATGTGGGTGGAATGCTGGCGTGGCCTCATGGGTTGTGGACGGCTTTCCTTCTCTGAGGATTTGACCCAATCCCAAGAGTTTGGGTACGTTCTGTGGGATGGGAGGAGTCCTTTCTGTTTTTTATTTTATTTTATTTTATTTTTTGTACCTCATGTGTCCCAATAAAAGAGGGATTCCAGAGCAGAGTCCTCGGGAGGGACAACTGGACAACCTCACCTCTGTTTTAGTTTGGGGGCCTAGGGGCATGGCAAATCCAATATGTGGGCTCTTGATTCAGACACTGAGAGGCCTTCCTTGAGGACAGGGCTCATGCTGAGGGTCACAATGCCTATTTGTGCCAACAAGGCCCTCAAGCATGGGAAGGGCCTCATGGGCCATGTTGGATTCTCCGACACTGAACGTTGGAGAATATGCCAACCACAAGGTTTCTGGCCATGGCGAAGGAAGAGTTGTGACTTCTGCATCACGTTCACCGCTGGACAGTGATTGGAGTTTAGGTCTAGGTTCTGAAACCCGAAAACCGAGGTTGGGAAGAGATGAAGACCTAAGGACCTGTTGGGTCCAATGAGCTCAGTGTGTGGCCAGCTGTTGAGCGTAGGTCTGGAGGTGTGGGCTCATGCTGTGTCAGACAAGGCATTAGACAGGGTAGACTGTATATTTGGGGTGCAGTCGAGTGGCGTTCAATTGATCCTCATTCGGGTTTCTAGGTAGTTCCATTAGGCAACGTTTTTCTCTGGGAGGGCTAGCAGAGTGCTGCATTGTGGCCCCAGGATTGCCAAACTGTAGGGCTTTTGGGCCAGGGGTGTGAGGACTGTAGTCTGAGAACACAAGCTAGGCTTAGTTTTTGGGGTGAGGGCACAGAAGGCACACTCTGCAGAGCTGAATCATGATCTCATGCACCTGAAGTCAGGGCGAATATCAGACGTTTGCTCAGGTTGGAGTTTCTGTCCATGATGGCCACTTTATAAAGTGGAGCGTCTCAAGAGGCCATGTAGATTTTCCCACAATGGGAGTTGTGAGATGATCCAGACTGCAAATATTCCTTCTGTGGGACACTTGAGACCTGTTGGATGGCTCTAGGATGTCCCATATGGAATGACTCCAGAGTAGGGTTCTAAGGATTGATGCCTATGCAGCCCACCTCCCATTCTAGTTGTCTCCTAGCAACAAGGCAGGTTTGATCTGCAGGCCCTGGGGGAGAAACCAAGGGGGTTGAGTTGACATGGACGCTCCCGAGGATAGATCATAATGTGGGTTTAAGTCCATGGAGACCTTGGAATTGGGCGCTTGATCCGGGGCCCTGAAAGATTCTCCTAAACAGAGGTTTTTATAGAGCTCCAAAGAGTACATTTCCTATGTGGAGACGAGATTTTTCTGATGAGTGCCACAGTAATTCCCCTATGCTGGTATTGGAAACCAGGCCTCTGAGGAGAGATGCCTGGAAACAAAAGCATTGGATCTGATTAGGGCCTAAGTGCCTGTCCAGTTCAATCTTATTCTATGGGGATATCTGTCTCTGGGTCTGAGTGGAGGTAGTTTCCTAACTTGTGAGAGATCATCCCTGTTTGTCCTGGGCAGCCAACACTATTCGGATGGCCTCGGGGAGATGGGAGGATACTCCTAATCTATAGGGTTGTGGCCAATGGAAATGGCAGAATTCCCCTGGAGAGGGAAGCCACAGTCCTGAGGTGTGGCTCCAGGGGCCCCAACTTGGATGGTGTGTGGGCCAGGACTGTGGGGACAGAAGTCTGAAAACTCAAACTCAGCTTAGGTTTGGGGATGTATGTATGAAGGCTCGATCTACAGACCGTGAGAATTTTCCGGGCTATGAACAAAGGGCGAGTATGTGGCGCTTGCTCAGGCTTTTGTCTCTAGATTTTGTGTCAACGGTGGCCGCGGAATGTCGGGGTGTCCTCAAAAGCCATGGACAATTCTTTCTCTGATGATTTGGCCTGATCCCAAGTGGTTGGGATCATTCTGTGGAAGGGAAGAGTCCTTTCTGTATTTTTTTTTTTTTTTTTACCTCAGGTATCCCACCAAAGAGGGATTCCAGAGTAGAGCCCTGAGTAGGGGTGACTAGACATCTCGAACTCTGGTTGAGATTGGGGGACTAGGGGCCTGGCAAGCCCCATATGTGGGCTGTTGTTCCAGTCACTAAGAGGCTTTACATGAGGATAGGGCTCACGCTGAGGGTCACAATGTGTGTTTGTGCACATTGTGGCCCTCAGGGATAGGTGGGGCCTCATAGTCCATGCTGCTTTCTCCTACAATGAACATTGGACAACATGCCAACCACTAGGTTTCTTGCCAAGGCGAAAGAGAAGTTCTGATTCTTGCATCACGTTCACTCCTGAGCAGTGAGTGGAGATAAGGTCTAGGTTCTTAAGGTGAAAATGCGGTTGGGTAGAGATGATGGCCTAAAGCCATTGTGGGTGTAATATGGTCTGTGTACGGCCAGCTGTTTGGGTGTTGGACTGGAGGTCTGCCCTCACGCTGTGTCAGACAGGGCTTTAGTGCACAGACTAGACTGTATAATTGGGGTATGGTCGAGTGGCATGCAGGTTGTTACTCATTTGGCGTTTCTGGTTAGCCTTATAGGGCAACATTTTTCTTCTGGAGGGCAGGCAGAGTGCTGCATTGTGTCTCCAGAATTGCCTAACTGGAGGGGTGTGTCCAGGATTGTGAGGAAGGAAGTCTGAAAACACAAGCTAGCACGAGTTTTGGGGCCAAGAGCATGGCAGGCCCACTCTGCAGAGGCTGAATCGAGATCTCCTGCAGGTGAGGTCAGGGCGAGTATCAGATGTTGCCTCAAGCTGGAGTTTGTGTCCATGACGGCCCCTTCCTGAAGGGGGTGGGGGCGTCATGAGGCCAGGGAGGTTTCCCTACGCTGGGAGTTGTGAGCTGCTCCAAACTTCAAAGTTTCCTTCATCAGGACAGTCGAGTACTATTGGATGGTTCCAGGATGCCCCATACAGAAAGACTCGAGAGCAGGGCCCTAAGCGTGGATGCCGAGAAACGCCAACTCACCTTCCCATTGCCTGGTCGAGACAAGGCACGCTCAATCTGCGGGATCTTGGGTTAGCTACCCAGAAGGCTGAGTTAAAATGGACTCTCCTGAGGATGAGTCATAATGTGGGTTGGTGGCCATGGAGACCTTGGAATGTGGCAGTAGCTAAGGGACTCTGCAGGATTCTCCAACCCGAAGGGCTTGACACAACTCCAACAAGGAAGCTTCCCATGTGGAGATGAGAGGTCTTCTGTCTGGTGCCTCAGGAAAGCCCCGTATGCTGGTCTTCGAACCCAGGCCTCTGAGGAGTGATACCTGGACACCAAAGCAAGAGTTCATAATAGAGCCTAGGGGCCTGTCTGGTTCAATCTTCTGTCTGCGGATATCTGTCTGTGTGTCTGCATGGAGGTAGTAGTTGCTCAGCTTGTGTCATAATGCCCCTATTTGTCCAGTGCGGCTTGCGGTAGTGGGATGTCCTTGGAGACCTTGAGGTTTCTACTATTTTGTAGAGTTGTGGCCAATGGAATGGGCAGTTTCTTAGGAGAGAGCAGGCACAGTACTGTGGTGTGGCTCCAGAGTCCCCTGCCTGGAGGCTGGGTGGGCCATGGCTGTGCAGACAGACATCCAAAAACCCTAACTCAGCTCAGGTTAGGGGCCGAGGTTACGGCAGGCCTGATCTACAGTCCACGAGGGGAGCTCTTCTGGATCTGAAAGAAGGGTGAGAGGGAGGCAGTCGCTCAGGCTTTTGTCTCTGGATGTTTTGTCCACAATGGCCGTTTAATGTAGGAGTTGCTTCATGGGTCGTAGAAGTCTCCCTCTCTGGTAGTTTGTCCAGCCCCCAAGAGTTTGGGGTCATTCTGTGGGAAGGGAAGTGTCCTGTTTTCTGCTTCATGTGTCCCCCAAGTAGAGGGATTCTAGAGCATAGCAGTGGGTACTGACAACTGGAATACTCGCCCTCTGGTTAAGCCTGGGGGCCTATGGATATGACAAGCCCCATATGCAGGATCTTGGTCCAGCCACTGAGAGGCGTTACTTTAATACGGGACTCACGCTGCAGGTCACAATGCATGTCTGTGCCCTAGGCGGCCCTCAAGCACTGGCGTGGCCTTTCGGACAATGCAGGTTTTCCCACATTGAACGTTGGACAACATGCCAACCACAAGGTTTCTGGCCATGGGGAAGGAGGAATTCTAATTTCTGCATCACGTTCACCCCTGGGCAGTGATTGGAGATAAGGTTTAGGTTCTGAAGCCTGAAAACCGAGGTTGGGAAGAGATGACGACCTACAGCAATAGCGGGTCCTATGTGTCCAGGTTGGGGCCAGCTGTCTGGGTTTTGTTTGGGATGTCATGTCTCAGGCTGTGCCAGACAGGGCATTAGTATACAGGGTAGACTCTATAATTGCTTTACCATCGAGTGACATGCATTAGAAAATCATTTGGGGTTTCTTATTAGCAGCATAGGGCAAAGTTTTTCTTCTGGAGGGCAGGCAGCATGCTGCATTGTGGCTTCGGAATTCCCAAACTGGAGGGCTTGTGGGCCAGGAGAGTGAGGACGTGGCTGAGAACACAAGCTAGGCTTAGGTTTCGGGGCAAGGACATGGCAGGCCCACTCTGCAGAGCTGAATTGAGATCTCATGCATCTGAAGTCAGTCGAGGATCAGACTTTGCTCAGGTTTGAGTTTCTGTCCATGATGGCCCCTTCAAGAAGAGGGGGGATTATGAGGCCATGGGCGTTTTGCCACTATTGGAGTTGTGGGATGCTCCAAACCGCAAGGATTCCTTCTGTGGGACAATTAAGATTTGTTGGATGGCTCCAGGACGTCTTATAAGGTATTTTTCCAGAACAGGGTTCTACGTATGGATGGCTGGGCAGCCAGCCTCACATTCCAATTGTCTCCTAGCAACAAGAAACGTTTAATCTGCTGGCTTGGGGTAGCAACAGAGGGGGCTGAGTTGAAATGGACTTTCCTGAGGATGGTCTTAATGTTGGATTGAGTCCATGGAGACCTTGGTATGGGGCAGTGGCACCAGGGCCCTGAAGGATTCTCCTAACCAGAGGTTATGACAAAGCTCTAATGAGCAAGTTTTCCATGGGTAGACGAGATTTGTTCTTATTGGTGCCTCAGGAAACCACCATATGCTGGTATTGGAAACGAGGCCTCTGAGGAGAGATGCCTGGAAACCAAAGCAATGGATCTGATTAGGGCCTAGGGGCCTGTCCGGTTCAATATTCTTCTCTGGGGACATCTGTTGTCTGAGTGGAGGTAGTTGCTCAGCTGGTTTGAGATCACCCCTGTTTGTCCTGGGCGGCCTACACTATTGGGATGGCCTCAGTGACTTTGGATGTTTTTCCACATTTGCAAGGTTGTGGCCAATGGAATGGGAAGAATTCCCTTGAAAGGGAAGCAGAGTCCTGAGGTGTGGCTCCAGGGACCCAAGTGTGGAGCGTGTGTGGTCCAGGGCTATTTCGACAAAAGTCTGAAAACACAAACTCCACTTAGGTTGGTGGATGTAGGTATGGCCGGCCCGATCTATAGACCCTGAGGAGAACTCTTCGGGATATGAACAAAGGGCGAATGTGAGGTGCTTGCTCATGCTTTTTTTTTTTTTTTCTGGAAATGTGTCACCGATTGCAATGGAATGTCGGGGTGTCCTCATGGGCCATCGATGAGGCTCCCTTTCTGGGGATTGACCCGATCCCAAGGGTTTGGGGTCATTGTGTCGGAAGGGAGGAGGCCTTTGTGTTTTTTTTTTTTTTTTTTTACCTCAGGTGTACCACCAACAGAGGGATTCCAGAGCAGAGTCCTGGGGAGGGGCGACCGGACAACCAGACCTCTGGTTAACATTGGGACCTAAGAACATGGCAAGCCCCATATTTGGGCTCTTGGTCCAGACACTGAGAGGCCTTCCTTGAGGATAGGTCTCACACTGAGTTTCACAATGTGTTTTTGTGCCCAAGGAGCCCCTCAAGGCAGGGCGTGGCCTAATGTACCATGCTGGTTTCTCCTACACTGAACGTTGCACAATATGGCAACCAAAAGTTTTCTGGCCATGGGGAAAAAGGAGTTCTAATTTCTGCAACACTTTCACTCCTGGACTGTGATTAGATTTAAGGTCTAGGTTCTGAAGCCTGAAAACTGAGGTTGGGAAGAGATGAAGACCTAAGGCCATGGTGTGTCTGATGTGCTCAGTGTTCGGCTAGCTGTTGAGTGTGGGTTAGGAGGTGCAGGCTCAGGCTGTGGCAGACAGGGAATTAGTGCCCAGGCTAGACTGTATCATTGGGGTGCAGGCGAGTTTCGTGCAGGATGGTACTCATTTGTAGTTACTGGGTAGCCCCAGAGGTCAACGTTTTTCTTCTGTAGGGAAGACACAGTGTCAAATAGTGGCTCCAGAATTCCCAAACTGGAAGGCTTGTGGGCCAGGAGTGTGAGGAAAAAATTCTTAGAACACAAGCCAGACTTAGATTTCGGGGTGAGGGGACGGCAGGCACCCTCTGCAGAGATGATTCGAGATCCCGTATACCTGAAGACAGAGCTAGGATCAGACGTTGGCTTAGGTCGGAGTTTCTGTCCATGACGGCCCCTTCATGAAGGGGAGCGTGTCACGAGGACATGGAGGTTTTCCCACGATGGGAATTGTGAGATGCTCCAAACCGCAATGATTCCTTCTGTGGGACAGTCGAGACCTGTTGGATGGCTCCAGGACATCCCATAAGGAAGTTATCCAGAGCAGGGTTCTAAGGATGGATGCCTCGGCAGCCTGCCTCCCATTCCAGGTGTCTCATAGAGCCAAGGCAAGTTCGATCTGCCTGATCTAGGGGAGCAACTGAATCGGGTGTGTTGAAATGGGTGAGTTGAGGATGGGTCATAATGTGCATTTGTGTCCATGGAGACCTTGGAATGGGGTCTTGATCCGGGTCCTTGAGGGATGTTCATAACCGGAGGTTTTGATGGAGCTCTAAAGAGTATGTTTCCTATGTAGAGAAGAGAATTGTTTTGATGAGTGCCTAAGGAATCTCCCATATGCTGGTATTGGAAACCAGGCCTCTGAGGAGAGATGACTGGAAACAAAAGCAATCGAGATGATTAGGGCCTAGGTGCCTGTCCGGTTCAATCACTTTCCTGAGGATACGTGTATAAGGATCTGAGGGGATGTAGTTGCTCAGCTTGTGTCAGATCGCCCCTGTTTGTCCTGGGCAGCCTATAATATTGGGATGGCCTCAGGACTTTGGAGTTTCTCCTAATGTATAGGGTTGTGGCCAATGGAATGGGCAGAAATCCCCTGGAGAGGGCAGGCAAAGTTCTGAGTTTGGCTCTAGGGCCCCAACCTTGAGGGTGTGTGGGCCAGGCCTGTGGGGACAAAAATCTGAAAACACAAACTCTGCTTAGGATTGGGGACATAGTTATGGCATGCCCAATCTACAGACCGTGACAACACTTCAGGATATGAAAAAGTTTGAGTTTGAGTTGCTTGCTCAGATTTTGTCTCTGGATTGGTGACAACAATGTGGGTGGAATGCTGGCGTGGCCTCATGGGTTGTGGACGGCTTTCCTTCTCTGAGGATTTGACCCAATCCCAAGAGTTTGGGTACGTTCTGTGGGATGGGAGGAGTCCTTTCTGTTTTTTATTTTATTTTATTTTATTTTTTGTACCTCATGTGTCCCAATAAAAGAGGGATTCCAGAGCAGAGTCCTCGGGAGGGACAACTGGACAACCTCACCTCTGTTTTAGTTTGGGGGCCTAGGGGCATGGCAAATCCAATATGTGGGCTCTTGATTCAGACACTGAGAGGCCTTCCTTGAGGACAGGGCTCATGCTGAGGGTCACAATGCCTATTTGTGCCAACAAGGCCCTCAAGCATGGGAAGGGCCTCATGGGCCATGTTGGATTCTCCGACACTGAACGTTGGAGAATATGCCAACCACAAGGTTTCTGGCCATGGCGAAGGAAGAGTTGTGACTTCTGCATCACGTTCACCGCTGGACAGTGATTGGAGTTTAGGTCTAGGTTCTGAAACCCGAAAACCGAGGTTGGGAAGAGATGAAGACCTAAGGACCTGTTGGGTCCAATGAGCTCAGTGTGTGGCCAGCTGTTGAGCGTAGGTCTGGAGGTGTGGGCTCATGCTGTGTCAGACAAGGCATTAGACAGGGTAGACTGTATATTTGGGGTGCAGTCGAGTGGCGTTCAATTGATCCTCATTCGGGTTTCTAGGTAGTTCCATTAGGCAACGTTTTTCTCTGGGAGGGCTAGCAGAGTGCTGCATTGTGGCCCCAGGATTGCCAAACTGTAGGGCTTTTGGGCCAGGGGTGTGAGGACTGTAGTCTGAGAACACAAGCTAGGCTTAGTTTTTGGGGTGAGGGCACAGAAGGCACACTCTGCAGAGCTGAATCATGATCTCATGCACCTGAAGTCAGGGCGAATATCAGACGTTTGCTCAGGTTGGAGTTTCTGTCCATGATGGCCACTTTATAAAGTGGAGCGTCTCAAGAGGCCATGTAGATTTTCCCACAATGGGAGTTGTGAGATGATCCAGACTGCAAATATTCCTTCTGTGGGACACTTGAGACCTGTTGGATGGCTCTAGGATGTCCCATATGGAATGACTCCAGAGTAGGGTTCTAAGGATTGATGCCTATGCAGCCCACCTCCCATTCTAGTTGTCTCCTAGCAACAAGGCAGGTTTGATCTGCAGGCCCTGGGGGAGAAACCAAGGGGGTTGAGTTGACATGGACGCTCCCGAGGATAGATCATAATGTGGGTTTAAGTCCATGGAGACCTTGGAATTGGGCGCTTGATCCGGGGCCCTGAAAGATTCTCCTAAACAGAGGTTTTTATAGAGCTCCAAAGAGTACATTTCCTATGTGGAGACGAGATTTTTCTGATGAGTGCCACAGTAATTCCCCTATGCTGGTATTGGAAACCAGGCCTCTGAGGAGAGATGCCTGGAAACAAAAGCATTGGATCTGATTAGGGCCTAAGTGCCTGTCCAGTTCAATCTTATTCTATGGGGATATCTGTCTCTGGGTCTGAGTGGAGGTAGTTTCCTAACTTGTGAGAGATCATCCCTGTTTGTCCTGGGCAGCCAACACTATTCGGATGGCCTCGGGGAGATGGGAGGATACTCCTAATCTATAGGGTTGTGGCCAATGGAAATGGCAGAATTCCCCTGGAGAGGGAAGCCACAGTCCTGAGGTGTGGCTCCAGGGGCCCCAACTTGGATGGTGTGTGGGCCAGGACTGTGGGGACAGAAGTCTGAAAACTCAAACTCAGCTTAGGTTTGGGGATGTATGTATGAAGGCTCGATCTACAGACCGTGAGAATTTTCCGGGCTATGAACAAAGGGCGAGTATGTGGCGCTTGCTCAGGCTTTTGTCTCTAGATTTTGTGTCAACGGTGGCCGCGGAATGTCGGGGTGTCCTCAAAAGCCATGGACAATTCTTTCTCTGATGATTTGGCCTGATCCCAAGTGGTTGGGATCATTCTGTGGAAGGGAAGAGTCCTTTCTGTATTTTTTTTTTTTTTTTTACCTCAGGTATCCCACCAAAGAGGGATTCCAGAGTAGAGCCCTGAGTAGGGGTGACTAGACATCTCGAACTCTGGTTGAGATTGGGGGACTAGGGGCCTGGC
Organism: Mustela nivalis; assembly: GCF_964662115.1. NCBI lineage: Eukaryota > Metazoa > Chordata > Mammalia > Carnivora > Mustelidae > Mustela > Mustela nivalis. The sequence continues at coordinate 17,514 of NW_028136324.1, read as the reverse complement.
AAGCCCCATATGTGGGCTGTTGTTCCAGTCACTAAGAGGCTTTACATGAGGATAGGGCTCACGCTGAGGGTCACAATGTGTGTTTGTGCACATTGTGGCCCTCAGGGATAGGTGGGGCCTCATAGTCCATGCTGCTTTCTCCTACAATGAACATTGGACAACATGCCAACCACTAGGTTTCTTGCCAAGGCGAAAGAGAAGTTCTGATTCTTGCATCACGTTCACTCCTGAGCAGTGAGTGGAGATAAGGTCTAGGTTCTTAAGGTGAAAATGCGGTTGGGTAGAGATGATGGCCTAAAGCCATTGTGGGTGTAATATGGTCTGTGTACGGCCAGCTGTTTGGGTGTTGGACTGGAGGTCTGCCCTCACGCTGTGTCAGACAGGGCTTTAGTGCACAGACTAGACTGTATAATTGGGGTATGGTCGAGTGGCATGCAGGTTGTTACTCATTTGGCGTTTCTGGTTAGCCTTATAGGGCAACATTTTTCTTCTGGAGGGCAGGCAGAGTGCTGCATTGTGTCTCCAGAATTGCCTAACTGGAGGGGTGTGTCCAGGATTGTGAGGAAGGAAGTCTGAAAACACAAGCTAGCACGAGTTTTGGGGCCAAGAGCATGGCAGGCCCACTCTGCAGAGGCTGAATCGAGATCTCCTGCAGGTGAGGTCAGGGCGAGTATCAGATGTTGCCTCAAGCTGGAGTTTGTGTCCATGACGGCCCCTTCCTGAAGGGGGTGGGGGCGTCATGAGGCCAGGGAGGTTTCCTTACGCTGGGAGTTGTGAGCTGCTCCAAACTTCAAAGTTTCCTTCATCAGGACAGTCGAGTACTATTGGATGGTTCCAGGATGCCCCATACAGAAAGACTCGAGAGCAGGGCCCTAAGCGTGGATGCCGAGAAACGCCAACTCACCTTCCCATTGCCTGGTCGAGACAAGGCACGCTCAATCTGCGGGATCTTGGGTTAGCTACCCAGAAGGCTGAGTTAAAATGGACTCTCCTGAGGATGAGTCATAATGTGGGTTGGTGGCCATGGAGACCTTGGAATGTGGCAGTAGCTAAGGGACTCTGCAGGATTCTCCAACCCGAAGGGCTTGACACAACTCCAACAAGGAAGCTTCCCATGTGGAGATGAGAGGTCTTCTGTCTGGTGCCTCAGGAAAGCCCCGTATGCTGGTCTTCGAACCCAGGCCTCTGAGGAGTGATACCTGGACACCAAAGCAAGAGTTCATAATAGAGCCTAGGGGCCTGTCTGGTTCAATCTTCTGTCTGCGGATATCTGTCTGTGTGTCTGCATGGAGGTAGTAGTTGCTCAGCTTGTGTCATAATGCCCCTATTTGTCCAGTGCGGCTTGCGGTAGTGGGATGTCCTTGGAGACCTTGAGGTTTCTACTATTTTGTAGAGTTGTGGCCAATGGAATGGGCAGTTTCTTAGGAGAGAGCAGGCACAGTACTGTGGTGTGGCTCCAGAGTCCCCTGCCTGGAGGCTGGGTGGGCCATGGCTGTGCAGACAGACATCCAAAAACCCTAACTCAGCTCAGGTTAGGGGCCGAGGTTACGGCAGGCCTGATCTACAGTCCACGAGGGGAGCTCTTCTGGATCTGAAAGAAGGGTGAGAGGGAGGCAGTCGCTCAGGCTTTTGTCTCTGGATGTTTTGTCCACAATGGCCGTTTAATGTAGGAGTTGCTTCATGGGTCGTAGAAGTCTCCCTCTCTGGTAGTTTGTCCAGCCCCCAAGAGTTTGGGGTCATTCTGTGGGAAGGGAAGTGTCCTGTTTTCTGCTTCATGTGTCCCCCAAGTAGAGGGATTCTAGAGCATAGCAGTGGGTACTGACAACTGGAATACTCGCCCTCTGGTTAAGCCTGGGGGCCTATGGATATGACAAGCCCCATATGCAGGATCTTGGTCCAGCCACTGAGAGGCGTTACTTTAATACGGGACTCACGCTGCAGGTCACAATGCATGTCTGTGCCCTAGGCGGCCCTCAAGCACTGGCGTGGCCTTTCGGACAATGCAGGTTTTCCCACATTGAACGTTGGACAACATGCCAACCACAAGGTTTCTGGCCATGGGGAAGGAGGAATTCTAATTTCTGCATCACGTTCACCCCTGGGCAGTGATTGGAGATAAGGTTTAGGTTCTGAAGCCTGAAAACCGAGGTTGGGAAGAGATGACGACCTACAGCAATAGCGGGTCCTATGTGTCCAGGTTGGGGCCAGCTGTCTGGGTTTTGTTTGGGATGTCATGTCTCAGGCTGTGCCAGACAGGGCATTAGTATACAGGGTAGACTCTATAATTGCTTTACCATCGAGTGACATGCATTAGAAAATCATTTGGGGTTTCTTATTAGCAGCATAGGGCAAAGTTTTTCTTCTGGAGGGCAGGCAGCATGCTGCATTGTGGCTTCGGAATTCCCAAACTGGAGGGCTTGTGGGCCAGGAGAGTGAGGACGTGGCTGAGAACACAAGCTAGGCTTAGGTTTCGGGGCAAGGACATGGCAGGCACACTCTGCAGAGCTGAATTGAGATCTCATGCATCTGAAGTCAGTCGAGGATCAGACTTTGCTCAGGTTTGAGTTTCTGTCCATGATGGCCCCTTCAAGAAGAGGGGGGATTATGAGGCCATGGGCGTTTTGCCACTATTGGAGTTGTGGGATGCTCCAAACCGCAAGGATTCCTTCTGTGGGACAATTAAGATTTGTTGGATGGCTCCAGGACGTCTTATAAGGTATTTTTCCAGAACAGGGTTCTACGTATGGATGGCTGGGCAGCCAGCCTCACATTCCAATTGTCTCCTAGCAACAAGAAACGTTTAATCTGCTGGCTTGGGGTAGCAACAGAGGGGGCTGAGTTGAAATGGACTTTCCTGAGGATGGTCTTAATGTTGGATTGAGTCCATGGAGACCTTGGTATGGGGCAGTGGCACCAGGGCCCTGAAGGATTCTCCTAACCAGAGGTTATGACAAAGCTCTAATGAGCAAGTTTTCCATGGGTAGACGAGATTTGTTCTTATTGGTGCCTCAGGAAACCACCATATGCTGGTATTGGAAACGAGGCCTCTGAGGAGAGATGCCTGGAAACCAAAGCAATGGATCTGAAGAGGGCCTAGGGGCCTGTCCGGTTCAATATTCTTCTCTGGGGACATCTGTTGTCTGAGTGGAGGTAGTTGCTCAGCTGGTTTGAGATCACCCCTGTTTGTCCTGGGCGGCCTACACTATTGGGATGGCCTCGGTGACTTTGGATGTTTTTCCACATTTGCAAGGTTGTGGCCAATGGAATGGGAAGAATTCCCTTGAAAGGGAAGCAGAGTCCTGAGGTGTGGCTCCAGGGACCCAAGTGTGGAGCGTGTGTGGTCCAGGGCTATTTCGACAAAAGTCTGAAAACACAAACTCCACTTAGGTTGGTGGATGTAGGTATGGCCGGCCCGATCTATAGACCCTGAGGAGAACTCTTCGGGATATGAACAAAGGGCGAATGTGAGGTGCTTGCTCATGCTTTTTTTTTTTTTTTCTGGAAATGTGTCACCGATTGCAATGGAATGTCGGGGTGTCCTCATGGGCCATCGATGAGGCTCCCTTTCTGGGGATTGACCCGATCCCAAGGGTTTGGGGTCATTGTGTCGGAAGGGAGGAGGCCTTTGTGTTTTTTTTTTTTTTTTTTTTTACCTCAGGTGTACCACCAACAGAGGGATTCCAGAGCAGAGTCCTGGGGAGGGGCGACTGGACAACCAGACCTCTGGTTAACATTGGGACCTAAGAACATGGCAAGCCCCATATTTGGGCTCTTGGTCCAGACACTGAGAGGCCTTCCTTGAGGATAGGTCTCACACTGAGTTTCACAATGTGTTTTTGTGCCCAAGGAGCCCCTCAAGGCAGGGCGTGGCCTAATGTACCATGCTGGTTTCTCCTACACTGAACGTTGCACAATATGGCAACCAAAAGTTTTCTGGCCATGGGGAAAAAGGAGTTCTAATTTCTGCAACACTTTCACTCCTGGACTGTGATTAGATTTAAGGTCTAGGTTCTGAAGCCTGAAAACTGAGGTTGGGAAGAGATGAAGACCTAAGGCCATGGTGTGTCTGATGTGCTCAGTGTTCGGCTAGCTGTTGAGTGTGGGTTAGGAGGTGCAGGCTCAGGCTGTGGCAGACAGGGAATTAGTGCCCAGGCTAGACTGTATCATTGGGGTGCAGGCGAGTTTCGTGCAGGATGGTACTCATTTGTAGTTACTGGGTAGCCCCAGAGGTCAACGTTTTTCTTCTGTAGGGAAGACACAGTGTCAAATAGTGGCTCCAGAATTCCCAAACTGGAAGGCTTGTGGGCCAGGAGTGTGAGGAAAAAATTCTTAGAACACAAGCCAGACTTAGATTTCGGGGTGAGGGGACGGCAGGCACCCTCTGCAGAGATGATTCGAGATCCCGTATACCTGAAGACAGAGCTAGGATCAGACGTTGGCTTAGGTCGGAGTTTCTGTCCATGACGGCCCCTTCATGAAGGGGAGCGTGTCACGAGGACATGGAGGTTTTCCCACGATGGGAATTGTGAGATGCTCCAAACCGCAATGATTCCTTCTGTGGGACAGTCGAGACCTGTTGGATGGCTCCAGGACATCCCATAAGGAAGTTATCCAGAGCAGGGTTCTAAGGATGGATGCCTCGGCAGCCTGCCTCCCATTCCAGGTGTCTCATAGAGCCAAGGCAAGTTCGATCTGCCTGATCTAGGGGAGCAACTGAATCGGGTGTGTTGAAATGGGTGAGTTGAGGATGGGTCATAATGTGCATTTGTGTCCATGGAGACCTTGGAATGGGGTCTTGATCCGGGTCCTTGAGGGATGTTCATAACCGGAGGTTTTGATGGAGCTCTAAAGAGTATGTTTCCTATGTAGAGAAGAGAATTGTTTTGATGAGTGCCTAAGGAATCTCCCATATGCTGGTATTGGAAACCAGGCCTCTGAGGAGAGATGACTGGAAACAAAAGCAATCGAGATGATTAGGGCCTAGGTGCCTGTCCGGTTCAATCACTTTCCTGAGGATACGTGTATAAGGATCTGAGGGGATGTAGTTGCTCAGCTTGTGTCAGATCGCCCCTGTTTGTCCTGGGCAGCCTATAATATTGGGATGGCCTCAGGACTTTGGAGTTTCTCCTAATGTATAGGGTTGTGGCCAATGGAATGGGCAGAAATCCCCTGGAGAGGGCAGGCAAAGTTCTGAGTTTGGCTCTAGGGCCCCAACCTTGAGGGTGTGTGGGCCAGGCCTGTGGGGACAAAAATCTGAAAACACAAACTCTGCTTAGGATTGGGGACATAGTTATGGCATGCCCAATCTACAGACCGTGACAACACTTCAGGATATGAAAAAGTTTGAGTTTGAGTTGCTTGCTCAGATTTTGTCTCTGGATTGGTGACAACAATGTGGGTGGAATGCTGGCGTGGCCTCATGGGTTGTGGACGGCTTTCCTTCTCTGAGGATTTGACCCAATCCCAAGAGTTTGGGTACGTTCTGTGGGATGGGAGGAGTCCTTTCTGTTTTTTATTTTATTTTATTTTATTTTTTGTACCTCATGTGTCCCAATAAAAGAGGGATTCCAGAGCAGAGTCCTCGGGAGGGACAACTGGACAACCTCACCTCTGTTTTAGTTTGGGGGCCTAGGGGCATGGCAAATCCAATATGTGGGCTCTTGATTCAGACACTGAGAGGCCTTCCTTGAGGACAGGGCTCATGCTGAGGGTCACAATGCCTATTTGTGCCAACAAGGCCCTCAAGCATGGGAAGGGCCTCATGGGCCATGTTGGATTCTCCGACACTGAACGTTGGAGAATATGCCAACCACAAGGTTTCTGGCCATGGCGAAGGAAGAGTTGTGACTTCTGCATCACGTTCACCGCTGGACAGTGATTGGAGTTTAGGTCTAGGTTCTGAAACCCGAAAACCGAGGTTGGGAAGAGATGAAGACCTAAGGACCTGTTGGGTCCAATGAGCTCAGTGTGTGGCCAGCTGTTGAGCGTAGGTCTGGAGGTGTGGGCTCATGCTGTGTCAGACAAGGCATTAGACAGGGTAGACTGTATATTTGGGGTGCAGTCGAGTGGCGTTCAATTGATCCTCATTCGGGTTTCTAGGTAGTTCCATTAGGCAACGTTTTTCTCTGGGAGGGCTAGCAGAGTGCTGCATTGTGGCCCCAGGATTGCCAAACTGTAGGGCTTTTGGGCCAGGGGTGTGAGGACTGTAGTCTGAGAACACAAGCTAGGCTTAGTTTTTGGGGTGAGGGCACAGAAGGCACACTCTGCAGAGCTGAATCATGATCTCATGCACCTGAAGTCAGGGCGAATATCAGACGTTTGCTCAGGTTGGAGTTTCTGTCCATGATGGCCACTTTATAAAGTGGAGCGTCTCAAGAGGCCATGTAGATTTTCCCACAATGGGAGTTGTGAGATGATCCAGACTGCAAATATTCCTTCTGTGGGACACTTGAGACCTGTTGGATGGCTCTAGGATGTCCCATATGGAATGACTCCAGAGTAGGGTTCTAAGGATTGATGCCTATGCAGCCCACCTCCCATTCTAGTTGTCTCCTAGCAACAAGGCAGGTTTGATCTGCAGGCCCTGGGGGAGAAACCAAGGGGGTTGAGTTGACATGGACGCTCCCGAGGATAGATCATAATGTGGGTTTAAGTCCATGGAGACCTTGGAATTGGGCGCTTGATCCGGGGCCCTGAAAGATTCTCCTAAACAGAGGTTTTTATAGAGCTCCAAAGAGTACATTTCCTATGTGGAGACGAGATTTTTCTGATGAGTGCCACAGTAATTCCCCTATGCTGGTATTGGAAACCAGGCCTCTGAGGAGAGATGCCTGGAAACAAAAGCATTGGATCTGATTAGGGCCTAAGTGCCTGTCCAGTTCAATCTTATTCTATGGGGATATCTGTCTCTGGGTCTGAGTGGAGGTAGTTTCCTAACTTGTGAAAGATCATCCCTGTTTGTCCTGGGCAGCCAACACTATTCTGATGGCCTCGGGGAGTTTGGAGGTTTCTCCTAATCTATAGGGTTGTGGCCAATGGAAATGGCAGAATTCCCCTGGAGAGGGAAGCCACAGTCCTGAGGTGTGGCTCCAGGGGCCCCAGCTTGGATGGTGTGTGGGCCAGGACTGTGGGGACAGAAGTCTGAAAACACAAACTCAGCTTAGGTTTGGGGATGTATGTATGAAGGCTCGATCTACAGACCGTGAGAATTTTCCGGGCTATGAACAAAGGGCGAGTATGTGGCGCTTGCTCAGGCTTTTGTCTCTGGATTTTGTGTCAACGGTGGCTGTGGAATGTCGGGGTGTCCTCAAGGGCTATGGACAATTCTTTCTCTGGTGATTTGGCCTGATCCCAAGGGGTTGGGATCATTCTGTGGATGGGAAAAGTCCTTTCTGTATTTTTTTTTTTTTTTACCTCAGGTGTCCCACCAAAGAGGGATTCCAGAGCAGAGCCCTGAGTCGCGTGACTTGACATCTCAAAATCTGGTTGAGATTGGGTGACTAGGGGCTTGGCAAGCCCCATATGTGGGCTGTTGTTCCAGTCACTAGAGGCTTCACATGAGGATAGGGCTCACGCTGAGGGTCACAATGTGTGTTTGTGCACATTGTGGCCCTCAGGGATAGGTGGGGCCTCCTAGTCCATGCTGCTTTCTCCTACAATGAACGTTGGACTACATGCCAACCACAAGGTTTCTTGCCATGGCGAAGGAGAAGTTCTGATTTTTGCATCACGTTCTCTCCTGAGCAGTGAGTGGAGATAAGGTCTAGGTTCTGAAGGTGAAAACTGAGGTTGGGTAGAGATGATGGCCTAAAGCCATTGTGGGTATGATATGCTCAGTGTACGGCCAGCTGTCCTGGTGTTGGACTGGAGGTCTGCCCTCAGGCTGTGTCAGACAGGGCTTTAGTGCACAGGCTAGACTGTATAATTGGGGTATGGTCGAGTGGCATGCAGGTTGTTACTCATTTGGCATTTCTGGTTAGCCCTATAGGGCAACATTTTTCTTCTGGAGGCCAGGCAGAGTGCTGCATTGTGTCTCCAGAATTTCCAAACTGGAGGGGTGTGGCCAGGATTCTGAGGACGGAAGTCTGATAACACAACTTTGGCTTAGGTTTCGGGGAGAGGGCCCAGCAGGCACACTCTCAAGTGCTGAATCGAGATCTCATGCTTCTGAATTCAGGGCGAGGATCAGACTTTGGCTTAGGATGGAGTTTCTGTCCATGATGGCCCATTTATGAAGGTGTGGGGCATCATGAGGAAATGGAGGTTTTCTCACAGTGTTATTGTGTGATGCTTCAAACCACAAGGATACATTCTGCGAGACAGTCAAGACAGGTTGGTTGGATTCAAGACGTCCCATAAAGAAGTTCTCCAGAGCAGGGTTCTAAGGATGGATGCCTGGGCAGCCCGCCTCCCATTCTAACTGTCTCCTAGTGACAAGGAAGGTTTGATCTGCTGCCTCTAGGTGAGCAGCCGAGGGGGCTGATTTGAAATGGACTCTCCTGAGAATGGATCATAATGTAAGTTTGTGTCCTTGGGGACCTTGGGATTGGGCCATGGCGCCAGCGCCCTGAAGGATCCTCCTAACCTGAGGTATTGACACAGCTCCAAAGAGCAAGTTTCCCATGTGGAGATGAGATCTGTTCTGATTGTTTCCTTAGGAAACCCCCATATTCTGATATTGGAAACCAGGCCTCTGAGGAGAGATACCTAGAAACCAAAGCAATGCATCAGAAGTTGGCTCAGGTTGGAGTTTCTGTCCATGATGGCCCCTTTATAAAGGGGAGCATCTCATGAGGCCATGTAGGTTTTCCCACGATAGGAGTTGTGAAATGCTCCAATCTGCAAGGATTCCTTCTGTGGGACAGTCAAGACCTGTTGGAAGGCTCCAGGACATCCCATATGGAACGGCGCCAGAGCAGGATTCCAAGGATGGATGCCTAGAGAGTCTGCTTTGCATTCCAGTTGTCTCCTAGCGACAAGGCAGGTATGATATTCTGCCTCTGGGGGAGTAATCGACGGGGCTGAGTTGAAATGTACTCTCCTGACGAATGGTCATAATGCGGGTATGTGTCCATGGAGACCTTGGAATAGGGCGGTTGCTCCGGCTACCTGAAGGTTTCTCCTAACTGGAGGCTTTTACAGAGCTCCAAAGGATAAGTTTCCCATGTGAAGACAAGATTTGTTCTGATTGGTATCTCTGGAATCCCCCATATGCTGGTATTGGAAAACAGGCCTCTGAGGAGAGATGCTTAGAAAAAAAAGCAATGGAACCAATTACATTCTAGGGGCCAGGCCAGTTTAATCTTTTCTCTTGGGTTATCTGTCTACGGGTGAGTTGACGTCGTTGCTCAGCTTGTGAGAGATCGCCCCTCTTTGTCCTGGGTGGCCTACACTATTGGAATTGCCTCTGGGACTTTGGAGGTTTCTCCTTATCTGTAGGGTTGTGGCCAATGGAATGGGAAGAATTTCCTTGGAGAGGGCAGGCACAGTCCTGAGGTGTGGCTCCAGGGGCCTCAGTGTGGAGGGTGTGTGAGACAGGGATGTCAGGATAGAAGTCTGAAAACACAAACTCGGCTTAGGTTTGGGGACGTAGGTATGGTGGCAAATCTACAGACTATGAGGAGAATTTTTTGGGCTATGACCTAAGGGTGAGTGTGAACGCTTGCTGAAGCTTATGTCTCTGGATTTTGTGTCAATAGTGGCCGTGGAATGTCGGGCTGGCCTCATGGGCCATGGACGAGTCTTTCTCTCTGGACCCCAATCACTTGGGATGGCCCAATAACAAGTGATTGGGGTCATTCTGTGAGTGGGAGGAGTCCTTTCTGTGTTTATTTACCTCAAATGTCCCACCAAAGAGGGATTCCAGAGCAGAGCCCTGAGTAGGGGTGACTAGATGTCTCTACCTCTGGTTAAGATTGGGTGACTTGGGGCATGGCAGGCCCCATATGTGGGCTCATGGTACAGCCACTGAGAGGCTTTACTTGAGGACAGGGCTCAAACTGAGGGTCCCAATGTGTGTTTGAGCCCACCGCAGCTCTTAAGCATAGGCAGGGCCTCAGGGACCCTACACTACCCTCAGGGGCCCTACTACTACCCCTGTAGGCCCTACAGGGGTCCTCCACTGAACGTTGGACAAGATGCCAACCACAAGATTCTGGCGAGAGGGAAGGAGGAGTTCTGATTTCTGCATCACGTTCACCCATGGGAAGTGAGTAGAGATAAGGTCTAGGATTCTGTAGCCTGAAAACCGAAGTTGGAAAGAGATGGCGACCTAAGGCCATGGCGGTTCAGATGTTCTCAGTGTACTGCAAGCTGTCTGGGTGTCGGTTGGGAATTCAGGCCTCAGGTTATGTCAGACAGGGCATTAGTGCACAGGCTAGACTATATAATTGGCGTACAGTTGAGTGACGTGCAGGTTTATCCTCATTTGAGGTTTCTGGGTAGACCCATAGGGCAATATTTTTCTTCTAGAGGGCAGGCAGAGTGCAGCACTGTGTCATCGGAAATCCCAAAATAGAGGGCATGTGGTCCAGGAGAGTGAGGACGGAAGTCGGAGAACACTAGCTACGCTTAGGTTTTGGGGTGACGGCACAGCAGGTACACTCTGAAGAGCTGAATCAAGATCTCGTGCATCTGAAGTCAAGGCGAAGATCAGCTGTTGGCTCAGGTTGGAGTTTCTTTCCATGATCTGCCTTCATGAAGATTGGGGGCATCATGTGACCTTGGAAGCTTTCCATGATATGAGTTGTTAGGTGGTCCATGCACAAGGACTCCTGTGGGACAGTCGAGACCTGTTGGATGGCTCAAGGATGTCCCATAAGGAATGACGCAAGAGCAGGGTTGTAAGGATGGATGCCTGAAGAGCCCAACTTGCATTTCAATTGTCTCCTAGCGACAAGGCAGGTTCAATCTGCTGGCTCTGGGGTAGCAACCGAGGGGGTTTAGTTGAAATGGACTCTCCTGAGGATGGGTCATAATTTGGGATTGTGTCCATGGAGATATTCAAATGGGGCAGTGGCTCCAGTGACCTGAAGTTTTCTCCTAACTGGAGGTTATGACACAGCTCCATAGAGCAAGATTCCCATGTGGAGACGAGATTTTTTCTGATAGGTATCTCTGGAAACCCCCTTATGCTGGTATTGGAATCCAGGCCACTGAGGAGAGATGACTGAAAACAAAAGCAATGGATCCAATTAGGGCCTAGGTGCCTGTCTTGTTCAATATTCTTTTCTATGGATATCTGTCTAAGGTTCTGATTGGAGGTAGTGGCTCAGCTTGTGCCAGAGGGTCCCTGTATGTCCAGGACGTCCTACACTATTGGGATGGCCTCAGAGATTTTGGATGATTCTCCTAATCTGTCAGGTTGTGCCAAATGAATGAGCAGAATTCCCTTGGAGAGGGCAGGCACAGTCCTGAGGTGTGGCTCCATGGGGCCCAGCCTTTAGGGTGTGTGGGTGAGGACAATGGAGACAGAAGTCTGAAAACACAAACTCGGCTTAGGTTTGGGGACATAGGTATGGCAGGCCCGATCTACAGACCTTGAGAATTTTGGGGGCTCTGAACAAAGGGCAAGTGTGTGGCGCTTTTTCAGGTTTTTGTCTCCAGATTTTGTGTCAATGGTGGCCGTGGAATGTCAGGCTGGCCTCATCGACCATGGACGAGTATTTCTCTCTGTGGATTTGGCCAAATTCCAAGTGTTTGGGGTCATTCTTTGGATGGTAGGAGTCCTTACTTTTTTTTTTTTCTTTATCTTGGTTTTTTTTTTTTTTTTTACCTTATGTGTACCACCAAAGAGGGATTCCAGAAAAGAGCTCTGAATAAGGTTGACTAGACTTCTCAAGCTCTGGCTAGGATTGGGGGAGTAGGGGCATGGCAAGTCCCATATGCAGGCTCTTGGTCCAGCCCCGGAGAGGCTTACTTGAGGCCAGGGTTCATGCTTAGGGTCCTAATGTGTGTTTATGCCCATCGCGGCCCTCAAGCATGTCTGAGGCCTCATGGGCCATGCTGGGTTCTCATATAATGAACGTTGGACAACATGCCAACCACAAGGTTTCTGGTCATGGGGAAGGTGAAGTTCTGATTTCTGCATCACGTACATCACTTAGTTGTGAGTGGAGATAATGTCTAGGTTCTGAAGCCTGAAGACCAAGGTTGGGAAGAGATGATGACCTAAGGCCATGGCATGTTCGATGTGTTCAGTGTGAGGCCAGGTGTCTGGGTGTCGGTCACGAGGTCTGGGGTCAGGCTGTGTCAGACAGGGCATTAGTGCCCAGGCTAGACTGTATAATTGGGGTACAGTCTAGAGAATTGCAGGTTGATCCTCATTTGATGTTTCTGGGTAGACCCCTAGGGCAAAGTCTCTCTTCTGGAGGGCAGGCAGAGTGCTGCATTTTGTCTCCAGAATTCCCAAAGTGGAAGGCTTGTGGGCCAGGAGTGTGAGGACGGAAGTCTGAGAACGTGAGCTGGCTTAGGTTTTGGGCGAGGGCAAGGCAGGCACACTCTGCAGAGCTGAATTGAGATCTCATGCATCTGAAGTCAGGGCGAATCAGACGGGAGTTTCTGTCCATGATGTCCTCTACCTGAAGGTGGAGGCATCACGAGGCCATGGAGGTTTTCCCACGGTGCGAGTGTGTGATGCTGCAAACTACAAGGATTCCTTCTGCAGGACAGTTGAGACCTGTTGAATGGATCAAGGACACCCCATTAGGAATTTCTCCAGAGCAGAGTTCTAACAACGGATACCTGGGCAACAAACTCGCATTCCAATTGTCTCCTAGTGACAAAGCAGGTTTGATCTGCTGGCACTGGGTGAGCAACCGCCAGGTTTCAGTTGAAATGGACTCTCCTGAGGATGGGTCATAATGTGGGATTGTGTCCATTGAGACATTGGAATGGGGCGGTGGCTCCAGTGACGTGAAATTTTCTCCTAACTGGAGATTTAGACACAGTTCCATATAGCATGATTCCCATGTGGCATGCGATTTGTTCTGATTGGTAGCTCCAGAAACCCTCATGTGCTGGTATAGGAATCCAGGCCTCTGAGGAGAGATACGTGAAAACAAAAGCAATGGATACGTTTAGGGCCTAGGTGCCTGTCCTGTTCAATCTTCTTTTCTATGGATATCTATCTACAGGTCTGATTGGAGGTAGTGGCTCAGCTTGTGGCAGATGGTCCCTGTTTGTCCCGGACATCGACAATATTGGGGTGGCCTCGGGGACTTCGGATGTTTCTCCTAATCTGTCAGGTTGTGCCAAAGGAATGAGCAGAATTCCCATGGAGAGGGCAGGCACAGTCCTGAGGTGTGGCTCCATGGGGCCAAGCCTTGAGGGTGTGTGGGCCAGGACAATGGAGACAGAAGTCTGAAAACAGAAACTTGGCTTAGGTTTGGGGACATAGGTATGGCAGGCCCGATCTACAGACCATGAGAATTTTTCAGGCTTTGAACAAAGGGCCAGTGTGTGGCGCTTTTTCAGGCTTTTGTCTCCGGATTTTGTGTCAATGGTGGCCGTGGAATGTCAGGATGGCCTCATCAGCCATGGACGAGTATTTCTCTCTGTGAATTTGGCCCAATTCCAAGTGTTTGCGGTCATTCTTTGGACGGTAGAAGTCCTTTCTCTATTTTTTTTTTAACCTCATGTGTCCCACCAAGGAGGGATTCTAGAGAAGAGATCTGAGTAGGGGTGACTAGACTTCTCAAGCACTGGTTAAGGCCTGGGGAGTAGGGGCATGGTAATCTCCATATGTGGGCTCTTGGTCCATCCCCGGAGAGGCTTTACTTGAGGCCAGGGTTCATGCTTAGGGTCCTAATGTGTGTTTGTGCCCATTGCAGCCCTCAAGCATGTCTGAGGCCTCATGGGCCATGCTGGTTTCTCCTACACTGCACGTTGGACAACATGCCAACCACAGGGTTTCTGGTCATGGGGAAGGAGGAGTTCTGATTTCTGCATCACGTACACGGCATGGCAGTGAGTAGAGATAAGGTCTAGATTCTGAAGCCTGAAAACCGAGGTTGGTAAGAGATGACGACCTAAGGCCATGGTGGGTCCGATGCACTTAGTGTGCAGCCAGATGTCTGTGTCCATCATGAGGTCTGGGCTCAGGCTGTGTCAGGCAGGGCATTAGTCCCCAGGCTAGACTGTATAATTGGGGTACAGTCGAGTGATGTGAAGGTTGGTCCTCATTTGGGGTTTCTGGTTGGCCCCATAGGGCAAAGATTTTCTTCTGCAGGGCAGGCAGAGTGCTGCATTCTGGCTCCAGAATTACCAACTTCAGGGCTTGTGGGCCAGGTGTTTTAGGACAGAAGTCTGAGAACACAAGTTCAGCTTTGAATTCGCAGCGGTGACATGGCAGGCACACTCTACAGACCTGAAATGAGATCTCGTGCATCTGAAGTCAGGGCGAGGATCAGATGTTGGCTTAGGTTGGAGTTTCTGTACATGATGTCCCCTTCATGAAGGTGGGGGGGGCATCAGGAAACCATGGAAGATTTCCAACTTTGTGAGTGTGTGATGCTCCAAACCACAAGGATTCCGTCAGCGGGACAGTCACGACCTTTTGGATGGATCAAGGACGTCCCATAAGAAATGCTCCAAAGCACAGTTCTAATGATGGATGCCTGGGCAGTCCAACTTGCATTCCAGTTGTGTCCTAGTGAAAAGGAGGATTCGATCTGCTGTCACTGGGGGAACAACCGAGGGGGCTGAATTGAAATGCACTCTCATGAGGATCAGTCACGATGTGGATTTGTGTCCATGGATCCCTTGGAATGGGGCAGTGGCTCTGTTTCCCTGAAGAATTCTCCTAACCTGAGGTTTTGATGCAGCTCCAAAGAGCAAGTTTCCCATGTAGAGACGAGATTTGTTCTGAAACCCCCACAACCTGGTATTGGAAACCAAGCATCTGGGGAACAATGCCTGGAATCCAAAGCAATGGATCTGATTACGGTCTAGGGGCCTGTCCTTTTCAATATTCTCCTCTGAGTGTCTCTGTCTAAGATTCAGAATGGAGGTCACTGCTCCACTTGTGTCAGATCACCCATGTTTGTTGGGGGAGGCCAACACTATTGGGCTGGTCTTGGGAATTGGAGGTTTCTCCTAATCTGTAAGGTTGTGGCAAATGAAACGGGCAGAGTTCCCTTGGAGAGCACTGGCACAGTCCTTAGGTGTGACACCACCTTTCTGGGTGTCATCCAGGATGTCCAGGCTCAGGCTGTGTCAGACAGGGCATTAGTGCCAAGCTTAGACTGTATAATTGGAGTAAAGTTGATGGCATGCAGATTGATCCTCATTTGGCGTTTCTGGGTAGCCCCAGGGGCAACGTTTTTCTTCTGGATGGAAGGAAGAGTGCTGCATTGTGGCGACGGAATTCTCACACTGGAGGGCTTGTGGGCCAGAATTGTGAGGAGGGAAGTGTGAGAACACAAGCTAGGCTTAGGTTTTGGGTCAAGATCATGGCAGGCACACACTGTAGAGCTAAATCTAAATCTCATGCATCTGAAGTCAGGGCGAGGATGAGACGTAGGCTCAGGTTGAAGTTTCTGTTCAGGATGGCCCCTTCATGATGGTGCGGGGCATCAATAGAGCCAGCAGATCTAAACTGTCTTCTTGCTAGGAGACAATTGGAATGCGAGGCGGGCTTCCCAGGCATCCATCCGCGAATGGTGCTCTGGAGTCATTCCATATGGGATGTCCTGGAGCTGTCCAACAGGTCTCAATTGTCCCGCAGAAGGAATCCTTGAAGGGGGCATCCCAAAACTCCCAACGTGGGAAAACCTCAATGGCCTCGAGATTCCGCTCCCTTTATGAAGCGGCCGTCATGCACAGAAACTCCAACCTGAGCCAACGTCTGATCTATGCCCTGATTCAGATGCATGAGATATTGGTTCAGATATGCAGGGGGTACCTGCCGTGCCATCGCCCTAAAACCCAAGTCTAGCTTGTCTTCTCAGACTTCCGTCCTCACACTCCTGGCCCCGAAGCCCTCAAGTTTGGCAATTCCGGACCCACAATGCAGCACCCTGCATGCCCTCTAGAAAAAAAATTATTGCCTCATGAGCTGCCCAGGCACCTTAAATGAGGATAAACCTACACAGCACTCGACTTTACCCAAATTATATAGTCTAACCTGGGCACAAATGCACTGTTGAACACAACCTGAGCACGGACCTCCTGACAAACACCCAGAAAGCTGACCGCACACTGAGCACATAAAACCCGCCATGGCCTTAGGTCATGATCTCTTCCCTACCTCAGTTTTCAGGCTTCAGAACCGAGACCTTATCTCCAATCACTGCCCAGGGGTGAGTGTGATGCAGAAATCAGAACTCCTCCTTACCCATGGCAATAACCCTTGTGGTTGGCACGTTGTCCAACATTCAGTGTAGGAGAAACCAGCATTCACCCTGAGGAACCGCCCATTCTTGAGTGCGACGAGGGCATACACACGCATTGTGACCCTCAGGATGAGTCCTGTCCTCTAGTAAGTCCTCTCCTTGGCTGGACCATTACATGTCATAATGGGCTTGACAAGTCCGTAGGCCCCAATTTTTAACCAGATTTCTGATTGTCCAGTCGCCCCTCCCCAGGGCTCTACTCAGGAATCCCTCATTTGGTGGGACACCTGAGGTTAAAAAAGAAAACAACAACAACAACAACAACAACAACAACAAAACTGACTTCTTCCAGCCCACAGAATGACCCCAAACTCTTTGGACGGGGCGAAACCAACAGAGAGTAAGACTCGTCCATTTCCCATGAAGTCCCCCAGAAATTCCACGACCATGAGTGACACGATATCCAGAGACAAAAACTTGAGCAGGAGCCTCACACTCGCCCTTCTTTCAAATCCCGAAGAGTTCTCCTCATGGTCTGTAGATCAGCCCTGCCATACCTATGACCCGAAACATAAGCCGAGTTTGTGTTTTCAGACAACTGTCCAAACAGCCCTGGCCTACACAACCTAGAGGCTAGGCCCCTGGAGCCAAACCTGAGGACTGTACTTGCCCTATCCAAGGGAATTGTGTGTGCCCATTCCAATGGCCACAACCCTTCTAATAGGATAAACCTCCAAAGTCCGTGATCCATCTCAATAGTGGTGGCTTCCCAGGAAAAACAGGGGCAATCTGAGCCCTACAGAGCACCTACCTGCACTCAGACCCAGAGACAGATGTCCGCAGTGGTAAAAAGGAAAGAACAGGCCCCTAGGCACTAATCAGATCCATTGCTTTCGTTTCCAGGAATCTCTCCTCAGAGGCCTGGATTTCAAAAGCAGCATATAGCTGTTTCTTGACTCACCCATCAGAAAACATCTCATCTACACATGGGAAACTTGCACGTTGGAGCTGTGTCAAAGCCTCTGTTTAGTAGAACTCTTTAGGGCCCAAGTGCCACCGCTTCATTCCAAGGTCTCCTTAGACACAAAGGCACATTAGGACCCATCTCCAGGGGTTTCCATTTCAATGCAGCGTCCTCGGTTGCTCCCCACATATCCAGGAGATCTAACCTGTCTTGTTGCTA